>NC_141466.1:69841266-70558687 GCF_009769465.1 Tauraco erythrolophus
AATCAATGGTATTGTATTTCCAAAAGCTTCTGAAGTGTGATGGGGACTATTTCATCTGTTGGAGCAAATAAGTAGTTTAAGTATTGGTTGTAATGGGGAATAAGATCAAGGCCCTTTAGAATATCATGGGGTGTCTGCCCCATGTCAGGGTGCAGGGGGATGAGTTGGAAAATGAGGGTGACCCCCAGGGCAGGCAATGCCCTCAGTGATGGGAATGGTGCCACAGGGTCTGAGTGCACTGGGCAGAGCTGCGTGCTGGTAATGGGTCCCTCCGCATTTCTAGACAAGGCAAGGGGATGGAACAGATCCAAGGTCCCTCCATGGGGTCCCAGCAGGAGCAGAATGAGACAAGGCTGGAAACAGGGCTGGAGACATGACTGTGACTTGGATCTGTGATCCATCCTGGAGACAAGACTGGAGATAAGCTACCTCCTAATACAGGTCTTCAATCCATCTTGGAAACAGAGCAAGGGAACTGCTGGAGGGATCAGATTCTTTGTTTTGGGAAGATTTGGAGGGTATTGATGAGTCTTGATGTTCCCTGTGTTTATATATTCATCTGCAAGGGACCACGGGTGACAAAAATACTGACCAATGGCCTATTTTTCCCGAAGGTGAATACAAACAGAGATTCTGGATTAAGGCAGAATCAAGTACAAGTCAATGTGAATGTTGTTTGTATGAAAATATTTGAGAGTTAAAAAGATCCATGCAGTTACAAGGAATATAGATGTCCTGCTCTTGCAATGGTGCACTCCAAGATAGGCCCCTTTCTACAGAAAGTAACATTCATACTTGGGCTGCAGCATTTAGATGGGATCTGGATTTTGAATTCTGAAATGTGGATCTAATCAGGATGAGGACAGAGGCTCTTCCCTGTAAGAAGAGAAGAGCTGGGGTGGGGTAGCAGAGCCAACATCTCAGGAATATAAGCGCAATGTGCTGTGTCAGAGAACTCCTGAACACAGCATCATTTCCAATTCCCACGCTGATATTTCTGTATTTCTCTCCTCTAGACTGTAAGGACAACCTGATGCGAGTTGAACCTTTGGGCTACTGAGCCTGCCCCAGATGCAATAATTTAGTGAGCAGATGATGTTTTCAACCAAACCTCCTGTCTAACTCAGTGGATCTGTGTGTCTTCCGGCAGGTGTGTCCTCTGTGGCCTCCCTGATGTCCCTGGCTTGGGTGCTAGCCTCCTATCACAAGCTTCTTCGGGACTCTAGGGACGACAAGAAGAGTATGAGCTACAGAGGGGCCCTCATCCATGTCTTCTGGCGCTTCTTCACCATCTCATCCCGAGTTCTTTCTTTTGCTCTCTTTGCTTCCATCTTCCAGCTCTACTTTGGGATCTTTGTAGTGGTCCATTGGTGTGCCATGGCTTTCTGGATCATCCATGGTGGGACAGATTTCTGCATGTCTAAGTGGGAGGAGATCCTCTTCAACATGGTGGTAGGGATTGTGTACATTTTCTGCTGGTTTAATGTCAAGGAAGGGCGGACTCGATACAGAATGTTTGCGTATTACACGGTAGTCCTGACGGAGAACGCTGCCTTGACGCTCCTTTGGTATTTTTACAGAGATCCTGACACTACTGACTCATATGCCGTGCCAGCACTGTGTTGTGTCTTTCTTAGCTTTGCTGCTGGGATAGCTTTGATGCTGTTATATTATGGTGTGCTGCATCCCATGGGGCCAAGAGCTAAGATCTTTGCCAGCTCCTGTTGCGCCGAGCTGCTCTGGGGCATTCCTTTGCCCCCCGATGTTGAGCCCATGGCACCCCAAACCCCTGGGTACCGGGGGGCCCAGGCTACGCCCACCAGAGCGGTCACGGAGCAACAGGAGGAACTCACAGCTGACACTTGCTTGCCCGTTTTCCAGGTGAGAGCAATGGTACCATCTACTCCATCTGGGCGACCCTATCCCCCTGAGGGGCCTCTCATTAAGATTGACATCCCAAGAAAAAGATATCCTGCATGGGATGCTCATTTTGTAGACAGGAGGTTAAGAAGAACTATCAACATCCTCCAGTATGTCACCCCCACAGCTGTAGGTATTAGGTATAGAGATGGACCTCTCTTATATGAGTTGCTACAATATGAATCTTCACTTTAAAAGCTCCTTAAAGCAAAAGTAAAAGAGGGGACCTTATTTTTGTTTACGGTAAACACAGATCATGAAACAAACACAAACCTTCAGATAAGCTTTCTTTCTGGTTGCTGTATGTATAAAAAAAAAAAGATATTCTCTATGTTTTGTAAGTAAAAACAAAAAGAAAAACTTTTCTTTTGTTTTTTACACACAAGAAACAGTATTTCAACTTCCACACCTAGGATTCACAGGTGGAGAAGGAGGCATCTCCACATCAGTTTTATACCGTACACCAAGTGTAGAACATTATTTATGGGATTGGTGCTGATTGAAAAATAAAAAAAAAACAAACAAACAAACCTACAACTGCCTTATGCCCTTAGGTGCTGAGTTTCATTAAGTACTGTCACCTTTCTCATGCAAAACTCTTTGATGATTACATGCCAGGAAAAAAACAACCAACTGAAATACAAACCTTAAAATTAAAAAAAAAAAAAAAAAAAAAGAAAAGAAAAAAATGAGCAACAACAACGAAAAGAGAGAAATGTATGAAAAAAAATCTTGTCGCTCTGATTGGATTTAGCAGAAAAAAACCCAAATGTCTAAGATGAGAAAGCAAAGCCAAGACACCCCCAATGGAGTTTGATTGTTCCAACAGCTGAAAGACAAAATCAGGTCTGTAACTCGATTTGGCAATGCGTTTACAACGCTGTTTGGCCAAGCCTGCGAGCCTTGACCGAGTCGTGTTCTAAACGCCACCCCACCACGGAACCGTTGTCCCCGTGTAAACGGGCCATGCGCAGTGGTCGGTTTGCACCAGATTAACGTGGTAATACAGTATCTGATCTTGTTTCAGACAATTGCACGTGCTAAAGCACCACTGACTGCAGTGGAGTAAACAATAACCGTCTGAGCCCAGAATAAGGCCTGCCACCTTGATTTCTGGAAAATAAAAAATCTGCAAACGTTGAAATTCTATACCAAAACCATTCTACTAAAGCACGACTACACATATCTAATAACTATTTCAGTAATAATAAAACTCAGCATAGTAGCAAAAAGCGAGTCAATTTAAAGGCACAATACTTGATCAGTGACTGGCAAAATAATTTGACCTACTGTATCATTTTAAGGCTGTGAAAGGCATACATGTATTATTTGTAATCTTGTGTAAGACCTGTCATGTCTCATTCAGTGCGAGCCTTAAAGTGATTGTAAAGCATCCTTCGTTCCATTTTGGGATTTTTGGGTTTTGATTTTGGTTTTGTTTTGCTTCGTTTTGTTTTAAGGAAAACAAAACACAAAAATCGGGATAAAAAAAACCCACAACACACCAAACAACAACAAAACAACCAACAAACTTCTTCAAACGGTAATAACCTGTAAACTGACTCACATCTTGAGATGATTTGGTGCTTTGTATTTTTGTTGATGTTGTTGTTGTGATTTACCTGAGAATTCTTCGACTTGGTCCATGTGGGGAACTGCTGATAAAAACTGTCTCGTGTCACCCTCTACTGTAAGTACATGGCGAGAAACAACTCCAGAGGAAATCCAAGAGCGTAGTGAGAGCATCGTGGTTTAGCTTAGCCTTCTCACCGCAAGGAGATGCTGCCACCTCCGATGATGGCAAAGCCTAAACGGTCACCTGCCGAGCGTTGTGTGGTTGTCTTGACATTTCTGAATGACCCGCTCGGTGTCTGAACATTCACATCTCTCGAATTCTGTTTCTGTGCTGGAATCTCTTGTTTTGAGTTAAATCACGGGTTCGTGTCTGTCCAACACCCTTTTCCTTTTCGAGAGTATTGCTCCTTTAAAGGAATATTCCCGTTTCAGGGCATCTTTTCAATCCCACCATCCCTCTACTTGGGAGGGGAAAAAATACCAACAACAACATGAGATATTTTTAAGTGAATGCTGTAGTATTTCTGTGTGCAATTGCAATTTTTATTCCAGAAATACTGTAACTGTCTAGGGTGCAAAACTCTCATGCTGATCTATTCTGAAAGAAGATCAGCATGGGGGGATATTTTTTAATTATGATTATGATGTTTTTTTTTTAATTTGAGGAATCAGTTGGTTTTTTAATTATAATAGTCTTTAAAGAAACTAGTACCAATTTTATATAACAGTTTAAAAGAAGCTGAATGCTTTCTTCGCCTGAATATACCTGAAGAGAAACATTTTTTTCAATCAGTGATCCTTTGCAGTGTTCTGAGAAAATGTTGGGGTTTCTTCAGTTGTTTCATTTTGTTTTGTAAAGAAAACTTTTAACTAGTGTCTGTCCCTTTTAAGGAGGGCAGGACTCATTCACGCCAAACTCTAGACACACGGCAAAGTTTATAAGAAGCCAAATTGTCACTGGTACTGTAATTCCCAGTCAAACTCCATTTCAGGCAAATGCTTCTGGGCTCTGATTGCAACCAATATGATGGTCACATTTTCACGCAAAGGGAGGGATTTTGTCTTGTCATTCCCTATCTAAATTCCCAGTCCTTTGTTTACGGTGCACACAAATATATATATATAAACACACATATATATTTGTGAAAAGCTTTAATTTCCCTTCTCTGTTGCATGCATCCCATAACCAATCCCTTCCCAAGTGTCCTACTAACATTTCACCCTGTTTCTTCCCTCATCTGTATGCTGTTTCCATAAAAAGAGGTAATTTGTGAAGTGAACTTGCTGCCCCCAGCTACTGAGTCGTAAAAACACAAGAGATGCCCATCCTTTAGCAACAGGCCTGCACTTCTCCTCCCAGGACTTTATTTTTACTTCCTTTTAATAGTAGTATAGATTTACTCTGATCCAGTTCCTTGAGACTCACACCCCATGAAAAGACTCTCCTTGGTCCTTCCTTGAAGAGCTCTCCTCTACACATCTGCATTTCATTGGCATAAGCATGAGAAAGGAATGGATGACAAACAACCCTTCTGTTCTTTGGGGATTTTTCCTCCAGGAAATAGCATCCTCATTTCCAAAAGCACCAAGAGAAGTTCCCCTTCCCTGAATCTGTCAACCTTGAGGTCTGGTTTGGTGATGTGACCCCACTGAACAGCCAGACCCTGCCGCTTCTCACCAGGACAGTGAAGTCAGTCAACAAGCCAAGGCACGCTCATCAGGAGTTGAGGAGAAGACTCTCCAGTGTTGCCTCTCATGAGCATCTGCAGCCTGCCTTCCCTCAGGAATGGGACCGTTGCTCCAGACCGCCACACCAACAGCTGTCTTCTCCATCCTGTTACGGGAGTGGAGGGGCAAAACACTCTAGAAGTGACCTTACCTCTTGATACAGTGCTAATTTCTCACAGCCAAACCAGCTTGACTAAGGGCTTGACACACCCCTGATCCAAAGTCCTCCTTCTTCGTGGCTCGTAGTATGGATAACAATGCAAGCAGGTGCCTCCACTGCGTATTAAGACTGTCTCATTATGCTTAGTTGCATAAACTTTCTGCCTCTGCTATTAGTCCTTTCTTTGAATGGTATCCACTGACATCTTGACTTAGCAAGAGATTTCCAGTGACAGCCTGTGTCAACCCTGAAGAACTATTTCTTTTTGAAGGACTTCATTACAGCCTTAACGTAAAGCACGTGCTTTACCACTACACCCAACAAGTTCATGGTGGACAGTTTGGTGTGGTGACCGTTTTTTCTTGGAATTATCTGTGATCTTGTTGCCAAACAGCGCCTTTTGCCAAGCCAAAAGCTCGGGGAGGAAAATTACCCCCAGCTCTTTATTGGTACTAATCCCAGTGCTCGTCTACTGGTTTGTTTTTTTTTTTCCCCAGGGTCTGTTTGATTTTTGGTGTGTACTTTGGCAAGATGGTCAGTGACTTGTTTTGGTTTCACTTGATTTTTAACTTCTCAGCTTCTCCTTGGTAGCTTAGTTATACCATGCCCCACCTTCTTGCCAGAAGATACTGCATGAGAGGTTTTTCAAACCATCACAGAGAAGGTTGAATGCATATTTATTCACATCACAAGATCAGTGGCTAACTTCTGTGGCATGTTTGTGCTGCTGGATTAACTCTGGGATCATCTAAACCAGCCAACTGTGCCATGCCAGGGCAAAGTCAGGGCACGAAGGCTCCACCATCCCCACTGTTTTATTGTTCAGACCTTCCCTGGCATGGTTTTGACCCACTCCAATGAGTCTTGTGCTCAGGCACAGCTTGCACAGGCGTTGATGCTGGCCAGAGACCATCCTCAATCAGCAGTTTGGATGCAGCTGCTCTGTATCAGGAGTGAAAGAGTTTAGTAGTGTGGATGTGCTCAGCAGTTGTCGGTCAGCTTCATGGCCAGAATGGATCCTAGAGGTGCTTAATTTACTAATAAAGATGTAACCACAGACCAGGATTCAGAACGTGGTGGAGTACATCAACTCTGATCTGGCGTTTTCCTATTTTCTGCCCGATTCAATGGACAAAAGTATTTTTCAGTTCACTTGCTGTTCTTTTTGCTGAGATTATTTTGCAAATGGCGTCACTTTTCTCGTGCTGATGTCAACCCATCCATCCTTCCACCCGTGTCAGATGGCTGGCACCCTTAGTGTGAGAGCGTTATACATCTGTAGGCAGCTAATTTGGAGATGGGAATGATTCAGACCAGACCAAATCAACAATGAGAATACAGGAATTACAGGGTCCCTGCCCATGCCCTTGTCATGCTTTACCACCCACACAAGGCATTTTTCATCCGTAGCATATCCAACCTGAACTGCGGAAGAGGAGACAATGTTGTATAATTACCAGTGGAAAGTGCAAGCCAGCCACCGATTTCAAGTGTAAATATATATATTTTCAGTGTTTTGGATTGGAGCTAATTGTCTGCTTCATCCTGTCCTCCGTACCTGCCAAAAGTCAGTAGTCATTTGCATGTATTTTTGTTTAAAGCCAACTAGATGAAACAGGACAAAATTAGTTTCAAACTTTGGTCAGTGGTCTGCTAAAACCTGGCTGGTGCTGCTCACAAGGGGACCATTGCCATTGACTTTCAGAGAGCAATCATCCTGGGCTCTTCAGATATATTTCTGTACACACAAGATTCACTTCACAAGTTGTCGCTACTCCTCGCCCCTACACTGAAATTCATGACAGACCTGTCACCCACATACCTGCAGCATGACTAAACCTCCTAAAGAAAATGTGATCTGAGGTTCCTCCAGCATGATTCCATTGAAGCTCAGAGGTGCTTTGAAAAGGAAAACTTAACTACTGTGCATTTGCAAAACCTTTTAGTGCCTGCTCGCTGGGCAGCTTGGGCAAAAGACAATTTGGAAGCTGCCAGAGTCAGCAGAAAATTGTGGAGACAGGCTTTTCTAGGATATTTTCTTCTTTTACTGGGTTAGCTTTTCTCTGGATTCTGTTCAGATCGAATGTGGTCACGCAAAAAAAAACCAGAAAACAAAACCCCAAATAACCACAACAAAACAAGGCCTATGCCAATCCCCATAGAAGCCAAGATAGTTGATGTTAGATGGTAGGGATGACGTGGACTCTGTTGTGTACCCTTTGCTTGCTGAAGCTTGCACGTTGTTATTTTGGCAGTTGTCTAAAGCCCTGGGGCTTTGGGGATGATAGTTTCCCAGGGTTACAATTGCTGGTTTTATTTTTCCTTGGAGCTCAGGTGTATTCTGGTGCAGAGAATGTCAGCCTGGTTTGAACAAGAAGATTTGAGGCTATCCCAAATAGACGTGGGCAAACCTTTCACTGTGTGCAGAATGCATTTCCAGACCTCTGGGTGCCGCTAGATATTGTTGCAATCCTCTTATTTCTCCATAAGCACGTTCAGAATTGCTTCATTGTTCTGTTGTGTTTGAACTTGGGAATAATGTTGTGGTGACTCTTTTCCGTTGAGGTGTGATGTGAAGGAAGGTAGGAGCCTTCCTGCTGTGCTAGGTGTTGCCTGTGTTCAACCCTCATTCCTTACTTGAAGCTCAGACAGTAGGATAATGACAAAAAATGAGAAAATGAGATGACAGACAGCTGCGTATGTTCCATTGGCTCTTCACTGATGAGGAGGAAGGCAATTGGTGACAATTAAAATAAATCTTCGTAAACCATCTGGACCTTAGTGTATATTCAGATGTACACACAACCTGATTGGTATAAAATTGCTGACAAAGTAATATGGACTATCATTTCCTGTCGTACATTAAAAAACTAAAAAAACCCAACCCAAACAAAAAACCGCAACAAAACAAAATATTTCCAGCAGACAAAGATGATTGGAGAACATAAACTTTGCTTCCTCCCCCACCTTTGGGACACATGCAGCAAGGCAACCGTTTGGAAATCAGGCACCTTGTAATACACAGAGTTATGTGGATTTGTGCAATGCTGTGTTTGTCAGATGGTCTTTTACAGCGAGCGTAGAAAGTGGCCACGGTCTAAAACTCATTGCAGATTTTTGGGTGACAGTACTCCTGGGTTTCGACCCCAGCTCTGCCACGAAGTTGCTGTGTAACCTTGGGCAAGTGATTTAACCTTTCTGTGCCTACAGTTTACCCATCTGTACATGGGTATAATAATATTTACCTACCTCACAGGGGTGTTGTGAGGCTTAAGTAAATGCGTGTGAGAGGTGCTGGAAGCACATCGTAAAAATGTCATTCTTGCTGGATTTGTGCTGTTATCGGGAATGAGCGGAAAAGAGGTTCGTTACAACACGCAGAAGGAGAACCTGCTGGTGCGTGCATGTGTCGAGAGTGCGTTCTTAAGTCTTTTCTCTCCCCAAAAGCAAGGAACAGAGAAAATTGTTATGCGCCAACTCAATAGCCTTGCTTTCCTGGTCAAATGTAATAGCACTGTTTGCAATATTATTTTCTTACACAACAGGTGACCTTTCCCTTTTCCTTTCTGTTTCTGGAAACTTGAAACTAAAGATCACAAAAGTATTTCTGAACCGAACAGATTACTGACAAATACTTGAATTTCTTTAAAAGTTGCTCTCATCCGCCACGGTTAATGTGCACTAATCTTTCAGTCATCAGCTTCCATCTGAATACAGTGAAAAATTTGCTCACGCTGTTTTGGAATAGCCTGGACCTTATTTGGGTGGCTGGTATGCTGTTTGCTAAGGACTCTTGTAGGCATGGGAAAACTAAGAGTCTCAACTGATAAACATGGGAAAAATCTTTTTTCTTTTTGTGTTTGCCTTTAAGTTTCTTGACTGCCTAGGACAGCACAATAATTGCAGTTTACTTGGTTGACAGTAGCTTTTTATTGAACTGTTTCCTTTTGCGAAGGGAGAAGGTGGTTCGTGAAAGGATAAACTAGGCTCAACGCTGCTCATGCACAACTCTTCTCGAAGTACCCACTTTCCTGGAGAAAAATCTGTGCCACATCCAGAGAGACTAGACCAGGCCTGCCTTCGCCATCTTCCCACAGGCAAAACTTCCCTTGCCGTCCATGGGAGTTTTGACTGTCGAGTACGTGTCTGTCGAGGTGGATTCATCCCTGGTTGAACCCCAAGGCACTCGGGTAGAACCTAGGATAACTTTCTTTAGAAGGAGGGAAGGAATCCAGTTCATTGCTCCAAATATCGCCACTGGTCAGATAATTCAGAAGGGAAAAAAAGCATATGATAGAAAGCCTGTTTGTTTTTTTTTCTGTTTTTGAGCCAAGTGTTTTTATTGTCTAAGTGTCCTGACCACTATATAGTGTCTCGTTTGGAAATGGAATGTGAGGCAAGACTCCCTGCTCCCTTTTAGAAAAGCTTTTTGAAGTCTACTCATGCACTCCTTACTCAGGCAAAACTCCTGGGTTTTGTTGTTGGGTCTTGTTTCTCTCCTGAGTAAGGACTGTGAAATCTGGCCTGTTCTGGATAACCGGGTGGTGTTTCCAGCGGCCGTCATCTTCTCTAACCCCAGACTTGCCTTGCATGAAGCAAGAACGAAGCTAGGAAATGCTCCTCCTCCAGCTCCGTCTTGGTCTGCCACGTACCTTCCCTGCCCCTTTTCTGTGTCCACCATGGGGAGGTAGTTCAAAATCTTCTGGCTACGTGGGCCAGGCTCTTCCACATGACTAACCAGGCAGCTGCATATCTCCCCTCTGGGGCAGAACAAATTCAGAAGCCCTACTCTTGTAGATAGGTTGCTGCTCATGTGCATCAGCTTTGGGTCTGCTCCTTCTCTGTTCTTCTCCCCAGCCGTTTATTTGTCCTGTTTTAAGCACTCAGCTCAGTGCTTCTGGGTTCTTTTTACTGCTTCTGTTCCAAAAAGATTGAAGCTGGGAAAAAAAAACAGCAATGTAACTCCTTCGGTGCTATGCTAACTGCTTTGTTCGACCCAACCAAATGCTGACCAACATATAGGTTTTCCTTCTTTGTTGTAAGAAGCACCACACATCTGTGTCTTGAACAGGGATGGGCTGAGAGGGGTGAGAGAGGGCAAGTGCGGTTTTGAAAGCAATTTAAATCTTATGTGTGTCTGGTAAATCAGAAAAAGAGCTGTAAGTGCAGACTGCTTTCAAAGCTAGTTGTCACCCACCTCGTGGAAGTAAATAGGATATAGCCTATAAGGTATTGAGGGCATTATATATATATATATATATTAAAAAAAATAAACAAAAAAAAAAAGACAAAAAGTTCACCGTATCAATAAATCGCCCTTTAATTTTCCTGAAAATGTACTATTCAACAGTAAACACACCTGGCTGTGCTTGCACCTGGTTGCTTTACTTTGACCCACTTCAGCAGCAATGGCTATTTTAACTGCAAAGATAAAAAAGCGGGAGGAGAGAGAGAGAGAACTCCTCTAACTATATATTAGGCCTGATGTGAAGTGAGTGGCTATGAATTTTCAGGATTAAAGGGACTAATCAACATGTATGTCTGTGTCTATATACACAATCCTGTGGAAATATAGAAAAGCATACATGCCATGTTACTGCAGCAGTATATATGTTTTAATATATATGAACATATTATGAATTCCAAAGGGCTTTTTGAGATGGGAAAGGTAGTTTCTGGTGCAAGGTGCTAGCAATTTGGGATTTGCAGGCAGAGTTGAAGTAAATATTCCTTGTACGTTTTTTTTTTTTTTTAAGTGAAAACAGGGACAGAAGACCATCAGAAGCTTAAGGTCCTCCTGAGGAAATGCTATACCACCTGATCTTCCATGTTTTAAGAAATTTGAAAGCCAAAATCATACCGAAAATGAGGGTCAAATGCAGTGTCAGTATAAATCAGTAGAGCTCCATTGATGTCCAGGTGCCTCCTTGCACTCTCTATGCTAAAAATAGTCATTTCTGCCAGTGTCAGGGAGCCCTGGGCTTTACTGGCCCTACTGGAAGAGCTGGTCTCCCTTCCACGGATATCACCATTGCAATGAGAACAGTCCTGTTAATACACGCAGCAAACAAGACTCTCCTTTGCAGGGACCGAAATCCCCAAATCTGATTTCAAGCCCTTAGAATTCAATGCCAAATGCCACTCAAAGGCAATGATTATTGTTTTCTCTCCAGCTGTCATTCCCGTTCATCAGTCACAAGGACGAGCAGCTCATATTTCCCTTTCTCACTGTATTTACCAATAAAACAGGCTGCCAGTGCCAGAGCCTCCTTCCCGCAGACCCAGCAGAACACCACCTGCGTCCCGCCTCCGTTTTTCCTCCCCTTCTTCCACCTTAAAAGCAAACACTGTTCCTTCCCAAGTAGCGAAGAGCGAGGACAAATGCCAGCTGATTACACCTGCAATCTGTTCACTTTACAATTTTATTTCAGTTTCTGAGGGCACACGAGTGCACACAGGGACATGCGCCCGCTGAAATTTCAGTAGGCTGACGTTGAAGCCACTTGACTTCCATGGACTTGCTCTGAGCTGACGCTGCTGCAAGAGAACCAAGTGTTCCCCAGGTGACCCCCTCAACTTACTACAGTTTCACACCATTCTCATCTAAGATGTTTTTTTCAACGATTACTGAAGCCTGGGTATCAGTCAACAAATTTACGACAGATAAGTAGGAGGGGAAGCGGACTGGTTCGCACTTATCCGTAGACCTCCTAGTACTATTTGAGAATTAAACAAGCCTTAAATTGGATGTAATTGTAGCCGTTTGGAGGAGAGCTGTGATGTGTGTTATCTAAAAAAGTGTCTAAATAGGTATCACAGCCCAATCCCTTGACCCCCATCTTCTCTATGCAGGGAGAGTGAGAGGGAAGAGATTTCAAAGTTTGCCATTAGCTATCACACGTGCTCCTTCCCAGAATGGATCTAAACCTTTTTTTTGATGGAACACATTTTCCTATGAGAAAAAAAACAATGGTTTTGGCTGATGTTTCCACTCTGTAAACTGCTCTACCATTCAGCCTTTTGTTCCAATGAGGAATGGGAAGTAGTTTCAAAAGTGTTTAAATTCCTCAGGGAAGGACTATTTCACGACTAGGTCTGGAGACTTCCACTCATGTCGTCAGGCCAATTTCAGACCATTCCACTAAAGTCAATGTGATTACTCACAGTATGAACCAGTATGAGATAGCTGAGGTGAGGTCCTTGCCTGGTCTCCTGCATGTTCTCTATCACAGACTAACAGTGATGTGCTCGGGAACCTGACGTAGCATGTCCCATCATGGACCTGTTCCCCTAAACCCAGGATTTTCACAGAAAGGCTATATATTTTGGAGTCTTTGAATGACTTTCAAAGTCATCCCTTTGGTGTGTATATTTTTAGATGCACTGTTATATACAGAAGGTAAAATCATGGTGCCTGAAGATACACATCCTCTCTCCATCTCTGCCATGGGCTGTTGGTTGGGAAAGCCAAGGGGATTTTAGGGTTTTCTCTGCTGGCAGATGTAATATGTTCCTTAGTACCAATGGCCTGAGCTCCAGGACATGTGATATGGGAATGGTCAGGCTGTTGCCTGGCTTCCATCTCCAATCTCACCTCCAGCTCTGCCATATTTGCCCCAGATGTTGCAACGTGGATTTAAAGATCCTTGTCTACTCGATGAAAGTGCTGGGAGAACAGTCTAGTTACATACTTCTTGCAAAGTTCTTGAGCACCTTCTGATTGAAAGAAATTCTGAAAGTTCATGGTATCTTCTCAAATTAGCTTTCATCCTGGGAGCATTTTTGATTAGTGAATTTTGATGGTACTGGAAAATTGGCACAGTCATAGAGAATAGCACAATTTAAACACTTATATTTCAGAAGTGCCACTTTTTCCATAAACATTGAAATTTGACTAATCACTGCTGGAACTTGTTGTTAACATTCAAAACCTGGAAAACACTCTTGTACTTGATTCCTCAGATAAATCTTATTCAAGGAGAACAAATTCCCCAATCATACAAAATGGTAAAAAGAAGCTATTAGAACAGGACACCTGGGTTTTTATAATGTTTTTGGATGCAATAAACCATAACCACTGAATATTGTCCATTTGCCTTGCAGTAGGCACGCTGGGACTGCAGCCAGGCTTAGGACTCCCTTGTGCTAAGGGAGTTTACCAAAACTTTCTGTAAACTTTCTGTTTACCAAAACACAGAAAGACAGGGACTTGCCTCAGAATAGCCTTCAGTTTCACTGTGGTGCTGTTTGTGTGACCTTGGGCAAGTCATGTAACTTCTCTGTGCCTCAGTTTCCCCATCTGTAAAATGGGAGGTGTGAAGCCTGCGTCGCAAGAATGATGTGAGGATTATTTAGTCAATGTTGGTGAAATGCTTCAAGACCTTAACATCAAAAGTGCTGCAAGACTGCAGTGGTGTTGGGCAGAACAGGACAAAGCAATGGATCATATCACTTTTCCCCTGCCTCCATGCAGCCCAGCAGAGACAGAGAAGCAGGCTGATCTCAAATTGGGTTTCTCGAGGAAGACTAGCACAACCCATTCAAGATGCCATGCTAAGCTTTTGGGGAGTGCTTTTCTCCATACCCTGAAATGCTCTGCTCTCTCTTTTGGAAGCATTCGAGGAAGTCAACTGAGAAGCCAGGATTTTAGCACAGTCCCATTGGGTCATGGAGTTGGAGAAAGCAGAGATGGAAAGAGCACGTGGGTCATCAGGTGCATTCCCAAGAGCTCATGCCGCAGGCATCCCTGTGTCTTTTTCTCCCGTCCTAAATCCTGTCTGGTTAGAAATCTTCCAAAGGAGAGATCTTCTCACCCCAGACCCTCTCAATCAGTCACGTCAGACAGAAATAACAGTCTAAGCTTTCCTAGTAAGAAGTACATTTTTTTGTTAACTAAGCTTGAAACTCAGTCATGCCCATGCCTTGAATCTTGCCTTATTAACTGAACTCGGCCCATTCTGGACCCAGGTCGTTCATCTGACGTTTTCTTTCCAGTGCCGTTCTGGCCCAGCGTGGCTTGCAGGTGAAGATGCCCATCCATCCAAGTTAGGATCAAGGATCTACCAGTTCAACTGGGAGAGGTTGGCTCCTTCCTAGGTCACTTCTGCACCTGAGCTGTCCTTGTTGGTGGTCTAGAGAGACTGGGATCCAAATCAGACCCCTAAAAGTAGGTCTGAATGAACAAGAAGAACTACTTCAAGTCCTGTCACAGGCAACTCCTTTTCTCCCCTACAGTGGTGTTTCAACACCATTTCGAGCTTCTGCCAGCAAGCCACACACATGGTGCTTGGGAGATATGAGGACTGCCAACGCCTGCTCTCAGTTGGCCAAGAGAAGTGGCTGAGGGCAGACCTGACCCTCCTCTCCTGTCCAGCAAGCGCATTTCTGCCAGTCTCGGTGGCGTTGCCCTTGATTTGGTGCAACGCCACTGAGAGCAGGGGCAGGCTGCTTGTCAGCAGCTGTCTGAAGAGCTCAGGTGGTTTAGATGGGATGGGCTGACAGGTGTCAACATGATGCAAAACTGGTGCTATTAACTTGGCATAAGAGTGCCTGCAAGTCTCTTCTTCTTTTGCAATCACCAAGCAATTACCTTATGCATGGGAAACTGTTGTTTATGGACAGTGTCTGTAGTGACCTCTTGTTTCACAGGAGGACTCTTAAGTATGTACTCTGTCTTATTCCCCAGCTCCTCCTCTAATTTCTATGTCTTGGAAGGCAAGGTGTGCGTGTGTGCTTGAGCATGAGTTTATGAGCAAAAGATATAGAGCAAGGGCCAGCCCAAAAATTTAGTGCAATAAAGGTTTTGACCAAGTAAGGAGTGAATGAGAACCACAGGCTAAGACCTCGGAAAACCAGATGTGCAGATTTTGATGTCCGTCTCAGTCCATTGGGATTTCTGTAAACCCATCAAGATCGTTTGTCTGTGTCCAAGATGATTTCTTCTCTGGGCTCTTGGGGAGTGACAGATTGAAATATTCAGGGCAGGGCTCTGCAGAGGGATGAGATCAGACTTGCTGAGCGCCTTCAACTTCCCCTGGTTTAGTGGAAGCTGAAGGCATCCAGCACATCCCAGGAGGCAGTCCACATCAGGTTGTGCCCTGTTTATGTTAGACTATGCTTTGAGCGTTCAATTCTGCCTCCCTTACACCACTGCAAGCATGCTGAACGTGGCAAGATGTGGTCATTTTGATTTAGGAAGGCTGTTAAAAAGTGTCCAAAGTGCTAGATAAGAGCTCGCAAAATCGACGTGCTCCTTAAAAGACCAAATTCTGGTCTCGATTTCACCAAGGCACCAGCCACCCTGCATGAATCCCACTAATTTTTCTGGGAATGCCCTGGTTTTTCTGCCGTCAGCGAGGCCAGAATTTGGCCTGGCCCCACCTGCCCTCATTAACTCCAAAATGCCCTTCTGTTTATTGACGATGGCTATGTTGGGGCAGCGACATTTAAATTCTCAAAACCTTGTGGTGCCTTTTCTTGTGGTGCTCACCCTTCACAGGACTTCAGTCAAGGCAACCACTTGCATCAAACAGCAACGCCAGTACTTTTCCTCTGTATTATGTGCCAGTGCAGTAACAGACTTTAACGTATACATATATAAATATAGATAGATAGATATATTGCTATAGTTATAATTATATATGTAATTGAGGTTCTGATGCCGCTGTATGGGGAATGGACCATTCCTCTGCAGAATTATACACTGCTCAAGTCAAACCAACAGCTCAACGTCCTGTAAAGCTTTACAACCTTGGCAAGGAGCTTCTCTTTCCTGCGTTTGTTTTTCCGGCTCCCTTCTCTCCTCCTGCCCTTCTCCTCACTCCCAGAAGCGCACTCTGTCAAAGCTGCTGTTCTGCACCATAGCAATTTCTCCAAATGACTCTCCCCATCGCCAGCAACATCTCCCTCCTGTCACAGTATGGGGAGGTCTCTTGCCACGAAAGGAGGACGATGGGGCTGGTAAGGTGGCATCCTAGGGGTAGCATCCGAGGGTAGCATCCCGGGGCAGCATCCTTGCCGTTTCTTTGCAGCAAGGCGATGCAGCCCACCGGGTGGCAAGCGGTGTTGTTCCAAGACCATCCGCTGGTGAGCCTCTCCATCTCAGCTTCTCCAGCGAGACAGCAACTTTGTGTCTTTTTATTTTTCTCTTCGGATGCTTGGTTTCCAAGCGAGCCAGGTGCTGCAGCCCTCGCTGGCGGAGAGGAGGGAAGCTGGCGAAGGCGGTTTGCTTTGCTCACGCGAGTAGTTCTGCCTGACTTCGGAGAGGGACTTCTTTTTTGTCAAGGGACTGCTGGGTTGGGTCAATTGTCACCTTATTGTTACCTTTGAAGTATTGCTGAAACTACAGATAAGACGATAGAACAGATGTTGAGTGAAGGTATTTTCTACTAAAGGGAACAACACCAATAATACTGTAAAAAGGTGCTAGAATCAAACCTCATTTTATATACTTTGGTTCTTAGAGAAAAAATAAATAAATACACAGAATTCTTCCTGTGCAGCCTTACTGTAGATTATTATAACCAACTCTTTATCCAAAAAATGAAAAAAAGTGGAAAGGTTAAAAAAGGACAAAAATGAAGCGATCCTGTATAAAGTGTAACAAATATGACTTTCCTATATAAATGTAAATGATCAGACATATATTAAAATGCACTTGAGGCAGGCAGCAAGCAGGAAAAGCTTTTGAAGTATCTGATTTAATGTACAACACCTGTCTTTTTTCGTTTGGCTGGTGCAAGAGGGAATGTGCCAAGTCAATTTTATTTCCTTTTAATTCTGTTTGTGATTTTTGGGAAAAGGAAAGAGGGATAGAAAGAGGGTGGGAGATTTAGCTAGCCTAGAAACCTGGAATATTCGTCTCAATTTTATTTTTTTGTTTTGTTTTGCCTTGTTGATAGTTTATTATATTGGTGAAAGTGTTTGGATTCACACTTCATTTCTCAAATGCTTTTGAAAGCTTTGTTGCCTGCCCCAGGTGCTAAGCATAACTCTTACCTCAAGAACATTTACAAAAAAGTCAATTGTTTTTTCCCATCTCTGGAAAATAAAAGCAAACAAATGACAACAACAAAAAATAATTAAAAAAAAAAACCACAAACAAAAAAAAAGCAAACAACCAGCAGTGAATGAAGGAATGAAAATTAAAAAAGAAAGAAGTCAAAGCAGAGGTTTGGTGATCAAACCGAGCCATTCTGGTGCTTTTCCCCTTTTTGTGTTGCTAATGATCAAAATTACATGAGATGGGCTTAGACAAGTTTGTGGTCTTAGGATGTAGCAAAAAATGTATTTAAAAAAATACAAATTTGCATGGAAAAAACTCTGATGGAGCATTTAAAGAATGGCTGTTTCAATGTCAGACGTTTAATGTTAGCATGTGTGTGTGCTGTATATACCTTTTCATGTGTGACATGTACAGTTGACTGAGGAAAAAAAAAACATATGGAACCGAACAAAAAATAATAATAATCAAATGCTATTTTATCAGATGATGCACTTTTTCACCTTGATGAGAAGCCACTGTTCACAACTATGCAATCTTCCAGTTTCTCTCTCTATCTCCTCTCTCCAACCTCAAATTTCCCAACTATTTTCCATAACCTAAACCGTTTTTTCTTTTGTACAAAGAAACACAAAAAGTTCCAAACTCTGGTTCAAGGTGAGAGTGCTACTGTGACTTTTCTCAAATGATAAGAGCTAACAAACAGACAAACAAAAGGGGTTTGGTTTGGTTTTCTTTTTAAGAAAAAGGAGGTTCGGACATGACCCTCTATGTTCTCTAAGTGAATCGATGTTTTCTACATGTGCCAGGCTTCTGTTGACTGTTTTTGAGTTTGATTTTCCTTCTTGGTTCATTTTTCTCTCTCTTGGGTTTTAGGATTTTTTAAAAAAAAATTGTTTCCTTACGTACTACTTTACTTTTTTTTCATTCTGGTTTTGTATTGTAGGTATTGGGGATGTGAAGATGAAGGTGAAATTTGGCTTAACTTCAAGTGTTTTAGTACATGTGTGTGCTATATGTATATAGTTTTCTACATAGAAAATTTTACCCGCTTTTTAACGCACTTTACGACTTGTATGTACAAAGTTGTCTATATAGAAAATGTAGTGAGTGTTACCTGACCTTCAAAGAAGAGAGTTTTGATTAAGAGGAGTTAAGGTGTTTGAGTATCTCACGCAGGTGCGTGTGTGTGTGTGTGTGTGTGTGTATTATATACTATATTATATATTATAGAAATATATAATAGCGTATGTCCATGTTAGGGTGTGTATAATATATACACACATCCAAACACATGATCATACCCATCTATATCATAAAAGTAGAGGGTTTTGTATTTCTTTGTTTTCAAGCTACAATAAATAGCCTGGCTCTACTGGGTAAACTTCTTCCCTGTCCTTAGATGAAAGGGAGAAAAGTATCCTCCCCTGTTATTCACAGCGTGTGTTCCTGGGGGGATTTAGCCTTTATAACCTTTCTTTCCCCACCTCAGTCTACCAGCAGGTGCTGAGGAGAGGGTGTTGGTGAGGAAACAGGGTCATCTAGTGACGAGCTCTGGAAACCAGGAGCCCACGAGACGTGGCTGCCATGTCCCCCGTCCACCACCCACTCACCACGCAACTTAGAGCGCGTCACTCCCACTTCTCTGTGCCTGTCAGACTGGAGCTGCTAATGCTTAGCAAGCCTTTAAGCAATTTGCACTCTTGGTCCCTCTCTACAGATACCACAGGGTCGCCCTTCATATCAGTGGGACGTGATGCGGGCCAGTTTACAGTGAGATCTTCACCAAGCTACCCCTCGTCCTCCATCTCTCTTCTGTTCAGGAAGCCCACTGCTGCCTCATTGGGCCATGCTTTGACCTTCATCCCCTCACCATTACATTTTAAATGAGACCGTTGTTCTTCTCCTTCCACTCAAGGCTTCCTCATCCTTAAAAGCGATGGCCCACTACACGAACACTCTTAAAATCCCGTTATCAGACTCTCCTCAGCCATGGTACCTCCAGGCATTAAAACAACTTGGCAAAGGTCAAAAGCCTGGGTCGCTACCATTGGCCCACTCTCCCACTACGTACTACACACAGACCTGATGGTCTTGGTCCTCCTTATGGGTCCCTTTCAACTTGAGGTATTCTGTGATTCTATGACCTCATGTTTCTTGGAGTAGTGCAGATGAAACACCATTTCTGACTCATTGCACACCTGATTTAGTGAAGGCTTTCCAAATGACGAAGGGACAGCTGGGCTGGGCATCATACATAGCTGTGGATACAGAAAGGGTCCTTACTGGAGCCAGTAAAATGGGAAGGATAAAGGGAATGGATTTGTGGCACCTCTTCCATATGTCAATGGGAACACAAGTGTCTACATCGGTCTGTGACAGCATGGGTGCTTCTTTCAGCCAGTCTTTTGGGCTTGACTCTTTAATTTTGTGTCAATCTTACTACTGAAGTTCAAGCCACGTTTCTTTGAAAGTAACTGTAGTGGAAAAGCTGGGGCCAGTCTTCCCATCTTGCACAACCTCATGGCTGCAGCTGTTGGCAGTCCGTTGGTTCATCGATAAATCCAGGGGAGCTCAGAGACCTGCGAGTCTTTCATGTAACTCAGCTCTCTAGAAAGCAGCATGCACACCTAAATAATTTATTGCAGGACATCTCACCCAACCTTACATGTTACACATTGTCTATTTGATGGCATAATATGTAACACAGCTGTATTGCCTCAAGTGTCTACTTATTGACTCTTCCTCCACAAACATGGGCTCTTCCATCTAGCTGCACTGACAGGTTTTAGGATTTGGTTGTGTCTGGTGTTTGCAAGGAGCTGTAATTGTCCCTTGGACTTGCCATTAGGATGCTGGCATCTGTGGGCTGTGTTAACAGTTAATCCCACGCACAAATCAGACAGCATTTTTCCCTCCTGGCGCACTTTAAGGCAGAACACCTAATTTCCTTCCCTGAAAATGTAGTGCTGAGAGGTGACCACCTAAGGAGGCCAAGTGAAGTCATCCTCTGCCCCAGTTAGCAGTATGTACTAAAGCCTTAAGGAAACAAAGAAAAAGATACTTTTCTAATTGCTAGATTCAGCGAATGGAGGAATCTAGAGGGCAAGTTTGACTCAATCCATAATCTTGCAGCTAAAATCTTTTAAGCTCATACACTCCAGTTTCTTAAAGGGAGTAACTTGCAAAGGCTTCTTCCTTCCACGACTCACCAAGAAAAATCTATGTAAGGGAAAGAAATACCTGGTGGATGCTAGACAAGATACGCTTCCTCTCCAGGTTACCTAGCCTCTTCAAAGCAAAGCAATGCATCCATCAGAGTTAAAATAAACGCAGACCTGTGTTTTAGTTCAAAATGCCTTTTTGTGACATGAAAAAACAAATCTTTAAGAGTATGTTTGGCAAACAGCAGGAGACATTCACTTTGTGAACAAGTATAAAGCCACTTGCAGCTTTCATACCCTAAGAGAGAGCATATTTCTTGACACACACACACTCCTCTGGTTGGGGATGTTTGTCTAAAGTACTTCACCTGCTGCCTCTATGAGCATGATATCTAATTCTCTTAATCCAGCCAGAAAAGCTGGGTATCCAGTGAGTTATCAAGGACCTTTCTATACTCAAGAGAGACAGCAAGATACCTCCAGGTAGGGATCCATCCCAATTGATTTCCATTTTAGATCTGTTGTGTGCCCTTTAGCTGGTTACATTTTAGGTGAGTTGAATGCCACCAAAAGTGGACAGGATTTACCATGCTTCCAAACCATTTCCCATCATGGCTTACTGTGAGATTTGTCCTCTTTCCACTCTGCCAACAAACATTCAAAGTAATCTCCTTCAACATAGCTCCATGCTTGCCCAGCAGCCCCTACCAAAGTGGCACATCCACATCAGACATTCCTCTCCCAGGACTAGGAGTATCAGGCTGCAATTCAGAGTGGGACCCGCTCAAGATGGAGGAATTTGATTTTCTTAAGTGATACAAACTTTCTGTGACAGTCTTCTTCTGGTCACTCAAGGGGTTCACAAAAAAAAACTTTGAAAATTAATGCACAAGCAATAACCTTCTGTGTGTTTTCCTAAAGGATAAGGTCATTCTTTGGCTAGATGAAAAGCAAAAAGTAAAATCTGAGCTACAACTGTGGCCTGTTTAGTAGGTTCATGCAGCGAGCTGCTAACAATCACATTGGCTTCTTCTGCTCATTAGCAATCTGTTCTGGTCAATCCTCCTCATTTTCTCTAGTTCAGCCACTGCACTGTAAATGATGTGAGAATAAAGATCAGATTGCTACCGTTTACAGAACAGCTGGGAAATCACGCTCCTTCCAGCGCACCACATCCTATCCGTGCAAGATTAGGACATGTTTGAACAGCAGCAAAGGGGCTGCCTCATCCAGAGCTTCAAACTTGTTTTTGTCTGTGTTTCATGTCAAGCACCTGACAGCTCCTTACATCCCTGATAATGTGGGGCTCCTGCATCCTGGGATATGAGGGTGTCATGCCCTTCCTTTGCTGCACATGCCACCTTATGGACAAGGATGGTCCAATGGCCCAAAGAAGAGCTTTTACCAACCATCTCTATGCTCAACCTTATTGGAAAGGTTTTCCTGTATCCAACCTGGTTCTCCCTTGCTATAGTTAAAGCCACTGCTTATCTTCATGTCTTGTCTCCTGTGGAAGCACCATGTACATACTGTCCTGGATTGATTTAACTAAATTTAAAAGCCAGGAAGCCCAATGCCATTCCAAATACTTCCCAAGCTATTGTGATGAGAATTAACTGAAGATCCCCAGTCATCCAGGTGCCTTAACAAGTCTCCTTGTGGGAGTGCAGACCAAACAGCCAGATCCCACCAGGTACCAGCACCGGTCACACCAGCGCCCGGTCACTTCAGTGGTACCGTTCTTGCCACGTATCTGCTGTTGCCTGAAAAGAGCAACAGAATCCATCAAGGGGCTGCCCTTCTACTGAAGCCTTGTTTCGTTGGCCACCGTCAACAAGTCCCAGCTGATATTCACAAGCATACGTTGGTGAATGTAGCCTCAGGCATTCCCAGGGTGTGCTGCTTCCCCTTCGCCATCAAAAAGGGAGGGGAAATGGCTTATCTTTCTTTCTGTTATGCTCAACCCCAGTAGATTCTCCTACTGTAGAGTCCTCCCTCTTTGTCTGCCCATGCACAGTACCCCTAGAACACAGGCTATTTCTCAGAGCTGATTTATCAACATTAAAAGTCATGAAAGATCAATGGAAAATTTTCCCTTGGAGATGACTACTTCATAGGAAATTATTTTCATTTACTTTCTCCTGTTTTTCCCCCTTCTAAATGGCATTATTTCTAAATGGGCTCTAATATCAATATCAATGTCAGTAGGATCCATTGACTAAGCTGTGAATCAAAGCTCACTGCTGTGTTGGATATACATATATTAATGACAGTTGCGTTAAGCCAAATTTAGCAGCTGGATTCTTCAACATCCCTTTGTTTTGTATCTACCTCACTATGATTTCTTTGATTTGTTGTGATTTAGTGTTGTATACAATGTCAGAGGTGATATGTAGATAAAAATATATATATATATATACAAATATATATTTTTTGCTTTGCAATAAAGCTCAAAGCTATAACACGAATATTCATAAAATGTCATAATCTTTATTGTAATGTTCCCTCCTTAGTTGTAAAATCCTGTCTGGATCCTATTTTCCTGTACACTAGAATCGATATTGTGTTCATGAGTGAATGGTTATTATTTCTGTTACTTTTCCATTTAAGTGATATATTTTTGAGATGTGAGATAGACACCAGAATTGTAAAACATGAATTGATCTACTTCCCCCCCAAAAAAAAATAAAAAACCCCAGCCTGTTTGTAACTGGAATCGAACAGCGAAATTGAAAGAAAATGATTTGCAGTCCTGATCTTTCAATTTTGGTTTGTCTGATCTTAACATCGAATTTGTCAGGAGGTGGAGAAGGAGGAAAAATAAAAGAGAGGCTATTAGGACTGATGAAGGAAAAATATGTTCATCTGTTTCCAGTTGGATGAAGAGGGGATTCATTCTTTGAAATAATTGAAATGTGGCACTTCCCTGAGAATGGGGACCACACTCATCAAAATTAACTCCATTGAAAAGTTGTAGGTAATGGCAGTCACTGACCCAGAGTCACTAATCCAGGTCCTTTCTATGGGAATGGAGAGAGACAAAAAGTTCCCTAGGACAATTCACCCCATGCTAAGACACTTGTCTAAGGCATGTGGGATGCATCTCCTTCAGGACAGCTGTCTCTCCTCATCTCTGTGGATGGAGCTGAGAAAATGAGCTCCCATTAGACACCTCAACTTTACGAGCTACAATCAAGTTCAAGGACTCCAACTTGTCACTGCACAAATATCATCCTGGCAAGTGAAAACTGTCGCAGTTTTTGATCATGTTCTTTATTCTGAACCACATGGTACCTTGTGCTCTGTCAATGGAAGAGATGAAGAAGGTGAGAGCTCCTGGTACAGTGAGCAGGACTTTGCTTACTTCTTCTATACCTGTGTGGTGAAAAATGTCCTTGGACCCAGTGACTCGCCTGCAATACTGTAATGACCAACATCTGGCACAGAAATGCTGGCTGAGTCCTGCAGTGTGGAGAGGAGAGTCAGGGAGGTTTGTTGAGGTGGAGTGGACCCATCTGTTTATTCCCATTAAAGCCTTTCTGAGAGCCTCACAGCTTGATCCTGCTGCCTAAAATCTGAGGGGACAAAGCCTGCATCTGCCCAGTGCAATCCTTCTTCAATCTCCTCACTGCTTCCATAGGCTGGTATTAGAAAAAAAGCATCGAGCCCCAAATGCTGAGACTCTTTGCTTGATTAGAAAATATTTCCATAGATCCAAAGCACTGACTTTACTGGGAGCAGAATGAGGTGAATCCTCTCCATTTCCTTTCCATCAGACTGTGGGGAAAGTAACAATTTCCCCCACTGCTTTATCAAAGCAAAGAAAAAAGTAGTGAGCAGAAAGAACTGGACACAAATGGAGTATGACATTTTTTTTAAAGCAAGGAGAAAAAATACTACTGAACTTTTAAATCCAGCTATTTCATCAGGAAGAAAAAGAAAGACGCAGGAAATGAAACTCAAACATGAATAAATCTCATTGGAGAAAATGCTATTGGGTTTCACATAAAGCACAAGACAGGACTGCAAAACACATATTTAGAGTCGGTTTCATGAGACCCCTTCTGCATAGTCTTCTCTCTAAAATTGGCACAACTGTTCAGTACAAACAGCATTTTTTTTCCTCATTCTGATCTGGTGTCTGTACAAATCTGGCTTGGTTTTTGGTTTTATTTTGTTATTTTTGTTGCCTGTTCCCAGCTATTTCTATTTTTATGGTGTAGTATTTTGTCTATATGGAATGAAATACAGATGTGTTCATGAAATTGTATAGCAGATGGAATTACAGGTTGGAGTTGATTTGAAAAAAGGGAAAACTTAACAATGAGAAAAATATCTATATGAAAAGTATGCTTCCAAAGTGTGTGTTTGAATTCGAGCATTTTGTCATTCTACTGAGCTTTTTGAAAGGTTTATTTTGAAATAATGAGACTTTATGAAGGTTGAGGGTTTTGAGATACGAAAAAGCACAATTATTGTTAAACCGTTATAATTTTATTGAGATTCCATTTTGTTATTTCATTCTTTGCCTATCTGAACATTCTAATCCCAAAATTTTGACATGAAATATATAATTCTTTATTCATTAATCATCTTGCATTAGGCAAAAGGGAAAGATGCAGCTGTTTCACTTCTGCTCAGAAATCATGCAGAATTCCTGGTCTTATTTGTTCTTTATTTGGTTTAAAATTAGGCTTGACTTTTTTACTTAGTCGTTATTCTCTTCAAGACCTACTGTAAAGTCAAAAAGGTCTCCTTTTAACTGAGTGACAAAGAGTCCATCCAGTAAATGGAAGAGACATCTTGGTATTT
Organism: Tauraco erythrolophus; assembly: GCF_009769465.1. Lineage (NCBI taxonomy): Eukaryota > Metazoa > Chordata > Aves > Musophagiformes > Musophagidae > Tauraco > Tauraco erythrolophus. Next base: position 69,866,627 of record NC_141466.1, read on the forward strand.
TGTCACATCTGCAGCGAAATATGGTTTGTGAAGGATTAAGTCATGCAAATCGCTTGTGGATCTGATTTGGTCACGCTGATAACTGTTAACAAGGGGGCAAGTTTATCCTTGTTGCACTTCACAGCTGCAGGCATAGGTACTGGTTGAAGCAAATGTCTGAAGTAGCGTTAATGGTGTCCTCGGATGTTCAGAGGGCTGGTGGGTTGTTTGATGAATTGAGAAAGTCTTAAGCATTTATTTTTCTTCATCTCCTTGTCTGAAAGGAGCCTAGATTTTCTTCCCTTACTCTCACAAGTATTTCCACTGATGCTAATGGGATGCCTTTGGTTTTGGTCATGGAAGCATTTTCTTGTCACATCTTGTTGCTTTGCTACTGTGGTCATATCATGATGATTTGCTAATGCTGACTTTGAGGTTTTATGTCCTTCTGTAGCATTGGGTCTGCTTTACTGAGAAGCTCTGTGTGTCTCTTCAGTCATATGCAGTATCTTTGTTGAGGAAGGAGTCATAGCTTCTAGTTTCATACTCACTGCTGTGCTATCTGCTCTTTTTGAGGTGGTAAGACTGTTCATTTCTATAGAGGTCTCATTTATTTTGGCAGCTGTATCATAAGCAAAATTTTCCTCTTGTTTCAGCTCTGTAAATGTAGAAGAGCTTTACCAGCTTCAGTGGAACTGACTCAACATTTATCCTGGCATACAGTAGCAGCATGCATTGGTGAGAAGAGTGTGCTATTTGAGCAGGAGTTGCATCTCTGTTGACTGTTGCATGACAGATGGGTTATAACAAGTGGACATAATAGCATTAGGAATGTCTTCTGCTGTCTCACTTACTAAAGAGAAGATTTGGGTAAAGAGTTGAGGAGATTCTGGCAATGGAGCCCTTACAGAAACCAAGACTCATTTGATTTGGATCAAGGGTCTCCTGAGATTCTTTAGGCAGTAGAAGCAGAGGCTTTTACCTGCAGGACTCTGTTTTATTTTCTCTCAGTTATCTCCTGAGGTTTAGAGGCAGAGAGCTCTGCAGAGTCAGAGTCAGCTCACTCACTGCTCAGGTCAAGTCAAGATGGTTGGCAGTAGGTGAGGGAGATGTCCATGCTGTTAAGATGCAGACTTCTGTCCGAGGTATGAAGGTGAAACCATGGTTTGAGGGCTTCCAGGTCCCTTAATAGCTGTATGGTTGGGCATCAGGACATGCCCAGGCTCATATGCTGAATGGGAGACTAGTGCACCATCAGAAGATCCTACAAAAGATACCAAAGCTTAAAATATATAGAAAAAGTGCTGCAATTTTAGCCCATTGAAATCATTCTCTGAAATACAGACTGACTTAGCAAAGGAGGCTAAGGACATAATGCCCGAGGTGACAACTGTGAAGCTTTGTTATGGCCATTCCACTGTCAGAAAAATGTAGTTGTTCAAACAATTGGTGGATCATCTTAAACCTGAAGAGAGCCTGGAATCACCAAAACGATCATGCCATCCAGCCCAGTCCTGCCTCACCATCACTTTGACTAGATGTACAAGGAGGAGGTGTAAGGCTGTTAGATGCTGAAAGGATAATCTTCCCCCTACTCAGTGAGCTTGTCCCATCTCTGAGACTGGCTTGAGTCTCAAGCATGTACCTTGAATTACTTTTCTGAAGTTATAATGGCATTAGGTGTGAGGACATTCAGCTCTTTTTCGTGCCAGTCCCTCTTTGGATCATTAGCTCAACACCAATGACATCACTTGGCAGTGAATTTCTTACAGATCTGCCTGGGCACCAGATCAGCCATGTATCGCCCAGCCAATTTCAGTCTTCAAGATGAACAACCAAACTACCTTACTGGTGGACCTGCTGGGTGTCTCATCTCATGATGTAGCATGCTCTTTCTATACCACTGAGATGCAGGGTGAGAGGTTGAATAACATTTGGATGTGCTCTGAAGATATAAAAGCTCTAGACTTGATAAGAGCCACAGATTATTAGTAGGGCTCCTCGTCTACATTCACGCTAATAAATGGAACAGTAAATGACCTGGGTACAGGCACTGGCACTCAGTTGTCAATATTGCTCAATTGTAAGCGAGATCCTTGGCACAGTTTTGGCTGGGAACAGCTAACATTGACCCAAACGATCCTCTACCTGAGGATTTTGCAGAGGATCCGGAGGCAACAGGCATTTTGGTTGTGGGCACCTTGTCTTGGAGGCTAAGGAAGACTCTCACAGGGAGAAAGAATGGGTCCTGGCAGTGTTTTGTTTATCATAGATATAGTTAACATGAACCTCACCAGCTGCTGGTTAAATGGCATGACGAACTATGGTGTGGTAGTCAAGAGGAGGTAATATTAGACTAGACTGGCAACCAAGTCTCCAACCAAGTTAATAAGAGAGACAAGGTTTGAGGGAGAGACCATATATTTTACTAGAAATATATATTTTATTATTAAAATACCTACCCCTTTAAACCATGCCTCCTGTATTACCTTAGACTATGCCAGCTACCAAAATGTGACTAGGAAGTGTTTAGAAATGTCTTGCAATGGATTTTGTCTCAGCATTGTCACTCTAGCATTAACAAACTTCTGCGGCCCTTTTAATCCTCATGGCCTGCACCCCGTTCTTATCGCAGGGTACACACCAAATCAAGAGACTTCAACCTTGCAAGGTGCCAAAGGTTTCTTATTAAGTCCAAAAATACCATCCCTGTTTTCCGTGGAAGCTGAGGGGATCAGTATGTTCCAGGAAGAGCCCAGAATTTTTTTGCTCCATGCCTTCCCTTTGTTATCCTGCCAACAGAGCCTCAAGGACAGCATATGGCCTTGTTACACTTGCTTTTTTTTTTGAAAAAATAAAGACTCCACAGTGCTGCATGAGTTTTAATGGTGTAAAATGTGCTGTTTATGTGCATTTTCCTCCAACAAGCAAGATATTTCTGCAAAATTCAGTAGCTTCAGAGTTGGCTGCGTTTTCCTGCAATAAGTCCTTATTTTTCAGGCTAAGGGAATGATTGCTTCCCCTCAGTCCAAGATTGATTTAAAATGTAATTCTTTGCCTTCTTCCCCAAATACTTCCTCAGCTCCAGTACTCACTAGGAACTCAGCCTTGGGCGTTCTCAAAACTCATAGCCAAGAGTGCTGAAAGAACTTGCATCCTGCAGAGGAGTTCGGCATGGCAACTTGAGATTCAGTTAAAAGTTCACAGAATTGGTAAAGCAGATGGCTGCACACCTCTCTGGATCACTTGTATTTGCTCACTCCATCAGTTCCTGCATTCAGTGCATCAGATGCTTTTGCATTATTACTTTGTTGTATGAAACTTTTTTATTGAAGAAAACAAGTGCATTTTCCTCCTCTTGTATCGTGACACATATATCGTGATCCTTCTCAGCCAAATATGGGTAATTCAAACAGCAGAGATCACTTATAACACTTTACTGGAGCATTACAATTCCTTTTTCAGGAAAAGAAGTGCCTGGTTTACATGGAGCAAAAAGGCAGTTAAATGAATCTGGTATTTATTTATTTAAAAATGGAGAATTTCAAGCCAATGCAGGAAAGAGAGGTTGGTATCAGTAAGGAATATAGATGAACGTTGATAACAACAATGCAGTTCTCTCTGCATTGCTAATGTACAATGTCACTACTCTGACACAACCATTTCAATCATGACTTTCCCTGCATCAAACTATTTGGCTGAAATTGCCAATGGAGACATTCCTTGGAGCCTATTGTTGCTTCAGTCTTTGTGATGGGATATTGGGACGCTGGACAAAAATTCTTTAGCTCTGCTGTTCCATCCATTAGCATCACCATTTCCAGCCTCCTTGCTTTGAGATACATTTGATTCCCTTTCAGATATATACCATGTAATTGAAGAAATTATTCTCTATTCACTTCTCATGTGGTCTAATCTGAAAAACTGTTTCAGCAATGATTAAAGTCTAGATATTTTCATGTCCCGTGGCTACATCAACAGTTTATTTAGCTACTTGAGGAGTTCCAGGAGAAGGTATGTCCTTCAAACTTGCAAGCCTTAGCAGCCCAGTGTGTAGTCAGATGCTCCTTTAGCTGTGTGTCCAGGCTGTGTTATCATGGTAGGATCTTAGGTTGGTTGCTTTTGTAGGCACTAAGGAGGACACTGTGAGAATACCCTGCCATTTTACTTCTTTGAAAATCTGTCTTAGCAGCAATAACTTAGTCTCTTAGTACAAGTCTTATTTATTGTTCTTTGTTAAGGTATTTTGTTTCCATCACCATGACAATTGGTCACCCCTCTGTACCTTACATAGATACATGTGACGCAAAACATGGGTACTCGGTCATTCTCCCAGGGCAGTTTTGTTTCTTCTACTTACTCTTTAGCAAGAACTGAAAAGGTCTCCCACAGAGCTCCAGTAGGAATCGCTGAAGTTTTAAGATTTTGACTGAGTCTCCACTAGAAATAGAGTCTCTTCCCTGTAAGTGATTCTTAGTCCTTGAGCTTTCTGTTTGCTCCATAACATCCTGTCTGCTTTGGGAGGCAAAAAGATGGGAAAATGAATAACTTTGCAATCTAGGGTGAGATTAATCTCACCTGGCATTAGACATCTACAGTGTGGATGTCCCACATGAGTAGATTAATGAATGGAGGCCACTTTTACAGCCTGTAGAAAGGAACATGCACTTCTGGGATGCAATTCCTGTCATCGTAAAGCAGCTGCCTGCACTTTGTCAGATGAATCATGTCCTAGAAATGTCTGTGTCTGTCTTGACTTTGAAGTCCAAGATATTAACTTAAATACAAGTACTGATCTCTGTTTGTTCAGATAATGAGGCTCCCAGTGTCTCAAGATTAAAATCAATTTTTAGAGGGTACTCTGCAGACTGCTTACCTGTCAAGGTGATCTTCTGTTTCTCACATTCCTTATAAGTGTGGAAGGAAAAGAACTTCTCGCATTCAACGTTATGAGTCAAGTCAATGACATTACAATTTGTATTTCTGCAAAACATCTCACTGAAACCTCGATGGACAATTTACACCTTTTTTGTACAGTAGCACTTCCAAACAAGCTAGTTTTCATCTATTCCCCCAACTCAGGGTTTCAGTAGAGAAGTGTCACCTGCTGAAACTCTAGAGTCACTTTCAATCTTGGTCTTCTGTCCAGACTTGGTCATAGTCAATTTTTCTTAGCGTGTGAATTCAGGTAAGCTTGCAGCACAAGGTAGTGCAGCCTTAAAGATCAGCTTGCCAGGCCCCTCCAAAGGGTGCTACAAGGTCCTTCAACACCTCTTCCAGATTTTTACTGCAACATATAAAAAATATTCAAAGGCTTGAACTGCAGTGTCTGCTACCTTACAGTTTGAAAGGAAATCTTTCCGTATATAGAATCATCCATCTCTCTTGCACAAAACTAACATTTTTTTTGTGACAGAATAAATGGCACCATTTGTTCTCATCTTCCAAAGAGGTTTTAGTGGACTAATGTCAAGGATCCAGTGCTGAGACTTCCCCTGTGTTCCATAAAGCACAGATCTTGCAGATTTCTTTGTGGACATCTTGCTGGAATCTGCATGCAGTGAGCTGCTCCAGCAATCAGTGTCCTTGTGTGAAGCAATGAACAAGATGCGTTCCATTCCCAAAGGCACTGGCTAAGACTACAGCCAAAGGCTGCACACAGGTGACCCAACTGGGAAAACCAACTACAGGTGCATTTAGATGAGAGGAACTGTTCTGACAACTGCTGTGGAAAAGAAGTTGTGATGCCTTGACATGAAAAGGAACAAAAACTTGAGATAGCTGTTACTCCAAGATGGATTGATAAGTTAAGACAGAATAGAACAGCATTGAAATGTATCAGTACTTTAGAAAAGCCAAAGCTCCACAAATTTTTAAGAGCTTGAACAGAATGGATTTTGCTGGTAAGATTCATTTTATCTGACTTAGATAACTGGAAGTTAACTCTCCAAACTCAGGCTAGTGCTGCTCAACTTTCTCTTTGATTCGTGGAGAATAATACTCACCTCTCCTAGCAGAGATATCTAAAGTATGAGAGATGAATCACTCTCTGGAAATGCCTGTTTCTCTCCACTGACTACAAAACGAGCCAAGGGTGGTTTTGTAACACAATGTGGAGGTCATTTTCACTAGGCATGCAGCAAACTATTTTGTGTAAGAATGAGGCAACATTCCTGCTGTCCTTCTTCTATCCACTATTTATCAGAGAAGTTCAGAGATTAACATCCAAGGGGCAAAACCACTGTAGATGGTAGAGGTCCTCATTATTTCCTAGAATAATGAAGCCTACCCCTCTGAACTAGCCTCACAGTCTTGCGTCCCGAAGCTTTGCCTAGTCTAATTTTAAGCAACTTGGCTTATCAAATTCTGACCACTTCTCTTCTAGCTTGGGAGCTTGTATTTAAGTATCTGAATATTTTCTGGGTAGGGAGTAAAGATATCTTCATGGGCATTCTGACTTTTCAGCCTTTTGGGTTAGGCTTGTGGTTCATGGTCTTGCTGTTACTTAGAGTTTGGGAGGAGCGGTGCTGTTTCTTTTACAAGGATTTTTTTCTGTGTGTGTTAGAATTTATCTTTGCCTTTTAAAATTATTTTTTCTTTAGAATAACAATCATAGCTAAATAAGTGCCTCTTGCAGTGAGGCAACACATCTAGTACATGCCTCCATACTTTGGCTGCTTTTCCACTGGTTCATCAAGCTTCCAGAGGAGCACCTTGTTTAATGAAAGCCCAGGGTAGAGGAGCATGGTGAAGAAATGTGTCTAATCTTTGAACCTTTCCTCTTTAAAGGGATAAACTTTCTTCCTGACCAGGGATTTTGTCAAGTTTTTTACTTTTGTACAAGCCAGATTGACATGCGCAGTCACGGTGTTAGGTAGACTTTACCAGAGAAGGTAGTTTTTAAAAATAAGGTAGTCACAGTGCAGTGGCAGGTTTGCCATGTGGAGGGGCTCCTCAGGCCAAGATCAAGGTGTGCTGTGAGAGAGGTGTGGGTACCTACATGGAGGAGCTCTGCAATGAGGAGCTGAGGAGCAATGGTGGAGTTGACTGCAGGAGTCAAGCCTGATGGGAGGATCTAGTGTCTGACAGAACTAAAGTGTGGCTGCGGATACAACCAAGAGCATCCCACTCTTGTGCTGGACTCGTGCTGTTTCTTACAGTCTCTCAAGTGTTTAGAATAATATCTAAAGGGAGGCAGGGATGCAAGACCTTGGAAAAAACATTTGTCTTTATCTCCATTAAGCTCATAATGTTCATCCAACCTCCTCTAGCCTCTGTCTGGGACCTCATGTAGCTGAAGATTGCAAATGAAATTTTCAAAATATGTAGTTTTTCTCTTTTAATATAAAATATTACTCCTAAGCAAATCTGCATCCTTTCCCACCTGACTATTGTATATTTACTTAACTAGCCATTTGGAGTGGGGAGAGAAGTTGAAAGAGGGATTAATCCCACTTAAATTTCAGTTTCTCAAAGTTTAAGTGCCTGATCTAACTTCTTTGCATCTGCTTCCCTTGGAGAGAAATTCATCCCACATATTTCACTCCACTTTTTTGAGTATAACTTTCTGGTGAATAACTTGAACTCAGATGAAACTCATCTTATTTACCTGAGTAAAGGCAACTTGAGGAGGTAGAAATTGCAGAATCAAGCACTAAATAAATTCCTGAAATACTCTTCAAGGGACAGGGACATTTCTGCTGTAAGCCTGTATTTTAGGTAGTTATGAAGTCAGCTGGATGCCTCTTCTTGAAGCTGTGATTTAACCTGCAGCCTCCAATCTTCCTGACTATTTTCTGATAGTGTTTTCTTGCTTAGAAAAAAAGTCTAGTTGGTTATAAAGTAAAATCAATGTGTCTGACTAAATTAGCAAGTTACCATCATGCTTCTACTATTTTAAAGCTTATTTAGCTTAGAAAGGCCAAATATGGTTGAAGCAAGTGAGTAATTTTTAATAAATAAAACCAGAGTTAAATAGCATTGAATTTTAATTAAAAAATAACTGTTCGGCCATGATCAGAACATCCTCCAGTTCCATTCTTTTTCTCATAAATTACTTGTTCTCCTTTTGTTCAGAAATTTTGCTATTTCATAATGAGCTAGGACCTGTCAATTAACAAATAAGAGAGCTTACAGCAATGTTCATATGAGTACATAAAAAACTGATGTCCTGGGTCTGGTGGACAGGAACACCACGTTGGAGGGAAAATTCAAGTTGATGGCTTCACTGCCCACCCTTCTTTCTGTGTGAGATCAAAGATCAAGAACTGACCTTATTGACGCCAGCTAGAGATTCTTCCAGCCCCAGGGAGCACATGCAGGAACCAAGCTGGCGTAAGACACTCTAGAGACCTTAGTTTAGAAAGCAGCTCATGGACAATGACTTGGAATAGGTGGAGAGTTAATTTCTCAGGAGGGCCTGTGTAGCCTCTCACAGTTTTTGACTTCAGTAGTTGTGGGTTAAAGCTTGAGCATTGTCCTTCTTGCTATAACAAATATAAGTGGCTGGACACTCCAAACTTAAGCTGTCCTAATGCAGATGTCAGTCTAATACAACTGTCTAGGTCCTTACTGCAGCCAACAGGAAAGACTGGTATTTCTGGAAAGTGATCCATCTCATATCTGGTTTTGGATGGGAGAAGGGACCCTAGGCAACCACATAGACATTTAACTTCTGGTTGGCTGTATGTGAGTGCAGTGGCAATGGTAAGGCCTTATTACCTACCCTGTGGAATTTCAATGTGCCTCCTGCTCCCCTCTTGAAATAATTCTTCCTATTGTGGCCACACCAGATACATGAAGATGAGTGTCTGCTGGCTAGAACATATTGGCACTTAGACCTAGTACTAATTTTACCCTGTGTTTTTTTTGTTTGTTTGATGTAGTGGCTTGTCCTCCTGATAGTGAGGGATGGAGTGACTTATCTCATCTAATTAGTCAATGGAAGAGTCTTCTCCACATGAACTTGTCGTGCATACTCCTGCTGTAGCCAACTGAGCAAAACAGGCACTATCAGGCTGTGATTCATCACATTTTGGGCACCTCTGTGACAGGAAGAAGAATCATGGTCTAGAAGTGGCTGTTTCTGTCTGTTGATTGTAAACCAGACAGAGTTTAACATCGGGTCGTTGATTGTAACCATCTGAGCAGCAGTGATTTGGCAGGATGGGTGTCTCTAATCTTCGGTTACCTTGCATTCTGCCATTTGACTCTGACCTGCTGCAACTAGTGGTGCTTGGTGACCTCTGCCAGCGGTCCACACTGGATGGTCCATCCACCTCAGTGCTGCCCTGAGGGCTTAGTCTTCACTGTTAATGAAATCAGAGACCAGGAGACTACTGCAGAGAAAAGCAAACTTTATAGCAGGGATTTACTTGCAAAGGAGACCAGAAGAATTATCTATACCTTTTGACAGAGATGAAGGAGCAGTAAAGTCTCATGCTACATCCATTAAGTCATATGTGTGTGTCTAGGGCAGGTGATAGGCTTGACAGAGAGATGTACAAAGACAGAGGAGATGTATATTAGTAGCATACCACAAGTGACAGACAGTGATGGTTCCTCTCCGAGTGTTGGGATGTTTTGCTGTACTTTCAGAGTAGACACAAGTATAAATTTGTGGGACCTCAGCCACTCTCATCCAACCCACAGAGACAGGGCAGTCGGTTGCACTAACGTAATTCTGGATTAACTCCATCGAATCAAGGGGTCGAATTTGGTTTTGCCCCAGCGATTTCCCGAGTTGCCTCCTTTGTGGTATGTTCTAGGTGCCTGCTTGCTTAGCTGTGAAGTTGGTTTTTTAGAGCAGGAGCTCAGCATCTTCCTTGAGTCAGTTCCACGCAGTACGTCATCACCAGGGCTGCAGTCATTTGCATCTCATCTTGACAATTTCAAAACAGAAAGAGCCCCTTTGAAATACATCTGTGGCCTGGAATAACGGGGACAGCACGCATGATCCTTCTGTAGGGAACTCGTCCATGCAAAAGGTAGATCATTTCTAATGTTAAATGCACAAACTCAAATCCCAGCTGTGGGAAGCTGAACACCAGTTTGCCTGGCCAGAAACTGGTGGGTGAGTGAGACGCAGCAGTTGGACGACACAAAACCATCTGTGAACTCCAGGAGCTCAGTGGGGTGGCAGAATGCCGTGACTCAAATACACAGTCGCGTCCCTCATTGTATGGTTTTTACATTTCTTTAAATGTCGGGGTTTCGACAAAGTTTTCATGCTTTTTATTAAGGCAAAAGTATGTGCTTGTGAAATTGTGAAATTGATGTGTTATTTTGTATCTGTTAAAAAAAAAAAGTATTTAAAGCTAAAGAGCCGTTATTGTGCGGGGTTTTCTCTCAAACTGGTGCATACACTTTACATCAGGGACCTACTATACATAACAAAAATCAGTGATACAGTTACTGTAAAATCAGATACACACCTTTTACTGTAATAATAACTTTTAAAACCTTGCACTGTAATGGTTACTATTAAAAAACAACAACAAAAAAAAAAAACAACAAAAAAAAAACCTCTTGTCAGAACTGATTTTGTATCTTTGATTATATCTGAAATTTTAGCATTTTTGTATACTTACCATGTAAACAATAGCATCCTCCATGGTTAATTTCCAGGTTCTGTTTCCTTTCTGTCTAATCAAACACATGCATTGCTACATGTCGATGGGCAGGGTATGGCCATGGGAACCAAGTAGGTCGTCCCCTGCTCTTGTTCAGAGAGGTGCGCCCGAACAAGCCGAGTAGAAGGAAAAGCAAAGACCCCAAACCAATTTGGATGGTTTCAGATCCCGTTCAGAGTTCCAGCTGCCCCGATCGTACGACGTTACTTTATTCTGGCGTTGTTCTGGCCACGTTGGCTGTCCAGCTCCATCGCACAGCAATGCACTGCGAGTAGGTAGGAAATCCAAACCAACGAGATATAACTTTACAATCACCAAGTTTTTCGATTTTATTTTTTTTTTGCTTCCCCTTTTTAAACATTTTTTAAAATAAGATGTATTTGGAATCAGACAGCATGGTGTTGCAATTCTTTCTATTTTTAAATACTGATACATTCTGTGTGTAAAGTCTTGTTTCTTAGCTAAGAGAATCTTAAATGTGGAGCTGAGTTTGAACCATTTTTTTTCCTTGTTGTACTGTGATTTGGGAATTATTTTGATATAATCCTTTGATTTGGTAGAAGATTTCCCACACCTTCTCCCGCCTTCCTATCACCATTTCATATTTTTTACAAAACTGAAAAAAACAAACAAACAAACAAAGGAACAAATAATCTTTTTTTCTCTCTTTAGGCTGTGTAATGTTGTGTTGTCCAGATTCTGTATAAAAATATGTATATGATGTATCTGATATTTGGCAGTGAACGGCTGCAACTTTAACCAATATAATTAACAAAGAAATGCATAATGTTGGTGTTTTAAAAAGTAAAAAAAAAAAAAACTAGTTAAGATGTTTGTGTAAACTTGCATGGTTTAAAATGTACTTAGTGCATTGAGAAATGTTGTTAGGGTCCTAAGTGAAAGGCTGGTTTACTTTTTGATTCTAATGGTGATTGGTTTGTTGATCAGAATATCCCCTATACTGTATGTCTTAGTTTATTTAGCATATTTATTTTTTTTTCTCAAGATCTAGCATAGTGTATCTATCTATATGTAATACTGTTCCTTAAAACCAGGTTGTGGAAACTGCGTTTCGTCCGGCAAAATGATGTTTTGCATCACAGTTGTGATTCAGTTGCGTTCCATTTGATTTGCCGTGAAGTCCAGGTTTGACTTTCCTTTGGGATTTTACTTGCCGACGGGGAGATGCTAGAGGCCAGGCTGTGAGTGCCACTGGGACAAAGAGGACCAAGTGGCTTGCTCCACTCGGACACCAGGACATCAGCGTCAGGCCTGGCAGTCTCTGACGACGGAGGGGTATGAGGGCAGGATTTGGTCCCTTCTTAACGAACGAAGGCTGGGCTTTTCCTCTTGGCAGCATGTGTTTTATCAGGATCACAGCAGGCATCCCCTGGGGCTTCTCCCAGCTCTTTAATGGATGAGTTCAGCTTTTAGTAGCAGCCATTCAATGCTGCTGAAATAATGGGGTACCAGCAGCAGAGAGTGGACAACCAGCCCTTGCCACCATGAGAAACACAATGAACCTTCAGCATTCGCAATAAGCTCCATGCTCCCTTCCAGAAGCACAAACCCACCACGTTCAAGAGGAGCTGGCTCTGTGCCCTGCAGAGCTGAGTCTGTCTAATGGATGTGATGAGAGCTAGGACCAAATATTGAAAATGAGAGCACACGGGCAATGGTCACGGTTCATTTTCACATCTCCTGCCTCTACAAAACCTCTTACTGGTTTTCTCCAAGCTTCACTTACACTGAACCACGGGAATGGGGACATTTCCAAGCCTTCAGCAGGACTGCACTGACACTACCAAAAGTCAGTGGCGTTAGTGACCATTAATGGCTCCTGGGATTGACCTCCCTGCGCTGGTCAATGAGGACATGTTCTTGGCTCTTAATGCCTGAAAAATCTCCAGCGGCCTTCCCCCAAAATAAGAAAGAGCTAGACTTAGATACATAGAGCTATCCCATTTCTTAGTGTTCTTCATCCCAGAGGATCTCAAAGGGCTTTTCCAGCATAAAGTGATCTTTCTCGTGCAGCCTGTAAAGTGGCAGAGCACTGTTACTAACCTGCAGCCACCTCTGGGGTGAACCTTCCTGACATCTGCCAGCTCATGGCAACTCTATGCAACGGTCTAGTGCAAGAGGTGTGGATCGCACCTTTGAGGGAACTTAGCAAAAGATATAATATGCACAAATCCCAGCTAAGTCCACACCAAGACCAGAGAGGACAGATTGACTCATTTAATTTTCCTTTTCTGGGCAGTTCCCCTCTTTTTTTCTGTCCTCCCACAATGTTGGGCATTTTGCTGTTCAAGTAGTCTAAACTTTTCCAGTTCGCTTTCAGCACCTTTTTCTTTCCTAAAAGCTTTTAAAATACTATTTTTACACAGGAGAATAGGGAACAAATCTGCATCTCCTCGGCTCCAGAAATAAAACAACTCCATCCCTCTCTCTTTCCTTGCCTCCCTTCTTTATACAAAGCTATTGGCCAATTCTCTGATCTCCACCACTTCTTTTAAACTGTGATTACACTCCGATTTTGCTGCTTGATGTTCCAACTGGTTTTAATCTGGATAGAAATAAACAGCCAGACAGTAGGCACTGGCAGGAATCCTTGCTTGGCATGCAGCTATATGCACTGTCCCGTGGCCAAATCATACAGCTTGATGGATGCCGGCTTGTGGTCTTGATGCTGATTACAAATCCTGTGATTTGTTGCAGGATTGACTGCATCTCTGAAAAACTGCTCGTGGCGGTCATCTCCCCAGCTTGGTAAGCTTTATTCTTACTTTGTTCCAGATCCAGAGATTCTACAGTAAAACAGTGGAAATGCCCAAACACTGGCTCGCTGGTGAGAAGAGGAGATCACCTGGTTGATGTTTCATGGCATGATGCTCAGTGGATCTTTCTGTTTAAGAGGGATTCAGTCAGCCCTGAGTCCCAAGTCTGTTTAAGAAAAGCTCTTGCTGAAATCAAGTTTTGCTTTCAAAGGCTGTGAGATAAATTATTTCAGACCCCTCAAGGTTCTATGTGGAGCATCCTCAGATGGAGGACACCAATTTTCAATCACTTGCAAGAGCTTTTTCTAATAGTCACTGTCTTGCTTCTACAAAGTTGGCCTTCTGTATCATCAACGTGTCTGGGAAAAGGAGCTGTGCTCTCTTAGAAAAGAGCTTATTCCTTGAGACATGCAATCTGGAAGTATGCTCATGTAGTGTCACCTTACCCTGGGTTTATCTGCCTCTTCGTGGCCCCACGTACATCAAGGGGAAGCTGGCTTTTAGAGCAGCATCCTGAGAAAGTCAGCCTCCAATGGTTGGTCCTCCTCCTCTGTCTTAAGGCCAGCATGAAAATGTTTTCATTTGAGAAATTAACCGTACATCAGATGTAAATTATCAGAGTCTCACAAAGATAACTGGAGCTATTCTAACATTCACCAGCCAAGGGCATGGCACAGCTCTCTACCAGCCGCCAGAAAGATGTTCATCTTCTAGTTGCCTACCAAGCTTTGATTTGTTCAATGGGACAGTGTTCTGGCGTTAGATAAAAACCCTCTTAAAAAATATGACACTGGTTTACAAGCTGGGCACACTGCTTTGCTCACCCTCTAACCTTACCCTCACTAGCAACCCATTAGAAGAATCTCTTCCTAAGAAGAATAAAGCCCATGACCAGCTTTAATTTCCATCCTTGAAACCAAATAAAATTAAAAAAAAACACCCAACTTCAAGCCCTAAACCCTGAAAATATTCAGCAAAGCCAAGGTGAGGCCGAGATTTTGCAGGCCAGAGCTGTGTATTTATGCAGGACTTTACATGACTGTTTTATTTCCAACGCAATAAAGAATAACCAACTTACTGTAGCAAACCGTGTGCCAGGTGCTATCTCCCAAAACCTTCTGCATGGGACAGTCTGCCCTGTATTTTCTCCGCCTAGCAGTACTTTGCAGAATGTTGGAAGGGAAAATATTCCCTTTGCCTCTGTCCCAGCAGGGGCGGATTGCAATCGGGGAAAATTCTGTGGCTTTACATGTGCTTTTTATTTCTCTGCTTCTTTTTCCTTCCTCCCTTCCTTCCTTCCTCCCTTCCTTCCTTCCTTCCTTCCTTCCTTCCTTCCTTCCTTCCTTCCTTCCTTCCTTCCTTCCTTCCTTCCTTCCTTCCTTCCTTCCTTCCTTCCTTCCTTCCTTCCTTCCTTCCTTCCTTCCTTCCTCTTTCTTTCTCATTCTCTCTTCTTTTCTCCATTTCTTTCCTTTCTCTTTTTCTCTGTTCTTTCTTTTATTTTTCTTTCACTTTTTTTTTTACATCTTCCTCTTCCCTCCCCCCCCCATTCTCTTTCTTTGTCTTTCTCTCTTTCCTTCCCTCTTTCTTTCTTGTGAGATAAGGAGGTAGAAGATTCACTGGAAGCCGCTGGATCTGTGAAAGCAAATCGCTTTGTTCTTTCCATCATCATTTCGAAGTTCAGTTGAGGGTGTTCTTGTGGGCAGCCCACAGATGTCCCTTTGGAGATACCTTTTGGTTGTGCTTTTGTTCGTGTCTCCCTCCTGACTTGGTTTATTTCTTGGATTATTTATTTAATTGGTGTCATGCCCAATGTTTTTTTTTTTGACCTTTAAGAAGCTGAACCTTGGCCTTCAACCGGAAAAACGAATGTTGATACATTGTCCCAGGCACTCATTCATCTGTCTCTCCCACCTTCCAGCAGACAGCCACGTGTCTTCTTCTTCAGAGAGGAAATGCTACTCAGAACAACAGACTGACATCAAGGATCCCGGGATCCTCATCTGAGCTTTTCCTCTCACTTGCTCTCTACTTCGTCTATGCGTGCCTCAGTTTACCCACCCAGGTATAATAGTATCTACCTCACAGGGGTGTTGTGAGGCTCCGTTACTGAGATCCTTGTCTGGAAGGTGGGGTAGAAACACCCCCCGTTCATAGATTAGCTCATCAGCATTCCCTGTACAAACTCTTTCTTGAAATATCAGTGTTGGCAGAAGTCAACATTTGTTATGAGTTTTATTAATTGCTTTCATCTGGTGCCAAAGTTTGGGGCATTTACAGACACTCCCCGCAGGCAAGGCTGGATATGACATGTAGAGGAGATCAGATATGGGAAGCTCTGCTTTTATTCCTGATATAGCTGAAATTACTGACACAACCATGGACAAAGGGATTTTGCCCTACTGTCCCAAGCCTCCAACAACCAGTCTAATCAGTCTCTGCCACCATGAACACTCAGTTTTTGGATTGCAAAATCACTGGAGAATCAACGCAAGTGCAGATTTTGGCTGCATATGAGGTGGCAGTGCTTTCTGTGACACAGTCCAGGCTGTCCTACAGCACCACAGGAACATCCAGGGAAGTGTTTGCTGGTTGCTATTTGAAAGGATGTCCAGAGAAAAGTAGTTTTTAAATCATTTCTCTGCTGTTCTAGGAGTTTAGCACCTTGATACACAGAGACAGACTATCCTTGACCATACACACTTCAGTCAAAGGATTTGGGCTCTAGCAAACAAGATTTATGACATGAATCCCAGCAACTGGCACTGCAGGAGAGGAAAATGTCATATTCCTAGCCTACCCCCTAGTCAGTAAAGGATGCTATTTTGCCCCAAGCTTCATCTTAACTAAAATGAGTGGTTAATAGAACGAAAATCGATTTGTCCAAGTGCAAGAATTTCTGCTACTTCCTTCAAGAAAGCCAGTAATCTAAGGACCTCCATTGAGATGGGCTTTTGAAAGCCAATGGAAGATTGGATTAGGACACAAAATGGTATAAAAAAAGAAAAAAAGAAGTGCAAATTGTCTTCCCAGAGGTAGAAAAGGAGCCCACAAAAGATCCTTCTGGTGCATCATGTGAACTTAATTAAAACCAGGATGAATTGTCTCTTCTTACTCACGCTGGTACATGGAGATTCTTGGAGCATCTTCGAGTGCATCTTCCACACTGGAAAGCAGCGCTCAGAGAACTTCTGCTTTGTTTTCCTTTGAAAATTGAGTCATAAACTCAAAAATATAGAAAAGGAGAGCTTTAGCTAAGGTGAATCACATTTTTTGCACAGGGGAGTTGGATAGGAAAGAACTGTTCCATCCCTTAAGAATTTTTGTGAATGTTTTTCCAACCCACATGGAAACCTCAAGGCTAACATCAAACATGGAATGAAAATATGCAAAATAATGCATATGCCAACAAAACCAGTTTCGGTATCTTGGAAGGAGGTTGTTTTGATCTTTCCCTGTTTGCATCCTCCTTTTTTTTTTTTTAATAAATTACCCTGTATTTTGAAATGAAAAGCTGTTCTGAAGTGAAAAGAACTGAATGAAAATGTCAAAGACAACATCCAAGAGTCTCAAATCATGTCCTTCATTTCCCCATGGCTGTGGTATTTTTCAACAGGAAACAGCTCGAAGCTGACATTTTCCAAGAAGTTTTAGCTGTGACGCACTGGCTTTTTTTAAGAGCACGGAGAGAAAACAATTTTTCCAAACAATACCTTTCACATCTCTAGACCCTGTAGCCCACAACAAACCTTATTAGGTTCTCTTTGCAATGGGATTGGGTTTGGTATGGGAGCCCTGCACCTGCAGCAATGTTCAGAGCATTGCAAACAGCTTGCACCAAGAGATCCTTCCTCGCAGGGTGGGAACAACCAGGTACCCAAGAGGAGTTAGTCCCCATCGGCCTGCAGAGCATCAAGGAGAACAGCCCAGGCAGCACCACCTCAAGTCCTGCCTGCCCTTTAATCAAGCCCAGATGGGGTTGTACTTTCTTTCCGAGGTGATAAAGTCTTCTATTGCCTTATAAACAACCAAATCCAGGAAATCAACTCTTTGATTGAGCTGGCAGCAGTACAATATGCAGGACCAGTACCAAGCATTGAGGGATTTTCTCTAGAGGTTGGCAGGAAGATTCTCTTTTAATATAATTTTTGATATAACTGTGTTTTTTTTCCCCTTTTGAGTGAAACTTGGAAATTTCCTGGAAATTTGGAAAAAGTCACCGTTATCCAACAGAGAAGTCCACGCTCTCATGTCCTGCCCCAAGAAGCACCTTGTCCATTGCCCCAGAACGATAAGCACACGGTAGAGGTTAGAGGGACCACAACAGCCCGTGGCTACGGTGACAAAGACATAAGCACACTCTTGAAATTAAAGCACACAAACAAGCCTGCTCCACAATCCTGATAAAAACCGCTGCCAAGGGGAGAATTCCCCACTGCCTCTTCTCAGAGGTCCCAAACCCACATTCATGCTCCCCCCTCCTCTCTTCCCGCTCTGCAATTTCTCATCTAGACATCACCCCCCTCTTCCAGCCCAGACCTCCACCAGTATGTTCTGCTTAGTGCAGCTCTCGCCTTCACCGTGAACGAGAAAAGAGTCTCTGCAGAAGGTCCCCATGTGCCAAGGGGTGATTTTCCCAGGATTACGAATAACCCTGGGAGCTGCAGGGGAGCCTGAGATAACCTGTGTCAGCAGACGGGTTGATCTGCAGGTCTAATTTAGGTATGTGCCGGCAGAACTTTGCAGGAGAAGCCAACCAGTTGGCTTCTCCTGGCAAAAGCCTTTTGGTTAGACCTGGCCAAAATGCATCAGATCTGGGCTTGTGCGCTTGCCTCTTCCCTGTGAAATTTGTATGCTTTGCTTTCTGAGCTGGTTTTATTGGTGTTTTTTTTGTTTTTTTGGCACTGTCAGGAAATTTTTTAAACCATGTTAATTGTAGTCAGCTGCATAATGTTTGTTAGGCCTCTCCACCAAGCTCTTTAAATGAACGTCAGTGGCTGTCTTCCCTTGGACAATAATGAATGTATATATCGTAAGTGCAGACTATACAGAAAAGTGGCTAAGTCAAGGATCAGAGGGTTTTGTAAAGCCTGTTTATTTTTTTAAATAAGTTTGAGCATTTATATTTTACCACCATTTACGTGGTTTTGGGGAACCCAGATTGTGTCAAGATCTCATGCCAAAACAAGCCAAAAGTTGTTTGATTTCAACCTTTTCTTCCATGAACCATGTTTTAAACAATACTTGTCATTTTAAATGTTTTATTGAAACATGTACTGATGAAAAACAAACAAACAAACAAAATGTCATCTTGACAAAAGATTTATACATGAATCAGAAAGTATTTATTTCAATTTTGTACCTTTCCATTTTAATACATTATAATGTATTGACTCAACTGAGATAATATAAACAGTTCATTTTAATAACATGTTTTCAGTGTGCTGTGTCTTTTTATTCTTTTTATTCTTTCTTTCTATGTCACACTAGACACACAGCCTATGAAACCAAAAGCAGATCTGCAACATTTCAGATCTCAGCGATCCTGAGTTTCTTTTATAGAATCATAGAATGGTTTGGGTTGGAAGGGACCTCAAAGATCATCTAGTTCCAACCCCCCTGCCATGGGCAGGGACGCCTTCCACTACACCAGGTTGCTCAAAGCCTCATCCAACCTGGCCTTGAACACTTCCAGGGATGGGGCATCCACAGCTTCTCTGGGCAACCTGTGCCAGTGCCTCACCACCCTCATTGTAAAAAACTACTTCCTTAGATCTAATTCAAATCTCCCCTCTTTCAGTTTAAAGCCATTGCCCCTTGTCCTATCACTACACACCCTTGTAAAAAGCCCCTCTCCTGCTTTCTTGTAGCCCCCCTTTATGTACTGGAAGGCTGCTGGAAGGTCTCCCCAGAGCCTTTTCTTCTCCAGGCTGAACAACCCCAACTCTCTCAGCCTGTCTTATATAGGAGAGGTGCTCCAGCCCTTGAATCATCTTCATGGCCCTCCTCTGGACCTGCTCTAACAGTTTCATGTCCTTCTGATGTTGGGGACCCCAGAGCTGAACGCAGCACTGCAGGGGGTGTCTCACAAGAGCAGAGCAGAGGGGCAGAATCCCCTCCCTTGACCTGCTGCCCACGCTGCTTTGTCAGCCCAGGACATGGTTGGCTTTCTGAGCTGCAGACAAACATTGTCGGCTCATGTTGAGCTTCTCGTCAACCAACACCCCCAAGTCCATCTCCTCAGGGCTGCTCTCAATCCATTCTCCGCCCTTCCTTTATTTGTGCTTTAAACCAGAGCAGGAACGTGTCTTTAGCAGGATGCTCCAGGAAAACCAAATGGGCACTGGGTCAAACCACAGGATGAGATAGTTTAAGAAATTAGAAAATCTGGTGGGTAAAGAGGACCCAGAGTTAGAGTGAAATACCATGCAGCTGGAAATCAATTATCTGCTGCTGGCTTTAGGTGACGTGACCTCTTTGTGGAGTCACCAGATAGGCAATGGCACAACCACACCGTGTCTCCCACGTGCACTGTTGCAAGAGAAGCAGTTTGCATCCTCTGGCAGTGGTGAGGTCCCTGCATTGAGACTCCCAGGAGAACCTACTCACACGACAACTGAGTGCCTGATACCCGTCCAGTACTTGCTCATCCCCACTCACTTCATAAGTAAGGATCAACTCTCTCCTCCATCAAAGTCCCAAATTCAACTCCTATTCCCGTTTTTCTTCCTTCACCTCTTTTGTAACCTCCTGCTTCTCCACTCCCCTGCCCAGGATGGTGCATAAACCCACCATACATGCTGGGACATGTCTCTATTGCTGCTGATGAGCTGTGCTTTGGATTCTCTGCTCCAGTTTTCTGACTTCAGTTTGTGCCTCTTATTGAAACCCCCTCCCAATCCCCTGAAGAACCCAAACACATGTTTAGTCCAGTTGATGAGAACTGACCCTTTGATTCGTCCCCTCATAGAGAAAGCCCAAATATCAAGCAGGCTTTACAAGCTGTCCTACTGCAGCCTCAGGTCTATCATGCAATGGATAACTTGCCTACAGGCACCAAGGATGTGCTACTTGTGAGGAGAGAAACTTGCTCATGAGGCCTCTGTATTGGTGCTGGAGGCTGGTGTTGCGTGGAGAGCAAATCTGCTTGCGACCATGAGGTAAATGTTGACCATGTCCTTGGCTCTAAGGCACCATCTGGCCAGATCCATGCTACCAAATTCCCTCAGCCTCCAGAGCAGGGTGGTAACATCCAAACCACCTACTGGGAATGGTCTATTCTAACTCCTGAGTCAAGTCAGAGGACTATTTGGGACATTTCCAGCTGACATGGTCCAAAACCGTAATCAGGAGTGTGCTCGTAAACCTGTCCAGGAGTTGTGTAATTTATTACTGTAGACATAACCAGGGTGGGACATCATGCCCACTTGTTGGACTGCACAGCACACTAACAAGAAGTTGGGGTGGACACTCATTGCAGAGGCCCAGTGGGGTGCTGATCTCTGGTGATAGCTTCTGGGAATCATCAGGAAAAGCAGATAATATTCTCCATGACTGAAATACATAGCTGTTGCCCTCAAGAAATTGCTCTTCTCTTCACTCTGGAGAAGGTTTTTGTAGGCATACAGGAATATGAACCTGCGATTTCTCCACCTCCATATTTCGAAGCTGAATGAAATCTCAGTACAGATAGACTCCAGAAGGTGCCTCCTGAAACTTTCCCAGACCATTGCAAATAAAAACGCTTTGTGATACCAGTTCTGTTGTCAAACAGCTGTCCCCTGGGAGGTGAAGGGGGAAGTGGACTTCTTATACAGTGATGTCCCAAAATCATGACCTTCTCCAGAAGGTTTCATCAGCTTCATCTTAAAAAACTTCCTGTGATACAAAAAGAGTAACTCATTCTGCCACATCTGCCATAGTTTTCAGCAGAGAGAACTCCAGAGCTAGTCCTACACAGCTGTGAAGGCCCAGCATTTCATATCAAATATTATATCCAGATATTTTCATATCAAAGAATACACAGTGGGAAAAGAGGTGTCTCATACACAACAGTAGCTCAAACCAAACATCATTCTGCTTCCCTGATGCTCTGGGCAGGATCTGAATTTCAGGATGCTGCCAGACTTTGCTTGGAGGGCAGGTCTGGGAGATACGAAATGGAGAAGGAAGGGAAGAGGGTGGGGGCTGCGCAACCTCAATGCTACACTTAAGGGTCATCAGAGAAGAGAGCACATGGGTTATTGGGAGGCATCTGGAAGAAAATCAGGTGAATGTGGGCACCCACTGCACATAGCTTTCTTTATTCTGACTCAACTTGTCCTCTTTGAGCTGAGTAATTCATAGGTCTCTGTGAATCAGTCAAGGACAGGCACTGTCATTACATCCACTCCTCTCCAAAGCTTGGGGCAACTGCCATCTGGAAAGATTACGTGAGTTGAGGGGAGCCCTGGAGTCCACCCTCATCATGACTCTAAGATAGAAGAATGAGTCTTACAGATGGCTCTCCCAAAAGGGGGTTGCCAGGTGTGCTGGAGTCCTTTAGAGTCAAAGGAAATAGGTCACAGCCAGAAAAGCTATGTTCCAGGAGAAGCCAGCTTCTTCTAAGGACAGGCATAAAGGGAGACCATTTCTTCTAGGGTGGATGCAACTCAGTGCAGAATACGCTGGCTGTTGTGGGGCATCTTCCTCTGCATCCCACCAGGAAGGAGATGGAATTTTCAGCATAGAAGGACTTGTATTGGGGATGACATCCCTGATAAACTTTCACAGCATTTTCCTAAGTTTGTGTGAAGGCCTTTCCCTTTCCACCCACTGTACCCTGTACCTCACTGTGGCCTCAACTGTTCTTTCAGGGGCAGAAAGACACTTCTAGCAGAATGGAGAAGGACTATTCCTTTCCTACCCCAGGACTACAGGGATGATGGCCTGTGTGCTACAGCATGGGGCTGTGCTGAGGGTTGGGAGCTACTAAATCACTCTCTTGGGTTTGAGTAATCAGCCCTGAGATGCAAACAGGATCTCTTCTTAGCCCTCCATGCTCTCAGCTCCCCATGCTCTCAGCTCCCCAGATGGGTCAAAAATGATGAGATCTCTGCACTTCCCCACATACAATGAAAAGTCTGGCTCACAAGCATTGGGCAAATGCTTTAGTGATGTGGTCTTTGAGGTTGGGATGCGGAGGAGAAGGGAGAGAAGAGGAGTTGGCTATGGGGATGAGGATACAGAGATCCCAGGACAGTGGGAGAAGCTGTGAAGGGATCTATGGGAAATAAAAAGCAGCCAGGACACTGCTAAGGGTGGGAAGGGAGGAAAAAGTAAATGCCAAGGGGGTAATGTCAAGGGGGTTTAACCCACACCAGGGCCAAAGCAGAGCAGCAGTCCTGGAAAGGCCATCCTTCACCTAGCAGAGTGGGGAAAAAACAAGTAAAGAAATTGCTTTACACAGCTATCTTTCCTCCTAATACCCATCCCAGGACATTCTTCTGACAAAAGAGGCTCCATGTTCCCTTTCATCAATCTGCCAAGTTCCCTTTCAACACTTTCCTTAATACTTTTCCCTGGCTTGCTGCTGACAAACAACTTTGGAAGAGGACAACTTCAGTTCAGTCTACAACCTGACTGCTTTTTGTGCTGTTCCTCATCTGCCTGCAGAGTGGACTCCTGCCACGTTGTACCACAAGGTAGGTAAAAGTTGCCTTCACCTAGACCAAGTTTTCAATGCAAATTTTCTGGAGACTTGCCTAGACTTTTGTTCAATAGGAAGGTTTGGAAGTAGCTCCTTTCATAGGAGCTGAGGCACATATGCTCGTGGACCCATAGAGGGTCAACATGACCATACCCAAAGTGCATGTTGGGACTGACCCATGACCTGTGCTAACTCCTTAGTAGCACCTGGGGATGGTTTGGCTCAGTGTTAGTTGATCTGGGTTGAAACTATGTCTAGAAACCAAGGCTAGTTGATCTGAATCAAAACCATGCAAATAAGAGTAGAGTTACAGGGACCTGATGCCAGCATCTTCATCTCCACATAGAAGAGTGCCAGGCTATGAAATAATTGTTTAATTGAAGATCAGTGTGTTTATACAATGCTTGGTACAAGGGTGACTTAGAGATCTTACTGTGATAAGATAAACAGTCTAGAAAACAAATCAATAAGGAAAAAGTGAACAATGGACTTCAGGCTGAAAAGGAGCATGATACAAGGAGAAACTTTCTCCTGGTGGGATAAGTCAACACTGGGTAGGTCATCTGCATGGGAGCTGAGCATTCACAACTGGAGATGAAGAAGGGGTTAGATGTGCTTCAGTAGGACTGGCTTAGGCAGCACTGATCCTGTCCTGACCTCTGTCAATGCCCACTTCCTAAGTACCACTGGGAAGGCAGACAATATTCTGGGGTTTATTAGAGGTACGCCTCAACAGATCAAGCTCTTATTTTTCCAACTCCTTGCTTAAAACTTTACAAAACATCTGATTGCATGTGCATGTGAATTTTACCTATTTGTAAACCTCTCTCTCTCCATAGAACAAGCTGGGACCTGAGTGCTGAGTTAAAGCGGAGATTTTCTTTTCAAGCAGAGCATTTTTCCGAGTGCTTCAGAGAACGAAAAGTAAACAAGGGTATTAATGAACACTATGAGTGCTGCCATTTGCACTATATATGGGTTTGAATGGGTCTGTGGGATGAGTGTGCCATGATACATTCCCTGGCTCATTGACCGTACAATGAGTGAACAAATGAAAGCTCCAGCACAGCTCCTGTTTTACAAGGAGCATATGGAAATTAAAAAGTTTGCAGTGTTCAAAGCCGAAATGTCCTGAACAACAAGGTGTACTGAGGGTTTCCTGGCTGCTTGGGAAGCTGCAAGAATGTGAGATCACTCGGTCATTTGTTTCACTGTTCCTGTTGTAGATCTGAGATGCTGTTGTGGTCCAGCTTGCCACTCCATCGAGGTATGTAGCAGGAGCAGAGCATCTGCAGGTGGAGCGAGCAGAGTCATGGATGTGAGCAGCCAAATACACTGTGAAAACCACCTGGTTTGGGCTCCATAAAAAGCACCATTAACCTGCATTCAGTAACATTTGAAAAAAGGAATGATCATGTTAAATCAAATTGAAGGTCTATCTAGCCCAGCACATGGCCTGAGACAGTGGCCAAAAGCTGATGTGCAGGAAAAAGTGTAAGATGCATGGCAAGTCTGGAATGATCTTTCTATTTTGCACATCTCTCTGTCTGCTATAATCATGTCTTTAAGGACTTCCTGAACTAGAAGTAGCAGCTGGACCATTATGTTTAATGGCACCTAGTGGACCTGCCCTTCAGCACTGTGTCAAACCCCTTTCCAACCCGTGTCCTTCCACAGCATCCTACACTAATGAGTACCACAATGGAGGATAGGATCATTTCATAGAATCATAAAATCATTTAGGTTGGAAAAGATCTTTAAGATCATCAAGTTCAACCATAAATGCAGTGGTGACGTGGGAGGGAATGGTGGCAAACAGGAAGCTCCTGTGTTGGCACTGCAAACAGAAAAGCCGGTAGGTTGACAGAGGTCTTGATTCAGGAAACTCCAGTGATATCCCAACATAGGAACGATGAGGCTGGATCTAACCTCCCCATGAAGGGAAGCACTTGATTTATTCAGATTCGCTTTGCCAGTGTCCCTGAGTAGGTGCATTCCTATACTTTTAGAAGATGGACTCCCTCTGCAGAAAAGGCACTGCCGCTTTGGTTGATGGGTATAACTCACACTTCTCTTCCTTCTGATCTGCCCAACCAGGCTGCAAACCTTAGGGACAGTCCTTATGACATTGGCAAATGGTGGTACGGAGTTGCCTGTCCCTCTTGCTGCTCCAGAGGCAGCTCATGAGCCCTGTGGCTGCCACGGTGCTCAGCTTGCTCACGATATAGCCCACTAGTAGCAGATGCAAAGCCTGTAGTAAGATCAGCAGGTCTCAGTACTTCACCATCCCTATCATACACTAGTCTAAAACAAGATGGCTGCATCCATATGGCTCTTGGGAATAATCCTTGGCCTTTGCTGAGTCTTAAACTGTGCTCGAGAAGATCAATGATGGTTGGTTCTGGGCCAAAACCAGGCTAAGGACCATGCTGACAATTGACCAGTGGGGACAACATCTTCCCAAAACCTGAGCTCAGGTTAGTGTAACAGGATTCGTGCAGCTGGTAAGTCTAAATGATGTAGTAAGAAATATCCTACACACATCCTTTGCCTTGCCCAGTCTAGAGGGTTACCTTTGTGTAGACAATCCTATGGTCCAGGATTATGGAACATGTTACAAATATGTTATTCAGCCATACCTGTTGAATTGGGTTTCAAACTAGAGTTGTCCCTGGGAATGTGGGCACTGCTGTAACCTAAGCTTCATGGATGTCTTGTTTAGTTGGACTCATGGTTGCTTCTTTAACACATGCCTGCTATTGCAGACACACCTGGATTTCATGTACCAGGACAGGCTCTGAGCATTTCAAAGGCTGTTCTGTCACTTCCCACCCTGTTTTCCCTGCATTTTCCATTCCTTGATGCTTCTCTTACCACGGGCTTCATAAGGGATTCTCATTCTTCCAATCGGTGGAAAAAGGAAGGATAAGAAGATGGACTGACAGCGAGTCATACCAGTGTCCACCAGTCCAAGGCATCTCCTGGCATTCCTCAGTCAATGTCAGTGGTGAAATCTCAGGACAAAGTTGCATGTGTAGATGAGAGAAAGGAAAACCAACGCATAATTAAAGAGCTAATGAGCCCATGTTGGCTATTTTTAGTACTCTTTTATTTTCCAGTGGTTGCTCAAATAGCCCCAAAGTGACAGTACTGGGTCAGCCATGAAAGTGCAGCTATGCTTTGACAAGTGAGCAATGTCCTTGTGGGTTTCCCTCTTTATTTCTGTTCAAAAGCCCTAAATCTACTTTGCTATGTTTACAGAGCTGAACCCTGCTGAGACTGTGAGCAACGTTGGTTCTGAAATTTTCAGAAGTAACCTCAATCCCACCACGAGAACTTTGCAGACAGCCAGAGCTAATCAATAAAACGGGCTATAAACTGGATGCATTAAAAACAGTTTAAAAACTGTTCCAGATCTATTTGCTTCTTTTTTTTTTTTTTTTTCACTGCTGACCGTCGTTTGCTGCAGCTGGATTTTGACTAGTCCTCAGCATATAATTTCTTATGAATAATACATCAAACACACTTTACTGGGACTGGCATTTTCTCCTCCTCGTCGAAAGCGAGGACCTTTCGCAAATCCAAAAGTATTTGATATCTGGGGTGGGAATGCTTTTTCATTTCAGCAGTTTCATCATGAATATTTTTTGTGGGTCCTGTTGAACTGAGCCATTGGCACTGTTTATGTGCTGCTCACCTGCTCCTTTTCTTCCTTCCTGACCAGAGGAGTGATTCTCGTATCTACAAAAGTACCATTTGCTTCTTCTCTCATGTGTGTGATGAATAACACTTGAACCTGGCTGGCAACAAATGTCTTGTGTAAATGGGATTTGGTGCCTAGCTGCTTCTCAGAAAATGAACACAATCATGGTGGAAGGGAATTAATTTTGAAATCTTAGCAAGCATCTGCAGGAAATGCTTTTTCTTTTCTCCTTTCCCATCTCGGTTTGAACAAAGCAAGTGAGTGTTTCATAGGATGAAATGGGACACTTGAATTTGCAGAAGAGTAAACTGCACTTTACAGAAGAGTAAATACCACAGTACTGGTTTTGTGGCTAAGATATTGCATTGGACCTGAGGAAAGATGTGTTCTGAGAGGGCTTCCTAAATTGATTCATAAAGTAATAGATACGGAGAACTGGATGAACTGGAAGAGCCTTTGGGAAGCCACCTAGCTCCATTCTCCATTCTGTGGTCAGGCCAAACAGTTCATCTGTGAAAAGTTTGACTATCAAAAAAGACAATCCCACCACCCTTTAGCCAGTTCCAGGTGTTCTGGTACCCTGCATATTCTCCAACATGCTAAACTACATTGATTGCTGCTTTTCCAGGTGGCAGTTGACAAGGAAACCAGTTGCTTGCCCTCATCCCTAGCAGCCTCTACTGGAGTTCCTGTATGCCTTTCATTTCTGGACCAAACAAGTCCAGTTCCTCCAAACTCTTCCTCAAACTGTCTTTTCTAATTATCTGCTTGTGTCCCTTCCTCTCCTCTCTGCTCCACATCTGGTTCATCCTTGATTTTCTTAGGTGCAGTGGTCAGATATGTGCATGATGTTACAGCTATGGCTCTTCCATCTCTGAGACAAAGAGTAATTATCTCTTCACCATAGATAAAGTGGTCCAGAAAGAAACTGATCCATTTGAACCAGCATTTTACTACAGGTTCTAATATCATTAGTTACCTTTTAGCTCTGCTCCTTCCTCCTTTTTTATTTCCCTCTAGTGTTGGTGCCTTCTGGACTTTCCCAGTTTCCCTACATGTGCTATTTCCGAGGCTTAACTTTTATCCTACCGTGTGCTGTCTTACCTTTTACAGGCTATTTCTCTCCTTCAAACTGATGGGCTGAATTTTGATCCTGCCTTCCACACTGCTTGCAGCCCTTCTGTGCATAGTAGATCAACAGATGGTCTGTCCCACACCAGGTTGTTCGTGGAGTACCAACTAGACATGTTGTGCACCCAAGCTATGGGGAAGCTGCCTGGAACATAAGTCTGCATGTGGGATGGTGCTGAAAGTCTTTTTAAAGACTATTATTTTCCCTAGGAATGCTCAACCTGGGGCTCTTTGAGTTGCAGATAGTCTGTGAAAAGGCAAAGAGTAAATCCCGTATGGGAGCTTTGTTGCAATGATTGGCAGCAAGCTGGGCCTGCTGTGGAGGCTGCTGGGTTGTCCAAGTCCTTGGGTGGGGGAGGATGGCAGCTGCCCAGATCTGACACCTCCACGTCACCCTGGGATCTTGTCACACGTTTGGGGCTTCAGACCAGATTACTCCCACCATGGGGTCAGGGAACCAGGAGGAGCTCCAGTCCTCTCCCATCTGTGAATGAATCATAGAAGCATAGAATGGTTTGGGCTGGAAGGGACCTTCAAGACCATCTAGTTCCAAACCCCCTGCCATGGGCAGGGAAACCTTCCGCTACACCAGGTTGCTCAAAGCCCCATTCAGCCTGGCCTTGAACACCTCCAGGGATGGGGCATCCACAACTTCTCTGGGCAACCTGCGCCAGTGCCTCACCACCCTGAGAGGAAAGAAGTTCCTCCTTAAATCTGAGCTAAATCTCCCCTCTTTCAGTTCAAAGTCATTGCCTCTTGTCCTGTCACTACACGCCCTTGTCAAAAGCCCCTCTCCAGTTTTCTTGTAGCCCCTTTAGGTACTGGAAGGCTGCTGGAAGATCTCTCCAGAGCCTTTTCTTCTCCAGGCTGAACAACCCCAACTCTCTCAGCCTGTCTCCATAGCAGAGGTGCTCCAGTCCTCCGATCATCTTTGTGGCCTCCTCTGGACCCACTCCAACAGCTCCATGTCCTTCTGATGTTGGGGACCTCAGAGCTGAATGCAGCACTGCAGACGGGTCTCACGAGAGCAGAGCAGAGGGGCAGAATCCCCTCCCTAGACCTGCTGCCCACACTGCTTTGGATGCAGCCCAGGATATGGTTGGCTTTCTGGGCTGCCAGCGCATGTTGCCGGCTCATGTTGAGCTTCTCATCAACCAACACCCCCAAGTCCTTCTAGTCAGGGCTGCTCTCAACCCATTCTCTACCCAGAATGACTCCCAAAGTCCCCCATACCCTCAGCATTAAGGTGTGCACCATGCATCTGTGGCTATTGGCTACATGAAAAATCTTGCAACCTTAGTCACCAAAGTCAGCTTTCTGGTCAGAGACAAAAATCAGGTTGATTTGTTGAGAATTGTTCCCAGCAAGTCATGTAGGTGTTTTTTCATCACTCTGTTGTTCTCGAGTGGCCAAATATTGAACCAATTATGTAAGAACTTCCGCAGTGTCTTCCCAGGGACTGGAGTCAGAGTAAATCATCCATGATTCCCTGGCTCCATCACTGTCCTCTTTCTCCCACAATAATGATCAGTGATTCAAAGACTGTTTCATGACATTTCTCGAAATTTCCAGGCTGAGCTTTACCCAAGTTACAAAACTCTGAGTAGACTCATCAGCCCTCTCTTCCTGCCCTCGAACCTGCACTGTTAAATTGCACCAAATATTTGCTCGGGATTTGAGGAAAGACTAAAACAAGAAACATGCAAATCCTTCTATCTTCTGATACTGTTTCTTACGGGCTTGTTATCATCTCATCTGCATTACGAGCTGGCAGTCCTGCTCCATGTCTTGGTTTCCAGCCCCCTCCTCAATCTCATCTCCTCTCTCAGGTCAGCTTGGTCCTTAATGGTTTCTGACTCTGCCTCCCTTTATCTCTTTTAAATCAACCTGGCCAAGGCTGTTCCCAAGCCCTGAGCTGCTGTCCATGTCCTGGGGATCCTCCTCTTCACCCCACCCATGGATTACACCCTGACTTGTCCTTGGGGTGTGACAGCTTCAACTTTTGGGCTTCCTGACCTTCTTTGAACTGGTCTATTTGCGACCCTCTAGTGCCCAGCCTCACCCTGCCATGACTGCTGCTCAGAGCCATGCTTCCAACCCATGTTCAGCACAGCCCAGCCAGGAAATCTGATCACCAAAATATCAGTCACAAAAAAATCTCACCAAAAAACTCTACCCTGTGCCCGTCAACATAAATCTAATTCCTCATCCAACTCTTCAGTACTCCTTTACATTTTGAAATATCTCCACAAGAAATGCAAGCTGTTAGCGCCTTGACTTTCACATCATGCCTTTGCCTCAGTTTCCCACTCTACAAACCATTGCTGCCTTTTCATCTGCTCCCTACCTCCTTTCTCTGGATAACAAACTGCTTACAGCAGGACTTCAGTCTCACATCCCATAAAGCCCAGGCTGATGAAATAACAACAGCAAAAATAATAAAAACTCACTGTGCTCATGGCATAGAAGGAAAATTATCTGGATTTCTGTCTGCTGCCTCCTTTGTCCAGGCTCCCTCCACCGTTCCCTGCCGGGCACTGCACACCGCTGCTGAGCTCTTCACTGGCAGCATTTCTAGGAACATCAGCCCCTCGCCTTGAGCCTGTTTGTGCTCCTCTCCTGCCTCAGTAGCTGTTCTTTGAACCCCTCGTCTCCTGGCTGCGGGCACTCGTTCTGACATCTTTTGCTCCATGGGTCAGACGTCGTTAATCTCTTGCTCCCTGCCTGGCGCTTGATGGGCGGCTTCTCTGCTCCACCACTACAGCTTTACACCAGAGCTCACCTCTAATCCGCACGTTGTCTCGAATCATTGTCCTACATCAAACCTGTCTTTTCATTTTAAGGTCTCCAGGCAGTCCTTGTCCCTAGTGCTGCCATCGCACCTCTCCCAGGACTCGCTCAATAAGCATTTCTAGTCTCGCCTCAGGCCACTTATCACACAACAGAGGCTGATTTGCCTCACAAATGACCTGTTGCACAGCCAGGACTCACAACCTATTTCTTTACTTGCTTTTCTCCTCCTCTTTTCCCCACTTCTCCTCTTTTCTTTTCCTGGCCGCCTTTCCTCTCCCTCCTCACATCTCGCTTGTTGATGGGGCACTTGAATGGGGCATAGAGAGAAAAAAATGAGTGTTTTGACTGATCCTGTTTCTTCTCCATCGGAACTTGGGGCAATGCATTCAGATTTAGACATCTCTTGCAGGTATCTCATGTTGGGTGACCTGAACCCCATCTGCGAGTACCTGTCTCCCCATCAACTCCAAAGATGTTATACCATATTCATCGATCCCATCCCAGTGTCCTCAAGTAGCAAGAGACTGGTGTAGAGCTCTCTGTGGCATTAGCCCATCACTGGTACTTGTGGCTGCCCTTCTGTTCAAGTGTTGGATGAAGATTTGATCTAGTGGAAGGTGTCCCTGCCCATGGCAGGAGGGCTGGAACTAGATGATCTTTAAAGTCCCTTCCAACCCAAACCTTTCTGTGATTCTGTAGGGCATAGGAGCATTCTGCTGCGCTTGCAACCCTCCTCCATTTATCTGCCGTTTCAATTTCCCTGTATTGTTGGCTCTGTTCATCCCAGCTGGATCTCTCCCTAGGACCCAGACACTTCAACCTGTGAGTGGCATCAAAGGAATTCCCCAAAGCCTGTGGGGACTCTGGAGCTGACACTGATGGTACAGCGCAGGCTGCAGCCACCGTGCGATCGATAACGATGTGCCAGGAGGAAAATACCCTGCTCAAATCTCTGAGCCCTAAATGATCTTTGTAGCGCTGGCTGTCGGGAAACACCTTTTTTCAAGTAAGACCCTTGGGAGGAATCACTGGAGAACTCTGAATGTAATGCCCACCAGGCATCCTCATCGCTTTATTTTTCAGAGAAGAGATATGCTTCAACCACTCCAAGCACAATGAAAATAGGATTTCAGGATATTTTCTTAAAGGGCTATAAACATCCATATCAGCTATTATTTCTCTTGGAAGAAAATATATGTACAAACATACATATATAAGCATACATACATTTTCCTTTCCTGTGACACCAGCTTTTACTCAGGTATGTAATTGTGAAATGCAATAGCTGCCCCTGGATGGAACTTTCCCCTTTTGCACTTATTGCCTCATTTCACTGCCCCTGTGCATATTCATGTACTGAAATGCTTTTAGGATTGTTGTGGATTAGGCCAATCTGGCAACTAACTCCACAGAGCCGCTCTCTCACTCCTTCTCCAGTAAAGTGGAGAGGAGAAAAAATGTAATAAAGGGACTGAGGGTCGAGACAAGAACAGAGAAGGAGCACCCACCAACCATGGTCCCGGGCAAAACAGACTCAGTTTTCTTAAAGCAAGCAATTTATTAACGGTTACTTAAAAAGACAAAGGCAAACAAAACCGGTTACTTGAGAGGATAAGAAGAAACAAAGCCAGATCATAAAAACAACATCTCCCCACCCCCCTTTCCTTTTCTTCCTGGCTCTACCTCCCCCCCAGTGGCACAGGGGGACAGGGAATGGGGGAGTGCAGGTCAGTTCATCCCATGTTGTTCCTGCCGCTCCTTTCTTAAAGGAAGACGAGTCCTTACACCCTTTTCCCTTGCTCCAGTGGATCCCCTACTCACGAGGAAAATCCACAAACTTCTCCAGAGTGAGTCCTACCCACATGATGCAGTCCTTCCCCATGGGATTGCTCCAGTGCAGGCTTTACCACAGTCTCGGATTCTTAGGGAGTTGTAGCCACTGGCTCCAGCGTGGGTCGTCCCACGGACTCTAGATGTGTCTCTACCTTGTCGTGCATCCCATGCTCCACGACCGTCCTCAGGCTCAGGCATGTCCTCTCCAACGTGGCTTCTCCATGGGCTGCGAGTGGGTCTCTGCTCCACTGAGACCATCCTGGCTGCAGGGGAGCCGCTGCCGTCTCGCCACCGGTTGCAGAGGAAACTCAGCTCCAGCACACCTCGTCCCGTTCCATCCTCACTGACCTGGTGTCTGTGTGGCTGTTTCTCTCAGATCTCAGTCCCCTCCGGGTGAACTCAGCCCAGCGGGCACCCCGGGAGCGGGGTGCTCCCCGAGTTCCCCAAGCGGCTCCACCGCTGCCATCCTCAGTGGGCAGCGCTGGCCCGGCGCGGGCTGCGGCCCAGCCGGGAGCCAAGAAGCAGGGGCAGCGCCCCCCTCCCCTCTGCTCGCTCCTGGGCAAAGGCACACCTTTCCGGTTCCTTTGTCTCAACTTAAATAGGGCAATTCGCAGAGGCGCCGATTGGCTCAAACCCCGAAGGGGATGGGAGTCTGATCTGGTGGGCAGAAACGGGAGGGCACAGGGAACAAATCCTCTCTCCTGCCACCAGAACCACCCCCCCTCCCAACAAACCATCACAAGGATCAGCACCTTAAACCACTAATTTTCAAGAATAAGTGTAGAATAATTTGGATCTTGACCTCAAGCCAACTGTTAAGCAAATACAGTCAGCAATAATTAAAGCAAGTATGATCTCTTGTGTTTTGAGTGTGTTTCTTTGCAAGCAGGGGAGTAAGATCGCTTTGGAAGTAGAAGTGCTCTGACGCAGTCAAATATTAAGTTTCAAAAAGAAACAAGAAACAAATCTCATCCTCAAGGCATCCTTTAACAGAAATTACTTCCAATCTTCCGCCTCCAAGGATGTCTTTATAGCACAGCTAAGCTGACTCAAAGGGGTGTAATGCTGCTACCTATTGGAGCAATCAAATATTGCACTCAATTCTCAGCTAGGAGACTTAAACCTTTCCAGAATCAAAAATGGAAGCAGAATTTGGCTGGTGTTGTGAAATGGCTTACACAAGTAAGTGACCGTTCAAACATTTAATGCATGGATGACACTACAATTTAAGCGACGTAACAGAGACCTCAGAGGGATGATCCATAGAAATGGCTGTTACTGCCAGAAGTACTTTGTTCAGGAAACACAGGTAGGAGGATGACAGAGGTGAGGATACATCACCTTATATTTCAGATCCAGACAACAGTCACTGCTGAGGATCCCTTGGTGGTGATGAAAGGGGAGGAGGATCCTGGTGGATGACCTGCGAGCACTAAAAAGTCAGATTGAGTACTACCAGAATCACAGAGCTGGTGGTGACGTGGGAGTTCATCTGGCCTGTCCTCCCTTAGGAAGAGAGCAGGGCTGATGGGATTCCACTAGAGCTATCCAGAGAATCAGCTGGGTATCTAAACTGGCTCTGGGTTAGAAGGCTGGGCACCAGGAATTCAGGTTACAGGCCTGCCTTGTATGCAGTTAAGGCAGGTGAGGTGGACCCTCAGCCCTAGGCTGTCCAAGCAGGTCTCTGCTGTGTATGAATTTTGTTAGGACAGGAAAAAAGAAAACAGAAAGCTCTTCTGGGATTGATTCTGATGTCCAGGGATTTCCTCCTGGAGGAAAACATTAAGTGAAAGCTTGATAGCTGCAACATGCCTGGTTATTTCCAGGTGAAAATGATGGTTCCTTTTCCTAAGGCAGAAGAGTAGAGGAGCCAGAAAAATTGATAGATTCTAGGTAGACCTCAGTAAGCTCAGAGAGTCACCAGGCAGTCTCTTAGGATCTTGGTTTATGAAACAAAAAGAGTCATTCCCTAACCTAACACTAATAAACGCATCAGTGCATAACACCCAGCTGCAAGCCAGGACACAAGCAGTAGAGGTAAGGCCAATTTACGCAGAGCACACACAGACATATAGGATGAGCACAAGAGACGAAATGAACAAATTCAAGGCACTGAATGAGATAAAATCTGCCGTTGCAAAGATTTATACAGTGCAACAGGCACAAGAGAAAGACCAAAGGCAAGGCTGATCCACTGCACAGCAGAGGGAGCGGGTGGGGAGGTGATTCATCCATTCCATGTTCAATAAAAGGATTAGATGCGATCAAGTGGCTAAAATAATTAACAAGAGAAGCAAAGGGGAAAGATCTCTCTCCCAGGCAGTATTTATTTGTTTTCACATCAGTCAAACCTGTTGAGCATGACCTGAAAGTACACAGAGAACTGGCAAAAAAAGTCTGGTGAGAACGTAGAACATACACCGTGAGAATTTCGGATGGGTGGATGGATGTGCGCTTAAAAGACTATGAAAGGACCAGCTTGATGCCCTTCTTTAAAGGAGGAAACGGGGCAGTCAGAGCAGCCAGTTTAACAGGAACTGAACGCAAAGTATCAAAAAAAAATCAACAAGCTATTCATAAGTTTATAGATTTGCCAAGAACAAGCTCCATTGTATCAATCTAACTTTGCTGACTGACAGAACGAGTCTTACAGACAAAAGACATAATTATAATTTCTATTTTCTTTGTCTATAAAGTCTTTAGAAACTGTCTTGTAAAGTATTCTCATAAGCAAATGGGAAACAATCTAAATCAAAAAGCACAGAATCAAAGCAGTTTGAAAAGCTGAACTTTTCAGTAATCCCGCTATCATCCAAATGGAAGGATGGATGAAGAAATAGTTGTGAGCAATCTGTTCTGATCCTGGCAGGACTCAATACTTCCATAAGGTACAGAGTACACTTATGATACTTGCAGGTGACTCCAAGCTGGGAAACAGACAGCAGAGATCCCCGAAGGACAGGTCTGCAATTCAGCGCAATACAACAAAATGGAAAGACAAAAGTCAAGTATTGATTCAGTAACGGCAAGATGGGTTTAACACAGTCCACGAACACAAAATACAAAATCCTTACATAGCACTTCTCTAAAAGGGATAGGGAGGTTAGAGAACAAAGTATTACGCTCAGATGCAAAACATAGCCACAGAGGACACAGAGGAAGCAGCCTACAACTCCAGTTAAGTGCTCTGAAGAATTCAGCATCATCACGTTGTGTTTTGGTTGCTATACTCCAAATGAAACACGGAACAACTGAAGAGCGGCTAAACAAACCAGAAAACACGAACAAAAAAGGACTCGAAACCAAGAAGAGACTGCAAGGCTACTAGTAGCAGTTTGATTCCGCAAGTGAACATCAAGGAGGGGTTGTGTTCAGCCTTCAAACACACAGAATTTGTTGCAGAAAGGAAAATATATTTTTCCCCACATCTAAGGTGGGTAAGGCAAGAGGCATGGAGCTGATACTATAGGAACCAAGATCTGGGTTCCTCACAGAATCTTAAAAACACTTGAAACAAGTGTTACAGCCTACAAATACTTGAGAAGGGGTGGTGGGGAGGTAGGGGAAGGGCTCTTTACATTAGTGATGGGTGACAGAACAAGAGGAAATGGGTATAAGCTTAGTCAGGGGAGATTCAGGTTGGATGTTAGAAAGTATTTCTTCTCTGAAAGGGTTGCCAGCCACTGGAATAGGCTGCCCAGGGAGGTGGTTGAGTCCTCATCCCTGGATGTGTTTAAGAATAGGGTGGATGATCTACTTAGGGATATGGTTTAATGGGGATTAGGGACGGTTGGACTGGATGATCTCTAAGGTCTCTTCCAACCTAGAAATCTATGAAAAAGGAGAATAAAGATGTAATTTGCCTGAGGAGTCTTCAGGCCGCTGCTGTGAGAACCCTTTGACCAGCTACACACCAACAGCCGTCCTGGGACACGACGATGAAGTTCGGGTTTGTTACCAGAGCACAGGCAGAGGATGGCGCACGCGGCGCCCGAGGCCCCCCACCGCCCGCCGCTTCCGCCTCACACAAGAGGGACAGATTCGGGGAAACTGAGGGACACCCATCCCCCCTAGGATTCAGACACGTGCCCTCTTATTTTCAACCACACACCCCGAGGCAACGGCGAGCGCTGCTCTACCCGTTCCCCTCTCCCTCAACGGGCTCCGCCTGCGGAGACCGCGAAATAGCCCCGAGCTTCGCCTGCGGGGACGGCTGAACGCCCTGCGGGGCCCCACCGACCCCTCGCAGCAGCTTCAGCAGCTCCGAAACACGCCGGAGCTCCCCAGGAACGCCGCCACGCGCCCCCCGCACCAGCCCGCCCTTTCTGTGGAGACACAGGCGGCCGCTGCCGCCCCCGCGCCCTTCCGCTGCCCGCAAAAGCGCCTGTGCAGTATCCTCAGGGAAACGCTCGAGCGTAGCCCACGTGCAACCCGACACGTCTCTTGAGATCTTTAGTAGAATTCTCTCAGGCTTCTACCCTCTGTTTCCACTAGGGTGGGCGCTGCGCTGGCGTGCTTCTAGCCTTTTCAATCAGGCGTCTCTTTCGCCGCCTTTCTCTGCGCCCGACGTGACAAAAGCCCCTCTCGGGGGGTGTGGGTGCCGTGGCGTTCCCTCCCCACGCGCCAGGGAGTGATGGAAGGCCCCCAAGATGGCGATGCTGGCGGAGCGTGAGTGCTGCTCCCCGCGGGGAGGAACCGCGCCGGCGGGGCTCGGCGCGGCGCCCTCGGGAGCGGACCGTGTTGGGGGAAGAGCTGTGATCCTGAGGGGCGGCCCGGGCGCTACCGCAGGGCACCCTCCACCGCCCGCGTCGGTGGGGCGGGGGCCGCGCTGACCTCCTGAGGGTGGCGGTGCGTGCGGTGGCGGGGCCCCGCGGTGGCCGCGTACGGGCTGGCGGGGCTCTGCCGCTTCCCGGCGTGCGGGCGAGAGCGGCGGGGTGTCTCTCGGACGCCTTTAGGGCCGGCGTGATCTTTCAGCGCCTCGGTGCTGCGTCTGCGGTGGCGTGTTAGAGAGCGGGTACCCGCTCCGGGGGTATCCTCGGGGCCGGGGCTGGGGTGTCGGCTGCTGCGTGCAGGACTCAGCAGAGCTGTGTGCACGTAGGCCTCCGTCTTTTGATCGCACCCGGAGTTAGCAGTTGAGCTTAGCTTGCTCTCTTGTCTGTTCCGCGAACTCCAGAGATCAGCTAAATTCCGGGGTGGAAAAGGTGAGAGTGGGATGGAAGGGATTTGGGGCAGGTGCTTCAGGAAAGGCAAGTAAATCCACTGAACTAACAGGGAGAACTCGGGATAAGACCATGTGGTTGTCTTAGGCCTTTTGTGTAAGGGTGTTGCTGAGTGAATAATTTTTGAATCATAGAACAGTTTGGGTTGGAAGGGACCTTAAAGATCATCTAGTTCCAACCCCCCTGCCGTGGGCAGGGACCTGATAATTGTGTTTAACCTTTTTCTGATATTGGAATCAAACAGAGTTTCATCTCTTGAGGCGATTGAGGACTTGGGCTCCCAATATCTAAAAGAATTGATGAAAGCATTGCTTGAGTATCCTGACTCATAAGTCTTTCTTGGGTAAAGCTCTTCAGCTCAGGAAACAGAACTCTCTCAGGGCTGGCCAAAGTGGGAACTAAAAACTTTTTCTGCCTTCTCTTCCAAGTTAAAGATGCATTTCTGTAAAGTAGCCTTTTCTAGTAATTGTAAAACTGTATGCAAGTAGAAAGACTCAGCTTCTCAACTGTAGACTTTTATGTTAACAGGGCTATTATATTTATGTATGATTATCATTAATGTCCTTAGGTGTTTCCAGTAAGGTTACTGATGTCAGGACACCCTTTACAGGAGAGCACAAGGCTTAATGAATTTGTTTGCTTGACTGCAGGAAAAGTCGTCCTAAGTATAATGGCTAATTAGAATATGTGATTTCCAGTGGAAAATACAGATTAAATTGAAGAAAACAAAATGCATTTATATATGTAATTTTCTGATTATTTCAGATCCAAACTTTATTGGCACCATTTTTCAGAATTTATTTTAATGTGACACTTCACATTTCGGTAGTGTAATGCTGTGTTAAGTTCACTTCTGTATGTAGGGAGTTCTGAAATCAGTTGCCTTAAAAAACTAGTCTAGTTGCTGAGAGCGACCTCTGCAGAGTTGCATGCCTTTGGTCATCACCTTCAGCTGCAGCTGTAGTTGTGAAGCCATGTTATATACGTGCATTACTGTTTGCAGTTCTGGATCGAGTTCTGATGATCCTAAAGAAGAGTTGGGAAGGGAGGTTAATTGGTTTTGCTACAGCTGTGAAAGCACATGAATTTCAGAGACTTAAAATAACTTCTTAGTGGTATCCAGAGACAGGACAAGAAGCATCGAGTACAAATTAAACCACAAGAAATTCCATCTTTTTTTGCTGTGAGAGTGGCCAAATACTGGAGTGAATTGTTCAGAGAGGCTGTGGAATAGTAGTCTGTGGAAATGTTCAAAACCAGACTGGACGCGATGCTGGACAACCTGCTTAGGCAGGGAGTTGAGGTAGATGATCTTGAGAAGTCCTTCCAACTTTTATGATGCTGTGAACTAGACTGAGAAAGGACAAATTTGATCATTCTATGCTTGTGTAGTGTAAATTTTTTAAAAAAGATATCAAATGCAGAAATGGCCAGAGTTAGCTTTTCTTTTTCACTTATTTTAAACTGTTTTTAATTTTTTAAATAAACTTTGGTTCACTGTCTATCTTATTGGTGCTTATCAGGAAAAAAAAGTATATGTTAATGATGGGTTTCATAGCTTGGATTAAAAATAAAATCCCTTCTGTGGGCAGTATATTTTTTTTCATTTGGTTGAGAAATTTAACCTGTTTATTATTTTCCATGTTATCACCATGTATGGGCACACAGCAGGGGTTTGGATGGGAACTGATAGAAACCCTCAGAAATCATAGTTAAACACAGACTCTAGGCACAGAATTAATCTTGATAAAAGGGTTTAGTAATTGATCTTTTTCAAATCATAGGATATCTGAGTGAAGATCTAAAGAAATGACACTTTTCTCCACTGGATGGTGCTGCTTGCCTAGAGTTGCATTACTGTCTCCAGCATCATTTTATGAGCAGCCCAGAAGATTGGTGTTAACTTCTGAGCTGAGTTTTTTAACTGGAATATAGTATGTATTTTCCTTTCTTGCTCTTAAGATGTCAATGAACAAATATTTCTGATAAATCATTGACTAAACAGTCTTTTTTATTGTTTGTTTGGAGATGAGAGATGATTTTTATGGTTGCTGTATGTGGCATGAAGTTGTTCCTGGCTTTCTTAAATACTTCTCTAAAGATATGAGCAAGTTCATTTGTTTTCCTGTGTCTAGCTTACCATATTTGAAAATACGAGTGTGTTAACCTGGCAGAAATGTGAGGATTAATTTCATAACATTAGTTCTGAGGTTTGAAATACTTAGAGTAAAAGTGCAGGAAAAGGGAAGATCTCTTAAAATTCCATGCTTGAGAAATCTCTGCGTTAGGTGCCCTTGTGTTTTTTTACTGAGGTCCTCCTGGGAGTGAAGTATCTTAGAGCTCCTCTACAGAGAGATAGGCAGGAAAATTAATAGAAATTAACTTTTAAAGTACATTAGTTGAACTGCATCAAACAACTTAATTTGGAAGTTAAATTCTCACACTCCGTTGACATGGATTACCTCTGCTGTGTAGACAGGTCCTTAGATACCTACAGTAGCTTCACAGTGGTAAAAATTGCATTGAATTTAATTTCTTGGGATTTGCAAAGTGACTACCCGGGGAACTAGTTACAGAGAGCGTAACAGAGTTTGGGCATACTTAAAATGTTGTTATAGTTAGATTTTAAAAAAGGCATTGACCATCCAGTTTTTGGTGACTGAGTGAGGGGAAGTCGATGTTAATCTATAGTTTTTAAACAAAGGGACGAATTAAGAAATATGATTAAAAAGGAGGGCTGCTGCTCGACTGGGCAGCATAACCTCTATTAAATTGCTGCTTTTTATTGTCCTTTATATTGTTTGTTTCACTGTCAGCTGTTTGTTTCACATAAGCAACAGCCAAGGTATTCCATGTTTTTATAGAACTTCTTTTTTGCTGCCAACTTGATAGCTTTTTAATTCATTCCCCTCACAAACCGCTGGGTCCTTAGAAGTCATTTGCATCTTGAGTGAAGGAATATGACAAAGCATGTTAATTGTCCCAAATCCATAGAATGGTTTGGGTTGGAAAGGACCTCAAAGATCATCTACTTCCAACCCCCCTGCCATGGGCAGGGACACCTTCCACTAGATCAGATTGCTGATTACTAGATTCATAGGTCAGTGGTTCAAAAAACTCAATAAATGAGTGAAGTGAGCCACATTACTAAAGGTGCCAGAGTTTTTGTTCTCAGTGGGGCAGTAGGGAACCTTAATTTGCTTGGATGTTTACAATCACAGTCCACAGTGGCACTTCTATTAGCAGCATGGGCATGGCTTGTAGTAGGGGCTTCTCTGAAGGCTGCCTGTTGGAAATAAGTTGTTGCTTTCCTGTAGAGAAGTGAGCCCAGCGAGTGCTGCATCCATTCCTTTCACAACACTCAGTCATTTAACCTACTGTAAAATTTTTTTTTGTGGACTGTTTGGAATTTTATGAAATTCTTTATCAGACTATTACTTTTTATGGGACTGCCACGCAGCGCCTATTTTGAGCTTCAAAGCTTCGGATGTGTGTTTAAAAAAAGCCACCATCATGCATTCTGACAGTACTCGTTCTTCTTTAAGAACGAAACAAAACTGGACAAAAAAAATGAGTCAAACATCCCTGTGATATTCTGTCCCGCTGGCCCAAATCCTAAGTGTTGCATTTTAGGGAAAGATAACTTCCTGATTATGTTGAAAGTGCCTCCGTGGACTTGGCTTCTCGCTGACTTTGTATGGCCTTGGGTTAATCGGTCATTTTTGATCCACTGTTTCCCATCGTGTTTAATGAAGTTTGTAATCTTCCTGTCTCCCGTTCTTTGTTTGTCTTGTTTACTTAAGTTGTCTTCCTGCGTATGTTTAGGTGCACACTTGAAGTGGCTGGTTAACTGTGCTGGCTTTTCTTCCTTGATTTCAGTGAAGCTATTCCTGATGATAGAGGCGAACGCACGCTCGTGGGCCTGGGGGACTGTAGTTTCTTTAGTAGTCTGCATAGGACAAAGGAACCCTGATTCTCGTTTGGATCTCTTAACACCTGCAATAATTTCCGGTGACTTTTCAGTTTCCGAATAAACCATTTTGTGTCAAATCCAAAAGCTGAAATCTCACTGGTTTGTGTTCTGTAATTCAGTTTCTCTGGTCACTTGTGTTTGATTTTTGACTTGGCTTTTGTTACGAAAGCAAATATTAAAACTTCTGTGTTCTGGTTAAAAGGAAGACTGGCCAGTGGATATTGTCCAGAACTGGGAAAGCCAGCACTGAAGTCTCATCCCCTATAGATTTCATCTTGAAGCCAGATGTAAACCAGAGTTGAAATAAATATGGAATTTAGGCCTGTACACCTAAGTGGTAATCCTTAAAGCCTTCCCTGAATTGCAGCCCATCCTTAGGGATGACAACTTCCATAGCAATTTTACTTTGACATTCTTCACATTAATAATTAAAATTTTCGTTGGACTTTTTTTTTGCAGTGTAAGGTTTGTATTAAATTAAATTAAATCCCCAAAATATGTTTGATCTGGCACAAGTTCTGGGTTTTTTTCACAACAAAGAGTCTTTCTTTAATTGATAAAATACTAAGAACACTGTGGAAATGTAAATAGAGCCTGTTTGAATTTTTCCTTCTTGCTGTAGCCCGTAGAAGGCAGAAATGGTCTGTGGATCCACGAAATAGTGCTTGGAGTAAAGATGAATCTAAGTTTGGCCAGAAGATGCTGGAAAAGATGGGCTGGTCAAAAGGAAAGGTATGATCTAAAGCAGATTTATATAGCTCAAGGGTGGAAGAGTGCTGGGGTACTCTTGATCACAGTGTTTAAAACAGCCATGATTTTTCTGTTTGATTTATTCTCTTAAATGTACAGAGTATTGGAGCAACGTTAGATTTCTACAGTTTGTTACAAAGATACTTGCTTGCTTGTGCCTGTCTTGCTTTCCAATTTTTCTCTTCTCTCTTTGACAAGGTAGTGTCGCCAAGCGAAAGCAGGAGTTGGCACGTTAAATTAAGTGATAGTTAAAGGCATTGACTTGCCTTTATGCCCTCAGTTCTCTCACTGGCTTTTGGTACTATTTAAAGCAACTCCAGGACCTGCTTTAATATTTTACCTGTTTTTAAAGGTTACTTCTGATCTATTTATTCCTTGAATGGCCAAAATCATAG
This sequence comes from Tauraco erythrolophus, assembly GCF_009769465.1. NCBI lineage: Eukaryota > Metazoa > Chordata > Aves > Musophagiformes > Musophagidae > Tauraco > Tauraco erythrolophus. Next base: position 69,909,496 of record NC_141466.1, read on the forward strand.
AATCGTTTAGGTTAGAAGAGATCTTTAAGATAATCAAGTCCTACCATTAACCTAACACTGACAAGTCCACCACTAAACCGTGTCCCTAAGCACCACATCTACATGTCTTTTAAGTACCTCCAGGGATGATGACTCCACCAATTTCCTGGGCAGCCTGTTCCAGTCCTTGACAGCCCTTTTGGTGAAGAAATTTTTCATAATATCCAACATAAACCTCCCCTGGGGCAACTTGAGACTGTTTCCTCTTGTCCTGTCGCTTGTTACTTGGGAGAGGAGACCGACCCCCACCTCACTACAACCTTCTTTCAGGTGGTTGAAGAGAGCAATGAGATCTCTGAGGCTCCTTTTTTCCAGGCTAAACAACCCCAGTTCCCTCAGCCGCTCCTCGTAAGACTTGTGCTGTAGACCCTGATGCAGTGTTATGTGAGCTGTATTCCTTCTCAACTCCAACCTATACCTGTGGGGTGAGGTGACTGATTTCTGGCTCTAAGAATAGTCTCTAGGTCAGTGCAGACAGCTGCAGACTTCTCAGCTGCTCCTTAAAAGCAGTTTAACTTCCACAAAGGTGCCTCAGCAAAGCTGAGATTTGGGCCTACGTGTCAATGTGTTTAATAAAATGAGTTCATGCAAACCTCCCACAATATTTATTTAATTCTTTTCCTAGATTTCCTTTCCCAGCCTTTTTTTTTTTTTTACGAGGAATAAAATTAGAACAATCTTAATCCTGTGAACGCGTTAAAACTTAGAAAAATAAGCCTACTCTTGGATTTCTCAGTATGGCTTTCTGTTGCATTGCTTGACTTACAGTTAGCACATATAAATCTGGCTTCTGACTGCCTTTAGTTCACGAACAAGCAGTCGTTGCTGATTCAAAGGCTGCTGAACTCAAGGAACTGGCATTGGTTTCACTGGGCTTTAGACCAGACTGTTAAAAGTACGGAGCTGGAGTACTGTCTTGTGTAAATTGTGTGCATAGGTGTTTTATGTGTGTAAGATTAAAATAGATATGTAAACCAGAGTAGAAAAAATGCTGTTAAACGTTCTGATTGTATTTTAGGCAGCAAGCTCCTCTGATCATAGATAACACCTTTGCCGTTACAAACACTGTTTGTATCAGGGTGTGAAAGGAAGGTCTCATGTTTTCTGTCTGTCTTCTCCCCATCTTCTTCACAGCAATAAGTTTCCTACTTGAGCTGCTGGATCTTCCTTTACAACAGTTATAGCTGTACGAGAAGAGTTTATGTCTCCGTTCCACTACAGACTCAGACGAATGGAACCTGAGCTTGATCAAATTAATGGGCAAAAGCCCATCTGTGCAGTGAATTTAATCTGCTTACGCTAGTCTTGTTATTAGTTGTATTGGAATTGGGTCACAGCAGGATGCCTAAGCAAGTGTCCTGCTCGCTTCCATACTTTCTGGTTAGCAGAAGTTTCCACCCCAGACCAAATAAACTCTACTGGATGCGGAATTGCAACAGCCTTTTTCAAATATGCCTCATTGCTTCAATTATTAGCTATGTCCAGGATCTATCCACAGAGCTCCTCTCTACTACTCCACCACATACATGTTTATTATTGTCACACACTTAGCTGATGAGTTGTTGCTGCTGATAGATTAGGAAAAAGCAGGTAGATAAGATACCAGGATTATAGTTTTAAACTAAGTGCTTTGTCTTCTCCTCCCTCCCGTGATCTTACAATTAAGGATAATTCTGGGCCTAAAGATTGCTTCCCAGATTTGAATGATTATGATTTTTAGGACAGACAAACCCAACGTTTCTTTGCTCCAATATCTTTGTCAAATTATGAGTCTGAATAAGATGGAAGAAGTTCTTAATATCCTCTAGCTCCAGTTTGATCCTCCCCCCACCCTCCCTCACTTCCCTCCCATATAACTTTGTTCTGTGTTGTACATTCTGTGTGGCATCTGTCTTACAGTAGTCACGCAGCTGCCTTCCCAATGACGGAGGTATTTTTGGTGAGAGGCATGTTCTTTTTATGTAGTGTCTTGTTTTAAAATTGTAAACACTTTGGACTTGCCTAGGAATGTCAGGTGGCTTCCTGATTAATCACCCAACTACTTAATGTTGTTGCTATTTTAGTGTCTACTTTGCTGGAGGCTTAAGTAGTAAATTAAAAAAACTTAATATCTCATGTGTGCTAATGCCTATGAATGAATTCAGTTACAGGCAAGCAAATAAGTAGTAAGTTTTGGTTTCTTGCTATATTTCATTGCAAACTGTCTTACAGAACAAAAGCTGTAGTTGCTTAATCACTGCTATAAAATCTTTACGTTTTTGCCCTTAAATCCTCCTTAGGGTCTTGGGGCTCAGGAACAAGGAAACACAGAACATATCAAGGTTCAGGTGAAAAACAACACGCTGGGGTTAGGAGCAACCATCAATTACGAGGTGAGCACTAGACCCAGGTAAGGAAATGGCTCCCTGTTCAGCTAAAGCACAATCTTTGTAATGAGACGTTACTGAAATCTGTTGTCACATCTGGTGGTAGCATGTACCTATGTGAATGTCTCTACAGAAACTCTTGACCTGGAGTTTAGTTCTGCTTTTTTGAGTGTTTTAGGAGTAAGTATCTGCTTGGAAAGATTACACTGAATTCTGGGAGCAGGCTGTTCAGAGACTTTTTTGCTTCCAAGCAAATCACTGAAATAGTTGTTTTCTCCTGGTGTCTTCTGCCCTGCTTAGCTTTTCTGCCTTCTCCATCTTCCCAGTACAGTCACCTTTCTGACCGGAGTTCAAGTACATAGGCAGAGCAGAACATGATCCTAAAGGTGCTTGTCTCATAATCAACATCTTAAGTAACTTTGTTGCTGGAAGAAATCACACTAGTATTTCCTGCCTACTTTTGAAAACATCTTGCGCAGACGGGGGACACGCAGAGCCAGCAGCAGCTTGGTATTGTTTAAGGACTTACAAACGCAAACCTTATCATTTCTGCACTTTGGAGCAGCTGTAGAGAGCTGTCGTTTGCGTTGCCACCTGTGGAGCTTCCGAGTGTCCCTCGCAACAACAAGGATTGAGTATATATAATTAAGTTACTTCTTAGAGTGCAGAGTCATAATATCTGTTTTAGCAAAACTTCTGGTAGTTCTGAAGACTTTTGCCTTTTATTCACGTGGATGATATTTACAGGACAACTGGATTGCTCATCAGGATGACTTCAACCAGCTTCTGGCTGAACTGAATGATTGCCATGGACAGGGTGAAACAGGTAGGTTCATGCTTTGCACGATCAGATGCTGGAAGCTTAGCAGAGTTTCCATTCTCTGTCTTAAAAGGCTAGCTGAGGCCCAGTCCTTTGGGCTGCTGATAGTCTCCTTGCTGAGGGTGACAACTCCCCCTTCTCCCTCAAAATCAGTGAGAGCTGAAAGACATGTTGCCATCTATGGCCATGCTCAAGTTTGTCTGCCTGGTTATGTAGGTGTTAGTGGATCGGTTTTGCTCTCGGTCAGGCCTCTGTTAAAGGCTTTTTGTTGGGGAAAGCAAACACCAAATTTTGAACCTGTTTATTTTGTCCCAGGCCACAACATGGTGGACCTTTTGCTGGGATGTACTACAGCAGCACTTGTTTCTTTGTGAAACAACCAGAGCCAGCATGAAGGTTCACAACACAACCACTATTGCAATGTGTTTGCCTTCCTTTTACTAATGAACTGTCACGCCTGGCTTCCATGCTCTGGTGATTTCTTAAATACCTACTTTTCCTGTCCTCAGAGAGCTGCTTCTTAACTTTTGACTCAGAGTTATGCATCTCTGTTTTGAGTGTGGTATAATGTGATTTTTGTAGCCCTGATGTAGAGCAGACAAGTGTGGAAGCTACACAACTTTCCCAAAAGGGCTATTTATAAAGTCTTGTAATTTTGAAAAGCTGTGTACAGTCTGACCTTGGTTTGTAAAAATAAAGTTATACAAAACTGGTGGGTGTGAGCTTACAGAAAGAATTGTATACGTCAAATGGTTTATCATCTCTCCTTTAGTTAGACTCAAGTTTAAACTCTGATCGTATATCTAAACAACTGTCTGTGGAGTGTTGTTAAACCAAGGGCTTCTGTTTGGACACAGCAACCTGCTGTGCTGCTAGTGGCTGAATTGCCAGCTGAGTGAATTTAGCAACTGTTAGTTCATTCATTCTTCACATTTGAGCACAGAAGGCTTTCTAGGAGAGGAAAGGTAGAAAGAGGAGGAAAATCAGTGAGCAAGAAGGATCAAACTTGCCTTCTCATCTTAGAGAACTAAGATTAAAATTGTGAACCTGGTGCAGTTTTTTTAATTCCTGTGTAAGTTATCCTTGTGTGTTGGAGCCCTAACCAAACCATGGTTTGAGGCCACACAGTGCTAGGAACTGTAGTTAAAGTCCTCGAGAGGTAGAATAGCGTATCATAGGGAAATTCCAGAAGTTCCTTTCTACCTTTATAACTGAATCCTTCCCAAGTTCCAACTTGAGCCATGGGAAGATCAGTTAGGTGTAACTGGTGGGAAACCTGCAAGCTAATGAGCGGAGAGCTGAAATGACTTGCCCCGGGACACAGTGAGTCAGCAGAGAGGCAGGTTCATTGAACAAGGCTGTCTTGTTGCTAAGTCTGCAGCATTCCCTGGGTCATCTGTGCTTAGGCAAAGTGGCCACCGAAAAGCGTCTTTCTCCCTGTTTTATTCAGTTATTTTTCCTTGCTCTTTTTAGGAGCTAGGACAAGAGTTTTCAACCACTGAGGACAAATTTAAGTGCGCATTGAAAATTCCTGGTCAGAATTGCGTTTGGTGATTTGCGGACTGCAATCATTGCTCTGAAACTTGTTTTTTTAGCAATTGTTTAAGCTGGCAGAACCCATCTAGATAACTTTGCCTGCAGCTGTGCTACAGGATCAAATGTTACGTTATTGGCTATCATCCAGTTTCAAATTGCATTAAAAGTCAGCTGAAAAACTTCATTGTTCTTAAATAACTGCTGTAGTTGCCAGAGTTGGATTGCAATTAGAGATCGGGAAGGAAGGGCCCTGTACTTGTTAGTATGCCAACTTTCAGATACCCTCTATGTACATAGTTTTAGCTTTCTTTTCTTTTTTTTTTCTAGCTGAGCACCTAGTGAGGAGTTTTGATTCCTGACTCTCTTGCTGTGATACTAAGTGATGGTGGCTGTGTCCCTTTCCCATTTGCAAAATGAGGCTGGCTGTGTCTGTAATGCGCTTTGGAATATTGATCTGTATCCGATTTGCTATAGAAATGACACATGGTTTTATTTCTAATGACTAAATTGCTTTAAAAAGCACATTAATATTCCTGCAGTATTCGCTCAGTTTGTCAGGGGATTTACTGGTCACTAGAAGACACAGGGATGTCCATTGCAAGTGCCAGCAGGTTTCGATAGTGACATTCCTCCTGGAAAGCACGAGGCGGTGCTGCTGCCCCTATCGTTGTAAGGATTAAGTGGAGGAGGAAACCCTGTGGAAATCCTTTGCTGTGTGACGTTCCCTTCGGTACAAATGGATCGGAGAGCAGACTCAAAGTGCCTCATCTCTGGTCAGGATATTTTGGTTGTGACATTTACTTTCCCCATAGACCCTTTTTATTGAGAATTTTCAAGTTGACTGCAAACTCTGTCTGAAACGGGGTTTGCTAGTCCTTCCTCTTCTTGTTAGGGCTTAGCGTGTAAATGGAAGAGTAGGTCTCGGACTGCTTTCTGGTAGTCAGCTCTCCCACTGCAAGCTGGAGATTTCATTTTTAGGTCAATGACTCTATCATCAGGTGTCACTACTTATCAAACAGCAAAGTGCTGTAATTCCACTGTCAGAAAAGCTTGGTTTACAGAGCATTCAGGAGTGGGATCGTATGAAAAAAGTGACTCAGATTGGCCCTCGGGGTATGAATTGGTTTCTCTAGCCATCCCACTTGCCACTGAAAGGAAAAAAGACATCTCACCAGAGTGGCCTTTTCTAGAGTTACAGAGCAGAGAATCCCATAGTTCCTGTTTCCTTTCAGGACAGAACCAATAAAGTGGTTATTAACTGGACAGCAGGTTACCTCCTGAGAATTTCTTGTAAATTAACAGGCTTTTTGGATGCAAAGAATACATCTGTACCAGTAAAATAACCTGCCACAGCACAGGAACTTGTATTTAATTACTGTTACATAGTTAGACTAATCCTTCACATGATTTAGATCTGCACAAGCTAACATTCTTCCAAGCAGCTCCTGAGTGAATATGGGACTCAGCTGACCCCAGAGATCATTCCCAGTGGACAGTTTAGATGCAGTCTCTATTCTGGAAGCTAGGAATATTAAATAATATGGATATGACTATTTATTCTAGCTGGCCTCAGGGACAGAAAAGCTCTGCCACCATTTAATTTCTTTACACTGACGTATCAGACTACATCTGGCTAAGAGGCGCGTCATGTAGTGTTAGAAGTGGAAAGCCTGTCTGTGTGATGTTTTTTTTCCCCCTTTTTCTTTCTACCCATTCAGGTTGAGTATTTTATTTTGTAGTATTTCTTAAATCTTTCTCAGACTCCGGCACTGGAGGTAATTTGTAATGAACAGCACAATAAACCCTGACCTGTTTTTCTTTTCTTACTGTAGAAATGGTGTTAGGTTAGACTTTGCCTTTGACCTGGAGTACCTGGATCTGCCTTTTCAAATTATCTTAGATTGGAAATGGGAAAGGAAGAGGATGTGGCAAAGAAAATCAAGCAGTAACATGTCTCGGACAAAACTTAACCATGCTTCCTTCAGTAATATGTTGTGATATGTTGTTGAGACTTGGTCTTGAAAGAGAAAGTTAAATACGCTGATGTTTGAACTTGGTGGTTAGAATTCCTCTAATAGAGCTGAAACCTGTTTGGTTGGTTTTTTTTAGAGTCTTCAGTGAATAATCAGAAGACATTCAGCCTCGAAGAAAAATCCAAATCTTCCAAGAAACGTGTCCATTATATGAAGTTTGCAAAAGGTAAGAGGAGTTTTGTTGTTTCATAAGCTCTAGCCAAGATTAGAAAAAAAAACCCACAACATGTCAAGATGATGTGTTGCCTTCCGGGGTCTAAATTTGGCAAGTAAAATCTTGATTTAGAAATACCCCCTACAGCAACTTACTTAAAGCTATAATACGCTGTTCCTCTTTGTTTTGGACAATTTTGAATGGCTTCAGGCTGATATTGTTGAATAAAACAATCTCTGTCTGAAGGAACCATCAGCTGAATAAAGGAACTGTGAGTATTCTGAGTGATCTGTGCGTGGGCAGGGGCTGAGAGGGGGAGGCAAAGGTGATAACAGTTACTTGGGCATCTGCAGCGCGCTATCCTCTGCGATCTCTGATAACCTCTGCTAAGAGATCATGTGGATAAGATCAGTGATGAGATTAAACCTGAATGCAGGAAGAGGAAAGCCCTCTTACATCTATCAGATGCTTTATTGGATAAATTAGGACAGCAGTGGGTGGCCACAGAAACTATATTCAAGGACTCGTGGAGTTTAGTAATTTCTTAGAGTGATGACGTTATTTCAGCCATCCCTGTTTTTGGCACTTGGATGTTGTTCGATCCCATACTCTGTTTCTCTGTTGGTTGCGTTCCCTTTTGCACACCCATGAGCACATGGTGTGTGTACATGTGTGTTTCAGTGTATGGATAGAGTCAGCTTCCACGAATGGCTGATTTATTGTAGTTAAAGGTCTGTTTGATGTTTTCTGATAACAAATGCCTCTGCTAAAACAGAAGTAATTGACGTCTGATTAGTGGCCAAATTCTGATACTGGGGTTCAGGTTTTTTAATTAAATAATTCAGCTTGGAAGTCAAACGCGTTAACATGACCCTGCCCGCTTTATGACATTAAATGATTAAATTGGTACAGGGCTTGAAGTACAGAGGCCAAGGCCTGTATGAGGTAGTACCAAAGAGGATTTATTTTGATTTGGATTTAACCTTTTACTAAGTATAGAGAAAAAAAGAGTATGTAAAATATGGAGCAAGGCTTTCATATTAACAATATACCTTATTTGTTTGGCTGCAGTATTTCTATAAGGTAGGTCCCTGTTTGATTGTACCCTCTGTGATCTAAAACAGGGAAATTGTCCTTTTTCAGGGAAAGAGGAAAAGTTATTTGAGAAAGGCTAATGTTGTTGTGGCCCTCGTTGTTTGAGTCCAGTCCTGCTTCCTTTTAGACTAAACAAGGCGAGCTCACACAAAAGCGGGAGAAGGGAGCAGCAACGATAGAAAATGCAGCTTCTGTTTCTGGTGCTATTTTGTAGCCTCGCTGCTGGAGGAACATAGGCACCATGCATAGCCTTAGCAGCCATGCTTGGATCTGGGAAATACACACCCATATGAGATTAAGACAGTGATTTCAATTGCTTTTCTAGTAGCTGTTCCACTGTGATGCTGCAAAAGATTTAGAATGCCAGCTAAGTTGATTTTCTATTAGAAAACGGAAGAAAAGGGAGGATACGTTTGTGGGGGGAAGACATGGAAAGAAAGCACAGGGTGAGAGGAGGAACAGCAGGAATGTAAGTAAATCTCATGTTCCAAGCCTTGGCCAAGATAAAGCTGGAAACAGCCACCAATCTCATCCGCATTGCTTGGGAAAAGACGTCTAGAGGCTGCACAGTGAGACACCAGAAAGTTAGGTAACGCTTTCTTCTCTAGGTTGATGCTTACCCTCTGTGGGCCGTTAAGGATCCTGAAAAGAAGAAACAGGTGGAATAGTCAGATATTTTTTTTTTTTTTTATCCGTTACAAGTATTTAGTTTCATTTTGAGGTCAGTGATTTTGAACTCAAACAGTTGGGTGGAGTAAGATAAGACGCCTGCATGCTCCTGAGTGCTATCACTTGACCTATCTGAACTGATTTTGTTTCTTTAACTTTTGCTGAGTTGTTTTTAAATAATTTTCTGAGACAAGCTGTGGACAACTCAATATAAAGTCTTCTGCACTATGAAATTGGCTAAACTTTTACTGATATCTCAGAATATCACATCACACCCCTTTACTTCCCCCTTCCTGCTCCATGCCTGATATTCAGCTAGCCACACAACAGTCAGATGGCAATAGTGGTCCTGCTGGAACTCAGGGAAATCTTTGCTTCACCCTTGAAATTGTTTTAAGTTGAAATAATCCAGTGTGTCACAGAGATGAAGGTTTTGCTTTTCAGAAGCAATTTCATTAATCAAAGAAAAACTACCGCTGAGTAAAGACAGATATTCTTTTTTTCACTGTATGGAGGAGCTATAACTTCTTAACTGTCAGAGATGTTGCATTCTTAGGAGAATCTAAAGATGAGCAGTTTCTCCTCAAATTTTTCTTGTGTGTAGGAGGTTACAACTCTTCTTTCCATTCAGCGTAGTGCAGGTGGCTTCCCTCATCTTCCTGTGACAACTGCAGTGTCAGGTGGGGAAAACAAGCTGCTGGTTTATGTTTCCCTGTGGGCATACACCAGCAGGCTGTGGTTGTCCCCTCACCAGCCTTTCCCTCTATGCACACGCGTTTCCAACCATATGTGGGAGCTATGGTCAGCCTTTGTTTAGTGTCTTTAATGTTCTCCTCCTGATTTCTTTTCACCTCCAAAACCAGTTTCTCCAGCTCCATGGGTTACAGTTTTTCTTATCAAAATGTACCTGTAATCACTAGATGTGAAGATTGAGATGTTTTTTTTCTCCCTTTACCCCTTTCAGGTAAGGATCTCTCTTCGCGCAGTGAAGATGATCTGTCCTGCATATTTGGGAAGCGACAGAAGAGCATGAAGACAAAGGTAAACAAGAGGCTTCACCTTTCTCTTGTTTCCTTGGGTATTATCCCATAAAACAAAACCTTATTTAAATGTCTTTCTGCTAATGAGATTACTACATGGCCATCAAAAGAAAGGAGTCTGTGAAATTACTGTTGTTTCTACATAAAGGCTGCAGGTGGAGGGCTGTGCTCTGAACCATTAGGAAATACAAGTGGATTTAATAGTATTTTTGTAAATTATTGTGATGTAACTTCTTTGGAGTTAGGAAACTTCAGTGTTTTAATTTTACAAGTCTTAGGCAGTACGCATCACAAAGCAGATAAATTTTGCTTCATCTGGAAGATCCATAAATATCCAAAATAAAAGTTGACATTCAGTAGCAGCTAGCAAATCTCAACATACTGACCTTATTTTCGCAAGAATTGGGAAAGGCTGAACGCTGCAAAGGCTTGCTTCTCTTTGAAGAAAGGATTCAAAGATGGCTTGAACACTGATAAATATTTAACAAGAAGATTCTTCCCCAACTTTGTGCAATGAGATCAAGGTTTGTACTAGATTTGATTTTATTTTATTTTATTTTATTTTATTTTATTTTATTTTATTTTATTTTATTTTATTTTATTTTATTTTATTTTTTATTTATTTTATTTTTTATTTATTTTATTTTTTATTTATTTTATTTTATTTTAGTATTCGTTAGCATTTTGCACCTACAGAGAACAGTCCTGCTATATCAGTATATACACTGCAACATGACTACTGTGTCCAGAAAAGTTCTGTGCTAAAGACAATATCTAGAAAGCATAAATTGGAGGTCTCTGAAGTCTCTTGTCTAGAGGGAAAGATGGGGTCTGGAACTGAATGGAAATTTCTGGAACACCCTGTATGTGTTTGGCTCATTGCTGGTTGTGCAGTACTCTTGAAAATTGTTCTATAACTTCACTGTAGGCCACTGTGAACTTTGGTAAGAGAGGGATAGGGGAAAGCATGTGCAAAGAGATCCTGAGTAGTAGTGAAAGTAATACAAAGTTTGTAGGTGGGCCCCCCAACAAAAGAAGGACATGGACCTGTTGGAGTGAGTCCAGAGGAGGCCACGAAGATGGTCCAAGGGCTGGAGCACCTCTGCTATGAAGGCAGGCTGAGAGAGTTGGGGTTGTTCAGCCTGGGGAAGAGAAGGCTCTGGGGAGACCTTCTAGTAGCTTTCCAGTACCTAAAGAGGACCTACGAGAAAGCTGGAGAGGGGCTTTTTACAAGGGTGTGGGATGGGACAAGGGGCAATGGCTTTAAACTGAAAGAAGGTAGATTTAGCTCAGATTTAAGGAGGAACTTCTTCCCTCTGAGGGTGGCGAGGCACTGGACCAGGTTGCCCAGAGAAGTTGTGGATGCCCGATCACTGGAAGTGTTCAAGGCCAGGTTGGATGAGGCTTTGAGCAACTTGATGTAGTGGAAGGTGTCCCTGCCCATGGCAGGGGGGTTGGAACTAGATGATCTTTAAGGTCCCTTCTAAGCCAAACCATTCTGTCATTCTATGATAAATTCTAGGCAGAATGACAAGGGAGCTTGTGAAGAACAAATAGCAATCCACTGGGGATTCTTCACTGGAAAAACCTCTTACTATAAAATAAAGAATACTTCAGTGGGGTGTCTTGAATTGAACAGTTTGAAGGATTTGGTCTTGCCATTATGTCATATGGTGTTACAATTTCAGTGAATCTGCTGTAGGGTTTAAATTTATTGGTAGGATAAAGAGAAATGTGAAGTCTGTTTTCTGAGTACTGTTCTATAAACTACAAAAATGCAGTTACAGTTAATTAAACTGGGAGGTTAGAAGAAATTTGAACAAATTAAGAACTGTCCTGTCTTGTCTGCCACTGAAAAACAGTATGAACCTTTGTTACAAGTCACATGGTTTGGCTTGAAAGGTAGGAGCTTGGGAGGAGGCCATCAGCCACAACAGAACCCATCTTAACTTACTGCTGTCTTGAAATAAGTGTCTGAGGACTTCCAAGTCCGTGAGAGCTGTTAGAGGTCTCAAATGCTGTAAGGTTGCACCATTGGAGCCCCCTTGATTAACACTTCTGATCACCTAAATATGCCATGGATTTACTTCTTGGCTCCCTTGCTGTCAGATCAATATGAAACAAGACAAACTGGGATTTAATACAGATCAACAGTGCTATGGTTAAGGGAGTAGAGTTTGCCCACCCATGAGTTGTCCCAAATAGTTGGTCTTGTTTTGTCCGTGTGTCCTGCATCTTTTGAAACTAAAAATAAGTCTGGAAAGTGCTGTTGCTGCTTCTGAGACTTAATCCTGCAGAGCATTTGTTCTTTTGTTGATAGACACTGCATATAACGTGCATTTATGGCTGCTTGTGAAGTATATTTAAGTTTGTGCATGCTTTTGCTAATTCCTTGACCGATGCAGTGATTGGCCTGATGGCTACTGTGCAGACTTCCTTTTTCGCCTCACTGAACGCTGAGCTAATGGTTCAAGGTTCTGGCAAAAACTCACAGACTGTTCCCTGTTAAGCACCTAGATCTCCACATGCAAATACAGGCAGGAGGTAATGTAATTTGGAGCTGCATTGTAGTCTTCTGGCTACTGTCTGCTGCTAAGCAGCCACAGGGAGAGAAAGCCAGAGGGCAGCACAATTGCTTCCCGCCCCTCCCCCCACCCGCCCATTTTCTTCATGGATCAGAGATCTGTGGAGTTTTCACAGAACAAAAATGAATTGCTCGGGCCCTCCAGCTCTGAGCAATTTCATTTCATTGCACCCATGAACCCTCATGATCCCTTTCCATCATGTTCCAGAGCCTTGTCCTTAAGGTGACATAAATGGAACTGCCCCATGAGGATTTGCAGTACTTTTCTCTGTGTGCATTTGTGGTCTGTTTTGAAATCCCTAGGCTCTGGACATTTCCATGATGCGACAGAGAGCACACTACAGGAGCAGGAAAGTACTGTCATTCACCTGGAAGTGAGTTGTTCGTATCTGTTCCTGTGTAGAGATAACATAGGAAGAGTCCTGGTGTCCATCAGAGCCGAGGGGTATGCCTTCAGGCTGTGGTAGGCTGCAGTCCTTATTAATTGCAGCTCCTGCAACCGTTAGTAGCAGTTGTAGGATGAGGACAACTTCTACACTTACACAGATGCCAAAACTGCTGCTGTCAATTAATCTGATTGCAGGTTCCCAGCTGTAGTTGCAACTGAGATGATACAAGGATGTCCCTGTAATGTATTGATCCTGTAGAATGAAGTCCTGTCTTTAAGGCTTTTTCTGAGGTATTAGATTCCTCCTCTTTTTATAGAGGTGTAGTTTGAGAAACATTCAGTACAAATTTGATTTGGACTGAATGACCTGTCTTCAGCTCACGGTACAGTTGTCATCTTTTGACAAAGATATTCAGCATAATTCTGTTTCCCATGTTTCTAGTTGTTTCAGAGCAAGGTCAGAACCATCTTGGGTATAACCTGATGGAAAGATGCAGGAACTGCTTTTCATAGAATCACAGAATTACTGAGATTGGAAGAGACCTCTGGAGGTTTCCAGATCAACCACCGTGCTCAAAGCAGGGCCAGCTACGGCAAGTTACTCAGGACCATGTCCAACTGAATTTTGACTATCTACCTTTTAAAGCCTCTAATTTAAGCTTGTGACAAAATTCAATGGATGGATGAAACAGATCACTTAAGCAGCAGAGGATGGGAACGCTTTGGAATAACAGAAAGCTTATACTGTAAATGGGCTCAGCTGAGTGATCATTTGTGGTTCTGTAGGCATCAGGGACATGGTGGAAGTTATGGAAATGTTTTAAGGATGTGTGCCATTCATGACATTATGGCCAGGTTTTTCATCTGAGGTGGTTGCAGAGCTTCTCTTATTCCTAAGAGCTGTTGTATCCATGGCTTTTGAGCTTTTATTTTCTACAGATGGCCTAACGTGCAGTAGGTGCTGGCAGTGGTATTACATTGATGCTCATCGGCACTGCCATGCCAGGTCTGGCTGGTTGGCTGGTGTTACAACAAACTGTTCTTAAAGATTAGGAAAAGGAGAGGAAAAAGCAAAACTCAGGAAACTCCATCTGTGCTTATGGTCGAATGGAAACTAGTGGAAGAGCTCAAGGCTAAGTGACATGGTCTCTGGACCAGCAAGATAATCCTGCCTCTTCTGAAGTGCTTGTCAAAAAATGTTGCCTCTAAACTGCTGCTGTGATAAATGGTGTCTCAACAAATCAGATATGTCACAGAGACACTGTTCCAATTAGTTGTGTTCAGTCTTTCCTAGTACAGTCATTAGCAATCATTTTATGATCTTGACCTGTGGAGTAGTCTTTGGCAGAAGATGTTTTGTGCTGGCTCAGTCCGAGCTGTCTTAACTGTAGAGCTGGTCTCAGACTCACTTTTTAACTGTCTCAGTAGCCTAGGACTGATCTGGCTAACAGATCTTTTCTCTTGTCTCTCACTGGCACTACTGCAGTAAGTGGGGATGTTGAAATTTGGATTATCTGCCTTATCAAAGGAAAAGGGAGTTGGCTAGAGGATTGTAAAGATTGCAAAAGAGTGGAATTGCAAAGTATATGGAAGGAAGTACTGTTTGCCCCTAAGGGTCAAAAGGAGTTTCTCTAGAAGTAAAGACTGAGATACTAGTTTAAGCTACTGTTTTGATGGTTCTGGGATATATGTTTTTAATCATAGGCACTTGCAACCTTTAATTCTCCTGAATGTTAAACATAGAGATACTTTTTATTTTAATTATTTTTGATAAATCATGTGTCCAACTAAAACCTCCTTAATAAACTACACAGGGACCTTTTTTTTTAAAAAAAAAAAAAAGTCAAAAAAAAAAAAAAACCAGAGGGAAGAAGACAATGCCTGGGCTTCAGAGTGGATCTAAATTGAAAACGTTTGCAGTTTTTCCCAGGGAGAGTAAGTGATCGAAAATATTGAATTGTAATTATGATGCTCTCTGGAGACTGCATTGAGGACCTGTTTTGCAGGGTAAGATCTGCCAGACTCTCTTTGCCCCCACTTTCCCTCTGATTTTCTCACTTGCTTAGGAACACTGAGAGCTGGGGAGACAGAAAAACAAATTCCATTAGTTCCTATCTGGTTGAACTTCCTGGAACCCCCACTATTTTTTTTGCTTCTCAGAATTTCCTTCCTCCATCCAGCTGTGTTTCCTGATGAAGCCTTATCACTGGAGAAAATGCTCCTGAGTGAGACTGAGGATTTTGGAATGAGTTACAGACAGTCCCAACTTGGTTGCTGAACAACATGATTCTGGCACTGATTTCACGTTGGGGGCTGGGGAAGTAGTTCTGATTTGCCGGTGCATTTGTAATAACTCTGTTTGAGTTGCATAGAAAACTGAATGTTTTGCATCCATCTCACTTCCATGTCTCAGGCTATTTGATGACTAATCTGCTTCCTCCAAATTTTTGTAACTTGTGGATGAAAACCTGCGTAAGTTCCCTTAAACCACCTAATCCAAGTAGTCCAAAAGTCTTGAGCTTGTGGTGGTTTCTTCCGTGTTAGTCATTAGAAATATAACTGTCCACCCTGTTGCTTTTTCACTTTAAAAAAAAAAAAAAAAATCAGGAAATTGTCTTCTGACACATTTTGCAGAACTTCCTCAACTGACTTACATTTCCCAGCACTTATCAGAAAAGCATGTTGCTTAATCTTAAGGGACATAACTGAAAATCCATTAAAGTCTGGCTCTGCCATGGGCTCACTGAAGCTATGGGTAAACTGATGTAATTCCCTTCACCTCAACTTTCTCTCTGCAAAATACCAATTGTGATATTGATGTTTGTGGGTTTCACAATTGTGACTTTTAAGCAAGTTGTAAGTATAGTCTGTTGTTTTTTTTTTTTTTTTTTACCCGTGACAGAAGTTTCTGTTGCAAAGGTAGTGTATAAATTAATTTGCTGTTCCTTTTTTTTTCAGCACTGTTGGGAAACAAAAAACTGCAGAAGAGAAAAATTAGTTACAAATTAACTTAGGTTTTTCACTGTTCTGCTTTGGAGACTGCAGCTAGCATGAGGTATTTGGGACTGAGAAGGAGAACAGAAAAAGGACATCAAAAACCTGGAGAGAGTCCAAAACGATTTAATAAAATGGTCGACAGGGTTAGAAGGCATGCCCTAGAAGGAGAGAGTGGAGGAACTGGATACGTTCATCTCAGAGAAGAGGCAGAAAATTGTGACCTCTCTGCCTATAAATATCTGGGTGTTGGGGGGAGGGAGGAACAGAGGAAGGGAAGGGATAGTAATCAGGGTAGGCAAAAGCCAGGAATGGTACTGGGGATGAGAACTTCAATTAGAAAAAGGAAGACACAAACTTACTCTTCAGCAGGCTTCCTTGCAGTGATGTCAGCAGGGCAGTGGAAGAGTCCCTTAAGGGAAATCCCAGCTCCTTAGTAAGTGACGCCAAGAAAAAAAAAAGAATTGAACGCTTTTAGACCTGTTGGAATGGGCAAAGATGAATTGGTTTAAGTAAAACATCTCCCAACAAATTATTCCATGAGTGACTCCAGTTGTGAAGATTGGTTTCCTGTGGTTGTGTTGTGGTTGGATTCTGTGTGACTAAAGGAGATGAGCTCATGCTGAAATCCCTGTCCATGTGCACGTTGGTCTGTTGTCCTTCTCTCTCCAGCTGCCTGTTTTCATGAAATATTTGAGAGTCTTAGTATTGAAATCTCTAAGCTTCTGTTAGATTGGATTAAAAAGTTACTGGAGAGAAAGGAGAGCGTGATGTAGACAAAGGTCTGGGCAGAATGATTGTGGAAACTTTGCTTCCTTAAGAAATCAGAGTAAAAATGTAATTGCTGTCAGTGTTTTCCGGAGGAAGACAGTAGGAAAACACTGAGATAGTGTCTTTAACATATTTCCTTCTTTCTTATTACACATTTATTGTCAGAGAGAATAATTGCGTTTTTGGAAGCACTGAGTATCTTGTGCCTAGATATTATAATTATCCCTAGGCTACAGAGTTTGTCAGATTTGGAGTTAAAATGTAGAACTGCACAGTGCCTATTCCTATAAATGACTTGACCATTTCAGCACAGCTGTAAAGTGTTGTGTGTCACTGGGAAGAGTAGACATAGCATTTTACCAAGAACCAAGGGAAGGAAAACATAGGTAACAAAAGGTGAGATTTAAGCCCGCTTGACTTTATTCGCAGATCTAGGCATCTTCTCCAGACTCCCCTCATAGTGATGAGGCTCAAGTGCCCAAACAGAAACATTCACTGACTCCGAGGATGGTAAAGATGTATGAAGCCACAAGATGTACGTGCCTCTTTCCTCCCTGATCATAGGGTACATCTAACAGTGAGGTGCATCCTGTCCAAAAAGTTATATTCTGAATATATTCCATTTAAGTGCAAAAGCTGTCTTCTTGTAAACATGTGACTACTGCTCAGCCCTCTCAACCTATTCAGTTCTTGTGGCCAAAGGCTTTTTTGGCTTTTTAATGTTGGTTAGTGGGAGGAGGCTGGTGACGTAGTGGCAGAGTCTGCAAGATGATATAATGATGCTTTTATGCATTTGATATCCCCAGGAACCTACTTCTGAGTAGAGAGTTTTCTTTCAGCCTTTAGTTCACTGCTACTGTGACCAGCATGGCTTACTCACTACTTTTAGACTTGTGATCTAGGAAAAGGTAACACTCAGCTTACGGTGGCTTAATTCTCCATGACTTCAATGGTAGCTCACTGTGTTCTGCAGCATTACTGTTAGAGGATATCATTAGGTTTGTGTGTTCATGTGTTTTGTTTTTTCCTTCTGACTACTCGAGTGAAATGTATTAAAATCATGAAATGGTTTGGGTTAGAAGGGACCTCAAAGATCATCTAGTTCCAACCCCTCTGCCATGGGCAGGGACGCTTCCACTACATCAGGCTGCTCAAAGTCTCATCCAGCCTGGCCTTGAACACTTCCAGGGATGGGGCATTCACAGCTTCTCTGGGCAACGTGTTCCAGTGCCTCACCACCCTCAGAGGGAAAAATTTTTTCATCATCTCTAATTGAAATCTCCCCTCCTTCAGTTTAAAGCCATTGCTCCTTGTCCTATCACTACATGCTCTTGTCCAAAGCCCCTCTCCAGCTTTCTTGTAGCCCATTTAGGTACTGGAAAAGGCTGCTCGAAGGTCTTCCTGGAGTCTTCTCCAGGCTAATTTACTGTTAGCAGCAGCTTTTTACTACTTCTGTAATGCTGCGGTTACTTCTTTGGCTTCTCCAATTTTGCTCTGCAGCATAGTGTGAACTCTTAACAGCCAGAACGATCATTTCCTAAGAAAAGAAGAGAAAAGAAAAAAAGCCCCAAAACCAGATTCTACCAGCAATTAGCAGTGGAAGGCCTTCGCCCATGCTTGAGGGGCAATCAGGACAGGTTGGTGGCATGAACTTACAAGGAGGACAGCACAACAGTACAGTTGAAGTGTGAACTGCACTTCTTCAGGGTACATGAGTGGTATACGTAGATCAAATCTTCTGGCAGCACAGACTGTCACAGAGTGGATCCAAAACCCTCTTGCTTTGAGCTGGTAATTTGCAACACCATATATAGTCAGAAAAACAACGAATTAAGCTCAAGGTGTTGATTTGGGCCGTTTAATACTTCTCCATGCAGATGAGATTGTTGCAGTAGCACTGGTAAAAATTACTTTACCCAGCATGGTGTCCTAGCAGTGCTTTTGATAAAAGGAGGAAGAGCAAAGTATTGATGTTTTGTTGCCTATTCTATAAGCACCTTGTTAATCAACTGAGGATAAATTATTACTGTTCAGATATCAGCAGAGAGAGGAGGAAACATCTCCTGATCTGGAAGAAACGGTACTTTTTTCTTCTTCATTGGAGAAGAGTCTTTCCTCTAGTGTTAGATCCTTGGGGGGGTTGTTAAGAATGGAAACAAAACTGGGGGGAGCTCTTTTGATTTATCTTCTCACCTTCCCTTTTGGTCACTTCGATAGGCTTAAAGAGCCGAGTTGGCTTTAATGTGTTACCATTAGAGACCATGCATTAGCTGGAATAAACCATCATGCCTCACAGTGAAAAATATCCCTTGATTGGCTAATTAATCAGTCAAAGGGGAATGACATGGCCCTTGGCTTGAGGGACTCTGCTGCACAGGTAAACAGGTCATTGATAAATGGTTTACCCACAAATTCATATATCAAGAAAACTTAGTCATTTTTTAACTGCACTTTGTGTGAAAGCTGCGCTGCAGTTTTGGAGGTGTATTTTTGCTGCCTTTGCTTTTTGCGTTGTGGGAGTTTTTAGGTTGTGAACGTTTTCAAGAGGAAAAGCCCAAACAGAACTTTGTTACAATTGTAGTTCTGTTTTTTCAATTGCAAAAAAAGCCCCTCGAGTTTAAAGAAAGCGAGAGGAAAATCGTTGTCATGGCTTTGTGTTGAGATTGAGTGAGTCTCTAATTAGAATGGCTGATAGCTTTTTGTCATTTAAATATACTGAGACTGCTCAGTGGGTCGTATCCTGTCCTCAGGCTCTGCATGAACAAAGCTGACCTCTATAAATATGTCTAATTAAATAACTGGGAAAAATATATAAAGTAAGATGCAGGTCTGTGTTGGTGAAAGATTTCATCTTACCTGATTCAGTTAGTACTGGCTTTTGGCATCTATATGCTGAATTTTGTCATCTGTATACCACCTTATCCTGAAAAGATGGTTGCCCAGTGGGATTCTTCACTGAGTTGTGTTTGTTTGTTTGTTTGTTTTAAAAAAAAAAAGAGAAAAAGGAAGGGAGGAAATCCAGCTCTAAATGAAATTTCATAAAAATGTGACCCAGAACCACTGTAATACTTGAGGTGTGTAAATAGGGTTAAAGCAGTGTAACCATGTAAGGAGCCACAGAACAATAACGTTTGGCATAGCTGCTTAACTGGGTGCACAAAATAAATCCTAATTGGACTTTTTTCTTTTTTTTTTTTGTTTTTTAACTGTGGGTATACTATGAAAAAGTATCACACCAGTACCTAAGAATATGGGTATGGGTACTAGAGAATAAAATTAACCTTATTTTTGTCATATATAATCCCTTCCACCCAAACAGCCCTTGTCATGGGCCTGCGCTTTTATAGGACAGCTTTGTTTTGATTTTCCTTTTAAAAATATTTGTGTGATCAAAGAGCTTTCTTTAAAAGTAAATAAATAAATAAAATTCCAGTGCAGTAGTTCAAAACAAGGAAAGCTACATTTTGGTTTTGATCCTATCATAACAGGATTTGTATATGGAAGTGTGAACTGAGCAGGTGGCTTCCTGTTGATTTTAAAGCCAGGTGGGCAAGTTCTTGATGATGAGATGATCTTGCTACCTGCGTGACTTTCCCTGGTGTCCTGGTGCAAGTGTGCTGCATGCTCTTTCCTTCAGCTGGTATAGCACAGAGCCAAGATGGTGGTCCTTTACACAAAGGAGCTTATTCCTCTGTGTGCAAGGAATAGGGGTGGTGTGAGATGGCATTTGAGATTGGTACCTTGTGGCAATAATACTGCTGTGGGAATGAGAGGAAAAGAGCAGCATGTGTTCTCTTTCAGAAATCAGGGAACAGAATACATTTCATTACCTTCTAAGAACGCTGCTGGATCCACTCAAATAGCCTGCAGAAGGACCGGATGTTCATAGCACAGTCTTATTTTTGCTGACTTGCAGTTATTAAAGGGTGTCTAACCTTTTTTCAAGGATGTCTTCTGATTTTGGCTCATCAAACTGATTATGAAACTGCTAGTTGGTTCAGACGGGTTAAGCAAACCAGAAGTTAGAGCAAAATAAATGATTCAGCCTGAGAAAGTGCTTAAAATCAAAGAAACAAGCTTTTCCACTTCCAATCCAGTATTTCGACTTCTCTACTGAATTGTTCTTTCTTCAGCTGTGAACATTTGCTTTTTTCCCCCCCTCTCCAATCAGGAGAAGTATGTAGTGCTGGAGTATGACTTAATGGTAAACTTCCCCATCAGGGTAACCTTGAGAGTGGATAAGGTACTCCTTCCTCTGTCTGACTTCATTTCAGCTGCCTGACATGTTTGAAGAGTTTGGCAATTTGAAGTTAATTTGGGCTCATTTGAGTTTTCTCAAAGTAGTAAGACAAGGTCAAGAAATCCATTATCTGTGTTTTTTCCCTACAGCCTCACTCTGCAAACTGTCATCAATCCCAGTATGTTCCCTTTGAATAACTGTGGTGTTGCCATATATTATATACAGGCAAATGTGACCAGCTGACTAATGTCACTAATTTGACCATTTGCTAATAACTGCACCTATCCCTTAGTTAAGATAAGAGCAAGAGTATGATGGAGCAAATGATCCTGTAGTGGGATAGTAGGTATCTTCCATGCTCTGTTTGCTTTAACGTTGTCTTTAAAATGATGTATCAGTTGCCAATACCTTGATGATGATGACGACTTGCTGTTCTCCATCACAGAATGCTTTTGGGAAAGGACCTCAGGTTTGGTGTTAAGGATTAATATTGTCCAATTTTCATTGCTAAGCCAGGTTGTCTGTTGTTCAGAAGAGAGAGCAAGGAAGCAAGGATCTACCAGCTGAAGTAAGCAACAGAAAAGGGAATGGAAGGGAGCTGAAGCAAACCTGAGATTTGCAGAGTTGGAAAATGTTTGGATACTGTACTGTACAGATTCTAAAGTTTCCGTGCACATAACAGTATCTGAACTCTGCCCTGCACTGGATTAAGGGATGTGACGTCTGTCTGTTGTGCGTAGTTTGTTCTTTCTCTCCTTGGGGGAAAGAAAGGTTGTGCATTCAAGTGTTTTGATTTGGCAGACTCTCAGTAATACGAACCCAGTGGGTATTAGTGAAGACAAGTTGAAGTGTGCTCTGGCTTTGGAGCAGAAGATGATGCTGTTTATGGTAATTAGTTTCTGTGGAAGTCTGTTGCACAGTCTGCAATGGACCCCCAGAAGGTTCTGCATAGATGAGTTTTAACGTGCTGGTAGAAAATGCTCATGTCCCTTAGGAGCCAGGTTCACCAAGGCTTGTTTTGGTGACCAGCTGTCACTTACCTCAGCTGAAGTTAAGTGCTAATACTGTTTCATGGCCCTTACACTGAACTTTAAGGTCCTATGAAAAAAACCTTGATTTTACCAAGGATCATAGAGGGGGCAGACAATGAGAAGTGTGGCTATCAGCAGGGTTGAAGAGTTCTAATTATTTAGTTCGTTCTTATTATTTCTATTTTTCTGGGGTTTATTTTAAATCTGCTCTGTTCTCACCGTGAGCTGATTTCTTCTGAGCGCTGGGACATGTTGTTGACAGCAGCAGAATCGAACCCAGCTCAGGTTAACTAGATCCTGTGTCACCTGTGTTACAGGTTGTTTTTTAACAAATGAAGAGAAGATCAAAAATATTGTCTGCCCTAAAATCCTGTTTTCCAGAATATTGAAGAATTTAAATGTCACTCAGTACTTCAATACTTGAAAGAAAATTATTTATTCTCAATACTTTTTGACAAAGAAATTTCGGTAAGCTTGGGAGTAGAGGAAAGTTACTGTAGAACAGCGAGTTAGTCAAAGGCTAATGCTAATTAGGAAATGCTTTCTAGTTCACAGAAAATACAATCAATTTTCTTTGGAAAACTTCTAAAAAAAATTTTCATTTCACATAGTCAACTTGTATGTTTTGCAATGAATATTTGCAGTTAGAGAAATAAGAATCATTACAAACGTCTTCTTGTAGTCAAGTGCAAGCTTGCAGGTGCTTTTTTATTATTATTGATTAAACTACTATATCTCATAATAGAGTAAAAATCTTAGATGAGGAAAAAGATCACCCAATTTTAGTTATTTATTATTTCAGGTAATCCTTTGTGTATATATATTTGTTTCATGTCTCATTAATGTGAATATGGTTCATATATTTCTTAGAAAAAAAAGGAGAACTGTGTAAGTAATTAAGCAGGAGTTTTTTTGTTGATCCTCTCCACCTCTCATCTACTGCTTTAGGTCTTAACTGTTTTTAAAAAGCACCATAGCCTGTACCAAACACTCCAAGGTACCTGGAGCATGTCCTAGGTTTAGCTGTTATTCAGTAAAATAACTATAAAGTCCTCTATAGCAGTAGATGTGAAATTTCTCTGCAACTACTAATGTATTAAGACACTAAGAAATTTGGTATGAAAAGTGTCATAGTAAGCAGGAAAGACAACTTCTTGAATTCTGTTTTGATGTGCAGTGTGTTGAGGGCTGCTAACTATAGGGCTGTGCTGTCACGTTCAAGCAAAAGCTATTTCCTCCAACAATTCTCTAGTTATCTTAGAGCTTGAAATCTTTATTTACTCACCTGGCTCAGCTCATCTCAGTATCAGATCCTCAATCAATTAGTAACCAAGTGTCCCAGTTTTAGCTGGGACCGGGTTAGCTCTTCTTTTTAGCAGCTAGAAGAGCTCCGTGTTTTGGTTTTACTCAGAGGCTCGCTCTGAGAAGAATGCTGATAGCATGCTGATGTTTGTGGTTGGATGTGAAACTCCAAGGACTTTTCAGTGTGCCGGAGTGCAGAAGCACGGCGGGATAAGGGGGGTGCATAGCTGGGACAAGGGGGACACGATTCCCCTTGTGATTTGTGGTGGAACTTAAGATTGAGGGCCAAACTGGCCAATTAGTATTCCATATCATGCAGCGTCATGCCCAGTATAAAAGTGAGGGTCAGCCGGACAGAAGGGCTTTTGTGCTTTGGCTCTTTCGCCGCTTTTGCTCTTTTGCGCTTGCTGCGCTTTTGCTCTATTGCCTTTTTTTTTTTCCCTCTCTCTCCCAGTACTCCCACTGTCGGAGAACTATCTCTCTCTCTCTGCCCCTCTCTATTTCGGGGCCTCGCATTCGTCCGGGATTGCAGCTTCGGGACGAGACGGGCTTCGCATACGAGGGGGTGGTGAGCATCTACACTGTGTATTAAATCATCTGTATTAAATTGTTCTTATCTCAACCCACGGGTTTCCCGTTTCTCCTTTAATTCTCTCCCTCATTCCTGGGGGTGGGGGAGGGGGGAGTGACCGGCTGTGTGGGAGGGTCAGCCTAACCCACAACACCAAGACATTTTGCCCAGTGGGTTATTAAGTTTTCTAAAGATCTTCCTTTTCCATGTTCTCAATCTGTCCAGTAATGGTATCAATTCAAAACTCAAATTGTTTCACAAAGACCACCATACAGGTCTGCTTATATAAACCTGGTGCTACTCAGATTGAATCTAGGGCAGTGATATAATGAAACACATGGCTGTCAGGTTATCCTGTTCTCAAGTTTGCTCCTACCTAAAAAAGTTTCTCCTCCCGAATTGAAGAATGAATGTTCTGTGGGGAGCAGTTCAGTGTTGGCCGAAGTGACCTAATTTCAGCCTCTTAATATCTGTGGCTGCGCTAATGCTGAAAGCTTAGGCATTCATTTACATTTCATCTTAAAAGCAGTGAGAACACTGGGCCAAACTTTGAGGTGATGAGAGAAAATTGTGTAATCTTACACGTCAGCAAGCAACTGGAAGAGGAAGTTTTTTGTTGTAACTTGCACACTAAGCAGTTAGAAGGCAAAATGTCCCGATTTTAACTTATGCCTTGTTAAGCCTTCTATTAATCACAGCTTTTAAACTCCTCCCTCCCAGCCCCTTTAGATTTGAGCATGTGATTTGTCTGTAGAAGACATCACCCTGCAGTGGATCCCAGGAATGCTGCCCAGGTGAGGCACAGCGAGCCTGTAGTCAGGGCTCTTTGGTTCCCTTTCACCAACGTCCCACTCACCTGTTATGCAGCCTTGGGTCAAGTTACTTCTCAGCATCTCAATTTCACAATCACTAAATCTAGGGAGGATTCACATACCCCGTGTAGGTGGTATTAGCCTTATTTATGTTAAGTATGTAGTTCTTTATGAAGTACATTGAAATATTTAGATGGTGAGAATGTTTAAGTGCAAAGTATATCATACATGTTCAGTTTCTCCTCATAGTTAATTCTGGAGAACTAGAGGAGCTGTTTGAAGTATACTGTATGTGCTTACTTGTTTACCTTTTGAACTTTACAGCCACAGTGCCTAGAAAAGCAATATTGTGGTTTTAGGACCTTGTAACTTAATTAAACTTGCAGAGATTCCTGAAGCGTGACTGTCTCTGGCTTTTCTGAAGTCCCTGCAAAAGCAAGGCTGTTTACAGAAAATCTGGATGGGAGGAGGGAGTGTGCTCCAGAGCACCAAGTTACTTGCATGACTGAGGGTGAGGGTATGTAACCCTGCAGATTGGTGAATCTTGGAAAGTTGAGGTCAAGCAAGAAGTGAAGAAGTATCTACCTTGCAGGAGTGTTTGTATAAATGGTTGCTTCTGGTCAAGTGAAGTAGCAGCCCTTGTTTTGACAGCTAGTACTTACTGTATCATTTGGGCTGCTGATTCTCTGACGTTCATTTCTTACAGCAGACCTCCTCTGACCAGTACTTGCCAACCAGAGCACTGCAGGGTTGGGTTTGTTGGGTTTTGGGTTGGTTTTTTTTTTCTTTTAATAAGCCTAGTGTTTCTCAGTTACCAAATGGCAAAGGAATGCTGTGTGGAGCAACTGCAATGGATCGCATCCAAAGGCACAAAATATGGCCTGTTCCTTTTTCCTCCGTCGTCGTAGGGAAATGGGTGTCTCCAAGAGACGCCCATCGGTATAGCCCTTGCTCCTCAGCAACAAAAGTCTTGGGTGTTCTGATTTTAACACTTGCTACTAGAATACAGAGGTTTGTCACTCCTGGCAACTGACTTTACGAAAACACTGATAACAATAAAGGGCTTCATGCCCAGTCCTGGCTTGCGTTTGCTTTCTGGGAATCTTCCAGTGTAGTGGTGATGCTGCCCCTCTGCTTTAACCCACAGAGCTGTCCCTGGATGGCAGAACTCACAACATGGTTTGTAGAGCCTGTCTGGTCCCAGATGCCTTCTGTACCTCAAAGTCTGGAACCTCCACAGGCTTGATAATATCTAAAGCCTTGCAGGGCTATTGCAAATACTGTTCCAGTTACAGAATTAAAGTTCATTTAGTCTTGAAGCTTCTTTCTTTCCTATAAGTGGAACAAAATGCTCTTCACCTGAGCACAGAAGAGCTTGGGTAGATTTATGGAGATGTTTCTGTTCCCAGAAACCTGCCCTGCTGCAGTCAGCTGAAGAAAATCAGCATACGTCTGCCTAAGCCACATATTGGCAAGGTGGCTTTGCAGTAGAGTGTGTGA
The DNA here is from genome assembly GCF_009769465.1 of Tauraco erythrolophus. Taxonomy (NCBI): domain Eukaryota; kingdom Metazoa; phylum Chordata; class Aves; order Musophagiformes; family Musophagidae; genus Tauraco; species Tauraco erythrolophus. Next base: position 69,935,441 of record NC_141466.1, read on the forward strand.
TTTACAGTGTTCTTCAGTGCTGATTTTGCTGTACAGGGATGACAGTAACCTTCAGCAAAGAGATGTGCAAAGCTGACATCTTCAGCTGCTGCAGCAAGATTTGCCAGCGTTCACCTGTCAAACTTTTGGACTAGCAGTGAGCCTGGACCATTGTCGGGCAAAATCAAAAAATACAGGTGACCTTCTTGAAAGAAAGAGCATGGGAACGTGGCAAGGATGGCTGAAGGGATGGGAACTGGTAGCACTCGCAGAGGAAGCTTGCAAGGTTGGTAACTAGGAAAAATCATCTCAAGTTGATGTCAGGCAACAAAATATTAGAATTTTGCTGTGACATCTGTAAAGTACTTTTTGTACTTTACAAATGAAGTAAAGTAAATGAACCTTTTATGGTTAAAAGTGTTGAACTGAAAGCTGCAAAACCCTTTCATCCTAATTCGTAACCAGTTTTTCTGGAACCTGTATTGTCAAACTGGTAGGAGAATTCTCTCTCTTCCTTGATCTGAAGTCCTTGAAAGAAAACATGAGATTGTTCTCAAGGAAGAGTCATGGTGTTTAATACCACTTAAGGGCCCTGACACACAATCATCTTCAGGGTGTCGTGCAAGAGGTACCCACTTAGCTTTCTTGTTTTGTCCTTCAGGATGTCTTGTTGCTGTGGAGATCTGCTGATAATGATGCAGGCAACACAATATTCTCCAATTGTTACAGAGTTAAGGTAGATGTCTAAAGTAGAGGGAGATTAATCCTAGCTGAGAGGTTAAATATAGTGATGTAACATGTAAGAAGCAGAGGAAGAGAAAAGCACCAGTGAAGGGCCATTTAACCCACTTAAGGAATGACTTGTGTATTTGAGGGTCACCTCATTCTGTTGAATATGATGATTTCGGCCTCCAGATTTAAAGCTTCCACTAAATATAAATGTTTGGAAAGTTTGAGCTTTGGGTTAAAAGCTCTTGATTTATATACATATGTTGCAAATATATAAAAGCTTTATATTATTTTCGTTTCCATATGGACGCTTAGGTAAGGCATTATGTTTTTGACAGTTTCTTACAGATTTTGTACTACTAAAATGGTCGCATACACAGAATGTGCATAGGACCTCAAGGAACCTTGGAAGGCACCACATATATACAAATTATTCTGCAAATTAATGCCGTTTCCTAACTTTACCATAGACAAATGATCCTTCTCTCCCTCTTTCTGAATCACTTTAACTTTTGCAAATAAAAATAACTTATGTAGGAGATCCAAGCAGAAAGCCTTCTTAAGCCTGTAGCTTTATATGCCCAGTAATTTATAGGTACCTTTTCCCCAGCGTGCATCTCTGAATTGGTAGCTGGTTCTTATTTAGGAGGGCATATTATTCACTTTTCTCTAACATTTGGGAAAGCGGGACATGCTACTCATTTGAAAATCATACCAGCTCCTTTATCACTGCCAGTCACAGTCAGCAACACTACATTCCCTGCTTGACACAAAGGAGGAGGTTTGCCCTGAATAAATATAGTAGATAAATGGTCTTTCTGTTCCTCAGAAGAATTTGGGCCACTTCTCTATGTTGGTGCCAGAAGTACAGTAGCAGAGTGGCATGGTTAAAGTTAATTGCACTCAGATTTTAGTTAAAAGTCTATCTAGCTTGTCAGCTTTGAATTTATATTTTCACAGTTCACTAGGGAGTGATAATAGGGAGGCTTTGATGTAGCTTGCTGTTTTTTGCTTTGTACCAAACGCTCCGAAGTTTAGTAAATAAACTTTTTTATTGGACAGAGGGGGCATGAATGGCAGCTTAAAGCCAGCCAGAAGAATCATGATGTGCCCTCACCAAGGGGCAGCAGGGGCATCATAGCTGCATGGCTGGCATGTTAAAGAAGATTTGCATGGAGCACCAATGCTGAGCTCTCTAAGAAACAGCTCATCAGAGATTTGTTAATTAGGTGTTACTGGAGACTTGCTGAAACAGTGAAGCTGTGATGCGCAAAGCACTACCTAATTAACTCTTCAATATCCCTTTAACGCATTTGCTGGTTGTCTCCACTTGGGGAAACTGAGGCATGCTGTTTTAATTGCCTAGGATTCCCAAGGCTGCCCTGAACGGCAAGTGTTTGAGAGAATATAGATGTGAGACTGATTCAGAGCTCGTTACGTGGGAGCATAGATTCTAAACCAAGAAAAACCTCTCTAAGATAATAATTTGGAAAGATTTCTAGCTCTAACTGGAACTGAAGTATCTTTCCCCTATAATTTTTTAAATTTGCTGGAGAGAAAGGTTTGTAGTGTATAGAGCTGTGTACTGTACCCCCACCCTGTAACCAGCTGGGAGAGATCCAAGCTGTTACTATTATTATGATTATCTTTCAAACACATAACAAGAAGTCATGTTGCTTGCGATTTAAAAACATTAGAGGATTTTCTATATTTTATTCTAATATTATTGGTTAGCTTTCTATTCAAGAGATGACTAGGCACCTGTCCTCTGGTTAGAGGGCTCCCCCTAATTATTGTTAAAGCCAGTCATAAACACATTTTAATACAGTTTTAATTCTTCTTTCTCTGTAAATGAAGAGTATAACTTACTCTCCTGCTTTACCTAGTTTACTTGGTGATGTGTGAACAAACTACTGGCCTGTTTGAAGATGCAAAGTGGTTTTCTCACAATTGTGGCGATCTGCATTTTCCTGGACAGATGGATTCCATCACCAGGATCTTCTTGCAGTGAAGACCTTGTCTCAGAGAAGCTTCCTTCCAGCAGCCACGAGCTTCCTTGCCTCAGTAGAGACTGCCACAAATGCTTGTTCATGGAGCTGCTTTTGTACTTTTGCCTTTGTACCTGAGGTTACACAAGCTTAGATTACCATGGCCAAACTCGGCTAGTAGGAATGTGGTCTAATCTTGTTCTTGACAGTGAAAATGGGAACGTGTATTGCCAAAACTGCTGGTGCATCGAGTTGCTCTGCGGAGTCCAACAGGCTCTAGACAGGTTTTAACCGTCTGAGTGGGAAGTGACTTTCTGTTTTGCAAGCCCTGCAACACTGATTTCAGCACCTGTCTGGATGGTTCAGAGGTCATGTCATCGCCTGGAGGAATAGGTGGCTTTATTTGAAGAAGTTGCGTTTTGTCCATTCTGAAGTGGAAACCACAACACTAAAAATTTCATTGTCTTCAGAAGATTCTTGAAGGGGCATTCAGCAAAAAAAATCCATTCATAAGGCAAACAATGAAATATTTCATTGTAAAAACCATTACTGCTGTAACATACAGAGTGGCTTCCTAAATTTCAGTCCAGGGTGCGTTGTTTGTAGTGATACTTAACAGAGCACGCTTAACTTATGAGTATTTGAAATAAGTGAGCTTCACAGTGGAAAGAGTCAAAGAGTCCAATGTATTTTTTTTTTTCAGTTAGTTTTTAGTACTCAGCTTTGGTTGTACTCAAAAGTTCTAAAGTGTTTCACAATTACTGCCTGGTCTGATAAGCACTGTATTTTAACATCATTTGTTTGGGGCAGAGGATGTTGTTCTTGGGTTTTTATGGCAAAGTTTTAACAGAGGATTCTCTAATGTCTTTAAAAAGTTCACAGGTTATTTCATTAGGCTGTCTTAATAGTACTTGAGTTAGAAAAAAAAAAACCAAACAAAAAACAAAACCCCACAACCATCGATTTTTGGGTTCTTTTTTCCCCTACATAAGACACATGTGAATGTCACACATGTAATGTTTAAGCTGTCAACTGAATTTCGAAGGTCGAGATGGCGTGTTCTTGCAGACAGAGTTTGAGCTGGCTGCTGAGTATGGATGCGAGTTAGCTGTGCCCGTAGCCTGTGTGGGTTGAAGTGGATCGGACTGTGTCTCCTAGAGACTTTTATGTAATGCACTTCTTGTACAGTTAGGAGTTTAATGTTTATTTCATCCTTTTTCTGCACTATATAATATAATTTCTCAATACAGAATGTATTATACTGAACCTAGTTCAAATACTAATTTGTGTAAGTACAGAAAAAACTAGAAATGCTGAATCTGAGAATGATCATGTAGCTTGACTTGCTCCAATTCTATGTTAATTACGTAATTATGTACTGTTCAGTTCTCTGGAAATAGCACTCATAATGAACAACTATTCAGTATTTTGTTTTCATTTAGGGTGTGGCTTTGGTCTTTATTTACTACATACAATTCAAATGCTGCTCAGAAGACAGAATTAGGAATATTCTTGCTGGCTTTCTACATTATTTGCTACAGTAATATCTCTACATCCTTTCTTTTCAGTGTTTCCTCTATGGTCTGGGGAAGAGATCAGGTACTTGTAGAGGACAGTTTGTTTTATCCTGAAGGAGAGTGAGTCAAAATCTGGAGGAGTCTGCTGAACAAGAATTTCCCCCTCACAATGTTGCTATGAGATGGGGAGGATACAATCTCAATCTTTTGATGGGCAACAGAGCTCAAAAACTATTTTTTAATAGTAAACATAAAAGACTGGGGTACAGCCTGTTCACTGGCCTCTGATTCTCCTTGCTATTAAACTGGAAGCACAGTCCCTGGCCAGATGATGGTTGCATACAATGCCCTGGTCTGTTTTAGGAAGCTAGCACATGTCAGGATCTCTTCTTTGGAAGTAACTTGGGTGCAGCTGCCCCATTTTGTATGATGCTGCAGTATAGACATCTACTGATTTTAGGTTTGCAGCTTGAGATACCTGAGTCCTTAGCTTTCTTTTGTTTTCCTATTGCTTCAAATGATAGAGTTGCATGTATTCACAGTACTACTGCTCTTGACTTAAGAAAAGCTCTGAATGGTTTTCAGATTGAGGTTTTTGACAGGCACTTATAAAAAGAGAAACAGAAAATTATGGGCATGGCTTCTTACCGGTGTCTTCTGTGGCCAAGGCCAAGGTAGAATTGATTTCTCAGATCAGCATTCAGCTAATTTAACTACAAGACTCTTGTTCATTTGGCTCTGTGTGTTTTGCTCCAGATGAGATGTGGTCCTGTAGAGTGCTGCTTCCTTCACAGCAAACCTCTGATTCGTCTCTGAAGAAGCCTGTCCTGCTCACTGCATGAGGGGAAGTCCTATGTAAAATGTAACGAGCAACGTAGTTAAAATGGTATCAGTATGCAAAAGCACAAAGGTGCCGAAAGAGTTGGACACCTAAATATTCTTATGGATCTCAGTCCTAGTAATCTCTCCAGCACCCGTAGACTCCTGTGACTGTTCAGTATTTAGCTCTGAAAATTGTCTCTCAGTAATACAGATTTTGAAACACACTTGGAGCTGAAAGATGTTAGTTTTTCACTATCAGTCTCTGGCAAGAATAACTCTAAAGTACTAAAGGAGAGAGTTTTTTATGTCATCCGTGCTGCTTTGTTCTTCATTCGTTATGTGTAGGAATGTCTTTTTCATCCTTCCATATATTCCCGGATTAAAGAAATAGGCATTATTTCAGGTGGTATTTTTCATGACTGCACAGTGAGAAGTTATAGTTTTATTAGAGAGGCAAGTTATGCCTCGGGGAAATATGCTGGTCAAATCACCTTTCATTTAGAAGGCTATTCCGTATCCGACATGTCTGCATACAAAACAGACAAATTTAGAACTTTTTTTCCTATTTGATTTCATTTTTTGATGCATTGACACTTCTGCCTTTTCTGGGTTACCATTTCTTATATAAGTACAGTCAGCTCACTCACAATGGGAGGTGATATAAATACCTGGCTAGGAACTCATCCTCTGAAGCTGCTCTATTAATCCATGCCATCAGGGATGCTTCTTACATATGTCACCTTGTGAACAGTGCAGGTGAGAAAATGGAGCATGAGAGCTTTCAATTCAAATAGTGTTTTCTGTAAATACACTGGGTGATATTTTTAGATGCCTTTGGCTATCTAACTCTTCATATGTGATGTCCTTGTGTATAATGTACACATGCCTGGCACTTGCCTGCCACCACATCTGTGCTTGTATGTGCCTAGAAGCAGTTGTGAGCACAAATATACACACAGACTGTGTCTTGCTGGCATGGTTTATTAATTAGATCTAATTCATTGCGCTCATTGGGAATTCCCTCTGAACACTTCAAAGCACTCGATGCAGATATTTGCTTGCTAGCGTGTGATTCCTGGCGCGTTAGTTACTGTCATGTGGCCAGAAGACTTCTTGAATCTGCAGAGTGCCTCATTTGTGATGAATAAAGCTACACAGATACTAGAGTCTTTAGACACTGATAGCTGATTGAGAACTATGTTAATTGCTGCATTACACTGGGGAAGGCAGCGCTGCTCAAGCTCTTAATCAAAGGACCATAGCCCCTTTGAGAGAAACATCCTGTGGACTATCTTACCTCCAAGTGTTTGGCAGCTGGGAGCAAGAAAGGTACCAGAGCAGTTTATATTGAAGTAAGCAAAACCATATTATCTTACAAAACCCTCATTTTACTGTTTCAGTTAGCTTTTTAATTAGGTACTGACTGCTGTGGGGAATTGGTTCTCGCCTGCATCTGCCTGCGTGCAGTGACTCGTCCCTGTCAGCTGAGCACAAACGGATTGCATGGGGGGTTTCGCAATCAGCCCATGGCCCACCTTCTGGTCTCGCATACCGGCGTGCCAACGTCTTGGGTACAGAGCAAGAAAGAAGTCAAGCTCATCTTTTCATTCTATTTTCATGGAAAGAGCTTTTAGAAGAATAAAAAGGAATATCATATGAAAGGCAAGGCTGACTGGCAAGGCAACAGCTCGCTTGGTGTGCTTGGCTTATATCAAGAAAAGCGCATGTGTGCGCAGAGATATTAGTCTCTTTATACTCCAGTTTACATGGTTGCAACCAAAATGTTTTTCCAGTTTCCTTCCCACAAGTCAAATGTTCCAATAGTTTCTGACTTTTGCATTTAATGTAAAACGTGTCACATTTGTAATGTAGCAATAAAATATAGCTTAGACCTTTCTGGAATACCTCAAAATGTCCAGGCTTGTGTATGCATTTATGTGTTATTACTGTGGAGTATTTTAAGTGTAAGAGTAGGAGGAGTACTTACAGGTCAGGTGAAAACTTCTTGTGCCAGGGTGTAAAAGCATCAATAGTATGTCAGTGCCTCTGCATTACGAGATGCTTCTCCATCACATCGCATCCCTGTGACATTCCTTATACCTTCATCCTCAACGTTTCTGACTCCAGAGTATGAACTCTGTTTTGGGGGTGGATCAGGGCAGAAAAGGAAAGCTTTGTGTTTCTTGGAGAGCTGTTACAGTTAATCCTGGAGAGCCAGAAGCTGCTCAGGTTTTCTTCCCTTCAGAGCGCTTCAGATACATGTTATCACACATTAGCTTATCTTGATTAATTCTGTAAAAGATGTGAGAGCAGTTCCCTCGAGTTCTTGTGAAAATGAGAGGGATGTACTATCTCGCCATCATCCTCTCTTGGCGTCAGAGTGTCTGTCTACTGGCATTACTTTAAGCCAAGGGAAATTGCTTGACATAACTTAAATTTCTGAATATCTAGACAGCGGGAGTTTGGCACTCCGAAGGTGAATTCCGAAGCCAATTTTATCCATTGGATGGATGGTATACATCATGTTGACATACATGCTTAGTTGCCTTTACAAAGTCCTCAAGGTAGACTTCCCCAGAAGAAGTAGCAGCAATTTCAAGGCATGTAGCTAACCAAGTTCAAGGATTTTCTTTTTTTTTTTTTTCCCCCTTCCTTTTTTTTGGCAGAGATGGGCGGATGCCACGCTCCTATCTAAATGCACCCTTTCTGAGCATAAGTTTGTGATTATGCTTACTGTAAAAGATGAGATGTGGATATTTTTCAGAGTCTGAGGTAAATCCTCTTCTGTGTAGTATAAGCAAATTAATCTACACTGTATAGAAAATCAAGACAGTTGCAAACTGTGATTTCAGTTCGCTGGTGTCATATCCAGGTACTAGGTATAGATCTGTGTAAACTGCATGTCTTTAAGACAGAGGTTATTGAAATGTGTGGCTTTTGGCTCATTTTATTTGATGGAAACTTTTTTTTTTCCCACAAAAAAAATTCAAATAGCCTAGTTTCTGCTAGGGAAACTTCTGAATTGAACATGAAATGATTTTTTTTTTGTTTTTTTTTCAGAAAACCTTGTTCAGATGTGTTTCAGACTTTTGCTTTGATCAAGAAGCAAGTTGCCAGTCAGACTATTGAAATTTGCAAAAGGCCCTATCCTGCTTTTCCAAAGGAGACAAAAAAAGTTTTAGGAAGTTCATTCTGAGTTTTGTTTCTTCAGACATCAGCTCAAAGCCAGACTTTGGCAAACAGATTCCCCCTGAAATGGCTGTTGTCTGTCTTTTTTTTTTCTTTTTTTCTTTTCATTTTTGTTGTTCTTTGACAAGACTATCTTAGTAGTGTCAAAAAGGACCTCACTTAACCAAAACAGCAGCAGTTAACAATATCCAGTCTCTGATCAGTGTTTTCCTCCTGAGACTTGTGTAAGTTTATTTTGCCATTCTTGAGAGGTGGTTGCTTTTACAGTCAACACTGCCTTTGATATTACAGCTAAGTAAAGCTTCTAAATTTGTCCTGGCTGTGTTTTCTTTTTGAGGATTTTCTGAACAAGTGTTTCAGCTCTTCCTTTCCTGTTCTGTCTGATATCTAGGGATAAACACACTTGGACACAAGCACACACACACATGCAGGTTTATCCAGAATGCTGTGCTTAATGCTGTTGTTGGTTTCATGTGATTAGGGTCTTAAAATACTTGTTTCATTCCAGTTTGGTTTTGAAGGAATGTTTGACATTTTTGATGCCATCACCACAGTTCTTGTCTTGTCCAAGGATCATTTCATCATGAGTCTTTTCCATGTTTCCGTATTATTGCAGGGGATTCGAGTGAGTAAATTTTCTTTATTGTAGTAGAACTTAAAGAGAAATGGTAAAGAAATGCTGATATATCAACATCTTCCTTTTGAAAACTTTACTCAATAGCACTAAGAGTAACAAAGTTGTGGTATTCGGTGGATGTAGGGCAGTATTTTTTTCACTTTAATGAGGGTACTCAGTCAGGTTTAAGGGTAAAGTGTATCAGGCGCACATTAATTTTAAAAGCAAAATTTTAGAAGCTTCTTTATTTACCTAACAAGAAAGTCCTGCTTGCACTAAAAGCCAATACATGGATTATAGCTGCAGTGGTTTGTGTTCATTTCGGAATTCCAGGTGTTAAATCTTTGTAGATATTCAGGGTAGGTCTTGAAGTCACCTGGAAAGTTAATATGTTTGAGAATCTCATGTGCTTTTAAAAATGAAACTGGCCTGTTCTTTTAAACTTTACCCAAAATACCTTGTCCTATGAGAAATCAGTAGCAGAAGTGAGTCTAGAAGTCAAGAGTCTTGAACTACCCAAGAGCTTGCTCGTGGCTTGCCTTTCAGTGATACCTTGCACATCAGTAAAGTCCTCCCCCCATTTTTATGGCACCCCCATGACTTCTATGGGGTGTGTTTAGTAGCTGCTGCAATTAAATGTGATGTATTTTCTAAAAATTGTTTAAATGTGTAAAATGACTATGCTGTTTTATTTCCTTTCTGTAGGCAAGAATGGTTTGGGTTTTGGTACTTCAGAAAGGCAATAATAGATGGTCAGCAGTCATAATTTTAATAATGATGTATATTGAGTGCTGAGGAGGAGCATAAGAGCAATTGCTCATGTTTCTGAAATATGCCATGTGGCAATGATATCTGTGTATATGCTAGATGGTATTTGATTTTATATATGTTGGTAGGTGAAAATGGGACTTTGTAGAGAGACTGGCAACTTGGTTTCTATCTGATAGGTATTTATCACCTATATGTTCAAATCTGAGTTGAGGATGCCTCCTGAAGTGTGTTAAAGAGGCACTTGGGATGTAGATCTGTCCAGTTGGGGTGATGAAGTGTCAATGGCAGTTGCTGTTACTTGGGCAATGAGTGTAAAGCCAGGGATGGTGGGGTCTGATTCCTGCACCCACACTGCACAGGAAGTTTGCACCATCCCTGGAAAGTGAAACTAATTGTGTCAACAGATGTCAAAAACACAGCATACATATATGTGCATGGATATATGATCCTGACAGTGCTGTCCACTCACCAGATTAGTATCTGAGGAGAATTTGGGAAGCATGACCGCATCTTCCACAAGATTAGAAAGAAACCTTTAACTTTGGAAAATCCCTTAATTGGACCAATGTGCTGCTGTGATGTTGAGTCCAATTCACATGGGGATGACAATGTTTTAGCAAGAAGTAACACCAGTTTTATACAGGGTGGAGACTGAAGCACTCATAAATTAAATCATATGTGGGCATGTGATGCAAAGATAGGAGATAAACCAAGGTCCTCCTTGGACCTAAAGAGAAGAGAGGGAGCTGCAGAGACAGAATGAAAAGCAAAGGAAACCATGGAAGAAAAATTTTTATATATCGACATAATTTCCATATGCCAGAAATGTCCTTTTGCCAGCTATTTGGTTTTGTTTGCAAGGGGAATATTTCTGTCTTTCATATAGTAAAGGCTGCTATTTAACTGGTGAGATATGTTTCAAATATAAGTCATCCTGGGTGTGTTGGAGGAGATCAGTTTATACTGAGGATACAAAAGATTTTAGGTAGTTTTCAGTGCTCCCAAAAATCCTTCCCAAAACTTCAACCTTTTGCATTACAGTTATGAGAAATACTTGAGTCTTTGTCTTTTTTTTTCTTTTTTTCTTTTGCTTAAGCAAGTTTAATTTTTACTGCCAGTCTTGGTGGTGTCTGTTCTGGAGAGTTGCAGGAAAAGCTGATAAGGGTATAGGACAGAAATCTTTGTGCTTATCTCACTGCAACACATGGAGCTGAGAGTGCATCCTTTTCCTGTCCTAGGACAGGAGACGTAAACTGACCATCTCCTGACAGCAGTGACTTCAAACAGAGCCTCTAATGTCTAGAGAGTATGAATCTTCTCTCAACTTCAGAGGCCAGCTAGGTGAAAGTGGGTCACTGGCAGTTTAGAAAGCTGTTTTTGTGCCAGCAAAAAAAACCAACCAACCCAACACATTTCTGATAACTGCTGGGTCAATAGACGTCTCTGTAGACATTGTGGTGTTTTGTGGTTGGGTTTTTTTTCCCCAAAGGGCATAAATTCAGCATGACTCCTAATTGTTTTTTTAGACTTCTGCCAGAAGGTGAATTGAGGTGTTTTTTTTAAAAAAAAAAAAAAGATTTAACTGGTTTTTCTAAGAGAGTTTTATAAAAATCAGGGTTGTGCGATCGGATTTGGAATGAAGGTCAAACAAAAATTGTCCTCAAAGAAGGGGTTATTTAGACAGTGAGTGTCTTTATAAGACGAACATCAGAGGTTTTCTTTTATGTATTGCCTTTACGTGACCTAGAAATGAAGGGTCTAAGTCAAAGGGAATGTGAATTGGAGCAAAGAGAACCTTCCACCAGGACTGCCTGAGCCTCGGTGTGACTGAACCTCAGGATCTTAGCCAGGGTCTGTGCTGTGACTCTAGGTTAGTAACCAATTCTTGGAAAAATAGAAATACATTTATAAATTGGTTAGACCAGCTCATTTCTGTTACACTTAATAGTTAGATCTCATTCCTAATTTTACGATTAAGATAGGTACAAGAAACCCTAGCTTGCAGCTCTGCTTCTGACCACGTGTGGAAATATATCTCAGTGGCCAAAGCCCAGGACTAGAAATCCAGGAAAAAAAAACATGAATCTCACATCAAATATTGGTGCTGTACCACTTGGGGCAAACTGCTTCACTGCTTTCCGGGCCTTAGTGCCTCTATTGGTAGAACAGCCCAAGAACTCCATGATAATGCCAAGTTCAACACAGAAGATCACAGTGGGAAAGAGAATTTGGAAGTGCACAGTATTTCTTTTCTAATTAACTGCCTGCCTGGCAACCTAACACTTTATATAGTGGCTGTGCTCTGGAGTCTACCTTCAGGTAGGTGCGGCGCCAGGTCTTCAATTACCCAAAGGTCCTGGGACTAAGGCAGTTTGCCCTGGTTTGACAGCAGCGTAGCATGCTGCCACATCAGCTGAAGGTGCAGCCTTATTATTTGAACATTTATTTATTGCTATGACACTGGCATGCCTTGCTAATGCGAGTCTCCTCATCAGTTACATAGGTTAACTTTGAGACCTCATGAAGGCTGAAGAAATAGGTATGATCTCATCCTTTCCCTTTGTTTCAGGATGCAGAACGGTTCCTCCAGATTGATTGATTTTTTTTCTTTATTTTTTTTTTTTAACAGTCACTCCTGGTAAATGTGAGCACTGTATGAATTATTAGCATTAAATCTCAAAGCTTTTCAGCTCTAGTCTGGAATTTGAGGTTTACTACAGTCCTTAATCTCAGCTCGTGGTCACATAACTTTGATACGGGCTGGCTTTGATTGGAAAACCAGCAAACTTTTATCTCTTCCCTCCTTCCAATCAGCTATGTTTCTGTCCCAGCAAACCCCAAATAACTTCCTAAGCACAGCTCAGATAGTACAAAGCAGCTCTAGGACCCTTCAGCAGCGGGATGAATGGGTTCCCTAGAGTCGTATGATTAATCTCATTATAATCTCAACTTTCTAGTTCTCTTCCAGTCCCCATGAATCAGATGCGAATTGTACCGTGTAGAGTTGGCTAATCTGTCACCTGTAGCAGCCTGTCAGCTACCTATCCAGACCTTCTCTTCTGCTATTTAACAAATCATCTTGGAACCTTTCATGTTGTCTGTCTTCCATGGCTATCAACTCTCCAGGATTCGTAGTATTTTCAGCTCTGCTTTAAAAATAAAAAGCAGAACTGCTGGTGAAAGTTGCAAAATCTTTTCCTAAAGTGCTGCAAATCTGAGACAGATTAAATTTGTTGAGACTAAGGCTCTTCTGCCTTCAAGCTAGTGATGGACTAAAGGCATAAATTTTGACAGTTTTGCATTCAAAATCCAAATTTAGGGATAGAATCATAGAATGGTTAGGGGATTGGAAGGGACCTCAAAGATCATCTAGTTGCTGATGCTGATCTTCTGAGAAGCAGAGCAGCTCGAGCTGAGAGTTCAGCTCCCAGTTTACACCCACGTCCGCTTTTCTTCAAGACAGGAAAACTGGAAACTGGTCTGAGCACTGGGTGTGAAGATCCCAGTCTGCGAGGGAATGTACCGCACCTTGTGCACAGCTCGCCCTTCCCCTGGACTTTGCAAAATTAGATCAGTGTCCTCTCTCTGAATCAGTTTTACCTTCTGCGCTAGCACAGAGTTGCACTATTCTAGTTAGATGGTCTACTGTGAACTGGGGTGTAAAACACAGAGCCAGAAATTTGGATGGTAATTCTACCCACTCTTCATTATTCATACCTTTATTACTCACATTTATTTGCAAGGTTTCGTTTTTCACAATAATTTGATCCTTCTTAGGTCTGACAGTGATAAAACATTTTGAGGCTTTGCCATAGAAGATATACTATTTATTGCTTTGAGTTTTAACAACTGGTCAGTAACTTGTGTAAGGAAACTTGCCATTTGCTTTTGAGTCTAAAGAAAAAATCAAGCAGCTGTTGGTTCTGCAAAAATTTCTGTCTTCTCATGAGGAGCCTGACCTGGAGCTGTAATTTATCACTTATCCTCCACATCACTTGGCCACCGTCCGAAAGGACACGTTCCCAAGTTTCAGTAATTCCTGTTGCGTATTACACAGCTCGGGGAGGCTGTCACTCATCGCTTAAACTACCCAAGCTTCAGCAGCGTGGTAGGAACCGTTGTTACGTGAGTCGCATCAGCTTTTCCGTGCCCCGGGACATTTGGGAAGCGAACCCCAGTGCTTTCCACCTGCCTGCCAGAGATTTCATGACTGTCCGTAAATTCCTTAGTTACTTGAGAAGCCGTTGCCATAGAAAATGTTCTTTTATGCGTGTTTGTACTGGCATGTCTAAATGAGTGTCAATACTGGCATCTGACTGGGCAAAACCTGTCAGTATCTGCCTTCTGATGTTAACTTTGGCAGCAGCTTCTTGTAACTGTTGCAGGGAAGTAGCTCTGGTGGCCAAATTCTTTCAAAATTCAGATATTACCTGTTTGAATATTTAACTCTTTTGTGAGATCTCTAAATCTCGCCTTTTTCGGTTACCAAGTCCTCCAGAGCTTCTCAGGACAAGATACAATGTGATCTGGAACCATTTTTCACTCACAGGATGCAATTACTAATTCTTCTTTTTCTGCATTTCTGTGCATTAGATTTCTTTTCATAGGAGGTAAGTTTGGAAAGGACCTCAAGGGCTCATCAAATCCATCACCTTTTCTCTAAGAGGGATGAGCTCTGCTTGCATGAGTCTGGACAGATGTGCTTTAAAAAAAACACTAAACGAGTGCCTCTCTTACGTGAACTCCACAAACTCTGCAGTCTGTTGTGCACTCGACTAAACGTGAGAAGGCTTTTCCAACTCTTCAAACTGTGTCTCTGTCACTACTATTTAAAACCATTATTTCTTTTCCATGGGGAGTAGGACACAGAGATAAGACTGCTGTTCTTTTGCGACCTTTGACATTAAGGTTGCTCCAGGAATCGTAAACCCCAAATCATGCATTCCTACTTGTAGGCTTCGTTAGGGTTTTAATAGCTTTTGGCGTGCCAGACAGAGATGTGACTGGCATATTTTAAGCTTTTTTAATCATGACTCTACATTACTGTCTTTCTACTTAGCGCAAGGACAACCTGGAGAGCCCTTAGTGTGAGTTGGGGAAGGCTCAGACTCTGAATCTGTAGTATGGCATCTTAACCATTACCGTGACCCTAAACCATCAGATTTTTGCTGTTATCTGGCCTTTCCTCTGAACATATTTTAGGAACTTAAACAATATTAAATGGCTTTTCCAGTTTAGAAAGTGTGTGTGAGAAGTGGGGGAAGATGTTGTATTGGGTAGCGCAGGGTGAAAGGGAAGCTTGTGGTGGCTTTGGATTAAGTTCTTTTGAGTTAGTGTGTGGCTTTGCTGATGTAACCTGATCCTCCTTTTCTTTCCTGGGTTCTGGTGACCAGTCATCCACATAAGTAAATTCACTCCCAAACTCTGCTTCAAAGTGAACGAGCTGTTTCTCTCCAAGACAAAACCCCCTGTGCACTTCTGGAGATCGTTTGTGCCAGGACCCTTCCCAGTCCACCCATATGGACAAGACTGAGCCAGATCTGGCTCCTTCCACCTTGTACAGTCCTCCAGTACCATTCCAGCAGGACTTTCAACTCCTAAACGTGCTCATATCCCTTTAGAGGATGTGTAACAGATATCCTTAGTTTCATGTTGGGAAAGCAGTGATGCCACAGGGCTGCCTTGTGCAACATTGGGTGGGCTTTGCAGCTTGCAGAGGGCTCTGCTCCTGCAGTTATACCTTTATTAATTTGAAGCTAGCTTGAATACACATACCTGAAAAGTGTAACAAGAATTCCCAGAGCGGCATCCTATGGTGAACTCCTCCTGAACCAAAGCAGAGAGATAAATCAAAGTTTGTGCTTTTTAACTACTGCAGACGTGCAGCACACACAGGTAGGACTATTAGAGAAAAGAGAATATGGTCTCTCTCCAGAGAGTTGAATCTGTCCTAGTGACTCCAGGCATAACAGGATATACAAATGGTTCTATTTCACTGCTTTGTTTTAATGTTGATTTGTTTGTAGTCTGCCCAAGGTACTAATTGGTGTTTTACAAGTATAAAGACAAAGGTGTCTGCCCTGAAGAACTCACTAACGAAAAACACTACTGCACAGTGTTAATGCACAGTCAAATTTGCTGCCTAATGAACCAATCGCTTTGATAAAATCTCTGCCTCCTGGTGAATTTTCTGCTTTGATTTTCCCCTCGACTCCCATCTTCTTTTACACCTCACTTGGTATTCTTTTTTACTCTGCTTTAAATTTTGGGGCCAGTTCGTGCTTTAATCAACATTTTACAGTGTAGCTCCTTGAAAGGAAGTGAATCACCTCTTTCATTAGGAACAAACAAAGTTGGTCTGATGTTGCAACTGTATGGATGTTTAAGCTGAGAAATTGGAAGACCCTGGCCTGGCACAGGATTTTAAGAGGAGCGGTGGTGCGACATTAGCTTTTAATCCCTTCAACACACTGCGGTTGATAACAGGTTGTAACATGGGTGTTAGTGCCTGCATTTGCAATGCTCATATCCAGAATAATACTTGAACAATTCCTCCTCTGTAGTGATGTGTTGGCTTCTTACCACCTATGACTTAGCATGGATTCTTTTTTTCTTCGAGAAGTGTCGATGGCTGCAAAAATAGTCACGTTAATGGTTGCCATCTGCACCTTACCCTCGCCACTTCCACTTGTATGTTATTGCCCCTTTTCCAGAGGTTATTTCCTCTGCAGCAGAGGTGGTGGAACAGACTCTGTGATTGCTTCTCATCTGCTTCAACACAAAATCAGCCAGTTACTCTAAGTTGTCTTTAGTCGTGATTTATGCTGTCGTTATTGTTTTCCTATTTCTCATTGAGCCTCACTTCCATCTTAAATCAACACCTGCCTTTTAGCACAAACCATGTTCTAATGAAGGAGATATGTTTGAGAAACCAGTTTAAAGGTAATATGAATGTGCATTAATGGTGAGCAGTGCTGGCACACTTTACCGTTGGGGACTTTGGACCTATTTAATGGGCGGTAGATGGATTTTCTTTTTAACTTCTGTCTGTGTGGTATGCTGCTTTTAAAGTTGTCCAACTACTAATGTATACCACATTTGAGACATGCGAAACTGTCAGTAGCAGGCTGCGTGGACTGCTGAAATATGTCCTGACTTCCTAATTTTTATACTACATAATGTTATGTTATCTTTCACCTGAGTGCATTACTTTATATTTATCAACGCTGAATTTCGTTTGCTATCATTTCAGCTGCTCAAGGTGCTACCTCATTTTTAGCCTGGTTTCCAGGTCAATTAAGCATATGTGTTTATTCTGTTTGTCTCTTCCGTCCTCTCTCGCCGATTTCAACCACATTACATAGACAGCAGCCTTACAAATATTAGGTTCCTACATTTTGTGAAAATAAATGGTCACATAAAGAGGAAGGACAAGTTGTTTTCCCTGCTGGGTTCAACTGTATTATTAGACATCAGAGAGTCTACACAGAGGAAGGCCGTTATGAGTGCTGTAACCACAGGAACAGCTTCTATCAGAACTTGCACTTCATTAGATAGGGGGTCATCCAAGCACAAGATGCAAAGCCACAGGAAGCCAAGTTGCATTGCTTAGAGTTAGTAGAACTATCCTTTTTTAAATGAAAAACCTAGCTCGCACCTTGGAGCAGGCCGTGACCTTCATCTGTGCTTGGAATGACTTCTTTAAAAACTCCGTGGCTCCACCCCTCTGCTTTTGTTACGGCAATAAGTGTGGGGTAATGAAGGGAAGACATAAAACTGAGCTGGCGTTGCTGAGTCACTGCCGAGATTTGGGACTGGCTGACTTGGTGGAGCTCCACTCAGGATGGAGGGACCACCCAGCGTCTGCAGGTAGCAGGAGGGATTAGCAGAGGGATGACCTTGCACCCTCAGCAAGTTCGCCGATGACACCAAGCTGTGTGGTGCCGTCGACACGCTGGAAGAGAGGGATGCCATCCAGAGGGACCTCGACAGGCTGGAGAGGTGGGCCCGTGTCAACCTCATGAAGTTTAACCAGGCCAAGTGCAAGGTCCTACATCTGGGTCGTGGCAATCCCAGGCACAAATACAGACTGGGCGGAGAATGGATCGAGAGCAGCCCTGAAGAGAAGGACTTGGGAGTGCTGGTGGACGAGAAGCTCAATATGAGCCAGCAATGTGCTCTTGCGGCCCAGAAGGCCAACCGCGTCCTGGGCTGCATCAAGAGGAGTGTGGCCAGCAGGTCGAGGGAGGTGATTCTCTCCCTCTACTCTGCCCTTGTGAGACCTCACTTGGAGTATTGCGTCCGGTTCTGGAGTCCCCAACATAAGAAGGACATGGACCAGTTGGAGAGGGTCCAGAGGAGGGCCACGAAGATGATAAGAGGGCTGGAACACCTTTCCTATGAGGACAGGCTGAAAGAGTTGGGGCTGTTCAGCCTGGAGAAGAGGAGGCTCCGGGGTGACCTTATAGCAGTCTTCCAGTACCTCAAGGGGGCCTACAAGAAAGATGGGGAGAGGCTGTTCAGGAGGGCCAGTTGTGATAGGACAAGGGGTAATGGTTTTAAAATAGAGGGAGGTAGATTCAGGTTGGATATTAGGAAAAAATTTTTTACCATGAGAGTTGTAGAACACTGGAACAGGTTGCCCAGAGAGGTGGTGGATGCTCCATCCCTGGAGACGTTCAAGGCCAGGTTGGACAAGGCCCTGAGCAACCTGATCTAGTTGGAGATATCCCTGTTCCTTGCAGGGGGGTTGGACTAGATGACCTTTGAAGGTCCCTTCCAGCCCTAACCATTCTATGATTCTATGAAAGGAGAGCAGGATAGTAGGAAGATTGACTGAAAGAAGGTAAAGCAAAAGTAGAAAGCATCTTTTAAGGATGGATTGTTAAAGTCTAATTGGGGGTAGTCAAAATCGTAAAACAGTTTGGGTTGGAAGGGACCATAAAGATCATCTAGTTTCAACCTCCCTGCCATGGGCTTCTGCACTCTTGCGAAATGCCAGGCCACTCAGGTCTGTTGGGCAAGGGTCTTTTTCCCTCTTTTTTCTACACCCTTTTAGTGCTTAACATAAAGCAAGAATTTCTGTGCTGTCTGGCATCTATTTTCTCTGTCTTTCTGTACACTCAGGAGATCTAGGTGAACTCCTGCAAGCCTTCCACTAAGGATTTGAGACCCCAACCAACACCACTTCCCTCTCCAGAGAACAGCTTCCCACGACTTGGCTGAGGGACTGGAGAGAGCAGCTCTGGCTTAATGCTGTTTGCCTTTGCCTAGCTGTAGACATTGGAGTATTAGGAGCAAATGAAACATTGGAAACAAATTGGTCTTTCCTTTAATCTGACATTTCCTCCTGAGTCTTCTCTTCATTTTGTTGCTTATTCCTGGAGCAGTTTGCTGTTAAGCTGTGGTAAGCATCCCATTCTCACTCCTTTTTCAAAGCTCCTGTGCCAGGAGACGTTCCGGCTTGGAACACGCATGCACTGCCTGCGGGATTGCCTACCTGGCAATTATTTGTATTGTTTTGTACCCCCTCATAGCTTTAACCTGCAAGTCCCTTGAGGCACATGTTATGTGTTTTGTGTGGTTCACTGGGCAACCATAGAGCACTTCAGTCCCCTCAGGGCATTACATAAAGTGTTAATAATAAAATCCTAGGAAATCTATTTGGAATTAGAGGCACAGGGATTTTCTCATTGTCCTTTTTCACATTACTACTAAATCTTTATGCAGTACCATAAAGCTAATACTTAGCATAATGAAAGACGTGTCTTTAAAACTCACCCAGGTCAAAAGTCAAAATTACAGAAGCAACCGTAACCAAAAAAAAAAAAAAAAAAAAAAAAAGAAAAGGAGGAGGAAGGGAAGCAGCAAAGAAGGGTGTGAGATGAAGGCTATGGTTTGCAAGGTGCAGAAATTGAAGAGAGGCAAGAAAAGCAGAGCAGAAATTCAAGAGTCAGCCATGGAAAGCAAGCCGAAGAAAATGAAGTCTGAGTAGGGATTTGAAGGTGGAAAGAGTCTCTTTACTCCCAGGGAAGGAAAATAATGTAAACCCAAGAGCAGTCTGGACAGGTATGGATGTGAAACACAAATAAACTAAATGTTTTCACCTTTAGCGCTTGGGAGATCAGAACTGGATTGCCTATGAGCAGAAGAGCTGAGATAAGACCTTGACTGTGAGGATGCAAACTGTCTCAACGTCATATGATTATCTATCAGTTTTGAAGCACAAGACCTGTCTTCTTCACTTGGATAGTTAAGATTTTCTTTGGCTTTGAAGCAGGCCTTGGTAATGTAGATACTGTACATGCTGATCTAAGCTATTCTCTCCTCAAATGACTTACGTAGGTTAAAACAGATGAGTTGTTTTGCAGGTTGATAGAGCCGAAGTTCTGCTAAAGACGGCAGATTTCACAAACTGCCCCTGAAAAGCCAGCATCTTTGTTACAGGTCACAGCATATGTGCTCTGTGTTGCTCAGGCTACAAGGCTGCATAGGTCCTGCTGGCACTTGTAGTCACCAGGGATTACCCATAAAGTAGTGCCAACTGCTTGATGACAAGTTTTCCACCTGCTTTGTGGCTGAAATGTTCTGTTCACTGTCATGTTCTCAGTGGAGACTGCCTTAATTTGGTGTTTCAAGACAAGATCAGCTGTTGCTGGATCTTAAATCAGTATTTCAGAGTACGGTCACTGTTGGTAATGTACTCAAGGATAAGAAATGTGGAGATGTAATCACATACTTTCTCCCTCTTCTTTCCTGAACATTATTCCTCCTCTCTATATCCCAAGTGCCATCTTTCTTTATCTCAATAACCACTTCAAAGTGATCCTTTCTCCTTATCTTCTTTCATCCTTCTTTATGCTTCCTTAGCTCATGAAGTGGGAAGTCTACTTCAGGCTTATTAGAAACCTTTGTCTAATTGCTTTGGCACCTAATAGCCAGATTTATTTTTCAGTATCAAGGGGACAGAAGCAGCATTGAAGGAATACCCAGGGCTCTTTACACTTTCTAGCAAGTGTGCAAGAGGCTGAAATACCTGTTCTAGAGTAGGAAGCCTCAGGAATGGAAAATACTTTGTTTCCTACTGAAATAAGAGGGACTTTTTAGGCTTTCCCTGTTAGGACAGCAACAATTGCTGTGATTCTCTACTAGCTGTTGTGGAGTGTGGGAATAAATCCCCAATAACAGAGGTGCTGTCCTTGCCTCCTCAAGCAGTTTTTCTGTACTAAATGATGTCACAAAGTTTGTGTTGCGTCTTGCTCGCGGTTACAGTCATCCTGTCTTTCCTTCCTTTGATACTCTTGTTGCCAAAGTTAATTTAGAAGCAATTTACAAGCCTTTCACCTCAAATTCTGAAATTTATTAACTGTAGTGTGCTGTGTAAATACTTACTACTGGTAATGCTAATGAATGTGGAAGAATAGCAAAGCCTGTAAATCTAAATAAAGTCAGAACATCTTATGTCTTCTTTAAAGCACAGTGTTCACCTTTGCTTTTATGCTGCTTGGAGTATAATATGTGCCTCCAGGAACTTGGAAGCTAACACTGCAAACGAGTACGGAACAATACAAGTCTCTGCAGAAATGTTGCTCTGATAACTTTGCTTTTTTGGCCTACATTTCTCAGTGGTTATTATTTGTTAATTATGTTATATAGTGCTCACATGTGGGCTAATTGCTTCCCCAGAGAGCTTACAATAAAATGATGGACAGAACAAGAGCAGGATGTTACACATACCAGACAGTAAAAGGGTAAGGTAGGACGTGGGCAATATGGTTAGTTAAACACTTACGGCTGTGTTTGAAAACAGAGCAGCGTTACGAAGCATAGTGTAAAAGAGTTGGGTTGGTTGGTGAGGGGAGAGGATGAGTGCTGATTTGAATTGATCTGAGGAGTTGACTTGTCAGAATAGTTGTGCAAGGAAGCACCAAAACTGAAGGCAGCGAGGAAGAAAAAATGCAGAAATTTATGAAAGAAGGTTGCGGGGAGATTGTACCTGGCTCACTTGTAGTTGCAGGGCTGTGCAGTGTAAATTCTTGAAAACAGAATAAGATCCACATGAACTATAGGTACACTGCATGAGTGATACTCTTTGAAAAATAAAACCCTTTTCTTGGACAAGCTCTTTTCTCAGACCCTTATAGATGGGAGAGAAGAAAAAAACGTGCATACGCATTCGTGCAGTTGCATTTCAGATTTCAGTTCTCATTCTTGCTGTTTGTCTTGTTTTTCTGCATCTCTCTTTTAGCCTGCACGCTTTCAGGCAGGAGCGCTCTGCTGATATTTATGGTCTGTGCTGCTCTAAATTGTAATGTTCTGATTCATTTTCCTGTGCTGCGAACACTTCTTCACACCTGCTTAGAGAAAAGGAACCAAGCGGTGATGAAGGCACACTTAACAAATAAGTGACTAAAAAGTGACACAAGGTATTTCTCAGCAGCTCCTCAGCCACTGCTGGTGCTGAAAAACAGGAAATGTCTGTACCCTTGCACAGAGGTCTGACTTGATTTTCGTCCCTGGATCAGCTCTCTAGCGTATTGCCCTCTCAGAGCAAAGAAGCGGAAGAGTTTCAAGTGTGTATTTTCCTTTTGAGGAGCATTTTCTAAGGGGAAGGGGAAGGGAGTGAAGGTTTGGCCATTTACATTATCTGTTTCAAATGGTCCTAGAAGCACTTTATTTATACACAGATATGCCTTTCTACATTTATTATTAGAAAAGAGATAGAAGTGAGGTTTTACATAGGCAGGTGTCATTTTCAGATTTCAAAGTACGTGTAGTTTCCTCCACCAGAAGCCAAGCTGTGATGCTGACTGTGCTTGCTTTTAGAATTCCTACCAGAACTCCTTTCTCTCCTGTGGGTACTTCCAATGATTTTTATTGCATCCTTTCTCTCAGTGGCTTATCTTGGCATCTTAAATCTCCACAGCCTTTGTTAATACCTTTGCTTGTACTCACAGTTTGGCTGGCCAAGCCTACTTGTTACTTCTCATATAATCCATTCAGTTTCATAGAATCATAGAATGGTTTGGGTTGGAAGGGACCTCAAAGACCATCTAGTTTCAACGTCCTTGCCATGGGTAGGGACACCCTCCACTACACCAGGTTGCTCAAAGCCTCATCCAACCTGGCCTTGAACACTTCCAGGGATGGGGCAGCCACAACTCCTCTGGGCAACCTGTTCCAGTGCCTCATCGCCCTCAATGTAAAAAATTTCTTCAGTATATCTAATCGAAATCTATCCTCTTTCAATTTAAAGTTTTTCCTCTGTATCTGTGGGGTATAGGAAAAATGCCAGAACTCAACAATCAACAAGGGGTTGTCTTCTGAGTCCTGATTAGAAAGGATTAACAGCAGCTGCCTATTGCACACCCATCACAAAGGGATAATGAAAAGTGCCCAAGGAATGACATGACAGTAGTAAACTACTATGTGAAGAAGACTTGGATTACTTCTGAGTGTGCCTTACAGTACTACTGCCACATGGATAATATCTATGGTACTGGAATGACTGTCCTAGACATTCAGAGGCATTGGCATTTAGAGTATGGATACAGGATGAAAAAAACAGTCTGCACTGATTTGACTATAATCCTGCCCCCTCCTTTAAAATAATATATTTGAGAGTCTCTTGATGGTTTGATTATATATGGGTATATCACAGAACAGATAAAAATTGCGATGCGTCTGATCACTGCTAAGTGTTGTAGCCACGTGGCAGTGTCAGGTGGGTGGAAAGGGGGGTTATTTCAGTGCTTGCGTAGGGCCTTCCACATCCATGATGCCTCTCCAAAGGATCTCAAAGCACTTTACAAACACTTAATGAAACTCTTAGCTCTGCCTCGAGTTTCGTATCGTTGATAAGGCATGTTTTGTGCTTTGGTAGCCTGTGCCAGAGCTGGAGGGAATAACTTCTCCAGCGTTTCCCACCAGCTCTGTTCTGTAGCTAGGAAGAGAACTTGGGAAATGTGACCTTCCCAGTCCTGTGCTCGTTTTGCCGGACCATACTTCCTCTGTTATTCAAGGTGAGAACAGAATGGTTAGAATTGATTTAGGTGCTTCTGGGAAGATGAAGTCACTATGTTTGGATCTCTGTATCGTGCCAATAGAGAGATCCTAGGGGAAATCTCTTCCTTTAGTTTTGTTTATATTCAGTCTAATGCACAGATGTAATTTTCAAGGAAATGCAAAGGAAGAGAGGTTTTGCTGGCCTCAGCAGTGTAGCTAGAGTGAAATGAGATGTCACAAGGATATCTAAGTGTCTCTCTTTCAAGATATGAAAAGGATTTTTTTTCTTCTCTGTAGTCTGCTGATTTTTTAACTCTTTCCCTAGATGCCTTCAGTCTTCCGTACCTCTTGTATCTCACTATATGTATTCTCCCTTAGCCTTTCACAGGCTGCCTTCTGCTTGTGGATATTACTTGCTGCCTTTGTTTGCTAAAACGTAAACGAATGCTTTTTTTTTCCTGAAAAGTGTAAGAACAGTAGGAGGAAGTTTGTGTGCTCTGCGCGACCCTCTGTCTCAGGGTTCCCAAGCTGACATTAGAAATACAGGTGTTGTAACTGCTGGTAGTGTAACTGTTAGTAGTACTGTAGGACTGACCAGGATCTGATAATGACAGCTGGAATGAATCCCCATGACTATCATTGTAATCAAGTCTCTGGCCAAAATGTAATCCGTTGCACTTTTGCAACCCTGTTGCTTCCTGTTACGCTGTTATTTTCAGGCTGAAGGCAAAACCGGGCTGAGTGTTACAGCTTATTGTGCGGCTCCTGTTTCATTGATGGAAACAGGCTGGGACCCAATACGTCGTACGACAGTAAAAATCTATTGTTTATATGACAAGTAAATGGCATTTTGGATACCTAGAGATTGCATTCAGCAGGCGAGATGGTGGCTTTCTATTTTAGCAGTAGTAATGTTTGAATTATAAGAATAAATGAAAATGCTAAAATTGGCCACTTGCTGAGGGATGAGCTTTTGGCAAAAATATAAAATAGAATTACAAGACAGCCTGGGAGAATTTGAATGCAGTTTTAATAGAAACACGTCACTGCAGAATTTAAAACTAAAATAAAAAATGGAGTCAGCAGATACAATGTAAATGTACTTGAAAGCCAAGCACCTATAGATTTATGCAGCAGAATGAAACAGTTGCTGTTATGTGGTAATAAAACCTGCTCACTAGTATATGGTGCCGCATCGGAACAGGTATCCAGAAAGACTGTGGAACCTCTGTCCTTGGAGGTTTCCATGACTCCACTAGAAAAGGCTGACCTGGCCTGGCATTGGCAGTGGTCCTGCTCCAGGCTGGAGGCTGGACTTGGGACCTTCGGAGGTCACTTCCAATCAACCATTCTGTGGATAACCCCAAAATTACTCTAAGCAGAGATTCACTATAATAAAATTCCTTAGCATTTTTAATTACAAGAGGAGCAGTCTGACTGCTTTTTCCTTTGTAGTTGCAGGTGGAGGCAGTTGTAGCAAAAATGGATCTTCATAATTACATGGAGAAAACGGTTGGATTTTTTTAAAAGTTTTTTTTTTTCCTTGTCCCCTTTCCATTAGTTACCTCCTAACCTCTCTCCTTGTCCTTGCTGGGTGAGAGGCAGAGCTGATAGTTCATGTGGAATGTAGTAGTTAATATCCAACTGCAAGACAGCAGCTGATTTTTCAATGTATTCTAGCACAGAATTTATTTTAATGGAGTCAAACAGGAAGGTACTTCTCTATGGTAATTGGAACTTAGCCTTTTAAAAAGTACTATCAAGTCATACAGCCCAACCAGGTATTAGACATTGAGGATTTTCATTCCATTTTCCATAAGTGGATTCCTTGCTATACTGGCACTCAGTATAAATAGTACTAAAATTAAACCTTACTATGGTTATGTGAGGTATGGTGGCGATTAGAATACTAGAGTCAACAAAAGAAGGAAAATGCAGGGGACCTAAATTTATACCATTTATTTCCAGGCTTAGTGTTTCTGCTTTTCATCTCTTTCATTAAACCATCTTTTATTAACAGGAGGTCAAATTGTATCTGTTTAAGTTTTTAAAGTCTGGAAGATGCTTCTAGGCTCCAGGTCTTCCATTTTCCATTCCAAGCAAGGATTAACTCTACCTAACACTTTCCTGGTAGTTGTCTGAGTTGCTTTCAGTGGTTGAGCATCCCAGTGGTTATTGAGGCTTCACATATGTACTGATAGATTTCTCCTACTAGCAAAGTTTCATGTTGGTAATTTACATCTGCTGCTGCTTGTCCTCTTCCTCATAAGCACAGGAAAAATTGTCCCTTTTTTCTCTTTGCATCAGCCCTTTCTGTATTGGAAGTCTGTTACCATTAGTTCGTCATAAGATGCTGTCTGCAGTATACCAATCTTAATCAGGTAAATTGAAAACATAAGAGCCTCCTGGGTACCTGTTCTTATGCCAGAACTGACTTCAGGACTGATGGTACGTGGCCTTATTTATGCATGTATTTATTTTAATCCTGCTTAAAATCATCATGCTACAAGTCTTTGTTCACTCTCTTGCCTGTTAGATCCCAATCCAAATGTTTATGCTCATACTTAACTTTAAGTTGTCAGCTCCTTAAAGCAAGACTCTGTCATCCTTGTCTGCAAAGCTCCAGAGTGACTCTCCATGAGTAATCTGCTGTGCTTCTCTCTGTTACAGCTAGACCTGGGTTAGAAAGATACAGGGATGCCCTCAGTTCTTGCCTGTCAAGTTTTATATACTTCATGAGAGGCATACCAACGCACCTCTGGAGTGAGGATCTGAAGTAGCAGAAACAGAACCGGATTATATTAATCTTATTTTTATGGTTTCTTAACAAGAAAGTAGCTAATCACTGTGGAACAGCCAGACTGCAGAAAGAGGTTGTTTCATTTTAAAGCTATGGATGATCCGTGTAACTTGTGCCTTGTAACTCAGGCTAGAGGTTTAGCCTCTGTTTACTTCATCTGCCCCCTTTTCTGTAATTCAAGTAGGAATCTACCAAAATTACAGTTTAGCTTTATTCTGCCTTTATGCTCACCCCATCTGTACTTTTTTCCTTTTGTGTCATTTTTGTGGATTTGAGCTAACAAAATTGCTTATAAATTGGTACTCCCTCATTTGCAAATGAGGAAGCAAAGGCATGTGAAATTACTTAAGTATTTGTAGTTCATATGTGGCAGGTCTGAGACTGTATAGTAGATTTTTTGATTCTTCTAAGTGCTAAGAGAGAAACACTTGCAGTCTGAAAAGGAGGGAAACTTCATTGAATTAATCCAAGCTGCAATCTACTGCTGTTCCCTGTGTACTGGCACCTTTGTCTTTGCTGATTAGTTATATCTCGTTTTTCCTGCCAGGGTAACATGCAGATGCAGTTTTTCTTTTTGGATTTTAATTCATAGAATCATAGAATGCTTTGGGTTGAAAGGGACCTCACAGATCATCTAGTTCCAAACTCCCTGCCATGGGCAGGGACAACCTCCACTACACCAGGTTGCCCAAAGCCTCATCCAACCTGGCCTTGAACACTTTCAGGGATGGGGCAGCCACAACTTCTCCGGGCAACCTGTTCCAGTGCCTCACCACCCTCAATGTGAAAAATTGAGGTCTCGGGACTGTGACCATCTTAAGAACCTGAAGGTGGACAAGTCCATGGGACCAGACGAGGTGCATCCGTGGGTCCTGAGGGAACTGGCGGATGAAGTTGCTGAGCCACTATCCATCATATTTCAGAAGTCGTGGCAATCTGGTGAAGTTCCCAATGACTGGAAAAGGGGAAACATAGCCCCCATCTTTAAAAAGGGGAAAAAAGAAGACCGGGGGAACTACAGGCCAGTCAGTCTCACCTCTGTGCCCGGCAAGATCATGGAGCAGATCCTCCTGGCGACTATGCTAAGGCATACAGAAAATAAGGAGGTGATTGGTGACAGCCAACGTGGCTTCACTAAGGGCAAATCCTGCCTGACTAATTTGGTGGCCTTCTATGATGAGGTTACAGCATTGATGGAGAGGGGAAGAGCAACTGACATCATCTACCTGGACTTATCCAAAGCATTTGATACTGTCCCACATGACATCCTTGTCTCTAAACTGGAAAGACATGGTTTTGATGGATGGACCACTCAGTGGATAAGGAACTGACTGGATGATTGCACTCAAAGAGTTGTGGTCAATGGTTCAATGTCCACGTGGAGGCCTGTGACGAGTGGTGTTCCTCAGGGGTCAGTACTGGGACCAGTGCTATTTAACATCTTTGTTGGAGACGTGGACAGTGGGATCGAGTGCACCCTCAGCAAGTTTGCAGATGACACCAAGTTGTGTGGTGTTGTGGACACGCTGGAGGGAAGGGATGCCATCCAGAGGGACCTTGACAGGCTGGAGAGGTGGGCCTGTGAGAACCTCATGAAGTTCAACAAGGCCAAGTGCAAGGTCCTGCGCGTGGGTCAGGGCAATCCCAAGCACAAGTACAGGCTGATTTAGATTAGATATAAGGAAGAAATTTTTTACATTGAGGGTGGTGAGGCACTGGAACAGGTTGCCCGGAGAAGTTGTGGATGCCCCATCCCTGGAAGTGTTCAAGGCCAGGTTAGATGAGGCTTTGGGCAACCTGGTGTAGTGGAGGATTTCTCTGCCCATGGCAGGGGGATTGGAACTAGATGATCTTTGAGGTCCCTTCCAACCCTAACCATTCTATGATTCTATGATTTCCTCCTTATATCTGATCTAAATCTCCCCTCTTTCAGTTTAAAGCCATTGCCCCTTGTGCTATCACTACATGCCCTTGTAAAGAGTCCCTCTCCGGCTTCCTGTAGCCCCTTTAGGTACTGGAAGGCTGCTAGAAGGTCTCCCTGGAGCCTTCTCTTCTTCAGGCTGAACAGCCCCAACTCTCTCAGCATGCTCCATAGCAGAGGTGCTCCAGCCCTCGGATCATCTTTGTGGCCTCCTCTGGACCCGCTCCAACAGCTCCGTGTCCTTCTGATGTTGGGGACCCCAGAGCTGAACGCAGCACTGCAGGGGGCGTCTCACGAAAGCAGAGCAGAGGGATGACAGAATCCCCTCCCTCGACCTGCTGCCCACGCTGCTTTGGATGCAGCCCAGGACACGGTTGGCTTTCTGGGCTGCCAGCGCACATTGCCGGCTCATGTTGAGCTTCTCATCCACCAGCACCCCCAAGTCCTTTTCCTCAGGGCTGCTCTCAATCCATTTTCCTCCCAGCCTGTATTTGTGCTTGGGATTGCCCCAACCCACATGCAGGACCTTGCACTTGGCCTAATTCTTTGACCAAAGGTCTTAAATCTCCCAAGATAGTTGGGTTTTGAACTCATTTGATTTCATGAGGTGCCTAAATACTTTTCACTTTGGGCTTCTACTGTTGCCAGATTGTTTTCACGATGTGATGTGAATTGTTTTCTCTGTATAATTGACCATAATCCTCTATTTTTTTCTTCACTAAATAACTGTGGTTGAAAGGTGCTCTGAGAGTATGGTGCCTTAGAGATGCAATCCTGATCCTGCAGGAATCAAGGGAACCAGGAGTTCACTCTCTAAGCTTAGTGTACTAACTTAATGATTGAATCAGCATTGTGTGTCTCAAGTGAAGAAAGCAGGCAGAAAAAAAAATGATGGTACTTAAGGTGCTCTATGTGCTTCTAATTATTTTCCATACATTTAACTAATTACATAAACAGATGATATTTACAGGGGACTTCTGGCTATAATTGACCTTCGTCTTTTCCTGTGCACTTCCCAGCTTCTCCTTGAATTTTCCTATTGTTTCCTTTTACTCATTCCACGTTTAATAAACACCATGTTTCAAGCAGTTCTTTTCTCTTGCTTGGGACCATCCTACCAATTCCCTAGAGGTCAGTATTCCCAACAACTTCTAACTTCGTCTTCTCAGCCTGATTTCATGGACAATTTTGGAACTCACAGTGTGGACACAGGTATCTCCTCCAAAGCCCCATCTTCAGCCTCCCACCAGTTACAGCGCGATTGCTCTTTTCCTTTTACGTGATCATTAGTGGAGCAGGAGTGTTTCTTTCATAGATTTCATAGATTTTTAGGTTGGAAAAGACCTTAGAGATCATCCAGTCCAACCATCCCTAATCCCCCATTAAACCATATCCCTGAGTAGTTCATAGACAGTAGTTATGTCTTTTATCTTCTGAAATAAATTGATTTTTAGAAGTTGCGGCAACAGAGTACACATTTAAGTGTGTAGATCTGATTTTTCTTTGAAACCTTTGAAGCAGAATAAACTGTGAGTCTCGTGTCGAGAGCTTAGAGAAAACTCATGTTTAGAGTTCAGCGGTGTTCCCATGGCTACTAGGACAGGTACATCATGGGAGGGGGAACACTTCTGGCATTTAACAGCCTTTCTAGGTGATTTATGGTTTCACATAAGCTTTTCCTAAACTGAGAGGTTTTCTAGGGTTGGCACCTCTTTGCTTGTCTCCATGCCCTGTTAGTTCTGTGTTCAGTGGCCCGTGGTTATTAAAATTCTTATCAATAAAGGAGTTTCTGAGCAAGGTTCTTATTTTCTGGGATCATGCATACCTCCTGAACTCCTCAGCTTAACCAAAGGAACTTTTTTTTTAATGCCTAATGTATTTTATAAAAGAAATGTGTAGAGTTCAAGTAATATTTGCCTTCAATTACAGTAATTAAGTTGTCAGGACTTGAAGTCACCAAGGGAATGAGAAAATCCTTTCCTGGTTGGCCAGGGGGTAATTGGTGTTCTGGTCACAAGTACGTTTTACATATTGGGCTGGGGAGGGAAACTGTTCTGGCTGGCATCTGCGGCAGAAAACCTGGGAGACTTTGTCATTTTGCAATACAAGGTGTCAAAATCCTGCTGTGGGTAGAAGGAAAAAGAAAAGAAAGTGACCTGTTTTACCTCTGCTTTAGCAGGGCATCTATTTTCGATCCGCACTAACGCTGCTTGCTTGGGTTGGGAGGTCTATCTTATTAAAAAGAGAGCGACTACAAACGTAGCTCAATCTGTTTATTCTGTGGATTCTGTCTTGTCAAACTTACACTGCGGCTCTGCTTTCAAACGTAACCTGTGTGTGTAGTTGTGTGTAGATACGTGCTTTTTTTATCCCCTAGGTTCAAGATCTCTTTGCAGACTTCTTCGCCAGAAGTCAAATAGTTTCAGTTGCTTCGTAAACTTACCTGAAAGGTACAGTACAAGGGATTCCTACAAGAAAAGTACCTAATTTTTATAAGTGCCCACACAAACATTACTGGAATCTCAAGTGTAGCGTTACTTTCGTTCCACTGGAATAGCTCTCTTGAAAGCAGATGTATGAGGAAATCACTACTCGTAATGCATCACTAATGACACAAATTTTTGCATTCCTGCTCAAGTGAGTAAATGTTACGGATGCATAAAGAGTCAGACCTGCAAAACCTTACTCATAAACCCTAATAAACCCCACTTCAGCTAGCAGGTTTAATGATGCCCTGTAAAGTGCCAGATCACTTCACTGGAGCTGTTGGAGTGAGTCCAGAGGAGGCCACAAAGATGATCAGAGGGCTGGAGCACCTCTGCTATGAAGACAGGCTGAGAGAATTGTGGTTGTTCAGCCTGGAGAAGAGAAGGCTCCAGGGAGACCTTCTAGCAGCCTTCCGGTGCCTAAAGGGGCTACAAGAAAGCTGGAGAGGGGCTTTTGACAAGGGCGTGTAGTGACTAGACAAGGGGCAATGGCTTTAAACTGAAAGAGGGAGATTTAGATGAGATCTAAGGAAGAAATTTTTCACATTGAAGGTGGTGAGGCACTGGCACAGGTTGCCCAGAGACGTGGCTGCCCCATCCCTGGAAGTGTTCAAGACCAACTTTGATAAGGCTTTGAGCAACCTGGTGTAGTGGAAGGTGTCCCTGCCCATGGCAGGGGAGTTGGAACTAGATATCTCGAAGGTCCCTTCCAACCCAAACCATTCTATGATTCTGTGATCACTTATTACACCATCACGCAATAACTATAGAGCGTTGAGATAAGTGGTTTTAGATCTCTCAGTTTGCTGGTGACCTTTGCCCTGTGTATCAGTTTATGCCGGTGAAAGTGGGTGTGAATTATCACTGCTCTCATGTGGTTGCATTTTATAGTCACTTAAGTTCACATACAAGATGCATGGGTAAAGCGGATGCTCTTACTTACCTCTGCATGGATGAATGGAAAACCAGTGAAGTATCTGTCGTACTCACCACATTTGACTGTAATAGCTGTGGATTACCTCTCGTTCAAGAAGCATGTTATAGGCCAGATCTTGTTAAGGATTCTACACAATTCTCACCTGCTCAACTTTTCCTATCGAGGGGGAGTGTGCTTGGTTACCTGCAGTAAAAAAAAAAAAAAGCAATGAAAAATTTGGGACAATTCCCAAGAGTCATTTGTGACTTTTGCCAAGCAAAAGGATATGCCACAAAGGGTTATTTTTGAGTGCTTCAGTATCCATGTAAACCAGTCTGAACTTCAGCTGTCTTTTTGCCTTGTTTATTTTCTAAGTCACAAATAATTTAACAAGTTATGTATTTTCATCGTGTTGCATTTGTTGCTTTTTCAGAGTCAATTCTCTTCATGCCATACATAACATCCAGCTCTAGAGCTATACTTTGCTTTTTGTGTTAGATTTACTTTCTAGATACTAGACTCTTTATAGATATTCACCTGCAGCTAGAGTTCAGCAGCTATTTATTTTGTGTATGCAGAAGCCTTGTAAGATCTAACCTGTGATGTTGTTTTTGCCATCTGATAACGTATGATCAAATGGAGCGTGTTTAAATAACAACATCTGGGACACAATGACAGTAAACCAGCTACGAAACAAACATTTCTAAAGATCAGATAAGATGGAAGAGATGCATCAATGCTGAATTGCTCCGTATATCATAAGTTCTTGCACTTGGCTGTAGAGGTATTCCAGGTATGGGATTTCCTTTATGCCACAGGCTAATAGATTGTACTGTGTTATTTTTCATGTTGTTTTATATCTTGGAGAGACGTGTGCCTTTGCACAGTGAGTGTGATACACTAAGTATGATAGTATTATACATGATGTGCATGAGTTGCACAGGAGTAGATAAACAGTAAGAAATTCAAAGCAACAGAGAATTGTCTTGTTCTGTATTTTATTGCTACTTTCCATACTGCCACCTCTTCTCCCTAAACCTCTGCTGTCTTTTGCATTAAGGGCTGCCTCTCACTTCTGCCCAAGTCTATACTTCTACAACTGATTTTCAAAGCATCTTATGGTTTTTAAGTGTTTTTCTTATTAGTGTTCAAAAAAAATAACGTTATGTTTAAAGACATTATTTCTGACTCTTGCTCCTGCTCCTCTTTGTTCACCTGCAGGAGGATATCACCGATCCTGAGTCTCAAGAAGAGAAGAAGAGAAACCACTGGCTATCTGAGCCTGAGGACGGTTACAATACAGTGAAGAGTGTTCTCACTGTACAGGAATATTTCGCTGAGCGCATGGCAAAACTGAAGGGATCCCAGAATGAAACAGAAGCAAAGGCAGAAAATTCCTGCTCAACAGCTGACGAAGCTTTGGAGCCTTCAGAAGAACTGAAAACCAAAGTCAAAAAGAAAAAGAAGAAGCAGAAGAGAGATGAAGCAGAGAGCACAGAGCATTGCAAGAAACCAGAAGTGAAACAGTGTAAGATAGGTAGCTTGAATGGAAAGAAACTGGATGCTCCATTAAATGAATGTCACCCAGGGAAAAAGAAAAGGAAATATAAAGATCAGCACGAAGGGGAAAACATTAGTTATGATGAAAATAAGGGCAATGGAGAAATTTATATGGGAATATCTGATGGGGAAGATCTCAGCATAAAGGACTATGAGGCAAAGCAAAAGAAATGTCATAAGAAGAAACACAAAAGGCAAAAAGAGGAGACAGATGAATGTATCGAAGAAACGCAGAGAAAGAATAAGAAGCACTGCAAGCACATTTAACCATTGAAAAATCAAGCTGGGACTCTGAGGTGATTTAAACTTTAGCATGTTAGAGGAGAAGTGTGTGTAAAGACACCAGCCAGGCATCACATTGTAATCTTGTCTCGAGCACACTGCTCTACCTCCAACTGAAACCACAGACTGCGTTTAAATTCAGCTCTTTTAAGGGAGAACACGGTGACAGGCCAACATGAGCTTCAGTGCTCCATGTGTAGGGCCGAGGCCTCCACGTCTCCATGTGTAGAGCTGAGGCTTCCACGTCTGCAAAGCAAAACTTGATAAAAAACAGGCTTTGCCTCTTCCTCTGTGGCAGAGGGTTCACCTTAGTGGCTTGGCAAGAGCTGTTTTAACACAGCAAACCCTATGCTGCCTTCAGCCCTGATTCACTCTGGTGCAACTCCGTTCAAGTCAGATAACAGCAAGCAAAATAAGGCTTTATTTTAATTACTGTGGTTAAGACCATGAAAGCCAGTGAATTACTATCTGCTGCTTCACACAGACTGTGTTTTTCTCAACCCAGGGGGGGAAAAACAAGTCACCCTACCACTGCCTTGATTATTAAAGCCACTGTTGTTTTCACTTGTGGAAGCCCAGCTCTGCTTCTGGAAACAGGAGGGGTTTTGCAAAGCTGTATGTATTTTTCCATTAATTTTTACAGTCCTGTCTAATTTTTTCATTGATCTCCTTTTACGTATAAAATGATTGTTGTTTCTTCACAAAATGCTTAGTCTAATTAAAGGTTTACACCTGAGTGTCAGTACTAAAGAATGAAATAAAAGTACCTCCCTTTGTTTCCTAGCCAGTAGTTAACTACTGTCAAGCAATTGTAACTGCAACAAAGCTAAAGGAGCTGTGCCTTTGTTAACCATACCTAAATCTTTGGTTCCCAGGCAACATTCACGGTACCTTCAGTGGAATTCAAAAAGTTGTCTTGGATGGAGCAAGGTGTTCGGTGAAATCAGGAGACCATACGGATTTTAAAAGCATAGCTGGTCAAATGCATTAGTATTGCCATTTATATATTGAAAATCTACAATTTAGATTTATAACCAAATTTACAAATGTTTCTCTTTGTAAACCTGCAAACAAGTAATGCTGGAACTCAGCACTACCACCAGCAGCGTTGGTGTTAAACACTCGGCATGGGTTTTGGCATCTCATTCTTGCTCAGCGAAGTGCTGTCAGTCAGAAGAGGGGTGAGCTTGGAAGTGAAGCGGTGGAATGGGAAGAAGCATTCACCAGCCTTGATTCAGTTCTGATACCGCCTTGGCCACAGCAAATTGAGAGCACAACCCTGAAAGCCAGCCAGTTATCATGGCATAATCCAGAATTCAAACCCATTAGCTGTTCATTTGACTTGGAGCCTGGCTGTGTTTCATCAGTGTAAATCTAAAACATCCCATTGGCCTGCTCTGCTGAATAAAATGGGTACATTTTTTTATTGTCTTAGCTCAGTTGAGTTGCTTAACGTGGTTTGAAAAAACATTGTCAAAATGCAGATGTTAATATGAAAAAATTTCCTTAAGCTGCCTTTATTGTCCAGTGGGAGCAACTTAGTCTGCAGCACACAGTCCACATGGCTTCAGATGTTTTAGTTGCAGCTGAACTCTTCCTTTTTGAGATATCTTGGTTTGCACTGCACCTTTCTTGTCCTCAGGATGTTCTCATTTCAGTTGCAGCAAAATTACTTTACTTTTACTGTATTGTAAGGGAGAACAAGATGCCTTTCTCTGTGTTTCACTGCTGGCATGCCAGTAGTTTTTAACCCTTGTAGCATTTGCTTTTCAGTGCTATACAAATATTAGTCATTATGATGCCGCTATGCTGGGCTTGTTCCTTGGCTTCCTTAAACAAAATACCACTGAATACCATGAGGTTGCTACAGAGCTGTGAGTAAACTCCATGCTTGGGGTGAAAAAAAAATAATCTCAGTGGAAAACAACAGCAAAGTGATTTTTTCATGTTACACTGAAGCATCCTAAGTTTTGTGGGTCCCCTGCAAAGCAGCCCTTCTAATTTCTTGTTCACCATGAGTTCGGATTTTTGTTTATTAGTAGAAGCCAAAAGCCTGACTGTTTCCAATAGGGTTTGGGGTTTTTTTTTAACTCTTAAGCAGCTGAACTTTACAGTCTCTCTGGGATTTCAGTTTTTAAAGGTGCTAGTCAAGGAACAGGGTTTCCTTCTCCAAATACTGCTGGGCTTGTTTGTTTGTTCTCTGTATTAATCTTGCAGGAGTTTCTGTGTGCTAATTCTTATGAGTGTTTGGCCAGATTCCAGTGTTAGTTATAGAAAGAATAAAGCCAGAAATAAATCCTTAAATTTATGGTGTTAGTACAATTAAGTACAGTATACTTAAGATTTAAATCTGTCTGGGATTGAAATATCACCTACAAATAGAAGATTCTCTATTTGTACAAGAAGAAGTGGGAATTTCATTTTATCCCAGGAAACGTGGGATTTTAACGTGCCTCAAATTCAAAGAGAAATAGCACATGCAAAATATGGGCTGTAGGGGAAAAAAAATAAAATCATAATAGACTAACATATGAAACAAGTAGTTCATTTAGCCGCGCTGCTCTGTGTGTGTTAGTGGTCAGCCAACTTGGCGTTACTTGACAAAAAGCTCTTCTTACCAGATACTGTCTAGTGAGATGGGTGATTGAAACAACTGGAGCATGTTTCAAAGTAATAATTTCTGGTTTTTGTTTATAGTGAGTTGTGAGTCCAGTTTTAACCAAACTCTGGTTTGGCAAGAAGGTCTTTTTTTAGAAAGCATAAGAAAAAGAATTACGTCATTACCCAAATGGTGAAATTAGCAGAATGTAAGCACAAAGAAATGACTCGGTTTCATTTCTATGAAAATAAGACTTTTAAACAGCAGGGTCTTTTGTTATCTGTTTGTCCATTGTACTCGCACATTGCAGCACAAAATTATGTACCTCCAAGTGAAATTACCTAGAAACTAAGCAAAATGAGAGTCACCACTCTGCTTTCACTTCCAAATCGAGAATGATGCACACACAGCAGAGATATTAAAATGTTTTCAGTTTTAGTAATCCCAGGTCACCAGTGACATAGAAGAAAATTTCCTTTTCGCATTGAGAGCCTTTCGCAGATGACGGTTTCTTGTAACTTGAGTTACTTCCATTCTTCACAGGTATATAGTGTCGTTCTTTGCTTTGAGCCTCGAAATTAACTGTCGGTGCAAAGGCTGCTACATGCCAAGCTACGTGATTTGCCATTGCAATTTTGTGAACAGCAATATATATGCTGACTTTTGTGCTTGTAATTACCTGCAAGCACAAAAACTGTATCCTAGAAAGTAGAGGCCATGGAAAAGTAGTCCGTTACCAGCATTTTACCACTGTCTGCATGAGTTTTATGGGCTTCAGCTGCTTTGATCTTGCTGTGTCCCACTCCGCAGAGCCTTCCATCGAGCTAAGGACAGGAAGTTGCACACTGCGTGTCAACCCAGATGTGGGGAATGGGCACCGTTCCTTGAGTTTCTTTCCAAGACTTAACTAGCTCTTGTGCTTTACACACAACCAGCATGGAGCAAAAAGAGGTGACAACCAGGGTTATTTCAAAGCATAGATGCGTGACACTATTAAGTCCAAGTTTCAAGACAACCCATTAAGATTTCAGAACCGCCTGTCCCTATGTCTGTGTGAATTTCAGACTGTTAGATAGCATCTGAGACACAGCTGCTTTGTGAAATTTAGGAAACGCACTTGGGGACCCGTCCAGTTCAGCGTCGTGTTCAATTAATGCAGATTTCCTTTAAGCAAAAGGTAGTTCTGGAGCTGACTTCATTCAGATAATCAGCTCTCGGCAAAGAAAATTAGCTGAATGCACCGATGTAATTAACCAATTTTCTCCTGTTTAAACACACAAGATTGAAGTTCTTGAAGCATCCACCTTCAAAAGGCACCATTTACGTCATGAAACCTCCAAACCTGCCAGCACTAAGAGGAGGAAGGAAGCTCCAAGAAGAGAGGAAAACCACACAAAGTCTATTGGAAACACTGCATAGCATCACGCCTATATTAAAAAAAGATCTTAGGCTAGCATGTCCTCAAACAGCGTGAGGATCGGTAGCGGCAGAAGCAGTCCTTTGCTTCATTCCTCCTCGTTCCTGGGCAGTACAAAGTTTGCTACGCACAAAGGGTTATAAATCTCAACGGTGCAACGCTAGTAGCTGAGGAACCCCCCCAGGAAGGATCAGAGCTCACAAAGTATTTGGACAATAACCAAAGCTGTTGTCTCTGTATAAGCAAACTTGTAGTGATGTGGGACTGGTGAATGTGGTAAAAATACAAACTTTTGTGGTGGCAAAAGTGAGAAGGTTGTTCCAATGCCACATTGAAGCTCAATTTCTCAGCAAGTCAGAACTTAAATTCTGCTTCTAAGTCACTCAAAGTTTTTTTTTTCCCCTTATCTTAACCCATTTTTAAAAATTAAATTGTAAGAGGGAAATTCTTCTAGCCCCTTTTAACCTAAAGGGACTAAAATAGATTTATTTTGTAACTGTTAAAGCTGCATTTTAAAAATAGTAAGAGCAGAAACACTCAGCACCATGAGTGTGTGTGCTGAAAATTTTAGCTGCTTTTTTTTTTTTTTTTGTCTAAATTTTTCACTGTGAGGTGTGTAAGGAGAAAGCTCTGGATTCTTCAAGCAAATAAACGGTCCCAGAAGCGGTCCCTGGGGAAAGCCTGGTGGACCTGGGGAGGATGGGTGGTGGGCAGGGTGGGTTCTTCTGTCCCAGTGGCAAAGCAGCTGGGAGCTGCACCGCTGAGAGCCAGCTCTTCTGCTGGGAACCCCCAGCTGTCTCTGCAAAAACTGCCCTTGGGAGATGAGTTTCATCAATAATTAAGGAACATGTGAATATTGAGCTAATTTAGGATTTGCACTTTCTCACACATTTTAATGGCTCTGAAGCAGGGGGGTGGGGGAGCTTACTTGGTGAAAATAGACCCATCGTTTGCAAGCTGAGTAAAATGCCAGATACATTGGATCCATGCCAAAAGGGGATGTTTTTAAAGAGCAGGGATGGTCCTGCCTATACGGCACAAAAGCCAGGATCGGTCATGGATTTTCCACATGACCCATGGGAGTTGCTGCCACTGTTCCCCATCCGTGAAAATGGGGAGAACAAAGCTTTCTTCCACCCTTTGTCTGCTCGGTCTATTTTAGCTCGTAGCTTTTAGCCATAATTTCCCTGCTCTCCAAGCCCTGTGAGAGCTCTGCTTCTTCCTGTGCCCCAGATACAGGTAAGCGTTGCACCAAAATCGGGGAAAGTAAGCATAAAAAGTGAAGATGAGTCTTTCCAGGCTGCTGCTAATTGCCCTGCTACGGTTGCAATTAAAAGGTGGCATTTTCACAGGGCCCCAGCTGCCTTTGTGTAACGCAGAGCTTCCGACAGGACAGGTTTAACCAGCATTTTAGGTAGGGTGCAGAATGAAACCCATCTTACTAATGCAATTAGAATGCCAGGTGCTAAAGGAGAGGGGGAGAAAAAAAAAAATTAAAAAAGTGTTTATTATTCTTGTTTGCACTCAAAATGCAGCATGGGGGCCCCCAGGAAGGTGCTGTCTTCCAGCCTGGGAGAAAATCCAAAGGAGAAATATTTTGCAGTATTTCTTTGTCCTGCAGCCTCACAGTGTGTCTCGAGGTGGGGGTTATGAAAAGCCACGTGAGTTGACCCTGGCAGTTCCTGGGGGAGAGCGGATGATGTTAGCCCCACGATGCAGAGGGAATAGCAAGGACCAGGAAAAGCCGTTGAGTTGCTCCGAGAGTTTCCAGGCATCTGCGGCAGAGGCGGGAGGTGGACGCAGATCCCGTGTCCCTGCTCAGCCCTTTATCCTCCCCCTGGACCTTTCCTCCCACCCTGCAAACCGCACCTCGGAAGGGCAGTGCAGGATGGAGGCACCTCTGTGTGTCGTGTAAAAGGGTTCGAGTTAAATCCATCTGTTCCTTTTCTTTTCCCCTTGAGGCAGAGAAATTCTACTACTACCACTAAAAATTTCCTGGCCTCTGGGGCCTCAAGTATAGAGGTGTTTTTATAATAATGATGATATCCAGGCCCTGTGCATCCCAAAGGTTAAAAAACAACACTGAGCAGCTCAACACCGTGTTCAAAATAAAACCTCACATCTTCGAGCGGTCTCTATTGCATTGCGCTTCAGCCCCTACTAAAGGGAAATAAAAGGAGGTTACAGGTTTTCTTCCCAGCCTCTTGCTGCCAACCACCGCAGCACTCCCCTCTGCAAAATGCACCCAGGAGACCTGTTCGGAGCAGGATGGAGGGTTTGGCATCCTCTTTCCCTGCCCTGTCTCGGCACTTCAAGGCGTGAGACAGGGACTCGGTGGAGAGAACAGGAGCCCGTTCCGTAACGCCTGGGACAGTACAGGCCGTCCCCAGGAGCGCGCCCGGCTCCAAAACACACATGAAAGGCGGTTACTCTGCGCTGCCCTCCGTGTGTGTGTGTGTGTGTGTGTGTGTGTGTGAAGGGTTTATAAATCTGTCCCGAGACCAGGAAATCTCCTGCGCCTTTTAGATTTAAGAGAAGTTGTCTTCCTGTTGTATTCCCAGATAACACGGCTCTGATCAAGCCCACTTGTAAATAGCTTCATAGATTTAATCAGTTCCTTTGGAAAATGGTGTTGCTTCCGCAGGGTTTTAATTCCATCCCGGAGAAAAGCTCAAAAAGGGCAGTTGCTGCTCCTGTCACAAGTGAAGTTGGTAGCATCCATCTCTCCGGACCCCCAAATCTCCGTAACTCCCAAGAAAGCAGCAGGGCAGCCAGCTCCGCTCCGGTGCAAAGCAGGGAGAGAGACCAGGAAACCCAGGCGGATCCTGAACCCGCAGAGCTTACGTTTACATACCGCTCTCCCCATCACTTGTAATCTGACAAGAGTCAATAGGAACACCCAGGCACGTGGGAATCGCTCCCTACCTGCACAAACACCCTGGCTCGGGATCCGCACTGGGTTTTTCCCCTCCATGTGTGAGTTAGATGGGGCAGCGGTGG
The DNA here is from genome assembly GCF_009769465.1 of Tauraco erythrolophus. NCBI lineage: Eukaryota > Metazoa > Chordata > Aves > Musophagiformes > Musophagidae > Tauraco > Tauraco erythrolophus. Next base: position 69,976,037 of record NC_141466.1, read on the forward strand.
CCGGCCCAAGGAAAACGCGGTCCCATCTCGCACCCCGGCCCGCTGGCTTTCCTGGCAACACGAAGAGGAAATCCACAATCAGTCAAAGTGGAGCCGCTCCGGCCCTGCAGCCCATGTCAGGGGGTCAGAATCATAAAGGAATCAAGTGACTAAATATATTTCTTGGTGCAAGTTGAAGGGATGAGCTGAGTAAGGGGGTCCGTCTGGGGATTTTTAGTCCCATCACCTTCCTGGAGATCCTTCGTCTTAGCTGGGGGAATGCTTCTCGGGGGTGACTTTCCCACCCTGGTAAGCACCAAACTGGGGTTAGTGGGAAATATCGTTGCGTGACAGCGGTGCTTCCATCCCGGCTGGGCTGGGGTGGCTTTGCAGGATGGGGCAGCACTCTGTAAAATGCAGCAGTAAGAAGAAGATTGCAAAGCACCAGACTGGTCCCCCATCTCCCAGTGTCCTAGGGATGGACAGTGGGGACCAACTGGGGATGTCACAGCCCCATCCCCTGCTCTGTGTGGCCCCTGCAAAGCTCAACCAGAAGCCCAACCAGGCTGGACAAGCACTGACCAATGGGTTCACTGGGTCCCATATGAGAGGACCTGGGAATTTGGGGTAACAGGGTGAAAACCTGCACAGAGCGGAAAAGCACAGCCTGGGCTAGTGGTTAAAGGGAGTGGGGGGGGTAGGGGGGGGCGGGGAAGGGGGGGAAACCTGCCTGCAGGACCCGTGCCTTGATTTCCCCTTGCAAACAGGCAGGCTGCAGTTTGCCAAAGCCTGGGGAGGAAGCTGGGGGAACCTTTATGGAGACTTTCCTTTTGGGATCATTTTCCTTTTCTTTCCAAGCCATGCCAAGAAAATCTCTGTGCTCACATCCTTCCTTTCTGCCTTTCCCAAACCTTGAAGTTTTAGGGGCTCTGAGGTACGGGGAGCAGCGGGGGCTGTGCAGGGGTGGCAGGGGCATTTCCAGCTCCCTCCTCACTCCCCTTTCATGGGCAAAACGATTTAAAAAAAAAAAATAATGGGAGGGGAGGGGGGGCGGGAAGCAGAAGGGAGGGGGTCGTTGGGGGGTGCTACCCTCCCCCCGCCTCCCCGCTTCCTCCGGGGGTGCCGGGCAGAGGGGTGGGGAGAAGTTTTCTTCTGGCCGGGGCTCAGGAGTTTGCAAACAAGGAGGAGCAGCGAGTACCTTCGGTGTCATTGGAGGAGGCTTTTTCCAAGGAGCTCATAAATACGGGGGAGGCCGGGCAGGAGGCTGGGACTGCGCGGGGACCCCGAGGGCAGCGCAGCGGGCAGAGGCGGGCGGGGGTCGGGGCTGGGGCCGGGGGGGGGGGGGGACGCGGGGCCGGGCCATGGCTGCGCTGCTCAGCACCTACCCCTGGTCGGAGCGGCTGGAGGGCGACGCGGCCGAGGGGCTGCCGCCGGGGCCGCCCCCGCGTTGTCCTGCGGGGGAGAAAGGCTCCGAGAGCCGCATCCGCCGGCCCATGAACGCGTTCATGGTGTGGGCGAAGGACGAGAGGAAGCGCCTGGCCGTGCAAAACCCTGACCTGCACAACGCGGAGCTCAGCAAGATGCTCGGTGAGGAGCGGAGGGGTGCGGGGTTTGGGGGGTGCGACTCGGGGGGGTGGGAGTCCGTGCACCCACCCGGCCGACCCGGGGGTGCAGACGCTGTCCAGATCCAGTACCCCAGGATGGGCACGCATGCACTCACTCGGGCATCCCGTGGAGTGCAAACCCTGTCTGGATTCACTACCCCGGGGTGGGCACCCATCAGCCATCCCTGGGGGTGCAAACCCTGCTGGGATGGGGATCCATGCACTCCGTGTGGTGTAAGCCCTGCCCGGGTCTGGCACTGGCACCCTGGGGTGCCTGCGTCCTCCCAGCCACCCCATGGGATACAGGCAGGTCCAGCACACCATGGGTGGGCACCCGTGCACCCACATGGCCACGTTACCCGGGTCCAGCACCCTGGGGCAATGTCCACCAGGCTGCCTTGTGGGCTGAAACGCCGAATGGGGTCCTGCACCCAGGGAGCAGGCACCCACCCCACCACCCTGCAGGGTGCAGACGCCAGCAGTGACCCACACGCTGGTTGCGTGCACCCACCCGGCCACCCCTCAGGGTGCAAAGCTTGCTGAGTGTCCCCTACTGCAGGGGACAGGCATCCATGTGTGCACCCTGCCACCTCTCGGGGGTAAACCTTGCCAGGGTGCAAACCCCTGGGCTGCTGGTGCCGGGGATCCCTGGATAAAACGCAAGGAAGGACCCTCAAATTTTGCTGTCTTCGCTGTCTCACTGTGTCCCCAAACTCAGCCCACCCCAGTGTTGCATGGCCAGGCAATGGCGAGGATGTGGTGGTTTCTTCTGTTTCTTTTTGAGGATCGCGAAGCATTTTGAATGGATATTTGTTTCCCACTCCCCATCCGCTATTTCCCCCTTCTCCCAATCCCCATTTTTAATGCGAAACCAGGAGGGCAAACAGAAATAACCAACCCAAACAGCCTGAGAAAGAGCTGCCCAAATTGCAACACAGCTTTGCTACCCAGCCTCTTACCCAAAGTTTGTGTTTCCCTGGGCAGTTTTGCAGTGTTTTCTTTGGTGGTTTGGGTTTTCTCCTCACTGCTTTGCCATGTGGCATCTCAGCTTATTAGTGGTATTTCTACTGTCTCTTTGGCAATGGGAAGGCATCAAACGCTTGGATCTGTATCCTCATTTCTCCTCCTACCCTGAGGAACAGCCTGGAGTAGCCTAACTGTGGGATACAACCCCCCAGCCCGGTGCTGCTTCTCCGTCATGTCTCAGGGATGTTTTGTGTGTATCTCAAACAGAGAGCAGTGAGGTCATGGTGCCCAGGTCTCCGTACAACCTGGTGCGAGTCCTGGCAGGGCACGGGCTGGGACACGTCCAGGGACGCCACGTCCTGACCCCCTGCTCAGCCAGGCATGGCCTCAGCTGTCCCTGCTCAGCAGCTGGTGTCTCCTTCCCAGAGAAGTGTTGTGTGATCAGGCCAAGGAGCTTGGGGAGTTTATTTGCCCTGATTTGTATGTGGTGAGGCTCAGCTAACCCTGAACCCACCCTGTCTGAGGACTCGGGATAGGGGGCAATTGGAGGACCTGGGATGGCTTCAGTCCCCCTCTTCTTCACCCTCCTGCTGCCATCTTGTCCTCCTGTGGGGTTTGCAGGATGTGTCCTCCGTGCGTGCTGGCTCGGAGACTGGGAGCGCCTACCTTGCCCTTGAGTTGTGTCCCTGTGAGCTTTACGTGGAACCTCCCTTTCCCCTTTCCCCCTTTCCCCCACCCTGATACGGCCACCGCAGGTGCTAAGGGGAGTTTGATTCTCCATTTCAGGCAAATCCTGGAAGGCTCTGAGCCTCTCGCAGAAGCGACCTTATGTGGAGGAGGCTGAGCGGCTGCGGGTGAAGCACATGCAAGATTATCCCAACTACAAATACCGGCCCCGGCGGAAGAAGCAGGTCAAGCGGATCTGCAAGCGGGTGGACCCTGGGTTTTTGCTGGGCAGCCTGACGCGGGACCAAAACGCGGTGCCGGAGAAGCGGCCCTGCAGCCGGGCTGTGGAGGAGAAAGAGGGGTCGGGTGAGTACCCACCTCGCCCGGGGCTGCCCGCCATCCGGGGATACCGGGAGGCCGCGGGCAGCAGCAGCAGCACCAGCATGGATACCTACCCCTACGGGCTGCCCACCCCCCCGGAGATGTCTCCGCTGGATGCCATAGACCCTGAGCAGAGCTTCTTCTCCTCGCCCTGCCCTGACGAGCATCACCGCTCCCACCTCACTGGAGCCACCTACTCCTCAGAGTACGCAGGCAGCCCCCTCCCGTGCAACCACCACCCTCTCAGCCCTGTGCCACAGCCCACCACCTGCATGATCCCCTCGGCCTCCAGCTGCCCTCCCCTTCCTCCTCCTCCTCCTCCCAGCTACTACTCGCCTGCCTTCCCCTCCCTGCACCCCCCTAGCCTCCATGCCCATCTGGGCCAGCTATCCCCACCGCCCGACCACCACGGCTTTGACACCTTGGACCAGCTGAGTCAAGCTGAGCTCCTGGGGGAGATGGACCGCAATGAGTTCGACCAATATCTCAACAATCCCAGCCACGGTGACCACCACGGCGGGGTCTTGGTCAACGGACATGTCCCGGCGTCTGGCAGCTCCCACACCTCTGAGACCAGCCTCATCTCCGTCCTTGCCGATGCCACAGCCACTTACTACAATAACTACAGCGTCTCCTAAAAGTCTGGCCGGGGCCGCCTGGACCGGCCGAGGAAGGACCCGACGCAGTATTAGGAAGCGTTGCTCCTCGGGGACATCGCTCACCACCCTGCAGGGTGATCGAGTCCGAACCGCCAGGGCCGTGGAGTCTCCTCGGTGGCATAGGTAAAGGATTTCGGTCATTGGCTCGCCACCGGTGCAAAGCCTCGGGCGTTCTGCTCCCAACGGGTCCGGGGGGTTGGATTTCCCAACACCAAAGCCTTTTGGCCAAGTCCCTCTTCCACAGCAGAGATGCTCCTGGGAGTGTGGGAAGGCTGCCCCCCATTTCGGGACACCCCCAGCTCTGCTTCGGAGTCGGGAGTCTGAAGTCGCAGGAAGGGGAAAAGGCAGGGATGGGGGAAAAGGGAAGATTTTGGGAAAGGGACGCACAGTCTGCAGCAGTGCTTAGCTCCACTCACAGCGCCTGATGTTGGCTTGACCTGCCTGACCGCACTGGTCGGGGTTAAACCCCCCCATCCCTCTGCCCCCACACCACGAGTTGGGGGCTTCATTCCTTGGGACATCCAGCTGGGACAGCAGGGCCAGTGCATGCACTTGGATAGCACTTGGAAAGGCGGGATCTGGCCACCATCCACCCCCCTCCATGGCTCCCCCTTGGCCTCCTGGCAAAAGCGCTCCCGAACGGGGGGGGGAGGAGGGGGTGGGGGGAGGGGGACGGGGACGGGGACGGGACGGGATGTGAGCCGCCCTCCCTGCTGGGCTGGGAACGGGTCCTAGGATGAGCCTTTTGGCAAAGAGGTGATGATGTAGCAGACACGTTTTTGGATCAAACGTCCTTCGAAGGCGAACGCTTCACGTTCCGAGCCGCAGTGCCCGATGCCTCTTCTAACTCCGGCGTATTATTGCTTGTAATAAAGCTGTACATTGATTTATTCCTTCCATTATTCCTCCCCTTGGATTTTGTATTGCTCCAGTTCTCTTCCTTTTCATAAAGATGAAGCTTTATTTTAAATCAGTTATATGACATGATTAATCTTAGTGTTTACTGTACGGCGCTTGGTAATGATTAGTTAGTAGCATGGCTATGATTTTCTGGTTTCAGTCCCGAACATGTATTAATAATAATTGCAAGTAATACTTAAAAAGCCCCACAACTTCACAGGTTTTTAAGCTAATACATTCCATCTTTTTTTTTTTGTATGACTCTATACATTTTGAATGAGTGTAGATACGAGTTTGCATAAAATATTTAATTTAAATAAATATGTTTTTATACGATGATTGTTTTATGATTTAAATCGCTGTAGCTATTGACAAAGTTTTCAAAACAGAAACATTTCCTGGGTGAGTGCTATTTTTTTAATTTTTGTTGTTGTTGTTTTTGTTGGCATTTTCAGCCAAAACTTTTCTACTTCTGTTTTTTTTTTTTTTTAAATAAAAAAGATCTGTGGTTATCTTTGCAGATTGTGGATTGCTTTCTAAACAAACCAACTTGAGGTGTGATGTGCACGTACCTCCACTTTTTGTGGAGTCTCAGGGGCAGCGAGTCACTTTGATGCCCTTTGTCCTACTTTTACCATCTCATAATATGGCCTTTTAACTCCAGGTCCTATGTAGATATCACGGCTGAGCTTTGCCGTTGGTGTGTTGGTGAACACAAACAACATCGCGTATTTATGGAGTGAGTGCCAGTGCCTGGAGCGTGGGTTTTATTCACATTTAAGGTTGTCTTCCACAGTTCGTGCTGATGAACCGTTTAAGATGCTCCACAGCGCGAGGGCCATGTCAAGGGTCCTTGGTACAAATGCAGATCAAGGCGATGAGGCCTTCAGAAATGGAGTTGGGGGGTCAAATTTGGGATGCTGCATGACGGGGTGGTCATGTAGGTGGATGTTGAGTGGTGGCCTTCAGGTGTCGCTCCTCGTGGTCCGTGAACCAACATCACAGCCTGCTCTTGCCAGACATCAAATTAAACTGTGTCCCTGTGGTCCTTGAGGTTGAGCCCTGCAGTGTCCTTCCAGCCGTGTCCTCCTGCTTGCCCCTGAAAAGTGGAGGAGCAAGTTTTGTAACACACTTTGTGATTCCTGCTCATGTGTGTTGGCTGGAAGGAGTCTCCAGAGGTCACCCAACCCAACGCAACCCAACCCAACTGGGCTGGCTTGCCTCCCAAAAATGACTTATCTCTGACTCAGGGAGCCCACAGTCCCAGAAGGTGAGTTGAGCTGAGTATTTGGGGAAGCATCAACATGTCCCTCTTCTGTGCTTATCGTTGTCCTTTGTCCTTCACTCCTATCCCCCTTGGGGACAGCCCTCCCATGCCACCTCCTCCTTTGCCCATTGCTCAGGCATCCAAGCCCACCCTTGGCCATGTGCAGCTGGTTTCCCTTTTAGGAGGAACAAAACGGATGCCTTCAGGTGTCCTGCTGGCACCATGGACCGTGGTGGCTCTTGCACCAGCACACCAGGGCGTGACGCTTGATGCGGTGCTGAGATGGCCAGTGCAGCAGCCTGGCTAGGGCAGCGTCGCTTTTCCAAGATGTTTTGTGCCATGAGCCTCTTTGGCCTCTCTGCCCAGCGGCGTTGACTCGCACGGGATCATGCCAGGAGCAGGGCTGGAGAAGTTCTGCTCCTCCCACCTCCTGCTCTGCCCACAACCCCTGTGGTGCCCCAGGGCCGAAGGATGCTCACGGCCGCCCTGGCAGCACATTAAAAATTGTTCACAGGAGGGGTGGCCTGTTGCTCACCAGCCTGGGCTGCGGCACCAGGGATGCTGTTGCATCTTCCGCAGCCAGGAGGAAATGGCCTGCCTCTTGTGGGCAGGATAGGTACCTTGAGTTGAGTGGTTAATTAGTAGTTCATTAGCTCAACTCAGTCCAGCTGGATAAGAATGATTAGTGCCATAATTCCCCCTTTTTGTTTTAGCATTTTTGTCTTCACAAAGGCTTTAAGGGTGAGCAGAGACCCGGCCCATTCATCCAACTCCAGCACGCTTCCCTCCCGCAAATACCACGTCGGGGCTTGCGGCTTTACCTTCTTCTCCGAAGGACTCTCGCTCGAGCTCCCGGCTCCGGCTCTTTTGGCTCGGGCTCCTTTGCAGCCAGGGCTCTCGGCTCGGCGAGGGAGTCGGAGCTTCCCAGGGTCTCATCGATGTATCACGTCGGGGTCACCAGTTGTTGCTCACCAGCCTGGGCTGCGGCACCAGGGATGCTGTTGCATCTTCCGCAGCCAGGAGGAAATGGCCTGCCTCTTGTGGGCAGGATAGGTACCTTGAGTTGAGTGGTTAATTAGTAGTTCATTAGCTCAACTCAGTCCAGCTGGATAAGAATGATTAGTGCCATAAGTGGCCCAAGTGGGGGTGTCCAAACCTGGATCCGCCGTTCAACCAGCAAACCCACGGGGCTGCTCCATGCCAAGCAGGCCCTCATTAGAGGGGCACCCACCCAGGGCGTCAGAGGGACACCCACCCCAGGGTGCTCCGCAGGTGGCCTGCTCTGCCAGGGTGGTCTGCTGCAAGGGACAGCTGAGAACGGTGCAATGAGTTTTAAAACTTGGTGAGGCAGTGGAGAGCTCGGCCATCCCAGCTCCCCAACAGGATCAGCTCTGGGTATTGCCACTGGCATGCCTGATCTGGGCTGGTGCATTCATCCCCTCATGGGACTCTCTTGCCAGGACATTGGCTGCTCCCTCCTACCCTGCTCCTTGTTCCCATGCCCCCAGCAGCGATGGGATGGACTGGAACACCCCACCAGCCTCTTCCCTGCTTCTCTTGGGTTGGCAGAGGCAAAGCCCACACTGAGAGCTCCCAGCAGCGCGTGCAGCAGTGGCCAGAGTCTGATTTCTCCAGGAAAAAGGGGTCTCTCCATGAATCTCAATCTGTCGGGCTGGGATGCATGGAGACTCCAGCGAGCCGAACCTGTCCCCACTTGCTCAACCTGGAGCCACGTGAGGAGAGGTGGGAGCGTGTCCTTGTGCTCTCGGCACGTCGGGAACAGCCTGGGTCCCCCGAGGGCGTTGGGAGCCGCAGCCAAGGCGAGGTGCGGCTCTCTGGGAGCCAGGGCTCGCCGGACGGATCCGGGCACACACCCAGTGCCGGGAGCAGCTGGCTTCCACCTCCCAGGACACCGGCAGCTGAGACAAAATTCAGGAGTGGAGCCATCCACCTTTCTCCGGCAGGATGGAAAATGCAACGCTACGGGTTATTGCCCTCACCTCGCGGCATGTTTTTTGGGGATGCAGGGCATTGCTGCAGTGATCAGCCAGGAAATGGGTGGCTGGCAGAGGTGGGAAGGAGCCTTTTTTGCCTGGAAAGCGGACATCCCCACACAGGACTGATGGCCATGGTGGTTTATGGATGTTGGGGGGGTCTCCACACCGAGCGGAGGTGGGTTCTGCATCAGGTGTGTTTCTCCTCCGTCCCCATCCCAAACTCGCAAGGCCGAGGAGCCTTGTGGTTTGTGGTCTGCTTTCTCCAGGCTGGGATGGGCTGGGAACCAGCAGGAAGATCAAATCAGGGCTGCAGGAAGCGATAAAATGACCTCACACCACATTCGGGCTCCTGCTCCGGGGTGTGAGGTTGGGCCAAGGCAAGGGTGTCTCCTTGCCAGGAGGTGACCAGGGAGTGAGTCCTCTGCCCTCGGTGTCCGGTGGCCCTGGCCAGCCCTTGGCCCCTGTAGCTGTGCAGGTCATGGTGCTGGGCACTGGGAGTGAGATGAGGTCACCTTTCCGGACGTTGCTGGGATTGGGGCTGGCTGGGAGCTGTGGTGTGTGTCATGCCATGGTCCTCCCAGGATGGGCCATTTCCTTTGAGCAGGTGGTGACTCCTCTCCGTCCTTGCTCCGCCGGCCACGTCTGCTTGTCCCAATGCCACCGGGCAGGGGTAGACCCTAATGACAAGCAGCCAGGTGGCTGCTCCGTGCCTCAGTTTCCCTATTTGTACAATAGAGATAATACTTCTTTCCCTCCCATCCTTTTTCTGCCCAGCACTTGGACGTGGTCTTACCAAGACTGTGAACATGTCCAAGAACCTGCTCTGCCCTTATCACAAGGGGTCTCTGCCCCTTGCAAGAGCTCTGGATGCTGCTACTAGATTAGCTGGGAGATGATTATTTTCCCTCTGTTGCTCTCAAAGCAGAAGGCAGGGGAGGGCGTTAGAGGCAGAGAAGGAGGTGAGGAGACTTGACCGAGGTCACCTTGCAAATCAGTGGCAGAGTCTCGGGGAGCCCCTTGACACTTCCAGCTCCTCCAAAATCCCCTTTTGCCACCGTTGACCTCTTTCCGCTCATGAGTAGACACCTTCCCCCTCCAGCTCTCTTTGCTCCCACCCCATCCTGACTCTGAACCCCACTGTACCCCGTGGGGAGCCACGGCTGATCCTGCAGGCAACAAGGAGGGACAGAATCAGGCCCTCCCTCCTGTCCTTCCAGAGGAGGGAATGAGACAAGCTGCTGAGTGGTTTCCTGCCCGGCACTGCCAATGGGAGCTGTTTGGGGTGCCGGGAGCAGGGGAGGATGTATCCGGAGCTGAGTGTTTCCTGGCAGATAAGGCCAGCCCCTGCTGCCGGATGTTATGAGTCCAGGTCCTACCTCCACGCTTCAAGCGAAGGGGCCGAGGAAAGGCTTGGATGTTTATGTCAAGGAAAAATAACTTCTCCCTCTGTGTACAATCCTCCGGCTCCCCCAGGGCTATGTGCAGGAGGGTAAATGCTGGGAATAGGAAAATGGAGGTGAGGGAATGGAGGTGGGTGGTCGGGGAGAAGGGTTTGGCCCTCAAGGGCAGGATGGGCTGGGCGGGTGGGGGTCTCTCCGTTCTCGCTGGGGCTGGGGTGGGATGGTGCCAAGGCAAAGGCAGACGGAGCTGGGGAGACAAGCCCAGGGCTGGATAGTGTGAGCTTGACTCTGTGGCCTCAGGATCAGCATCAATCCAGAGTCACCTTGGCCACAACCCTCTTGGCCGAATCCAGCACATCACCTGGAGGACATCCAGCCCCCAATAAGGACTTGGTCACAGGAACCTCTTCAAGGCAGGAGCTAAGGCCACCCACACCAGTCTCCATGGCTGAAGGTTCAGGGTTAGCTCCTGGCCACCTCTGTCATCCAGGGAGTTGGAGTTGTTGAAAGAGGGAGGATGGTGGAAGGGTTGGATCTAACAGCCCAATGGTGCCCAGCTGGCTGGGGAGGAGGCAGAGGTTGTGCAGTGGGTAAGGAGAGAATGAGACAGATAGGGATCTTCATCTTTTTGCAAAAAATAACTAAAATCTAGTGCTGGCCAGACCCTCCTCTTTTGAAGGCAGCTTTTGCGCTCCTGCCACCCTTCTGGGACCATCCACAGGGCTCAAGCCAAAAACCTCTACACTGCCTGAAGGCTGGTACATGTTCAGGGTCATCTCTGGATGCTGGAAGAGACATGGAGAGACCCGCTCTAGGCTCACAGTGGTCAAGAAACCAGGACGTGAAAGGTCCCCAGCCCTCAGCCACTACCATCCACACTGTGAAATTACCACAGTCTCCAGCACAGCGGTGCCCAGGCCAACAAATCTTGCCCCAGCCCTGGGGTGGCTGTAGTGGGGACATCCCTAGGGAAAGTTTGGATGTGGTCACCTGGTTTGGATTCAGCCAGACCAACCCAGGGGCCCCAGGGCCAAACAGTTGAGTCTGGGCACTACCAGAGAGTCCTACAGACATTTTTTGCTGGCACTGAGCAACTTTTGACTGAGAGTTTTGCCTCTGGCATCCGTAGAGAGAAGTCTGATAACAGGGAAAATCTGGCAATCTCCTGTCCAGGGTGTTTAAGGAGAGCTGAACTGCCTCCCCACCTCTCTTTGCTCCTATTTCAATGCAAGAGGGTCTACTGGGGGTTCTGTTTCCCACTCAGTGGGTCAGAGAGAGGACTGGAGGATACCCTGAAAACAGAGGGAGGAGGAAGCCCCTTTCCTTCCTCCTCCTCAGAGCTTGAGGAGCTCATGGGGATTCCTGCCGGCATCTGAAAGGCATCCAAAGAGCATTGCTGCATGCAAGGAGAGTTTGGGGTTAAGAAGACTCACACTGGGGGCTTGATCCGTGCCCTCCTTCCAGCTCTCCCACCTCTCTTCCCTCAGCATCCAAGAGCTGGGCAAAGCATGCTTGCAGACCCCTTTACCAAAATCTTCCCTTTCCCACTCAATCCCCCGGCCAGCCGGGACGCAGCCCGCCTCAGTGAGCCCAAGATGTTGTTCTTTCCCTTTGATTTCCAGGAGCTCCTGCTTGGCCCCCAGAGCTTCACGGCAAACAAAACATCAGAAGGCTGGGCTGGCGGTGCAGGAAGGAAACCCGCTCATGCCGGTGCTGAGTCACGGTCCCACTGCTCCCTCCTGGCATCCCAGGGAGAGTGGCATTGGGTGCCGAGGGATGGCAAGTCCCACTCCTTACCCTGCCCAAAAGGGCACCAAAAATCCTTCTCCCCTGCCACCACCCTATCTTCTTGCTTTGAGAAACAAAACGCTGTTTGTTTTTTTTTTTCCTTTTTTCCCTGCACCTAAGTGGGAAAGGCCAGATTTGCTTGCCTGGCAAGAGAAAAGTCTCCACACCATCCTTTTGAGTCTCGGCCAAAATCCAGGGAGGGTGCTGAAAACCTTAGTTTAAAACAGGCTGCTCGGCACCCCTGACCTGGGACCTCCTATTTGATTCTCTATTGTCAAGACCAGACTTCTTGTATTGAGCATCACACGATACCGCAAGGGTTGTCACCACTCAGACCCCTCTGGAGCAGCAAAGACCTGAGATCTAATTTGCCTATGAAGCCAGGAACTCCAGGAGCTCTGGTCTGGAGGGGCTGATATTTCTAATTCTACCCCTTTCATTTACAGGAGACATGAGAGATATATATATACACACAGAGGAGATACAACATATATATACATATATATATACACACACACATATGTATACACACACATATATATGTACACACACACACACATATATGTACACACACAGAGGCCACATCTGGCCAGATCTAAGGCCAATACAACCCATGATGTTGTTTCTGGCAGGGTAAGGAATGCAGGTCTGAAGATAAGTATAAGAGTGATCAAGCGGAGCCATACACCCCAGCACCTCTCCCTCTTCAGACCATCTACAGCTCAGGACTTTGTGAGCTCTCTGCCTTAACTCATTCTCAGTGGGATTTCCCTCTGTGCATTTGCTCGGTTCTGGCTTTAAAATTTTAGTACCCATGACGTCCCTGCTCCGTGTGAAGAACCACGTCCTCCTGTTGCTTTGATCCTGCCGCCTGCCAGCTTTGTCTGATGCTGTCTTTCCCCAGTTGCATCATTCCTTATTTACTCTCTCTGGGCCGTGCATGATTTTGTAGCCATATATCATATCCCGCCCCTTTATCCATCTCTTTTCCAGTCGGGAGAGCTCCAGTCTTCCTCTTTGGGTATCAGTCCACCTTGGGAGTGCTGAGACTTGATTTACTCATTATACACTTCAGGAATATTTGTTGAGCACTGGAGGTGGGTGCTGCAGAGGGAGACTTGTGAGATGTTGAGTTTCAACAGCTTTAAAGTATCTTTATGCAAGGGGAGAGTGGGTGGAGGAGAGAGCGAGGGATGCTGGGTGAGTGTGGGAATGGTGGCTTGAGCTACGAGAAGCGAGCGGGAGGCTGGAGGTGGGACCCGGTCTGAGCGAGACGGGGGACAAGGAGTTGGGGTGTCCAGGACAGGACTAGATGGTGAAAGATGCTGGAGAAAGCAGCCAAGGAAGGAGGAGATGGGTGTGAAAAATCATGGTCTGGCAAGGAAGTGTAGGGCTGAGAAGGAGCAGAGCATGACTGGAAGGACGAATATTGGATGAGAAACAAGAAGATGGAGGAGAAAAGGACCAGAGTAATGGAAAGAACCTTCTGGAGTGGAGACTGGACTGGAAAAGGGAGAAGAGTGGCATCAGGATCAGCTGGCCCAAGTGGGATGACAGACCTTATGGTAGGGCCAAGGGCTGTTAACAGACAAGAGTGAGACCAATGGATGGAGGTGGAGAAGAAATTATTGGGCTGCTTGTGAGTGGCCAGAAGACAGAGATCAGACTAGCCATGGCTTGGAGAAAGCAGCATCCCCTGGTTTTCTTTTCTGTAGCTGTCAGCACAGACCAGTGGAAGCCTCAGCAGAGTGCACATACCATGGGTCCTCTTCAGAGCTGGCCTGGGAGAGGTGACAGCCACCTACTGTGCCTTGGTGGCATGGTGGTCCCAAAGATCCTGATGGCTCACATGGAGAAAAATAAACAAGTCAGCTCTGAGCCCAACTTGTCCATCCTTCCTACTAAACCTCCTCAGCCTCCAAAAAGAGAATGACAGCACCCAAACAGCCTACCGCAAATGGACCCTGGCCTTTGCTCGTCTTGAACCTTGCCCGGGCATCAGTTGCATCAGTGACACCCAACCTGGGCCAAAATCACACCAGGGAGCATGCTACAAATAACTGGAAGGTCATTGCAGAAGTGTGAGTGCCCTTGGTCCTGGTCCTCTTCATTTATGAGTTTAGATGCAGGCTGGGGCTCTTGGGTAAGGTTAGAGTGTAGGATTTGGGTGGGTTTGTCTGTTGGGCTCTTTGCAACCTTAGAAAACATGCCCGTTTCCCTCCCCCATGCACACTGGGATGGAAGAAATGTGTAACAGTTGAAGAGTTGAGTGCTCCAGGATTAGGAAACGCCAGGCTGGAGCATGTTTGTGCAACCTCTCTGCTCGTTCCGGGTGCTAGGCATCGTGGGAGAACTGGAGTTGCAGGAGATCCCGTGATGTGACCGTGCAGCGAAAGGCACCCATTGCATGATCACACGTGAACTTTTTTCCTCCCCCTTGAAGCACTGCCTCTTTCAGCTCACAGGCAGATTTGAATGCGTTCACTCAACGTTTTACATTTAATCTAGCCTGCCAGGTCCCTCCTCAATGATTGCACAGATCTGGGCAAGTCTGATCAGTGATTTAAGGCAGGATTTACTTCCTAGACATGCCCAGCTGTCTCCGCTGAGATCCTAGGGTAGCAGAGCTCCCAACTTGAACACTGCAGCAGAAGTGTCATTTAAATGGCTGAACTTAGACCACAGCCTCTCAATAATTAACAGTTGCTATACTCATTCTCTCTTCACCTGAAGCCCAGCTCTGGGCTTTATTTTCTTCTTGCTCTCTATGCCTTATTTCAAAAGCAGAGGATTTGGCTAGGGATGCCTTCCTGAAATTTGTCTTGTCAATACCCTGGTGCTGCACAAACTCAGCTATTTCCTTGGACTCCAGTGAAGCAAGATGTTGGAGAGATGGAGGAGTCACCCATCAGCTCGGGATGCTGGATGCCCACTGGTCAATCTGTACTCAACAACTTAGCTCTCACCTGCAGTAGGGGCAGTCTACACTGTAGACTGAGTCTGTTCGCACTATAGCCCCTGGTCACAAGCTGAGCATCTGGAAAATAAAAGACCTGCTGCCCATGACTCCAGCAGGCTAGTTCACCTGCAGCCCTGATGGACAGTCTGAATGGCAGAGGTAAAGACATATCTGGTTCTTCAGGGCAGCCCATGTCCATCTGAATGCTGAGGAAGAACATCCACACCCGTTCAGCATCCCTACATGATTCACTTCATATCTTCTTGTGTCCTCAGCCAACGAGACAAGGATCGTAGAGATGATGTCTTCCTTCATCACACACAGCTGATCCACCCAGTAGAGCAATCCCAGTTTGGACACTGAATAGGATGAGAGATGGTAAAAAGCTGCATCATAAAACACTGGCACTAGGAGGAGAAAGGAAAGCTGGGCAGGTGGTTTTGGTTCTGCATTCATCCAGCACCCTGCACAGCAAGACCCTGGAGTATGACAAAGTCCCTTACATCCTTAACTGCCCAGAGAGTTGAGAAGTTGTATTGTCTTCTGAAAACAGAAGCAGAAATGCATGGATCTTGCTGAAAAAAGAGTGGAGAGCACGAAACGGTTGGTCGCTCCCAATCACATTGTGTCAGTGCACTGACAGCTCAGTTTTGTAAGACTGGGTGGATGGTGTTATAGAAATGCCAAGAAATATGTCTACTGGTTTGATGTCCTCGAGATTTCCAAGAACACAGTACATGATCACTTGGCACATGCAGACAAAACTTTCTGTTTTGTTCCCGTCTCAGTTAGGCTTCAAAAGCTCATGCTGTGCTTTGTGTTAAGCATTTACATTCTTGGGACATGTTCCCAGCACTGCTCCAGTTCATTTGCATGAAGTAAAAATGCCAGAGGAAGTAAAGGACCTTGTCTTGAGGGCTGATCTACAATAAGGAGTTGATCTACAGTAATGTGCACAGCAGAACCAGGTGAAGCTGCAAAGCAGCAGGACATTTCATTATGTTTTGGCCACCTTGAGACATGCCAAAATCTCCACATGCCTGTGGTAGCTGAGAGACAGGAGGAGACAGAGCTCACTTCTGACTTTCCAATGGCCGGTGCAACACCAGAGCCCTGACCAGAGTATCCCTGATGACATAACAATTAACAAGTCCTTTGTGAATCCTTTGCACTTGAGCCTCCAAAGAAATGCAGTTGTCCTCTCAGGAGCTTGTCTCAGTGATACAAGTGAGACCCAAAGCTGAAAATGTCTGTCCCCTCCACAGCTCTGAGGAAGATGCTGACTGGTACCCCGCCTCTCTCTGTTGATAATAACACTGACATGATTGAGCACAGAGCAGGACTGTATTTCTAAACTGAGTTCTCTAGGATTGCCTTAACAGATGGCTTCAAGGCTTCAAGGTCTTCTTCTGGAGTCTCAGTTCCAGGATCTCAAAGGTGGTCTGGATCTCAGCCTGGAAAATCTCATGCATGGATTCTACCTTTGCCACCAGTCACCTCTTTCATGAATCCTCCAGTCTCCAAAGGGGTAAATAGAAATGCAGGAAGACTGGGGCTTCTCTTTTTAGAGTTCCTTCTTGCTGATGAACTGACACAGGTCCAAGCAGAGGATTATCTTTTCTGGTGATCCTCTTGAAACACATGTATGAGGAGAGCCTGGGATCTGGGTTTGCTCAGGTTGGAGAAGACAAGACTCAGGGAATATCTTGTAGCTGCTTACAGCTACCTTTGAGGCGGGGGGGAGGAGGCGGGGAGAGAGTCCCTTGTGAGAGTTGTGCAGGAAAGGATAAAACGCAATGATCACAAGTTGCAGCAAGTGAAATTCTGGAAGTGAAGTCTGGAGACAAAGTCCCACAGTGGCCATGAGATCTTTATTCCTGGAGACAGTGAAAGCTCAATTCATCGAGGTCTTGAGTAACTTGCTCTAATCGGCCCTGCTTTGAACAGAGGAGGGATTGGACTGGAAATCTCCAGAGGTCCCTTCCAACCTGAATTATCCTATGATTCTCCCTTGTAAACCTTGCATATGGCATCTATAACAGATCTTTTCTGAGATGGAGGCCTAGCTTTGAGGCAGAAGGAGGTGGGACTCTCCTGAGGTTGAATGGCCCTCTCCAAACTGGCATTAAATCACAAAACAGTCTTTCCTTGGTGGCTGAGAAGAGCTTGAATAGACCCTTCACTTGAAACAGAAGCCACATCTCCACTAGCAACAAAATAGTGCCTTTCTCCGGTTAGTGGGTAGCTGTGCACCAAGGTCCCGTGGAGGATCCATGGAGGTCCCTGTTCACCACCCAGCTCTCCCAGGGTCTCCTATGCCAGAGCTCCCTCCAATCCAGGCTCCTGCCTACTCAAGGGAAAGAAGAGGAGGAAACCCACAACACAGACCACCACTCGGCCTGCTTTCCATTCTTCAACCTTCTGAAAAGTCCCGAAAGCGACTCAGAGGGAGTTTCTTCAAGGTATGGATCTAAGGAAGAAATTCTTTCCTCTGAGGGTGGTGAGGCATTGAAACAGTGAAAGGTGTCTCTGCCCATGGCAGTGTGGTTGAGCTAGGTGATCTTAAAAGGTCCCTTCCAACCCAAACCGTTCTATGATTCTGTGATGGGACTCACATGTACAGAATCTGCTGTAATTAAATGACCCGTTAGAGCTTCCTGGTTGTTCTTCCCTGCTGCTTACCTGAGTTCAAAAGGTGATTGAGGATGGCATGCTCTGCTCTACATGAACTTGCCAGCTATTGCCAGCAGCATGACGAGACGGCCCTTCATTGTACATTAATTCCACTAGGCGTACGGCCCAACAATCAAAGTACCTCATTAAAGTTTAATTAAATTTCCCAAGTGATTTGCTCCCGGGCTGAGAACCTGTAATGCAAGCCAAAGCAGGTCTGCATGTGTATGTATGTGTGTATGTCTGAGGCTTTGGGGTTTCTTTTTTTATTGTTATTTGCACATGTGATTATTATTTTTCCTACACTTCATGGCTGAGGTATGAAATAAAACCAGAGGTGGCAATCCAGTCCAGACTGTATGAAGAAAACCCAAATCTTACAGACTTTCCATGCCCACCACTCCTGCTGAAAGTGCTGTTCTCCTGGAAGAACAGCAGGATTTTGCACTATGATCTCATTGCAGGACATAGGCAGGAGGGGCAGTGACCAGGAATTAGAATTCGTCCTCAAGCAGATTAGTTCCCACTACGGACACTTGTCAAAAAAACCAGAGGGACACAGGAATTCCAAATTCAACAGCTTTGGATAGCAAACAAAACAGCCAGATTTCTCTGCATCAAAGGCAAGTCTCATATCTTATCCTCACCCTTAGTCTCATAGGTGAAAATTGAAGAGGTAGAAAAGTAGAGAGCAAATTGGTGGCAGAGGGCTGGAGCCATCTCCAATCCCCTTCGTCTGGTTCAAGTACTGCACTTGAACTGCAGCAGGGTTTGCTGCTATGTTCAGCTTCTTTCTTGGGTCTTCCAGTGTTATGTATACTTTCTCCAGGATACTATCCTTGTCCAGCCTCACCGTCTTTTGCAGAAGCAGCACATAGGTGCATTTTTGGGTCTGATGTCCAACAGGGCAGCAAAGTGCTAATGGTGTTTTTCAACTTCTACATCTATTCCATCCTCCAATGGAATGGCAGATAGAGGCACACAGACCTCCAGGCTGGTGTAGCTCTGCCACCACAGCTCTCTTGTGGCACAGCAAGAATTGTTAGAGGGGTGGAAATGTTTGAAGTACACATTGAGAAAGTAATCACACAAGATGCTCGTCTTGAGCGGTCTCAGCTTCAGCTCACAGGCTGAGACTACGTCCTGGAAGACTTGGAGGTTTTGGAGATGGCTAGACCTAGAAAGATATTCTAATGGCTCCTGAGGCTTGGATTCAGCCCAGTGAAGAGAAACAGATTCTTTCAAGGGGTGATACTCCTGCTTTGAGGTCTTCCTAGCTTTCCAGAGAAGGCCACTTCTTTCCATGGACTCCAGAGAGAGACTAGTCAGCTAAAATACTTTAGGAACCTTAGCTATGATCCCGAAGGTGAGTGAATGCAGGCCTAAATGACCCTGCAACAATCCTGCAGTTATCAACACACATTATTATGGTACTTTGTTTTTTTTGGGGAAAAAAAAGTAGCTATTAGCATCAATTGAAGTTCACTCACCTGGAAAATGTAACTTAATCTCCTCTTACTCTTTATTACTATTATTTTATTTCCTGCAATTCCTACCCAAACTGGAGAAAGGATGGGACATTACTGTTTCCAAAGAACTGTTAAACCAGTTCTTGTTTAAGGATTGTCCAGGATAACCTCGTACCCTCTGTCTATAGGATTTTGAAAAGTAAAGTAGATGGACAAGGCTTTTGGTAGGACAACGTTCTCCAGAGAACAAGACTCTTCTGCTACTTTGTTCCATGGTACAAAGATGCACTTGAATCATTAACCTCAGAGAAAGCAAGCCAGTCCATGATGAACCCAAAGAGTTGCTTACAGGCAGACTAACGAGGGCCAGTGCCCTTGCTCTGCCTTGGTAGCCTAGTCTGGTGAAGTCCATATAGCTAAACACGCTCCATAGCAAAGTGGCTGCATCTAAACAACCTACCAGAAATGATTCTTGGACTATACTAACTCCTGACGTATAGCTGGTGATCATCTGAGTCCAGCCCAGCAGGTTCAGGCCAAAACCAAGCCAAGGACTATGCTAACAGCAGTGTAAATGACTGATCTCTGATGGTCAGTCATATCGAGATATATCCAGGTCGTCTCTGTTATTTCCTACCAGCTGGAAGTTAATCTCCAGATTAAAACTCCCTGAAGACGAAAGAAGGAGCCAAGACCGAGGCCTTGTTCAAGGGACTGTAAAAAAATCAACAGGCATGGACTTTGCAGATCCCTGCATGGTGATCATGCACTTTAATGGCAAAAGGGGAAACTTTCCTGTATTTTTCCTTGGACTGGAGTGGATGGGTAGCAAACAAAAGCAAATACTGAAACACTTACTCATATCAAAAGAAGTATGAATGCAAAATCCAGTCACCTCCTTGAAACTTCAAGTGAGGTGGGGATTTCCATGTATTGCATGTGTTTCCAGATCTGAAGATAAGAGTACAGCTGGTCAAACATTTTCCATTGATGATTTCCTTGCAGAAAACATCCTTCTAAGGAAAAGAAAAATATGAAACTTAAAGAAAATTCTAGGTTTAGCTTAGTTTTCCTTAAACACACTTAAAAAGAAAACGTATTTTACACAACTTTTTCACTTTTTTCCCCCCTTTAATGACCCATGTACATAAAGGAAAAATAAAAATGATGAGTGACAAATCAGAGTGAGATTGACTGATTTTTTTAAAAAGACCTGACGCATATATTTTAAAAAATAAGATTTTTCATAACAATACCCAAGCTCCTCCAGAATATCCATAGAAAATAGAATATTTTTTTCCATGCACTGTACTTATTTCTTTCCATTAGCTGTAATTAACAGTTTATTGATCAAGTTAGTCTTCATTCTCATCATCAGATTCTACCAGTTTGAAGGTCTATTTAGTTTTAGTAGATTACAGAGAACATAATGAAAATATAAAACACCCAACTCTGAGCCTTTCTGGTTTAACAAAAACTCTCAGCTTTTAAAAAGTAGAAAAAGCCTAAAGTGATATGGAAATGTGACCTTTGCAATCACATTGTTTATCTGCATCTATTGCCCCCTTCTCTGCTATTTTGGCTGTCTAAATCGATCCAATCTGAAGGCATGGAAGAAGTCCCAAAGATGTGAAGCTCAGATATTTTCCATTATATTCATTGAATTCAGACACCTATAATACTTCTTTCTGAGCTTACAGCCACAGTGTGCACACAACTATACAGCTGGACACCAGAGCATCTACGTGTGCAAGATATATTAGAAATGCCCCATCTGCAAGATGAGCTTTGAGGTGAGATCCTCGCAGGATGACATCTGCATGACGCAGAATTCCTCAGGATGGGCCAGGCTCTCAGGTGCTGCTCCCTGGTCATGCCATAACCTGCTGCAGGACTCTGGGCAAATCATAGCATTCCTTTTATCCTCGTTTCTCAGCCTATAAACTGGAGATGCTTTCTGCACTGAAAGATGTTACAAGGTTAAAGGATTGGAATTATTTGGGAGGAAGGAAAGAACTTGAACGGGTAGGTTATTTATCTCCCCAAGTTTGGGTGTGGGATTTGATCTCAGCGGAGACAGCTAAAGGTAGGTAAGTTGAGTTTCATCTCTAATGTCTATAAAGCAGACATTGGCTTGAGAGTTAGGCTCTATGGACAATAGAGAAAAGGGTAATACCGGGACATCTGTTTCATAAACTGTTTGATATCAAATGATCATACCCCACTCCAACATTTCTTACAGGATTGTTTTCTAATATTGAAGAATGATCCTAT
Source organism: Tauraco erythrolophus (assembly GCF_009769465.1). Lineage (NCBI taxonomy): Eukaryota > Metazoa > Chordata > Aves > Musophagiformes > Musophagidae > Tauraco > Tauraco erythrolophus. Next base: position 69,997,019 of record NC_141466.1, read on the forward strand.
GACATCTGTCTGAATAGGAAATATTTGAGGGGAGTGAGAAGAAATTAAATAAAAAATACTCCGAGCCTTAAAACCCGATAGTGTTTCGAGATGTAGGATCACAGTGACAGAGCCGGGAACAGATGGGGTTTCTGTCACACAATCCTTTCCCAGTCTGTGAAGAGGTAACTGGAGGCAAAAACCATCAGAGGGCTTCGGGGAGACCTTATTGCAGCCTTTCAATATATAAAGGGGCTTATAAGAAATATGGTGGGAGACTTTTTACCAAGGTCTGTAGCGACAGGACAAGAGGCAATGATTTTAAACTGAAAGAGGGTACATTTTGATTAGACGTAAGGAAGAAATTCATCCCTCTGAGGGTGGTGAGGCACTGGCACAGGTTGCCCAGAGAAGTTGTGGATGCCTCATCCCTGGAAGTGTGCAAGGCCAGGTTGGATGAGGCTTTGAGCAACCTGGTGTAGTGGAAGGTGTCCCTGCCCATGGCAGGGGAGTTGGAACTAGATGATCTTTGAGGTCCTTTCCAACCCAAACTGTTCTAAGATTATAAAGGCTCTTTAAGCACTCTGTATTTACACATTTACTATGTTCAGGTGAACAACTTTTTTATTGACTAAAAATATGAGATTTTCCCTAAACATATAAGATTGATGATAGATCACTGTTTTCAATTAAACAACGCAAAACTGTATCAGAAAAGACATGTTTTGCAATTAAAAAAATGAAGATTTTTACAAGAACATTTTTTTTATCCTTCATAAAAGCAGCTTTTTGTTGAAGAATGAACTCTGAAAACCTAAACTGAGAGAATGACTCATATTGTCCAATCCTTTATTGCTGCCTTGGCTGGATGTTTCAGAGAAGCTGCAAAATGACATCTATGGAATTAGGGAATATTTCTAAAAATCAATTGTGGGAGTTACATGTGTTTGGAGGCTGGAGGGAAACAGGAGTCTGCTCCCTAACTCTGCAGTCTGAGTTTGTTAATGGCAAACAATAATCATGAATGGAGTTAGTCAGGATTCTGGAATTACAGTCTTGCTTCTGCCACCAAATCACTATATGCCCTTTGTCAAGTCTCTTAACCTCAATGAGCTCTGGCTAACCTGTCTGAAGCACTAGAACGATAATTCCTCCTTTAAGGAAACCGGGACCATCCGTTATTCTCTGCAAAATCCTGTGAAGCTGGTGAACACATGCTGTTATTAGTTTCCTCCAAGGTGACAGTAATGAGTTGGAGAGAGATTGGTATCTTTTGGGAGAAATGACTGTAGTAATAGGCTGGGCCTTGGGAGATAAAATTGTTAGCATGAAAATGTTTGGCTAGGAAGGAAGATCCACAGTAACTCATGGCAAAAGCACAGACAAGCCCATTGGGGACCTGAAGAGAGGCAGTGTTGAATAAACTGATGTGGTGATTAAGTACATCATTCCCTCAATGCTTTTTGATGGGAAGTATCTGAAAGAGCTTAATTACATAAGGATGCAGGAGCCTGATACCCACTGATTTCACTTGGGGGCACATCTCCTGGACTTTCTTCAGGCTGGATGTCCAAAAATGAGTTATGTCATGAGAATGGTGTTAGGGGGGATGAGACCAGGAATTGACTACGCACATCTCATCCTGCCTAGGCATGAAAATCCTTCAGGGATCCTGTGGGATGAACAGGAACAGGCTATTATTGTGCAAAGTGCCAGACTGCCACACCAACCTTTTGCAAATATACCTTAATACGTAAAAGAGGAGTCTACACCCTTTGTGCAATTCTACAGGAAAAAACATTTAATATATAAGTAAGTCCCCAAATCCTGCAGCTTTGCACACATTTCTCAGTAGAACAAGGAGGACATGAAATGTGTGTGTTATCAACATTGCAGTGACACACAAGCGTCAGCTAGTCTTGGGAACAGTATTTGTTCGAGGTGCGCAGTGCAATGTAAGCCTGTACAACACTAGGTCTGCAGTGCTCCACACTGAAACAGGCACAACATCTGGGGACGAAAGAGGAGAAAGAATTTGTCACCGCCGTTTATCATTGTCGTCATTATTGCTAATATTATTTCAGGGGAACTGAAGGCCAGAGATTCATCCCCTGCTTCTAATTTAGACACAACCCTGTTCACAGCATTGGCCAATGCACTTGTAGTGAAAATGGCAGGATAACCCTCTTAGGACCACAGAAAAAATACTGGCTGCTATTTATCCCCCCTAAACTTATGCACTCAAAATTATATCTCCATTACTTATCTAAATACTATTATGCCCATTCCATGCCCAAATAATCATAATATTAAACTTCTTTTTAGAGTGGTTCATCTACATTGCCTATTGGGAGTCGCCCTGATCAATGCGAACTCCCAAAATGTGCACAGGAATTGCCCAACCATTCTATGATTCTATGAGTCTACGATTCTATGATCCAGCCTCCAAAATCAGGTAGCCCCACTCAAACTGTCTCTTAGGAATGGTTTTTGATCCGTGTTGACTTCTGACCTGAACCTGGGAATTAGTTGAGGTGCGTTAAATGGCTCAGACCGAAAACTTTGCCAAAGATTACAACTACTATTTAATTGTGAGGAGAGGACTCACTTTTCAAGAGAAGATTTTGATAGGTCGCTCTTGCTGGTGGTCACAAGCATCCTTTTCTCTCCCACACTCCAAGCTCTCCTCAATCCCTCCTGCTTCTCCACCAAAGACGTTTCACTTGCAGGACACATCTGACCCCACTTCTCCCTCACCAGAATTTTGCTCTCAGGCCAAATGGTCTTCACGTACTTTTGTGGGTCTTGTTCAGATTCCCTCTTTCTTGATGTCCTGGCCATTCACAGCATAGACCTCTGCACTTGCCTCCGTTCTCCGCTCTGCGCCACCGACCACCCAATGTTTTGCTGCCACCTCCATTCACTGCTCCCAAGGCTTGGGTAGAGTGAGAGGGAGAGCACAGCCTCACCTAACGCCACACCTTCACCTCTTTCTTCTAACCTTCAGTTAAAATGAGCTTCATCCCAGAAATGTACTGTCTTGCCTTTTCTTCACAAAAAGACAGTAAAGGTCAGAGAATGAACCAGAAAGGTTGTGTTTCCACTACTTGAACACTTGCTTTCTCATTCCAATCCATCTAGACATTGGCTGCTGCCAAGTTTAGATCTTGCGTTTCAGCTGGCTTTGCTTCTCCAGCCCCTCACACTGGAGATGTCCTGCACCAGGTTAAGGCAGGAGGAGCCTTTCGTCTTTCTGAATATGAAGTAATTGCAGTGGCTTAGAACTACATTTTAACCAAAGCCATATGCCATGTTTCCAGGCATTAGCCTCAGGGTTTCTGTTAAAAACCCCCTTCTAATCAGGGACAATTTCTAGACTTGTAGAGGTAACACGAGAGCAAGTCCTCTTCGGAGCCCTACAACTCCCAATGTCTCATTGCTCCTGATCCCTCATAGCGTCCTCCCCCTCTCTCAGTAGCCCACATTTCTGATTGCCTCCTTCGTTGCTCCCTGTGTTCGTGGGGGTTGTGTGAGAGCACAAGCTATTTCAGGACTTATTTTTGAGTATTAGTACTTCTTCTACAGTGAGAGATGGGAGAAAATGTAGTAATAGAGAGCCCAGAAGACAGTTTCTGAAATATCAAAAAAAATATTCCACCAAATATTTGTCAGGATCTGACAAAGTCCTGAAAGCTGTGTTTTCCATCCCAGCTTCTTAAACTGAAATGAATTTATTTTCATTATTCCCCTCTCCACTCCTCCTCTCAAAACCAAAAGAGTTGTGGAAGTACATTCCGGTTCCTTCTGAGGACTTTGGACTGTCATTAGCATCCCATGCATTATTCAGTGGGCTGATTATGAATGAATCTGCACAGATCCCTCCCTTTTGAAAGCTGAGAAAAGCTGCAACTTTGTCAGAATGCCCCATGGCCCTTCCTGACCCAGCTGACTGCAAAGGGAAATTTAATTTCTTAGCGATGTTTAATTAAAATTTAATTAATTTGTTAAGAAGCGGTGGATGTCCTGAATAGATTTTTATTTCTAAAGGAATGTTTGAAAATTGGTGCTCTGATCCTGTGTAATGTTGGGCAAGTAATAAATGGATGCATATGTAGTCAGATGGTAAGATCGGTGAGGCAAGAAGCACAGGAGGGTTGGGGGTGGATGTTTGATCCATAACTGAAGTTGTATTACTTGCAAAACAAATAAAGAATGAATTATTATTAAACATCCTCTGATCAGAAGGGTCAGTAAGAAGCAAAGATCTCCTTCAAGTTACAGCCCTGGCTAAGTTCTGCCTACACCTAGGAAGCCAGGAACAATTATACAGTAAAGTCCAGCTCCCTTTCTGGTTGAGCTTCCCTTTTCCTCCTTCCTTCCCCTCAAAATCCACCCTGCAACAGTTACATCAGACCGAGATCTGATCCCATATCAAATGTGCTGAATGGATAAAATCTACAGCAGAAACAAGTTGTCTGTGAGATTAATTTGCCTCTGAAATCAACATTATGCAAACAGGACCCACCCTAATTTGTGTGAACAGGCTGGGCATTATCTTATGATTAAACAGCTCTGTAAACATCGAAATATCTAATCGCTCAGGCTTCCCTGTGCAGGGTCTAATCCAGAGTAGATTATTACCTTCTCTTCAGCTCTGCTCTGCACCTTCAGTATGATGCTTAGGGCTTGGCGAGGGAGAGGATCAAAGTACTGTTTAGGCACAGGCATCAGCTCTGTGTTGAGTTATGCATTGGTGTCATCATAGTTTTATTTCATAGGTATCCTGAAAAACCTCAGTGGGCAAACAGGTTTACTCTGACATCAGGACAAAGCCCTGTTGTCTCTCTTTGCCTGTGTAGTGGAAATGGAACACCTCCAAAAGATGAGTGAGATCGGAAACCAACCAGCATATCATGCAAAAAAACATGGTGCCATAGTAGCGTTCTGTCTCCTCTTTCCATCCAGTGCAGGAGATATGCAGATAACTGTTTTTTCACCCAACTGGTTAGGTGGACATCTCCTGCTGAACTGCGTTGATACAGCTTTACTGCTGTTTTCTCACATCACTTGCTCCATCCTTCTTACTCTGGAGGCATGAAGGAGAAGGGGATCATCCTCACCTTCGCTTAGCTTAGGTCTGATTCCTGCCTTACATGTATCAGTTCGACTAAGAAAGACTTTAAAATATGAAGGAGATGGATAGAAAACCAGGCCAAGAGGAGAATAGTCCTTCAGACACCTTATGGAGTGTGATAGAGTGTAACAGAAGACCTACATTCCTTTGTATGGAAGTATTTGGTACTTGTAAGACACATTCAGAAGACTGTATCTGGTTTTGGACTTCCCAGTTTTGGCCTTTTCCACAAGGAGGAGATTGACGACATGGAGAAAGTCAGGCAGAAGGTCATCAACATGGCTAGCGAGGACAAAGCACAGGATTTACAAGCAGAGGCTGAGAGAACTGAGTTTGTTCATCCTTAAGCAGAGATATCTAAGGGGGATCTTATTGCTGTCTTCAGGTATGTAATGGGAGGGTATAGAGAAGGTAGAGTCAAATTCTCCTTGGATGTCCACTCTGAAAGGAAAAGAGCCAATGGACTTTGATTGCAAGAACAGAAATCCCAGTTAGACATTAGGGGGTAGGGTGGGAGAAATCCACCATGAAGACAATAAAAAATTGGAGGAAGTACCCAGAGATGTTGGGGGATCTCCACCCTTGGAGACACTCAAAACGTAGTTGAGTATGATCCTGGGCAATATGTTATAACTTCGGAGTTAGATCTAACTTCAGACTTACCCTGCTTTGAATGGGGGGTTGGACCAGAGACCTCCCAAGGTCCCTTCTGAACTGCATCACTCTGTGAATTGGTGAAGAGCCCAGGCCAAGCCCCCAGCTGCAGGTGCTGTTCCCAACACTGGGTGTAAGGGAAGCTTTAAGCAAGTTCACACCAAGCTCCACCGTTAAAGTGGGTGACTGCCCATCACTGCTCTGAGCTGTGCTGAGTACACATGGACACACCCAACGGTGTGAAGTGACATAGGCAAACAAGGGAAGTATTAGCTCTAATTTATTTCTTGGCAGCAAGTGGGGGTGAGAAAGAAACAAACTGCCTGATGATGTTTATAAATGGCCATAACAATGCAGATACTTCAAAGTACTGAAGTACTGAGTGGTTTTACCTGCTCCAAACCACTAAGACAATGCAAGCTGGGGCTGTTGCAGGTTAAAGCCCTGAAGATACCAATATATTCATATCCAACAAAGCCACAACCAACGGAGACAACATAAAAAGTTTATTGCAATATCTGTAAATCAAACAGTGCCTTGTCCATTCTCTGGGCTTTGGTCCACCTGATAAAGTTGGTCCATGCCATCAAATTCAGCCTTCAAAACAGAGTGGTCCTGTACGAACTCCTGATCCACGCCTGGAAATTGTTTGTGAGAGTGGTGCAAGGTCGTGCAGAAATCATGTCAGGAATTTGACATCAGTTGTACTAGTAGCCAAAGTTGCAGGTGACTCAAGTAAGTGGTCTGGTCATCTGTACACACACTCAGACATGCTTTAGGGTTCACTCCTTATATTCACCTGTGCATTCCTGGTGATCCTCAGGGAACTCCACTACTGGAAGTGGGTATAAAATGCCCTATTAAGAATCTTCACATCTCTCATTAAAGAGTTGATGAGGCCACTTCAGTGAAGAGTCAGAGCTGGCCAAGGTGGTGACATACCTACAGTAGCAGAGATGGAGGATTAACAGAGACAGTGGTTTCAGAAGAAGAAAAGTGTAAAGGCTGCCCTTGTTCACTGGGAAGAACCCATCTGCACCGGGGTTTGCAGCAGTGGCACAGCCAGGTTTCTGCAAAGCTGCAGAGCCAATTTCTCACTCATGACCAAACTGTGATACCCAACATAATTATAATGCGTAGGGTCAAGTGAGGAGTTGAATTCTGGATTATTTTCAATTGTGTAAAACCATAGTAGCTCCTTCAACTATAATCTCATAACTCTAGATTAAATCTATTATGATGGAGAATTGATACCTAGACCTGATGCCCAAGAACATGTGTAAGTTCGAAGCAACGTAAGATACAAGTAAAATCAGTAGCAATATTTTTTGCTGTCATGCAAAGTCTCAGTTGTTTACTTAACTTTTCACTTCCGACGTGGTGTAAAGATACTTTGAAAAGACTGGGGCAAAGACGTCACAAGGCAAGTGTCTGGACAGAACCTGAGACCTGAGGCCAGAGCCCAGAGCCATGTCACCTGAGCTGAATAGCTGTCCTTTGAGCCAGTCCTACGAAGGAGCAAATCCTCACACACCTCGGCACTGCAAGTACGAGTGTGTTGCGTAAAGTTGTTTGCTGCAGCGAGCCACAGGCACGAGTAGGGGTGAGCACAGTTTCACCCCACATGGGCAGGAGCCGCGGGCAGGACCCCCTCTTGCCTGCTGGCCTCTGGGGAACTCAGGGATGTGCACTCAGATCCCTGTTTGGCAGGGGATGGAGTGATGTTGTCATCCTTATTACAAAACAGGGAAGCTCTTCAGCAGCTCACTGGGAGGTAGGGTGAGGGCATGATTTCATACCGATCACACCGGTATGAACGTGCCAGCAACCCTACCAGACTTGTTCTGCTGGGCTGCAGTCCCAGACATTGTGCCCAGAGCATAGCAGAGCGTGACTGCTCCTGGTGTCCCCAGCAACCACAGCTCTAACGAACCCTTCACTTCTGCGCTTTTCTCAGCCTGGGGCAGTTCTCAGACCACCATGGACTTTTCTGCCTGTATTTACACACTATACAGATTGCACTCCCTCTCTGAAACAATGTCTGCCTGCTATGGCCTGGATTTTGAGCTAACCATCCCACATTCTTTACGTAAAACCTTTCTGGAGGCGTCTTTTGCTTTCCATTGGCAGGGAAGACCCAAAGATTGCGACACGCCTTACTTAGACACCTTGGAAAGGTCTTAAGTGTATGTGGGATGAACCTGGGGATGACCAGGCTGCAGAGGTCAGATGGTGCTTTGCAGGGAGTCCAGGTGCGGGACTTGTGATGGGTTGGAGGAGGCTGTCAGTGCTGGGCTATGCATAGGCTGGGAGAGTGGGTTTCATGTACTGGGCTAAAGGCATCCCCTATTGCCTCACCCAAAAAGGGCCTGAGCTGAGGCTGTCCCATGGTCTGAATCTGGCCCACTAGCCACCACACTATGGGTGTAACAAATCACTGAATGCTCAAATGAAAATTGTACATCAAAAACGCACATTTTGGGTTACTTCTTCTCCTGCTTGCTGGTCTTGGAGTGCTGGTTTCCTCTCAGCTTCCCCCACCCTGGGAAGACGCAATGGGCAAACGGCTCATCCTGGACCACACAAGCTCAGCCCTCCATTTCCTTCCATCTCCTTGAGGAGCTCCTCCATCTTCCCCACCACTGCTTTAGATGACATCCAGGCAGGCAATGTCCTGTAGATCTCAAACTCAGTTGCAGTACTCCCATCCCGGGAGCTCGAGCAAAAGCTTGTACCTCATCCCTCTGCAGTGGCTCCTTTTGTGGTCATGAAGGATCTTTGGGCTCTGCAGGAGGCTTTGGGAATCTAGATCCAAGATCTGGTGCCCTGTTAGAAAACTACTGACTCCCATTAGTGGCTATTTCCAGAGGAAAAAGAATCAATTCAAACTTGTCCTTGATGGTGTAAAGCAAAATAGGAGGGAGAAAAAAAAGAGAGAGCATCTGAGAAGAGCAGAGGTTCAGTGAAGTAGCTGGTGGGTTGGATTTTGAATCCCAAAAGGACATATGGTGTATCTTGTAATGTTGTTGTGTTGGGGAGTTTTAAGGCATTTCCCTCTCCAACGCAGCCAGGAGAAATCTAGGTCACTTCTCTTGGATGTGTGGAATGTCCCCAGTACCAGAGTTGTGAATAAATCTCTCCCCTTAAAACTTTTTCCAAGAGGATCAAGTTTGGAGGGTGGGTAGGCAAAGATCCCCCCTGCAAGATTTGTTTGAGGAGGCATTTCTGCACTGGTTCACACCCGCTCTGGCACTTGAGAGCCTGACCATAGTCATCTTTCCTCTTCCTTGAGGTTCAGCCCTCTCCAGCCTCTTCCTCATGTTCCTCACTTTCCTCTTACGCGTCAGCTTTTTCTTCTCTCTGCATCCAGCAAAGTGGTTATGCTGAGAATGGGAAATTAATTAGCAGTAGGGCACAGGCAATGGAATAACTTGTCTACATACACCATTCGCAGCACAGTCCCAGGTCTGGCTTTGGTCTTGGCCAAGTAAGTCCCAGGCTCAGACTGGGCGACAGCATGGGCCAAAGGCCGTCTCTGTTCCCATACAGTTAGGGAGCACTCAACTTATTTTGGTGGAAATTTAATACTGTGGACGTTGCCATCTCTGACAATTGGCCTCAGGATGAGAAAATGACTACAAGCACCACTTAGTTTCCTAGTAGAGATGTCATCTTCCTGTTCTGTGTCAGTATTGCATCTCCAAAATTGATCCATGAAAATGTTGGAGCGAGTAAATCATGTTTATCATTACCCCTCCTCTCTAGACCAAAGACTCAGTGGTGGTTTTGTCTGAAATCTGAGATTATCTGCCCTCCTATGCCTCTCCCTTCCCAGTCCCTATATTTATCAGAATAGCTGCTCCTGTGGTCATTTGTGTGTACGTCCCAGAGGACACAGGATTTTCTCCAGCACAAGAAGATCCATTTACCCAAAGGCTGCCTGGTGCATTCAAGTTCTACATCCTCTAGTTAACTTTGGCTGCCGATCAGGTGAGCTGAAGTAAGAGTTTGTGTCCCAGTCGAAGGACATGTGCCAGAGCTTTCAGACTTTGCGACACAGCTGGCAGAGCACCAGAGATTTTTGGTGTTCTACTCAGCAATATAATTTCCATCACCACTTTTGGAGTTCAAAGTCTTCAAAGTAGCAAGCAGCTCCTGGGATGCGTGGGAAAGATTTCCCTGTGTGCTGATATGACTGGGGTCAAATCTGCAGGTTCAGATTTAGAGAAAGATGCATCGCTCCTTAGAATACAGGAGCTTTCCACATACAATGCCTCCTACCCCCACCTCCTCTGCATGGCCTGAATTCTTCCCAGCAAAAGTAGCCCTTCAGGAAGATCTTCATTCATTCTGTGAATGCCTACAGCTTGGCTGGCTGAATTCAGGCCGATGCAACTGAAATTGTGGAAAAAAAAACCTAGCCATGAAAATCTCTGTTTTGCAGAAACTGTCTTTGGACTGAAAGCAAGATCTCAAAGTGGAAGCGCTATGGTATGGCAAAGCAGCTAATTCCTGCTAGGAGCTTGCATCTTCTAAGGAGAACAGGAGACATCAAGCTTGTTGCTGACACATGGCTGTATTTTACTATAGCTGCAGAAGGTGCACGATTGCTGGAAGGGACAAGGACCAGGCAAGGATGGAGCCCTTTAAAGCATGGTCACGTAGTGGGTGGGGGCGTGGAGGTTACTAATGAAGTCCCTAATGCTCTTAGCACTAATACGTTAATGCCTTAGCATATTAGGCAGTTCTCTCTTATACAGATTTTGGGTACAAGATGATTAGTAGGAAAGGTCTGTCATCTCTTGCCCTTGTGTTCTGCATTGCACCCATCCCTCTCTGCATTGTACAGTCCATTGCAAGAGACAGCACCTTGGAGGGTGAATAAACACAGTCCTGAAAACCCTCACCATTACCCACTGCAGATGTAACTGCCGTAAGACCAGAGACCTTCGCCTCAGACCAACACGGGTTGTGGTACCTCAGCTGCCTCCCAATGCCGACCTGAGATCCTAATCTCAGAGCCCACCACACAGAGAGCGTGGTAAGGGCAGGGGTGTTGGACTGAGGCAGCGATATCACCCTATGCATCTGCCGGTAGGCTCCTTCCGGTTGTGTCACAGCCCCAAGAGATGAAGCTGTGAAGATATGTCAGAGGCTGCGCTCCAGCCGAGATGAGATAAGCCCAGCAAGAGCCTGGCAAAACTCCAGCTCTCCTTCTGGTTCACCCAGAAGAGTTGCTGATGATGGAGGGTCCTGCTCAGACCTCCCACTGTGGTCACGGCCCCACCGGGAGCCTGGGGTTGGTCTTAGAGAGGGGCCCAGGCAGAAGGTGAGATCTGGGGAAATGCCTGAGCATCCCACAGCCATCTTTTATCTCTGTAACCGACCAAAGCAAGGTAATCTCACAGTCAAACACCTCCAAGGCAATCGGCATTTTGAGACCTGTGGTTTTGACCTCCCCGTTATCCACCTTGATGTTTCTAGTCTTTTTGGTGTTGTTGGGCAGCAGAACACAGCATGGCCATGGCCTGTGGCCTAGCTCAGAAAAGCCAACTAGCTGGGTTCAAAAAGAGCAGCAACACCCTTGTAATAAATGTTGTCCAATGAGCTTGACTTTGTGTCCTTTTAACAATTTAATTTTTTCTGTCCCTGTCTTGAATTACTAACATGACAATCCCTTCAGATGCTGAAGGCTAATTTCCTCCATCACCTCTAGCAGCACAACTCCAGAGCCATTTTATGAAAGTGAGTGGAGGGCAAGTGAGTAGCTTCATTTTCACTCATGCTGACCCCGATGGTTTAATGCATTTATACGACTGCATTTCAGGGCAAAACTAGGTTTTCTGGTTTGTTTGGTTTTCAGGTGTTGCTGTTTTTATAAAACACCGGAGTGAATGAAAAGCTTTTTCAAGTGACCCGGCAATGTTGAAGCAGGATGTGTGTTTGGTGAGGGAGGAGGGGACATTTGATGAAGAAATAAATTTAGTCTCAATGGGAAAGAGCAGTATGCTATAGCTAGGACAGAGGTCTGCCAGCAGCTCTTTCCTAAGTTTCTAGACTCTCCAGAGGTCCTCATATAGTCTTGATAACACCTAGGCTTTGTGGTCCTCCTAGAAGTTGGTCATTCGCAGTTGGGATCATCTGAGCAAACTAGTCCTTAAGTGCAGTCTGTCTAAAATTATACAATATTGACATATCACCATATGCACAGGAACTGTAATGAGCATTATTAGTTCTGGGAATTATTTTGGTAGAGAGCAGCAAGTGATAAGTGAGACAGAGAGGTCTATGCTCCCTCTCTTCTGCTGTGTAGTGCAATTACCTTTTGATGAATATCTCTAGGAAGCCAGGACAGAGCTCCTTTTACTATATGTAAAAATAATGCAATATAGAAAAAACACAACCCTATTCAACAGAGAACAACCCAGAAGGAAGCTAAACACCAACTGGAAATGAAGTGCTGGCTTATATTCCCTCATGAACAGGGAGTAAGTGGTTTACCTAAAGTAACCCCAATTGTACTGCACCGTTGGCAATTTCAGCTGTTAAGCGTAAAACCTTTAAATAATGGATTAGAAACAGGTGCTAATTATATCCAAACGTAAGGAGGGTTTTAGGAGAGTCAAAGAGCTTAGGTTCTCCCTGTTTCTCACTCAGCAAATTTCTCCTGTCCTTTGCCAAATTTCTTGTTGTGAGGCAAGAGAAGTTTATTAACAGAGGAAGGGGATTAGAAAAGGGAACCCCTGGGTTTGTTGCGTGACCTGCTGCTGCATCACATTCAACGTGTTATTTCGTCTGCCTTTCTCTCACTCTCAATGCAGGTGAGCATCGTGGCTTTTTCTTGGGCTCAAGACCTTATAGGACTCTTTATTTGGAGAGGAGACAGGGTCAGGACAGCCACTGTGGTGTGGAGCTGGGACCTACAGTGTGATTCTTAGTTTATTAAAAAGGCTTGAATCTGGGTTAATAGCTGTCCACCCTGGGTGCTTTCTCTCCCCTGTAGATTTGACTAGGGTTCAGCCCTGAATTTGAGAAATGTTCCCAGCAGGAGTTTTCTCAAACCTAATGAGTTTTCCAAAATGTCTTTTCTCCCCTGAATTCTTCCTTAACATTTAATAAAAAAAATCCTCAGCCACCTCTGCAGGTGAGTCCATATTCATTAATGCCTTGAAGTTGCATGGAGATTTACAGGTAAAATAGGCCAGGGAGGCTGCTAATATGCAATTAATGATAATAAACAATTAATTATTAAGACAATCTCAAAGGAGACAAGTGCTGGAAATGCCACTCCAAGTAACTCACCGTGTAATCTTCTTTTGGAAAAAACCCGAGTCAACAACTCCAGCATAAGGTCAAGCTGATCATGTGCAGCTTTAATTTGCGAAGCCATCGTGCAGGCTAAAGCTGGAGAGATTCCCCTCATTCTGATGATACACAGCAATCAATCCCTTGAGAGATTTAACATGACACCTGCTTGAAGTTACAGCCTGCAACATGTGGAGTCCTCAAGTGAATCGAGCCCTGTTTTCCTCTCTATTTTGAACATCACTGCAGATTTAAGTTTCAGATGGGACAGGGTGAAGGAGACAGGAGCATAACACACAAAAAGAAAATATTTTTTACATAGCTATTCTCGAGACCTTGTCCTTTGGAGTATTATTTGGGGCAAACCATGCAGAATTAGACTCTGCTCTAGTTACACCCATTGAATAATACATTGCAAGCAGCCTCTGCTCTGTCGTCACTGGGGCAATAGTCACTTGTAAAGGTAATCCAGAGCTGGCTGAGGGCTCTCCCTCTCTCCCTTCACCTAGAAGAAACAGAAGCACATGAAGGTAGGTGGTAATTGCTGGGACTACTTATTTACAGCCACAGCTCATGTGGGGTAAGGATGGGATTGCTTGTATAAACTCAGACATTGAACTCTTTATGCTTATATGTATGTGTTTTGCATATGGTGGTGTTCCTCCTAGAAGAGATGTGATCAATGGAAAATGGTTCAGCTCATTCTAAAGCAGTGGACTCAGAGGAGTCTGTCTTCCCCCAGGGGAAATTCCAAAATTTGCAGGTTTATTCTCTAATTTTTCCCTCCCCAAGCGAAAAAAAAAAAATACACCAACTTCCATGGAGGTCAGTACTATTTCTTAGTTCAATGCAAATCTAACTTATTTCACAGGCATCCATAGAGTGTCTTTAGGCTCGGTTCTAACAGAGCATTGAACCCCTCTTAGAGATTTGCTGGCTGAAGCTGATCTGCATCTAAAGTGGAATGAGAAGGTACTTAGACAGGAATCACCAAAGTTTTTGTTGGTAAAACATAACAGAAGCCATATTTGCAAATAGGATTCATGATCCACCACTGAAAGAATAGTAGCAATTACTGGATGATAGTTACTCAGTACTGCAGTTAGCTAACTGTTTTCTCTCTGGAATACAGAGAGTTTTCAGAAAGTGCTTATCCTCATGTGCTCTGTATGACTGGGCAGGCTGAGAGTGGACACCCATCTCATTTAACTCTAGATGTCTATGAGGTAGAGGTCAGTATCTGAGCTAACATCTTAGACTTCGTTTATTCCCTGGAGAGAATGAGGCACTTTCGAGGGTGAATCAGCTGACCTGTTTTTGACATCATCTATAGCGTGTGAGGAATTGTGCCCCGAGGAGCATGCTGAGCAGGGAGTGTAGGCTGCTATCTCACAGGGTCTGTAGTGTAGACACCTATATTCGGTCAGGTAGTTTCCACCCATGCTGTGTCCCAGTACAAGGTTGAGGTGACGCTTAACCATGCACCATCTTCTCTGCATGCTCTTGGTCCAACCCAAAAGAAGCCCGGATAAGGAACTGGGAATGGGGCCTCAGTGTGAGCTGGAAAGATTTTGAGTGAATTATTATTAACAGGGACTGCACAGAACACCAGATTTGCAAACCAGGCAGCATTTTTATATAAGAAAACATAAGGGTCTTTCGGCAAGGAAGCATGGTCTAAAGTGAAGGTATTGAGCTAGACGTTAGAACGTTTGGGGTCTGCACCTAGTCTGACTGTGGAAAAACTACCAGAATTTGAAGATGCCTCTTTCCCACTGATGAATGATAATAATAATGTTTCTCCTCGCTTCTGTGGGGTTGTGATTTTTGTCATTCCATGTCATTTATAGGTGCCCTTTAAGATCCTCCTATGGAATATATAAAACTTTGTCCTGGATTCTGAGTTTTCCTTTTTGCCATTCATGAGTTTTTTTCCAGGCTGGGAAGACCTTTTCAATCATTTAATCTGATTTATTTGCTACATATCACAGACTGGAGAGTTAAAACATGGGTTTTGTGATCAGAAAAGGCAAGAAAGCCTTTGCTACCAGGAGCCAGTTTTTCCCCTGCGTTCAAGCCCATGAGTCAAATACATGTGTACAGAGGAGAAGGCGGCATTGGGTCAGGCTAGTCAAGCAACAGAGACCACGATGCACACAGTGATGCAAATTTCTCAGTCATCAGACCTGTATGAGGAACAAGAAAGAAAAAAAAAATCTTTAAAACCTCATTAATGAATTACCGTCACTGCAGATGGTGCCCAGCTGTAAGCTCCTTTCCGCTCGTCTTAATCCCATTCCAAGTGACTACCTGAGGCAGAAGAGCTTGTTTGTTTTTTTTATCTGGAGAAGTGGTTGAGCACAGGAGCACATGGCGGTGGGGAGAGCTGTGAGAAGGTGAGAGATGTAAAACTTTAGGAAGGAAGGTGGGGTCCTGTCCCCCTGCATAGGCATCGAGTGAGAAGTGCTCCATCTTTCATTTGTAGGACTGAGAAGCGTAAACCTGGGAGATTTCTCTGCCTGGCTTTTTGATCTCTGTTGTGAGAGCTTGAGGGAGGCCTGATCTGGGATGGATTATTGACTCGAGCAAAGCTATGTACCTGGATTACCTTCGCTGCGGTGAGTTGAATCTGCCTATCTGTCCCTCTATACGCTGGTGAATCAATACAGGGAAAAGAAGCAACAAGGAAGATGCCGGAGCGATGGAGAGCAGGCAGCAGCAGGAGGTCTGATGGTAGTACTGATTGCCTTTTTCAGTAGCTCTTTTGTCCTTTTTTCTTACATCTTTGTTTCTTACTAGGAAAGTGAGATGTGGCTGATGTTTGTGTGGGAGAAATAGATGCCCGTGATAAATAAGAGTTATGCTTCTGGGGGAAGGTTGCTGATGTGATCAAGCCATAGCTGGTGGCTGCATTTTGCTCTGTTGAGCAATGCAGATGTTATCCCTGAAAGATTTCCAAAGGCCGTTTTTGTGCTTTCCTGGTAAGCTTCGCAGTGGGCTCTGCCTCCATATTTACTGAGGTATTTCCCAAGCAAACAGGTCTCTTTTCTGACCAGAGCTGGATTTCAGTTTTCCTGATATAACTCGCTGCAGCCGCTCAAAGTCTCTGCTGCTATTCAGGGACAGCAGGAGATTGAGTGGATCAAGCCCATGAGAAGGTACGGGCTCCTGTGCACGGAGAGGGGACTCCCGTCCGTTTTAAGTGGTGCTGCCTGGGCAGGGAGCCAGGCTGGTCGTAGGCTTGCTCCGACACCGCTCCCTGATGGGAGACATTGTGACTTTCACCACAATCACAACTGGAGTTTAAACCAGAACTTCTACTCTGATTCTCTCTGTAAGATCTGAATAGCCCGCAAGGCCTTTCTTTTTTTTTATTTTTCTTCTTTCTTTTTCTTTCGTTGACAACCCCTCAGTCTCTCTAACTAAAAGCTGAAAGAGTGGCCTGGTGTTTTTTGGCTAATACAAGCCTCAGGTCATTAACCCTTGACAGTTCTTCAGTGAATTACTATTAAAAAAAAAGAATTAATTTCTTAGGCTGAAAAGAAGTTGTTATAGTTGATGACTTCAGAGTCATTTAGAACATCAAATTTCACCCCTTGAATAGTACAGGACACTGAATTTCATTTCGTAGCTCCTGGCCTTTCATTTATGGCCTTTATACATCGTATTAGAAAACTCGTAATGTCAGGACCACAGGCTGAATTAACACGGAAGGGAAGAAGAGTATTGATATGAATTTACCAGGAGGTCAGAGGTCAGCAACCCATTGAGCCTTTGAAGAGAGGCTCATACTCCTGATCTGCAAATTTCTGCATCTCTGTGACTCTTCGTGTAAGATTGGGACCAAGATTTGTATTTGGTTTTGAACATCTGAAACTAAGTATGTTCTTGGCCTCTCTTTAATCACTATGAATTATTGCTTGTGATGATGATTGATTGGTATTTATCTTCTACATCATCTACTCCCTCAAATTGCTCCTTACAGCAACTGAGGGCACAAGATAATGTTTCCAACTCTTGCTGTGTTTTTTTTGTTTTGTTGGTTTTTTGTCCCTCCCCTCATCCCCCTGCTTCACTGGATCTCCCTTGGCTCTATTTTGGAGCTTTAATAGTTTTTTTTTTTTTCTCATGTCTTTAGTTTATTTCCTTGTAATCACGACTGTCGTCTTATCATGCTTTGGAGAAACATGAATCATTGGCCAATAAGAGAGTTTTATTGCTATAAATTGTAGTTATTAATTTGTGCCCATTAATATAACAGAGGGACAAACTGCACATTCAAGTGTAGAATATCACTTATACAACTTAGGTAGATCACTTTGGAGAGATAGACAATGGATCTCTTAATCTCTTCCCTTCACAGTGCAATTCTCCCCCCCCTACCCCACCCACCCCAAGTCTACTATCACTTAAAAACAGAAAACAATTTTTTTTTCCCCAGTGTAGTTTTAAATCACTTGTGAGAAGGGGCTTCCACTACTTCGTTTGAAGATCATTCCAATCTAAATGACCTCACTTGCCCTTTTCTCAGTTTTATCCCATCACATCTATTTATACCCTCTTGCTCTACATTAAGCAGTTCCTCTGCATGCCTGGGAAGAATTAACACCTTAACATTTTGACCACATAGAGAATGAAAAACACAGGGGAAAATCAAGACCCAGGTGCAGCTAGTGCCAAAAATGTTGCTTCAGAAAGGACTTGATTTCATCTATTTGTGTAGTGCCTACACTCATCAGCTTCCCCTCAGCCTAACTTATCTCCTGGCTTACAGCACGCAGTCATTCCTCATTGTTCGCTTACAAGGGCTGAGAGCTCTTCACAATGGAGATCCTACTTCTTCCTTGGCTCTCAGATCCCTCCTGCCTGCCAGCTCTTTTATTTTCCCTTGGGCATTAGCTGGCCAAGCAATGTATATTTAGCGCTTTCAATTTTTTTTTCTTCCCCTCCTTCATTTAACCAACCCCTAAATCATTTTGTTGCTTTTCTCCAAAACATCTCAAAATTGTCGGCATCCTGCAGGCTTGTGGCTGTCCAATGTTATCCTCAGTCTTCCTCCTGCAGAGCACGGAGGTTAAGTTTGTTGCCTTACTTTCTTAGGTAAGGCAACATCAGTTTCCACTGATGTTTGTGCCCTAGATTTTGAGAAGAGTTCTGCACATACTTAAAGGCTTAGCAGGGGAGGTGGGTGACCAAGATAGCAATGCAAATCCTTCCACACTTGTTTCAGAACAGCTCATCGGGAAACAATGCACTTTTCTTGGAAATTTGCTTTATCTCTTTCTCTTTGCCTTAATGAGGTAACGTCAATCACTGTATTGGGACCAAGGAGATGAAGGTTGTGTTCTTAGTGTTGGAGCAAATCCAGAGGAGAGCCACAAAGATGATCCAAGGGCTGGAGCACCTCTGCTATGAGCAGAGGCTGAGACGGCTGGGGTTGTTCAGCCTGGAGAAGAGAAGACTCTGGGGAGACCTTCGCGTGGCCTTCCAGTACCTAAAGGGCCTACGTGAAAGCTGGAGAGGGGCTCTTAACAACGGTGTGTAGTGATAGGACAAGGGGCAATGGCTTTAAACTGAAAGAAGGGAGATTTAGATTAGATCTAAGGAAGATGCTCTTCACTCTGATGATGGTGAAACACTGGAACAGGTTGCCCATAGAAGTTGTGGATGCCCGATCCCTGGAGGTGACCAAAGCCAGGTTGGATGAGGCTTCCACCTTGTGGAAGGTGTCCCTGCCCATGGCAGGGGGTTAGAACTGGCTGTTCTTTAAGATCCCTTTCAACCCAAACCATTCTATGATTCCATGCAAGTGTTACTGGGCAAATCACTTGGTCTGTCAGTACCTCAGTTTCCCTTTTAGCCATTGTCTTTGATGCCCTGGGAACCGTGAACGTCACTCATGATCATGTCTATCTATGCAGCTCTGAGACAGAGAGAAACCCTAAGCACTGCAGGCTCCCTAAGCTGCCTGCTTTGTACCCATGCTATGTGCTGGGCTTCAACTGGGTATCAGCATCCAGAACACGCTTGGAAGGAGCCAGGCTTGGGTCTCTGGTGATAGCATATGCAGGAGCACCTCGATATTGCCCGGTAAAAAGAGATTGGCTCTCATTACAGCACCCAGAGAGCAGAGGTGACCTCTTTGTGCACACATGCTTGATCACAGCGTGGTGGTGGGCAAGTCTGTTCCTGACAGCAAGCCTGGGCCCGTGCTGGCTGGTGGTGTGGATATCCTAACACATGCAAAATACCATCAGCCATCTCAACAGCAGCCTTGGAGCGTTGCTGGAATCCAACAAAGCAATAAATCTGTAGAAATGATATCTGCTTACTCAACAGACCCAATGCACGTCCCAGAGTCACGTTGTGCCAGTTCTACTCCTTAAACAAACACGTGTTTTTAGACTTTATTAGCCATCAGTAAAGCTGTGAGAGTGAGAAATGGCTTCTTTGCTGCCTTATGGAGACATATGTACAGGTGCCTGTGAACCTCCAGCTGCTGTGCTGGGTTGCACGGGGTGGCACTGGGAGTGACAGAAGAGCAGAGCGTGCGTCTCAAAGCAACAAGACTCTAGTAGGTAATAAGAATAACTTACTGAACTGCAAATTTAGGATGTTTGATCTGGAGTTAGTAGGAAGAAACACATTTGCAGCAACTTTTAGTACTAAAACTGCACCTAAGAATAACGAGATATTTCCTAAACTTAAGAGGTAACTGACAGTCACTACAGTTGACTCAATAAATTAAAACAGTTTGGTGGAATATTTTTTTGGGTCCTACTTGAAGGAACATTCACTGCTGCATCAAAGTTTATTCGGTAATTATCCCATGCAAACAGCTCACAGGTTTCTTTTTCTCAGTGGCTCGATTTCTTCATATTTGCATTCTTTCTGCATTAGCTGACCAGGCTTAGTCACCTGGTGCCATCCTTGCTTCTTGACTGCACAAGCCAATCTTGTGTCACTGAGATCTGGCCATGAGGTCTTGCAGGGAGGTAGTTCTGACTTGTCCTCCATGAACACCTCAGCAAGCCCATAAGCACATTTGGCAGGTGTCCTTACCATTAAAGTTTGGGCAGAGTGAACACTGAAGTAGGAAAAATGTGGCATTTGGCCAATCCATGGAAAAAAATCAGCACAAATAATCCTAGGGATATTTTGCAGTACTTTTCCAGCCCTCTTCCCTTTTTGTTGAGGATTCATTTGCCCACTTCAACACGCTATAACTTTAAGCTTCCTCAAAGGCACACAAAGCCTCTTAATAAATAATCTTGCTATTTCTTATCACATCTGCCTTTGAGTGAGAGACAGGGCAAATGGGACAGTGTTCACATCTGAATCCAGGTCAGGATCAGATGTAGGCTGGGAAATGGCAGTGATGAAGAGCCGAGTGATGACTGCGGTGTTGTATGAGCTTTGCATTAACTCCCATGTGTTTTAGAAGACGTGGTTTTAGGATGGATATGAGGCCAGGGAAGTGAGGTGTACAGCAGCAAGGAGGGCTACATTTCTGCCTACGCTTTCACATGTCACCTGTTACCATAATATCTGAACACTTACTGCTCCGTGGATTGCAAGGTGTGAGCTGAATTGGCCAACCCTGGCAATCTTCAGGAGTAGCAGAAGCAAGAAAGGAGAAGGTGAAGATCTTCAGAGCTGCTAAGGGTGGTAAGGGCAAATGTAAAAACATGGAAAAACAGAGAGAAACCACCGGTTGTGGGAGTGAAGAGTTTTACAGGCAGGATTTTGAAGACCTTGCATAATATTGTGAAAGCTGGTGAAGTTTATGAAGGTTGAGATAAGCTAACTCAGAAACCGATAGGTGTTTTAGCAGGAAGGGATGGCAGGAGATTTTGGAGAGATTACAGTCAAGAATCTGTAGGATTTGGCAGCAATCCAGGGATGAGTGCTTGGTGTGAAGGAGATGTAGGTGTTGAACACGACACAGAGGTGGTGAGTTTTGAGTGTCATAAGAGTGCAGGTTATTCCCAGCAAGGAGGGCTGGGAGTTTGTGGTGAAAGATAAGGAGGTGTTCTTTTAACTGCGATGACAGAGCTGGCAGCCCCACATCTGGGAAAGAGCTCGGAGGAAGAGTAGGAGAGACCCAGCAGTGGAGAGTTACACCTGCTACCATGAATCATAGAATCATAGAATGGTTAGGGCTGGAAGGGACCTTCAAAGGCCATCTAGTCCAACCCCCCTGCAAGGAACAGGGATATCTCCAACTAGATCAGGTTGCTCAGGGCCTCGTCCAACCTGGCCTTGAACGTCTCCAGGGATGGAGCATCCACCACCTCTCTGGGCAACCTGTTCCAGTGTTCTACAACTCTCATGGTAAAAAATTTTTTCCTAATATCCAACCTGAATCTACCTCCCTCTATTTTAAAACCATTGCCCCTTGTCCTATCACAACTGGCCCTCCTGAACAGCCTCTCCCCATCTTTCTTGTAGGCCCCCTTGAGATACTGGAAGACCGCTATAAGGTCACCCCGGAGCCTCCTCTTCTCCAGGCTGAACAGCCCCAACTCTTTCAGCCTGTCCTCATAGGAAAGGTGCTCCAGCCCTCTTATCATCTTCGTGGCCCTCCTCTGGACCCTCTCCAACTGGTCCATGTCCTTCTTATGTTGGGGACTCCAGAACTGGACACAATACTCCAAGTGAGGTCTCACGAGGGCAGAGTAGAGGGGAAGAATCACCTCCCTCGACCTGCTGGCCACGCTCCTCTTGATGCAGCCCAGGACGCGGTTGGCCTTCTGGGCCGCAAGAGCACATTGCCGGCTCATATTGAGCTTCTCGTCCACCAGTACTCCCAAGTCCTTCTCTTCAGGGCTGCTCTCGATCCATTCTCCGCCCAGTCTGTATTTGTGCCTGGGATTGCCACGACCCATTCCCATTCTCCAGAATGTGGAGAATGATATCACCAGCTGACATCACAGGGAGCACAATGACAAGAGAGAGAACGAGGATGAGGAAGAAGTACCAGGGCATTCAGAGAACGTGTGGAGGGAAGGCAGCAGAAAATGCACAGTCTCTCACAAAGCAGACTGAGGCCAGCAATCGTGGTGTCCATTGCTATGCAGGGAAGCTGGATCTCGATTGCAGCTCAAGCAGAGGAGAGGCAGCAGCTGGATTTTTTAGCTGTTTTTTTTAATGTCAGATTAAAATATGGAGTCTTTTAAAGGACTCAAACCATTCTGTTCACGAAGTTTTGAATGTTTCAATTTGAAATTTCTGTTTTTCTTCCATTTTTTAAAAACAATCTTTCAGCTGCTTTGAAAAAGGAAAAAAAAAGGCAAGCAAAATTTTTTTGTTTAACTTAAAATAGCTTTTTTACCTTCTCATCTCTCAAAAATATCAGAGGAACACCATTTGAAGGGTCAGCCCAGGAGAAAATACTTTCTTTTCTTTTCCTCAGTATTTCAGGTATTAATTTATGATCATTCTTTTCCATTCAATTTTTTAAAAAATATTTTTAAAAATGTTCTTTGAAGTATCAGCTTCAGCTAAGGAGAATCTCCCTGCTCCTCCTCCTTTGTTAGCATTTCAAGTATTCATTTCTGGTAGCTTAGAGACAGGACACAAGGAATGATACGCATCTGATGAAACACCCTTATTGTCACCATCTGTATTCATCACCTTGAATTTCTTTTCCAGACAGCGGAGAGAAACAATAGTTTTGAGATAGAGTTCATCTGAAGCATCCAGTTCAGGATGAGATGAACATGCCCTAAAAGACACACATCTTTCTGGTGACTCTGAAGGAAGCCTGGAACGACTGCCTCAAGTAGAGACATTACAGATATCCACATCCAGCCCAAAGTATCCTGCCTGGCTAGGATATATTTGTCCCATGGTGCCCAGGCATTGACTGATCCTTGTCTCTGCTCCCTGATTGCACAAGATCTCTCCAACCCTGTTTGAGGTTGAGCAGTTTTGAAGCCACCCAATCATACTACCCCGCCACAACACTTTGTTCTTCCAGAACGGCTCCAACACATCTGGGAAAAGACACACATGTAGTAAATACCCACCATTGTCACACAGCTGGTGGTGGAGAGAAACCATTATCCCTTATGCTCCTGCACAGTGCCCAAAAGGAGCAGGTGTTTGGCAAGGGCTAGTCCCAAGAGATCTCATGAGTTCCAGTGAGTCCTGCTGGCTCATCTGATCTGAGAATGTGGCACTGCAATTCAATAGATGGAGAAAAGAAACGTTTATTGTGTTAAAAGTGTAGGCAATGCTACCCTTGATGAGAGGTCAAGGTTCTGCTGACATGAATTAAAATCAAGATAAGTAAAATTATAATGATGTAAATTTTGAGGGTAGAGCAAAAGTAGCGGAAAAGCAGGATCATTAATAAATAAAAAGAAGACAATGATTCAAAACTGGCTGAGTTACTTAATGTCTTTAAAAAAAAAAAAATCTCTCCTGAAGAAGAAAACTATAGGAGAGTAGTTTGGACAGGATTTAAAGTGAGGAAGGAAGTAACTATATTAAAAAAAAAATAAAATTAATTGATAAAGAACAAACGGAGGAATCCTTGAAAAATTTGGAAAGCACACAGATCAGCTTTGCTGATCATGTTGGCACATTGGACATTAGAGAATGAATTGAGAAACCAACTGTATCGCTTCCCAAAGGCAACTGGTGCTAACTGGGATGAATAAAGAAGAAAAGGCTGGAATAATATCCCCGATTTTTTTTCCCCTACTGCTCCAAGCCAAAAGGAGAGAGTCACCCCAGGTGAGACATTGTGTCTTCTGATATAATGGAACAAATGTTAAGGCAGAAATAAGTATACAGCTGTATGACACAAGAATTGTAGACAAAAGGCCAAAATGCACAATGCCAAAGAAACTTGACTGCTTCTACTGTTTATCAGATTTATCTGTGGAAAATTATTTCAAAGGATTTTAGAAGATACATTGTTGAACAGATTCACAAACATACTGAAAAACTGAGAGAGAAAGAGTATACATGTTGAAATGTGGAGGGATCTGATTTGATTTAATGTCTTTTGAAATAATTTTTTAAGAGTGCAAAAAACACATTAATGACAATCAAAATGGATAATAATTTGGAAGGAACTGAGGACATCAGAAAGGAAAGAGAAATGGTATAAAGGGGCCTAGAAATGTTAGAAATGGTCAGAAAAATGAGATCCATACTGGAAAAAAAAAAAGCAAATGTCACGTATCAATGGTTTAATAATCTCAAGTAAATGTTTTGTTGGAAATGTAAAATTGGGAAATGACGGTGGTGTAGTGGAAATTAACTTGTGCCTTACGGTGGACGAAAACACGAGGATTGAAACAGTTATTTTGTTGCACATGTGGATAGCCCCGCATTGAACTCAGGAGGTGTGTGCAATGAAGCGTCTGTGTGTTTACAGAGTTGGGAACTGTCCTGAGGAAGAAGGGTTGGAGTGGGTTTGCATGGAAACTGGAAAAAAATCTTCCAACACCTGCAGTTGCTGGAACCTACAGTGAGTTTCTTCTACTGAAATAAAATCCTAGAATGGTTTGGGATGGAAGAGACCTTAAAGATCATCTAGTTCCAATCCCCCTGCCACAGGCAGGGACACCTTCCACTAGACCAGGTTGCTCAAAGCCTCATCCAACCTGGTCTTGAACACTTCCAGGGATGGGGCATCCACAACTTCTCTGGGCAACCTGTTCCAGTGCCTCAGCACCCTTAATGCAAAAAATTTCTTCCTTAGACCTAATTGAAATCTCCCCTCTTTCAGTTTAAAGCCATTGCCCCTTGTCCTATCACTGCATGCCCTTGTGAAAAGTCCCTCCCCTCTCCAGCTTTCTTGTAGGTCCACTTTAAGTATTGGAAGGCTGTAGAAGACATACAGCCTTTAGCTGCCAAGTCCAGATCCAGTTATAGACTGAAATCTCTTCAAAGCTTGTGATGACTTTCTTGGTTCATCTCTCAGTAGTTGGTTCTTGGGTGTCATTTTTTCAGCATGCCTTGCCTCAGGTCCTGGTTTTTGTGCATATTCCCACTTCTTCAGCTGATCACTCTAGTCAGCTGTTTTGCTTTCCTGGATACTCACATAATCAGTTTTGCTCAGCCTCTTTCTTCATTCACCTTTAAAGACAGGAAGACGAGGAGGATAAGCTTGGATTGTTAAGGGAGTGGGTGCCTATGAGTTAACCAGCCTAGGAAATCTCATCTGGTTGTCTACAAAACTTCTTCCATGCCTAAGCTTTTATGCCCTCCTTGGTGATGGAAATAACCCTGGAATGAGAGACGGGAGGTGGAGGAGGCATATAATCAAGGGATGTGCATACCGGACAGACTTCATGGGAAGACAAAAGGACTTGCTAACACCTTGCTCAACCCACAGTTAATCCTTGTGATGCATGTATGTTTTTGTGATCTTGTTCCTTTCCTGTAGTCAATTGTATCAGTTCTAGGTTTCTGGCACAGAGCAAGCTGCTCTGTTATTGCCATGTTGTCACCTCCATCTCATGTGATAAATACACATCTATTTATCGGTTTCCAGGCATGAGTATGCAGATCAGCTTGGACATAAAACTTCAAGACCAGCTCAAAAGGAAACACAAAGTTATTCTCCCAGTATTACCAGAAATGTGAGTAAAGGGCAGTGCAGGTTACCTAAAATCCTGGATCCTTAAACCAGCAATATTCTTAGGAAATGCCTGGCTGTGACACTAGAAATACCCTCTGAAACCAAATCATTGTCCCCAGCTTCTAGCGATATTTCTGAACTGGTGCTGGAGCTGAGATGTGAGCAGTCTGAAACAGCCAGATGGGACTGTTGCTGTCGGAGCCTGTTGCAGAGACGTCTCAGAGTTGCATCACAGAGTTGTTACTTTGATAGACCACAGCTGGGTGTTGAACAGTGTGTGGCAGAATTGGCCTCTCTGCCTCTGGCTTCTTAAGGCCTTGGTTTCACTTTAGGAAAGACAAATCCTACATTTCTTTAGCAAAAGAAGACCAATCCTCTGTATTAGGGCTTCTCTGCTCCCTGCAGTGGAAGAATGCTTTAATTTCACAGTGGACTGTGATTAAAGCATCTCAGGGGAGCTGTCGCAGTACTATTGTATTGAGGAACTCGGAGAACTGATTGATGGGGGATGACGGGATATGCAGGAGAAGGAATAATGAATGGGCACTGCTGTGTCCCTGTCTCCTTCTGCTCACCAAGAGAACCTAACAGATGCTCCGTGTGTCGTCCATCATCTTGTTTTATTACCTTGTTCTCATGTACAACTATCCTATGTTTCTTCCTAAGCAGAAAGTAAATCTCATAACTCAGGAATATGAACAAAGCCTTCGTACAGGGCTGGGGACCCAACCTTGGTAAGGTCTGTCCTGACCAAGGTCTCAATCCCGTAACCAGATCTTCATGGCTTAGTCCCTATCCTCTGAACTGCTACTGATACCATGAGTTTTGGTCTTCAACTTCTTAAATGCAGCTGTCATTTGCATGGTGAGGGTGACTCTTGGCAAAGTAATAACATTTCTCAACTGTATTTTATCTCATGTCAAAGGGACTCAAGTTCATAATTTAAGTCCATGAAGACTGATGTATCAACTATAGAGATATTGTCTACAGAATAAATGCTTTTAAAAGTAAGGAACATGGAAAAAACACTATTTTTTAGCTACATCAGAGGGGTTTATTTCTTTGTACCCGTGGTCAATGGCTGAAAAATTAATTAGATAATGCATCTGGAATAGGAGGGAGATTTGCTGTAGGTGAATCTGATCCCTGAGACTAATTCTTATCCTCCAGAAAGCTGGGCTTCTTGATTACTTAGGTTAAATGCAATGTAATCCTTTGCATTGAAGGCTGTAGCTGGAAATACAACTTAGACTGCTGCGCTTTGAAAATTGACTTGTTTCAAAATGATATGGACCCAAATGAAGAAAAAGCAGTACATTCTTTCAAAAAAACCCAACCCCAAACCCAAAACAAACCCTCTACCAAAACCCCCCCAAACCCTAGAAAAACAACAAAAAACCCTGTCTACTAAGGTCTGCCTTATAATTACGAATTCAAATTTAATTTTCTTACGAGAAAATCCAGTAATCACAAAAGGGAAGAGCTAATAATATTAAAGTAATGAGAAGTGGAATATTCTATCAGATCACAGAAAATATCTCTGATGATGAAACAGTTCAGATTGCTACAAAGGATTGATCGTATTAAACTGTCAGCTGGATCTTAATTACCACAGGAGCCTGAGCCAAGGAGAATGCAGACAACCTTTAGAGAAGCTTCCTTCTCTCTGCTCAATCGCAGAATAAACTAGGCTAGAAGGGACTTTGGAGATTCTCTGGTCCAACCACACACTCATAGCCAGGCCCAATAAATCAGGTTGCTCAGTTGAGTTTTGAGCATCTCTGGGGTTGGCTGTTCCTCCACCTCTTAGGTCCCAGTCTTTGATAGCCATCATTAAGATTTTTATCTAATACCTAGATGACATTTTGCATGCTGCCACTTGCATCTACCACGTCTTAAGGCTTTACTGTGTACTTCTGGGAAGAGTCTGGCTCTCTATATACCGTGTCCTATGAAGTTATAGGCAATGATATGAATGCCTCCAACTCTCTTCCCCAGTTTCAACAATTCTAGTGCTCTTACCCTCTCCCTGCACATCATGTGCTCCTATTTTGTCCTACCATCTTGGTGGCCTTTGCTGGACCCACTCCGGTATGCCAGTATCTTTCTTGTACTATGGAGCACCAACCTGGACACAGTGTCCAGATGTGCTTTCAAAAAAGCCAAGAAGAAGGGAGTTATGACTTCTCTTGCCCTGCTTAGGACACTCTTGCTAATACATTGCAGTATGTAGATGGTGCTCCTTGTCATGACGGCTCACTGCTGACGCCTGTTCAACTTCTCATCTACCACGACCCCCACACTCATTTCTGCAAAGCTGCCATCAGTCAGCCTGAGTCTGCATTGCTGCATGGGGGTTTACTGTCCCTGACACATGGTTGGTGTTTTCTTCTCCTGGGGGTCATGCCAATTAATTTCTCCAGACTTTCAAGGTCCTTCTAAATGGCAGTCTTGCCCTCCAACACGCCGACTGCTCCCAACAGTTTGGCATTACTGGGGAGCTTGCTGAGAGTGCCTTCTGTCACCATACAGGTCACTAATGAGGATTTCTGAGTGGCTGTCTCAAGTGCTGCCCTGCCTGTCATTCCAGCCTTAGGGCTCAGGAAGGAACAACCTGCCTGTTAGACTGCTGCTTTGAGTAAGAAATCATCCAGATCATAGACACGGACACTAATATAAGAGCTTGAATAAGTGCATACTCCAAGAGATGACCTGAGAGAAGTTAACATTGTGCTTGTTTCTGCTCAGGACCCTTACTGTCCTTGGCTGTAAGAAATACATATTTCTTGTATTACATATTTCTTGTATTTCTTGTATGCTGGAGAGGGACTTTTTACAAGGGCGTGTAGTGATAGGACAAGGGGCAATGGATTTAAACTGAAAGAGGGGAGATTTAGGTTAGATATAAGAAAGAAATTCTTTACATTGAGGATGGTGAGATACTGGAACAGGTTGCCCAGAGAAGTTGTGGCTGCCCCATCCCTGGAAGTGTTCAAGGCCAGGTTGGATGAGGCTTTGGGCAACCTGGTGTAGTGAAGGATTTCCCTGCCCATGGCAGGGGGGTTGGAACTAGATGATCTTTGAGGTCCCTTCCAACTCTAACCATTCTATGATTCTGTTCTATGAAATAGGACATGGGCATAGTATAGCTTAGTAGAGGAGATATCCGTATAGTAAATTCTCAACTGAATCCCAGAAGAGAATGAAAATAAATAAACGATCTTAGATGCAATTAATCCAAACCCTCCTAGATGAATCTTCCCCATGTCCTCCTCTGAAAATGGTAGAGGAAAATGATATAAGCTGTAGGTACCATTAAATCCAGGTTGTTTTTAGCACAGAAGATAGAGGCTTGCATCTCCAGCATGCCCTCTAGCTTACTGGTCCAGCGGTGTGGTTGAAGGGATGGTGGCAGTGGTTGCAATCACTAATGCACTGTTCCTACCAAGAAGTGAGTTTACTTGTATTTAACACCAGCTCTGACAAAGACCTGGGTGAAGAACTCTGTGTTTTAAGCTCATTCAGCCATAGAATAGAACGGCAATGTCAGCTGTCAGAAATCTCTTTTCCAATCAGTGAAAAACTTAAAAGTCCTACACAAAGTTTGATGATCTTTTTCAAGTGATTTTAAGTAACAAATAAATTGAGGGAAAAATATGCAACCTACCTGTTTTGTTTGCAGAGAGTTCTTATATAATCACAGACAAATGGATATACTGTCTTCCAGTTCAATGCTTTTCTCTTTCAATGAATCAAACAGCTCAACTTTTGTCATTTTCCATACAATGCTATAGACTGGTCAGACCATAAATACTCCTTGTTAATAAAATCACTTTGACATTTAAAAAATATTTTTCTTTCTCAAAAAGGGCACAGAGCAAATTGAAATGAACCTTTTTAGAGAAACATGGTTAGATCTTACAGAACAATGATTCATCTTTCTTGCCAGAAACTCCCACCTTTTCTGGGAAAAATTTCAAATGAAATAATCTTGTTCATGATTTCCCTAGAATGCACACCTGGAGTTTTCAACCAGCTCCATTCCAAATATTAATGGTGACACGTAAAATTTTAATCTGTCTGGAAGAAATGACTTTATAAAAATGAACGCTACAATTACTTGTATGGGAAGAGAAACTTCCAGTAAAAGTCTGCACACTAATTTATCCACAAAAGCCATACAAGAATTGTCATTAGGCTTATTCAGGCTAGAGAAAAGGCACAGATGTTTAGCACTAAGTGAGATGAACTAGTGGAGCGGTTGCTGCTGGACAGGGTAAACTCTTGATAATTTAAAGTATTTAAGTTAAGTCTGGATGCTTCTCATGAAGGCCTTCTCATCTCTCAAATAGTGGTTACAGACTTGGTGCTTAATTCATAGAGTCAAGTTCTCTGACAGCTCTCCTGCCTCAGCTCGTGCACTTTCTAGAGTGGTATCTTGAGTCCTCTCCTTCTTCTATGTCCCTAACAGAGAGAAGGCTGCAAACAAACCTCGGTGATAACAAGCCTAGTGTGAGGGACAGAAGGTGAAGGCTGATATGAAGATATGTGCTGCAGATGTATTGAGTTTTGACTAAGGGTTCACATAATGGATGCCCAACCACATGGTCACACAGTTGTCTCTGTGTGAAGTTGAGGGGCACATATTTGATAGGATTTAAAAGTCTGTGACTTGCCTATGTGCTATAGTTTAGTCTTTTTGAGATGTCATTTTGAACTATGATGGGAAATTGAAAAATAGAGGCCAGGCTGCCTGGCACAGCCCTGATTGAGTAGAACAGCCTTCATGAGAGATTCAGTCTTTCCCACGGGTGGACTCCTACAAATTTTCCAGTACAGCTGCTGACCTCTTATATTAGAAGCAAGCCTACAGAGAGATGACTTTGCTCTTCTGGGTCAAGGATCCCACAGGAATGGTCTCTGGACCCTGAAAGATGTGCTTTCCTCAGGTGGAAAAGCAATGCTGTATAAGGAGGACGGCGTAATCGCGCGAACACCAAGCTTACGTTTAGAAGATTCATGTTAAGGATCTGAGAAGTAAAACTTGGTGAACCCATTCTTGCAGGATCCCCAAATCCCTGACCTTCCAATAAAAGCCCTTTATGACTCTGGTCTCTCTGCAAGCAATTGCTTTCTATAAAAGAAGGTGCTTAGTGCTGTAAGTGATATTGGTGCACAGGCGCAATGGCTGCGTAAGTAATAGATAAGTGTTGTTAGAAGACAAGAATTCGAGTCCATACAAAAGTGAGGTTTCCCACTGATTTTGTACCTGAATCCAACTGATTGATTTTTTTTTGCTCTCTGTATGTGTTTTCTTTGCAAAGAGGAAGTGCGAGAGAAAGCAGGAAGACTCTCTTAGGTGAATTATGAAAGAACAAGTCATTTCCCATTATTTATCACTCACAGGTTGCTTGTCTGTCCTTATTTCATGCCCAAATCTCAGTGATCCAGCTGTTGAGCATTCATATGAGAAGCCAACTTTGACATCTGCCATGAATGTGAAAATATTTGGGTTAGGACTCACCAGACTTTCCTGTTAAAATAATATTTCACTGAAAAATTTCTATGAATCTCAGTCATCTATGTCCTGAGTAAGTGACTATCAACCAGCCGAGAAGTAACAAACATATACACAAACCTTAAGAGCTACTGTCATCTTTACTCTAGCTCCATTGATTTCCCTGGAGTTACCCAAAAGATAAATCTGATTCCAAAGTATTGTTCATGAGTGAGTAGGTTGATGAGCTGATGAGTGGGGTGGGGTGGCTCAGGAAAGTTATCCAGGTCTCTGAGGGCCTTTATGCAAAAAATTACCTCTTTGGTAATATACAAAAAAAAACCCAACTATTACCTCTTTGGCCTTGACTGCATTCTCACTTATACTGGTGTGATTTGAGAGGAGTGCCACTGAGTCAGATTTATACCTGAGTTACCTGGGCACAAGCAAGAGAAGGATTGGGGAAACTGTGCCTAAAGCCCTGGTGGATTTGAGAGCCTTCTCCAGCAGCTTAGGTAGCTTTTCTTTCTATCCTTAGCAACACAGTCCTGATTAACCCTCCAAGCTGTGGTCAGTCATTCTGAGGACAGTTTGATTGACAGCATGTAATCTGCTAGCAGTTTTCCTTGCATTGTCCAGTGCATTAGATCCTGGAGGTGGTTGGTTGGCTGTGTTGGTTTTATTTTTTTTATTATTTATTTTGTTCATTTATTATTATTTATGTTGATTATTAATCTCTTGGACATTCTATAAGAAAAAGCCATCCTGAGCAAGAGGCATGAAGTATATCAATGTAAGTACAAAAATCTACATTGAAACTCCTCTCTCACGTATCTATAAATATATGGTTTTGGGCAAGATGACCATTTTTGTTGCCTTGCCAGATATACAGTAGAATCCCCTTCCCATTCTGAAACTTCAAACGGACAATACGAAACTTGTCCCTGTGGGAACTCTTTATATTTCATACAAGGTTTTTGTGGAAGGCTCTTTCTTCACATTATATACTGAATGTAAAAGCAGATCTGACAGACCATCTAGGCTTGGGTGGGTAATCGACTCTGTCACTCAAAACTTAAGGGACAATGTTACTTTACACTGGTGATCCCTTAACAGTCTCGTGAAATTATTCCCAAAGAAAATTATTATTGGGAAAATATGTTATGATTTGTCCCTTATTTTAATTTTTGTACTTCTTTCAATATGATTTAACAGCTTGAAAAAGTAGAACAAATCCTTGGGAAGCAGTTAGATTTCTGGGAGTGCAGCCAGCATATTGTAGACCACCATTGGTTCAGGGACTACAATTTGGATAAGGGGTTTGTTTGGAAATTATGCTGCTGGTGTCTGAAAGCTCTAATGGGGGATTCATGGAGAAAAAGTTAAAGCTACCTTTCTGAAAGCTGTTGAAAAATAGAGAAAGGAGATACTTTTTTCCCTGGAAGACAGAGTGACGGATCAACCTTTAACCGGGAAGTAAATAAATGAATAATTGCTTAGTGAAATATATACATGGAAAGAAAAAATCATACTGAAATCTTTGTCAGTGTGTATGGATAGAAAAAAGCAGAGATTTGTCAAAATAATAATCTTTCAAATGGTGCCTAATGTCTTTTCTCACCTATCTGAGGTTAAACTTGTATTTATTGCAGGAATGAATTTGCTGTAGTACCAAGTCCACAAATATTTCATTTGACAGTAGCATAGTAAGAAAATGATGGCTTCATTCTAAAATGTGGAGAAAATCAGCATTTAGAGCTTTTTGAATGCTGCACTGTCATGCAATCAATGACAAAATTCCTATTAATTACAGTGGACACCAAACTGGTCTTCCAAAGAATAATTTGTGAGTGGCATGACTGTTTTCTTGAAACTAGAACTTTATTCAGCTGCTGCAAGCAGTGTAACAAGGAGAAAGCTGAAGGAAACGTGTCATTAGAAATACATTTATTGTTTTCTAACTAATTTGTGAACACTAAAAAGAATTTATTTCTTGTGAGAGATTGTTCTAAAGTTACCATAGAAAACTGCTGTCAAGTAAGAACATAATTCAGAAGGTAAATGGGATGTAGATGCTTGTAGCCAGAACCACCTTCTGCAAGCTGTAAGACAAGCTACCGTGTTCTTTACTAACAATTCAAATGGTTTGCTGCCTATCTGCGAGCGGTAACTCCTGATCAGAAGATGACACATCTAAATGCCATTTTGAGAGTCTCCATTTAAGTTTGAGTAACTAACTCAAAAGTGAACTGTGAAATCACTGTTCATACTAATCAAATAGACATTTGTCGTACTCATTACAACCAATATTCTAGCAGTTGTAAATAGTGTTAATCTTTTTTTTTTTTTTCATGTGAAAATCAAAGTATTTTCTTCTTTGGCAGTGTAGCTTCATTCCATGTGGGGTCAGAATTTTTTAGTGATTGACTTCCAAGAAAATGCATTTCATAAGGACAAGCAAGAGAGTAGAGTCGAGTCTCTTTTCCACTTGTCTCCATCATGGCAAAGACATTAAAAACACTTGGATTCCAAAAGGTGGGGTTCGACCACCAGACACAAATGCCAAAGTCAGCTTAGATTTAGAAGTGAAGGACACCAGCTGCTCCAAGACAAATTGGGCAGATCGTTTTTCTCATGTCTATGCTTACCAGGCTGATTTCAAATTTTCCCGCTGTTTAGGAGAACCAAATTTTGCAGTTCTGCTTGAAGTTTTGTGATATTTCTTACTGTTGTTTGTTTGCATAACTGCCACGGATTTCCATCCAGACCTTACCTTAGCACACTATGGCATGAGATATGCAGTTGTTCTGAAACCAGGCTACTCTGCCCCTCTGTACACTCAGGACTGGTTTTGTGCTACGATGTGCAATCACTACATGAACAAATTCAGTTTTGTTTTGTTTTTCCAGCCAGTTCACGGGGTTAAAGGGTTACATGAGAATCTCAGCTCCCTGTTTGTAAAAATAAAACCAAAGTAATCACTGGCTCTGGTAGTTTCAGAGAAAACCTCAAAAATATAAGCAAGGAAAACACAAAACTCAAAAGGCCAACAATACACAAATATCAGTTTTTGTGGGTTTTGCTTGGGGTCTGACTCATGTTTTTTTGTGCCTCAGGGGTGACTAACACTGACTGAGTTCTCATTGGCATCTGCAGAACAAGGATGGTTTAACTGTGAGGAACAGAGTTATGACTACTTTTCCTGCTGTGTTTCCTCATACCTACCTGAGCCAGTGAGTTCATAACTCCATGTTGGTACAATATGCTCTTGATCAAGCATAGATGGTAAAACTCTTGTGACGAAAACAAACTTTGCTCCCGTACTAGACAGGCACTGATTCTGCACGATTCAAACAAACCCTATTTTGTTTTTACTTCTCTTGTAGTCACCTTTAAGCAAGAGGGATGACTCAGGTGCCTGCTGACTACCTGTCAAACACCAGCTCCTACAACTATGAGCAGCCCCTTCCCTCCGTGGCTCGGACAAGTACTGTCACTAAGGTACTTCCAGCCAAAAAAATAACCTTTTTCAAGAGTGGAGATCCTCAGTTTGCAGGAGTCAAGATGGCCATCAACCAACGAAGTTTCAAGAGCTTCAATGCTCTCATGGATGACCTCTCTCATCGGGTCCCACTGCCATTTGGGGTACGGACCATCACCACCCCAAGAGGAATACATTGCATCAGTGAGCTGGACCAGCTGGAGGATGGAGGATGCTACCTTTGCTCTGACAAGAAATATGTCAAGCCTATTAACATTGCTTATGGGGGACACAGACCAGGTCCTCCACGAAATGGTCGTCCCTCCAGTACCTTGAGAAGAGCAGCTCAGGAGGGCAAGCTTGAAGATTATTCCACACCTTTCACTCATCATGGCCCCAGAATACCCAAGAAAATCACTCTAGTTAAGAATGGAGAAAGTAGTTTTCGGCGCACAATTATCTTGAACCGCAGAAATGCCAGGAGTTTCAAAACGCTCCTGGATGAGATTTCAGAGATCCTGCAGTTCCCAGTGAAGAAGCTCTACACTGTTGATGGGAAGAAGGCAAGTATCCCTGATAACCGGTGCTGGTCAGTTATTCTAACAGGTGTTTAGAAGCACACCACCATTTGCATTCCCTGTGAGGTAAATCCTTTAGC
This sequence comes from Tauraco erythrolophus, assembly GCF_009769465.1. Taxonomy (NCBI): domain Eukaryota; kingdom Metazoa; phylum Chordata; class Aves; order Musophagiformes; family Musophagidae; genus Tauraco; species Tauraco erythrolophus. The sequence continues at coordinate 70,032,328 of NC_141466.1, forward strand.
TCATAGTTTATCCACATTGCATTAATCCTTTGGGCTTGTGTAATTAGTGTCACATTAGTTACTTCCCCACTAATTACATGAAAGGATGATGTAGAAGAATCTTGTTCAGCCATTCAAGAACTTCCTACCTCAGGCACTGTTTTGGGTCAATTTGAGGCAACTTCTGGCAGAAGCCAAGAAGCTCAATGTTTTGCAGCTGGGTATGAAAGCCTAGATAAACTTCTAGTAATGGAGTTTCCCACCCTTTCCTGAGAGGCACGTCCCAACAGAGGCTTACCTTTTCTATACCTAACAACGGGGAATTCAACAGAATAAGACAACCCTTAGGTAGCACCTTGTGGTTACATAGTTCCTAAGAGAACAGGGTCCTGCTCATGATGTGGGATCCTCAGCATTATGGTAATATAACTAATGCATGTATAAGTAAATAAGGTATGAGTGGTATCAGGAGACACATTTGTATTGATGATTTGGTGAATGTGCCAATTGAGGTGGACTCTTACAGTAAATTAAGCTGTTGAAACTTAAATTAACAGTCCATTGAACTTGGAGCTGGCCAAAAATAGGTGTCTAGATGCCCTCAGAATCAGTTAGGTTCTTTTTTCTTAGCTTCCATCAATTTATTTGCAAGGTGAAGTTTGCTGTGTACCGCAGCTACAACTATACTACTAAATTAAGAAGTGTTAGAGCAGCATGTCATCCTTCTTTTCCCCATTCTGCTAAATTCTCTACATCTTCCCTTGTTTCGTCTTGTCTCAGAGTAACAGTCTCCCAATAGTTTAGATTTAGAGCCTGGGGCCGTTCACCATAAGTGATTTGGATGTGGCCAGCCTGTGTTTGAGGAGCCAGGCTACTTCAGCTGACCTCCATTCTGAAGAACAGGGTGTGACACCTCTTTCTTTACTACTACAAATGTAGCCAACTCGAATTAGGAAAAAAACCCAAGAAACCCAACCCTGCTGCCGAGATGTGTTATAATCTACAGATAAGTGTTTCATTTTTATACTGATTTCTCCAGTTTTCAAGACTTGGAATCCTGTTCAGTCCACATGTCTTGTGGAGTGGTGTTAACTTTCTCTTCACTTCTGTTTTTGAAAATTTTCTCTCATTTCTCTAAAGAAAAGTTTTGCCTTCTACTTTTTATTCAATTCTTAATGCTCTTCTTGTGATTCCTAGAATCAAAGAATCATTTAGGTTGTAAAAGACCTTTAAGATCAGCAAGTCCAACCTTTAAATGAGTTTCCCACAATTTTCCTTCTAGTCATTATAACACTAGTATTTTAGCTGGGTTATATACTAAATACACACTCTGTAAACACAATATCTTCACTATTATTCAACTTCCATCTTTCTTTCCATCTAACGACCTGCAGTTATCTTTTACATTTTCAGCTCTGCAGTTGTGGTCATCCTGTCTAAAGGTGTCTATACTCCCAGAGTCAGATCTCATTCCAATGTGCCAAGACGTGGCTAGAATGACATGGGTACTAACCAACCCAGAAGTGATCACTGCAGAGTGTTTGAAGCTGATGGCACCTATTAAGTTTTACACGCTAATGTCTTTGCTGACAGTTTGAGTGACAAGCTATGTAGATCTCTTCAGGAGACAACGTGTCAAAAGCTTTGTCACTGGTTTTGCATCCCTGCTCTCAGTTCAACCTTTGTTTCTGGAAATGGTTCAGCCCAAGCTGCACATGAACATCACTTGAAAAGATATTGATGCGCTTTGCTGCAACTAGATTATCTTCACTGGCATGCCACAGAGTTTAATATTATCCTCTATGTAGTCATAATGATATTTCCCACAATAAATCCCAGGGGTCCCACAGAGGCTTTCCCTCTCTGATTTTTTTCCTCCAGGTTTTCCATCTGCACAAACGTAGGTGTGGATCAAACACTATCACTTAATCCCTTCATGGTCTCTTGAGATTCTTTTTTCGGATATGAAAATTTTCATTACCATCTTGTCAATAGGCAGTTCATCTTCTGTACCTTATTAATTTAATTTGTGCTCCTTTTATTCTTGTGCAGAATATTGCAGTGATAGGTGACTCTGGGTCCAACCCGATCAATGTTATCAGCTAGGAAATACATGATTATTAGTATCTTTTCTGGGGAATCTTTTAAAGTGATTTTTTCGCCATTTTTAATTTCAATCGTTTACTGCTTCTTTTTAACTGTTCCTTACTGCTCATTCGATGGTCATTCCTGTTAGGACTTCCTGAAGCTATTATTCCAGTCTTGGGTGCAATGCATTTACACCACGAAAAAAACAGTCACTCTGTCTTGGATTTTCCAATCTTTTCCTTTCGTAAGAATTGTCTAAACCATTTCTGCTTTTCCATCTAATTTTTCTTGTCATACCTCATCTTCACGGTAGTGTCCCAGAGTTTTTAACAGATACTAACAATTTATTTAAGGAGTGAAAATGACAAATTTCTCACACAATTTGGGGGATTTCCTGAAATAACCTCCTTCAACAGATGCTGAAGATTAATTTTGACTGTACATCTTGCCTTTATACTTACATTTGTATTTTCTGTTAGAGACAATGAGAACAAGTTTCTATTCTTCCCTGACTATTCAAAGGTGTCTGGGTGCTTCATGTTTCTTGGGCATTTCCTTGTTTCTCATGTTATTCTCTTTGAATAATAAATCAAATTATCTTTTAATAATTTTGTAAACTTCTTTTATCACATGTCTATGTAAATTTTTTGCAAGACTTATTACAGAGACCATTATTTCTGGGAAAGAGGGCTAGGATTGAGGGGAACAGTAACTTTTGACATTGATTCCCATGATTTGACAGATTAGCTGAATAACAAAAAGATTCATTCCTAAGCAATGCATTTAGACTATTGCTTCATTGACTTTGTATTTGTATGACTTAGAACAACATAGAATCATAGAATCATAGAATGGCATAGACTGGAAGGGACCTCAGAGATCATCTAATCCAACCTCCCTGTCATGGGCCATAATGGAACTTATGGAATCTCCCTGTCATGGAACATAATTCACAACATTTAACAGCAGATTCACAATGTCTCTTTTGCTGCAGATTTTTTCTTGATCATTTGATAGCTTGAAAACTGAACACAAAAAAGAAAAATCTCCTCTCCTACAGGTGAATTGATCTCTTCTATCAATGAAAGTGTTATTCATAGACTTCAGAGTGTTGCCCCTTCAATCTCCTTTTGTTTTCTTCTACTACTATAACTCCAGATCTGAACTCAAATCTTAAGATAAATCACCTCTGTAACATAATGTATGGTTGGCATATACTGCCCCAATCGCTCTGTTATATCTTTACCATTTTGTTGAGTAAATCCAGAACACCTCTAAATTATAAGTCTTTGGTTTCCTGTCATACCTTTATGTGAGTATAAACTTAGACACACATGGAACAGTCTTGTCGTTTTGTGATCCTTTCATGTAGTACTGATTTGAAAAAGCAGAGAAAAGTATTTTCTTCCTTTTATAGTTCAACTAGTTCACAAATGTTTCCAGTAAACCTCCAAGTTTAAGTCAATCAAAACTCACAGGGAAATAAACATTTTGGACTGCAAATCTTGCTGGTTTTGCACATCAGCATGTTTTCTTCTTCAGACAAAACTTGTATCATCTATTTTTATAGCACTCTTTTTATCTTGTTTGTTTGTTTTGTTTTGTTTTGTTTTTTCCACATTGGCTTTAGTATAAGGTTTTACCTGAAAAGGAAGAAATCCTAGTGATTTCATGAAGCCAATAAACTGAAGAGTTTACTCCTTTTTCTTTTTCATGGAACAAAGTCAGAAGAAGGTCATGGGCAGCTATGCAGAATCATAATACAGATGACCTTCATCATAATGCCAAAGGTGGTGGTGTAGCATCAAGATCTGTTGGAAGCCAGTAGAACTCTTGCTTTTGTGGTCACACTTATTTTGCTGTTATTTCGTCTTGCTCCCATTTGTCTGCTTATTTACTGCTCACATATTTTCAAAATTGTACTTTATGAACTTCCTAGGAAAGGTCAGTGTATTCACTGGTTGTTTCTTCTGCGGCCCAGATTATGGGGCCTTCATTGCTCTTGGGCCAGAGAGTCTTTCAGTGCTATGAATTCAGAATTCACCTATAATAATTATGCAAAAATCAGTTTAGTAGAAACAGTGATGGAAAGATCCTGATTCTAATGTTAGTACAAATCCAGAGTGGTTCTGTTGGTATTTACATATTTGAATCTTCATTCTAACTCCTGAAGCCTTGAATGAGGTGAAACCTGTATTTTTACTTTTAAACATCAAGCAGATTGCCTACTAGGAAGAAAGAGCCAGTCTCACTGAAATGAACAGGTGTTTAAGTATTTCAGCACTGATTTCAGCAGGGCCAAGAGCCCCTCTTCCCAAACTAACCATGATTTTTGTTGTCGGTTTCTAAATCAAAATAGTAATTGGATGAGTATGGGACTGTAGCGAAATTTAATTTTATTTTAGTTCAGAAAAATCAGTTAAATTTTCAGCAATGAAAAAGTGTAAAGCATATGGTTGTTTTCAGGTGAAGGCACTAGTTACTCTTTTCCAGGTGATTAACTGGAAATAGTGCCCAAATAGAGAAATCTGTTGTTTAACATTGACATGTCATTAACTTGTCAGCAAAATTTTATTTGTGCAAGTTTGCACACTAAAAGATAGACAGGCCTGCACTTAATTAATCTAAATCTGGTCAGCTCATTAGCCATTTAGGATGGGGGATAATTTTGCCTGTCGGCCTCTCTTTATTGACCATAGAAGAAGATCAGAAGACTCAGACCAGTCACCTAAATTTAGGAGGAATTAACCCAGGCCCGTTTTCATACACTTGTTCTAAAGCACTACAAATATTTGAACATTAGCAAACATAAGACATGGGACTCTACTCTTGGCTGATAAGACAGTTGAAATTTGCAGCTTTCCTAGTTTTTGCTAGGGACATCAGTTCCACAGTAAAAATGAGCCAAGTGTGCTACTAAGAGCAGATATCTTGATAAGAAAAGGTAGAGTAAAATTTGTAGGTTATCTTCTCCATCAGATGGACTTTCATCTCTATTCTGGAAAGTTCTTATACAACCCAGTGGATTTTCTTTCTCCATGGTCTAATCCACAGAAAAGTGCACCTATGTGCAGAGACTCAGTATGTGCCTCTGGAGTAGGAAGAATACTTCCAGGGGCAAAGAGGCAGACAGAGATCACAGAAAGGCCATAAATCCTCACAGACAATTAAACTATAAGAAATGACGTGTAGGATTACACGACAGCAACTGCACAGCAACAGAGGATTTCCCTTACAAATGGCAATTATCCAGGGTTCACCAGCTGAACAGTCATTAAGACTTCTTTAAGTCACAGGAACCCAGCAACATGACTGTGTCTAGTCACAGATGTCCTGATTTCTGCACTTACTCTTGAATCACTAGGCCTTCCTTTTACTGACTGTCTTGAATGAAAACAAAACAAAATTCTTCCTTAAAATCCAATAATCCATCTTGTACGGTGTTTGAAACCACATTGTGTTGTGGTAAATAGTCTACATAGTTTATGGCTACTGGTGGCAACAACCATGAGTTTCTCAAATGGGATTTATCAACTGTCAGAAGAGTTTTCCAAGGGATGTGGCTAGTTTTATGTTTGTTGGAGTCAGGCCAAGACTTAGATGGTTTTTTGCTTAGGCACACTCAAGGCAGACAGTAAGTTGTTACATTTAATGAGTGACTCTGATCCAGTCTGTTATGTAGGAAGGCAGAGTAGATGACCAGAAAGACTCTTTTGCCTTAGACTCTACAAGTGAGAACATTGCAGAATGCACTGTATGCAACCAAATTTCCTCGAGGGATCAGAGAATTACTGTTTGAGTTAATCAGGGGAGCAATCATGAGTTAAGGAATGCATCCTCAGGCACCACTAACTGTAGACTGTAAAGGATTAGTTATTAGAAACTCCTTGGAGCAGGGAACCTCATTTTCATTCTGTGTTTGTATAGAGTTTGGAATGAGACACGCTAGATGCTGTAGCAAGACTAACCATTCTGGGTCAAATCAAGCCATCTTTGTCATTGGCCAGTTGTAGCAGTCTTGGAGAAAGACAGAAGGGCATCTATGAGTTTATTATTTCCCCAGTGTATCTTCCCAGTCTCCAGCAACCTGTAGGCTAACCTTCCTAAGCCAGAAGTGACACCATGTGCTACAGGTATTCTAGTAGACTGAATAGTATCAGGGCACATACTCTGGTCCCACCACCAAATGGCACTATTTTGACACACCTATAGCATGTAGCCTCTGAAATAGCGTCAAATTCCCACAGCCACTAAAATTGGGTGGCCACATTCAAGCTACTACTTAAGAATGGCCACTGGCATATGTTCACTCTCAGCTCTGCCCTGGAATTTCTTGGAAGAGTGCCAGTTGATGCAGGTTTTAAATGCATCCAAGACCATTCTAACAGCTGAACAGTGCAGGCAACTCTATTTCTGTGCCCTGGATCCAGAATTGTTTAATTTAGTACTAAAGACAGAACTTTTATTTTTAGTTGTTACTAGTAAAGGCATTGGCCTAACTACTATTACTGAATCGTTCTTGATAATAATGAGTGCATTTACAGTGACCTTCGGGTGCAAGGCCAGGAAACAGGCTTGTCTGACATATTTCCTGACTCAGGTTTATGCATCCATATAGCCATTTCTATGCCATATGCCATTTCCCACAGGCATCCTCTGAGCCACTCATGTTTGGGCTGTCTACCAAGCTCATCTGTCTTAATGACAGGTGTCATCAAGACCCTGATGGAACTGTATGAGGGAAATGAGATACATGGAGGTAAATGAACTGGTTTAAGACGTGGTGTATATGTATAAACAATAAGAGAAGAAAGGTGATAATTGCCCTCCTTGGAACAGTTAATTTTCTAGTTCCATGTGGACATATTCAGTGTGACACTTGGTTTCGTGCTGTGTTCAGGTATGAATAATTGCAACAAATTTCAGCCCCTCATCTGGTGCAAACTGTCGTTATCAAGCAAGCTGTACCTCTTTCCACCCACCACGTGTGTGACTCATAGTCTAAAAACAAACCATGGGTTTCAGGTTCAATATTCTCTGATTCCATGCCAAAACCACAATGACTCCAATGAGATTTACACAAGTGATCTGTAAACTTCAGCAAAACTTTCCATGAACCTGATCCATAAGAAGACTCATATCCAGGTGTGTTTTATGAACCTTTGAGATGCCCTGAAATCATTTGGCCCAGTGCCTTACAAGATGTAGTTAAATGGACCCCGTGTGCTAGCCACTTTCTTATCTAACATATACCAAATCTAATACTTTCTTATCTAACATATACCAAATGCAAATGATTCCCTTAGCCTGAGGAGATTTTGTTCTTTTGATAATAATGTAGCAAAGTGTAATTACTTTCTAATTCTTTTGAATTTAATCCAGGGCAAAGACATTTCCAATCATATTATTGAGTATATGCAATAATATTTGTGAACATGATGCCTCTGTTTATTCATTTACATAGAGTGCAAAGAATAGCAGAATTCCACCCTCTTCTGGAAAAACTGTGAATTTTCTTCAAGTACTTTAAGTAGAAATCACCGTTTCTACAAAGAACTTTCTCAGGAAAGACTGTTTTTTTCCATAGGGAAATCTGGCTTTCCAAATGCAGATTTTGCAGTTTTTACCAATAATAGGAGAGGAAAAGAGAGGATGTTTTGCATTTTGATCAATTTGTGTCTTCCTTTTGATCTCTGAAGAATCCAAAGGATTCTGCTGCAACTCTTAGCAAGGTCTGCTTCTCTTTCAACTGGCATCTTTTCTGATATAAATCTGTTTAAGATGAGGGGAGCTACTTCTACTGTGTAGAAGTAAATAATTTTCCAGCTTTCATGTTTGTACTACGGACTTTGCAAATTGAGAGTGAAACCCTAGACTCAATAACAAGAAAACTATTCAATTAAACTAGGGTTTTCAGCTAAATGTGTTTCTCTTTATGCCCTGAGATTCTGGAGTCCATAGGCTGTATCCATAGTTCCCAACAAAGCACAATGCACAAACGTTTAGGCTAAGAGACACCCAGGATGGTAGATGATGGAACAATGTCATATGGATTTATGAGCTTTATCTAGAAGCAGTAGGGTTTATATACTCAGTCGTTGCTCCAATAGCTGGTTGGAGTGCAACTATGTTGTGCTCCCCTCTTTCCACCCACAGTCTCCAGTTGGAGTAGTTTTTCATCTGTGGCATAGATATTCCTCATATAAAATTCTGGTCATGAGGAAAAGCTTGAACTCATGAACCACATCCTTCCCACTGACTTAGTCACCACAAGGCTAATCACAAGAACAAAATGCTTAACGTTTTTCGAGACTTGTCAATTTTTAAGCTAATCCTGCCCTCCGAGAGGGTAAGGGCAGGCACTTGGGGTGGAGTGGATGTTAGTCTGACTCATGATTTTCAAATGCTGCTGTTGGATGGACCAGATTTAATGAGCCAGGTGCCAAAGGAACAGGTGATGGACCCCGACTTTTGGTGAGGGATTGCAGAGTGTCAGAAGGTGGAAAATACCTGCAGCAAAAACTTTCTAAGAAATGCCTTCCTCTCTTCTATGTTGAAATCTACATCCTTAACAGCAATTTTCCCTTTCTGCGGCTGATTTGCAACTAGAATAGACTCCATTTTGACCTGACAGGATGGGTGGGTAGGGAAAAGGCCATCAAAAGCTTGTGTATGAAGTCAATGCCATGTGGGGACCTCCCCAGCTGAATCCAGAACTCAGTGGAAGTCCTCAGAAAGACATCCATAGTTTTCACCACGAACCAGCTCATCCTCCACAGAGGCAGTTAATGTGACAGCCCCCATACGATCCTAGCACACTGTCTTCCAAACTGAACCAGGTTGTAAATCAGTTTTCTTCCCCTTTTTGTCCTCTTCACTTGTTTCTCAAAAACTTTTCTGCATTTTTTATGCCTTTTTTTTCCCTTCCTTCCCTTTTTTCCATGCAGTGTTTCTCCTCTCCTGTTACCCAAACAATTTCCAATGCCTACTGAACTTCTGATTGCAGTATTTCTCCTGATCTGCTGAAAGACATGTTCATCTAGACTATTTCCAGGGCCAAGCTCAGAACATTTTCTTTATGCACGTGCGAAGTGTCACACACAGGGAAAAGGCATCTGTGAGCACTTCAGGAAAAGCTGCCTGCAGTGCAACGGCTAAACATGATCTTCACCTGTGGTTGACTGAGAAAGCAGTGCAGTGCATCATTCCTCTATCTTTCACATTTTTTACTTGGCTGTTTGAGTGCTTCATGACCTGATTTCCAGATCACAACTCCCAAAGCTATCGTTTTTCATGCAGCTTTACACAGTGGTCAAAACAGAAAACTAGACAGCTCATGTCTGAGAAGTTCTAGAAGATGCCAATGTTTTTAGAAGTGTTGGTATGACAAATCATCTTATATTGCTGCATTTGAGCATCTGAAGCAATGAACTGGCCCATATTCTTGTGATACAAGCATCAAATAGAGGTAGCAGCATGTAATTTATGTTTACTGGATTACCTGCTATTACAGAAGCCTAGGACACTGGCATCTGTCCTACTTGCCGAGTGCAGATTTTGATACCTGAGGTTTGATGTAGTGTCTAGGAGACCATGTGAGTTTTGGTGTGCTGTGGGAGAGGAAGGGATGCTGACTACTGTCTTCTGGAATAATAGTTTGGACACTACAGTTTGCAAAGGATTTTATCCATTTCTATGCGATAGTTCCCTACTTTAAGTACAATATTAGCTTTTGTTCTGCATTCCTTCTGATGTGACGGGAGAGCCTTCTGGTTGCTCATCAAGCACACACCCATGCCACGTCCACCAGCCTCTCCGCAGATGGGAAAAGGGATGTTCCACTGTGGTAGGGCGTGGGGGAGATTGCCTATGCTGATGTTAGAGAAAGTGAGGTCAAGTAATGCACTTCCCTATACTTTCCTCCTTCTTTTCTTCCGCTCCTTGGCTAATACATATGTGGGCATGGAGTGGCAACACCCCATGATTCACCTTCTGACCAACAGATTAGCATAGCTTTAAAAAACCACTCCCCAGAAGAACCACTCTATAATTCCATCAGTGCAAAGTCTGGGGGTAGGGAAGGGCAGATGGGTTCTTTGCATGAATAAAATACAAAATTCATTATTGTTAAACTGAGATGCCCCAGCTCAGAGCCTAGTCCCCCTGGACTGAATGTAGTACAACTATGAAACAAAAGGGCTGTTTGCAAGAGTTGTAAATCTGAATGAAAGACAAAGGGAACAGATGAAAGAGCACAAGGAAACGAGGCAATGAGTCAGCATGATAGGCAATGAACTCAGCCCGTTAGCCTTTTCTTGAACATGTCTGTTACAAGCTTTTCCTGTTTCTCCCTTGTGTCTCTGCACTTTGGAAAGCGAATTAGCTTATGGACTAGTGATCTCAACTCTGTCTTGCATTATTTCCCTATTCTGTCCTTCTCTTCCTGAGTCTTTCAAATGTCTTTGGTTGGCTGGTAGCCAGCAGAGGAAAAACAAAGGATATTTCCTACATTTCACCTTCATAAGAGACTGGTATCGATATTCAGCTTCTGAGGTGAATAAGGTTTACAAAGGTTCTTTCTTCTCAGGGAAGAGCCAGAGGATATCATGTGCTCCACAACAAGCAACAGAGTCCTTATTTTAGAGATGTTATGCTCGTCTTCTGTTTAAGTATCAGCGTTTTATTATTAATTATGTTGCAGTAGCACCTAGAGGTCCTTGCTGAGATCACAGCCCCTTGGTGGTAGGTCCTGTACAGTAACATTCATGAAGTCAATCCATCTTCCAATAGATAGCACCCAAACTGAAAAAAAAATAAGTTCAGAAAAGAAGATGTCCTTTCATTTCCACCTTGCACATGGTTGCCTTGTCAGTGGGGCTGAGAGTAAAGTACACGAAACATTTTTTTTGGAAAGAACATTTGGCTTTTTTGAACAAATTCATACATGACATATCCCACTGTGACAGGAAGTTCCTGTAAAAAAAAAATAATCAAAAGTTTTACTGCTTTGAAAAGTAACAATTTTATTGTCAGAAGTACAAAGACTTTAATGAAACCTAAAGACATAACTGACATTTCCTTGGAAGAGTCTGTGCATATACGTTTAAAGCACAGCAAATTGCAATTTTTTTTCACAAGAAAGCATCTGATCTTTAAGACACCGCAGTGGTTTGTGAGCTAGAAGTTGATTGATGCAAACAAAAATACTTCAACAGAGGCAAGTGTTGGCAACAAGTTTTCTGCTTTCTGGTCCAGAACTTCCCTCACAACCTCCATAATTCTTTTGGTTCCTAAACCAGAGTCTGTAGAAGTCAACAAGTTTCTTTCTATCGGTTACAGTGGGATTTGGATAAGGTCTTACAGTAAGACCGAGAAACTTAATTTCATTTTCAGCTGTTACACAACAAAATTTTAACGGGAATCTATTTCAGCCCATGAAGTACAAACTGATAGAAATTATTCCCTGTAAATTTTGCTTGTCTCTGAATTTCAAGTGCCTTAACAGAGAGCAACCCTTCCCATGAGCTCATATGATAGAGTAGTTAAATTAAGGGAACTCAAAGGAGGGCTCGAATGGGGCCTGAGTGATACAAAGGAACTCTTTCCTAACCCATCAGAGATCTTTACCATAAGCCATTAATTTTCTTCCATTTTATTCTTCACTGTTCACTTATCAAAGATTAAAATATTCTTGAAGTTACCATGTTTTGATATTCAGCTTGCAAATGAAGACACTTAGTTTCGTGACTGTCTGTATATGAATATGCTAGATGTTTCCTGCTCAGTTTTCAGGTGATCGTCTGGTGGGGCACAGTCTTGTATCTTGTCTACCATCCTCATGCACATGTTAGATACCCTAGAACATCTCAGATGGTAAATGTCCCATTGGACATGCCTGCTTCTTTCACCGACTAGAGAGAAAGTCAATCATGTCAATGCAGTTGTCCAAATGTAGATACTTAGAGCAATTTGAGATGTTCTAGGGTATCTAACGTGTACATGAGGATGGTAGGCTTTCCTGGGGTAAAATAAACTGTCCTCCAGAAATATTGTTTGTCCTCCACCGATGTGCAAGAAGCCTAGATTGTAAAAGATGATTTACAATCAAATGTAATGAGTTAATGGAGAAACAATCGGGCAGGGCATTCCCTTCTCCATCACAAGTCCTTCAGGTAATCACTGGATTTTAAGTATTCACAATCAGTTGCCTTTGGTTTTTGTAGCTAAATTGGGCTGGGATGTAATACTGTTTTCTGTAATACAGTATCCTGGCATGAGTACTCAAGAATCTTGCTGTGGCAGCCAGAGAGAGGTGGAGAATCTGTTTACCAGAAGGATTTCCTTACAGGCTATTTCTTGGAAAAGATAATGGCATCTCTGAGCAAATGAAGAAAACTTTAACATCAGAAAAAATCTATGCTGACCAACCAGTAGCCACCATTTTATTTCACTGGGGCATTTTCTGATCTAGTTCCCACCTTAAAGCACCAAATGTCCAAGTTTTCATGTTGCTTTAGAATGAAACACATCCGATCGTACTAGCATTTATTTTTCTCCACTGCTTGTGGAGGGAGGGATTGGAACTAGATGATCTTTGAGGTCCCTTCCAACCCAAACTATTCTATGACTCTATGATTCTATGATCTACCTTATACTGTTCGAGTTCCACCACACGTCCTCAGGCTGATGTCTATACAAAAATAACAACCACCTCTCCTACAATAAATCACAGAATCACATTATCACTGAGGTTGGAAGAGGCCTCTGAAGATCATCTCATCCAGCCTCCCTTTTTAAAGCACAGTCAACTAGAGCAGGTTGTTCAGGTGTCCAGCTGGGTTTTGAGTATTTCCAAGGATAGAGAGCCTACAACATGCCTGAGCAATCTGTTCCAGTGTTTGGCTACTCTCACAATGAGAAAGTTGTTTTCTTATGTTTAAACAGAATTTTTTGTATAAATAAATAGATAAAGAATCCAATACAATAAAGGTCAGACAACGACAGCCTCTGAAGTCATGGGTTTTCAATGACTGTAAGGAATTTAAAGGGCCCTTTAAAATAATTTAGTTTTTACTGTAGTGACAGACTCCCTGCTTCAGGCTAAACCTACAATATTTGGCCAAACATACTCTTACTGATTTTACTTACATTGAGATTATGTCACATGTGATATTATACAGCTGAAGTTAATAACTGTATTCCTAAAATAACCATGAATAGTAGTAATCCACTGAAATAATATGGCCTTCAAGAAGGACCACGGGCCTGGGACCCTGGAAACTGATATTCAATATTGAGCTGAGATGATGCTTCCTGGTAACTATTGAGTGGTCATATTGTCTGGAGCTAATCTGCCTTAGTTTAGATGTCTATGTCTCTCCTAATCTTTCCAAGGGAGAAAAAGGCATCTCCAGAGCATGATTTGTCTCACAGTAGGAGAGATACCTGATGCAGAGTACAGGAATTGCCCTTTCTACATGGACTATACAACCTCAATTGACTAGCTCAGTCCTACACACCTAACTTTTAGATGTACAAAATCTGAAGCAAAATCTAGTTATTGTATTCCTGTCCTTTGTTTTCAACATTTACAGAAGGATGTCCATTACTTGTTTTTCACAACTTATCTAAGGGAGATGATGACAATATTTTCCTTTATAGAGCTTGCTTATGAAATTTCTTCACCGAAAGGGTTGTCAAGCACTGGAACAGGCTGCCCAAGGAAGTGGTGGAGTCACTATCCCCAGAGGTATTTAAAAGACTTATAGATGTGGCACTTAAGGATGTACTTTAGTGGTGGACTTGGCAGTGTTAGGTTTATGGTTGGACTCCATGATCTTAAAGGTCTTTTCCAATCTAAATGGTTCTATGATTCTATAAAAGCACTGTTAAAAACCTATATCCCAGAACAAATAATTGTAGATTATTATAGTTGCAGTCTAACTCCTGAGAGTTAGACTAGAATTGTGCTCTGCAAGGCACATCTCAGCCTTGAACAACATCCCATATGCTGGAATTCACACTGTTCTCTCTGCAAGAACATTCCCACCTCTTACCCATCTTGAACAGCAATTCAACATCCAATTATTTTCTCATAATTTAATCAGATCTAATATTTCATCTCTTTCTCTGGTGCTCACGTGCTTCTGAAAAATCAATAGCTACTGTGTCTGCTATTCACCATGGTGTTATTTCCAAATTTTGCAATCTGATCTCTCCAGTCAAGTCATCAATTTTCTGTTTGATGTCTTGTTTCCTCCCCCAGCATGAAAGTCAAAGGCAGAAAGTGCATACAGCTTCGCAAGTCATAGTAACTCTTTATCCAGTGGTTGTTATGTCCAAACAGAAGAATAGAATCGTTTCTCTTGCAGGATAGCAAAAGAAAGGTCCTGGTTTTCATGTTGTTTCCTAGTTTCAGGCAGTGTGATGTAGACTCCAGAAAAGCCAGGGGAGATTCTGCCACTGGTTGAAATGGGGCCAACATTTCACTCAGCACATTGAGGAGCAACAGTAGACACTGGCATGCCTGCAAGTTCAGAATCTAATCCCTTCACATTAGAAATAATTTTTATTTTTTCCTTAAAAAGAAGCAAATCCGAGAAGCAGTGCATGGACCTCATCCTGGGTCATGCTGAGTGAGGAGCAAGTTGCTAAGCACCTAAGAGGAGACGTACGGTTTAGAGATAATTTAGCACTAGTAAAAAATGTTGTATTGATTGACCCGAAGACAGATGCCTTCTGAATAGCCCAGGCAGCGTCGTGTTGTTGAGTGGATGGGATTTGTGCAGCAGTGTGGGAAAGGTCTGTGCTGAACAAACTGAGATGAACTACTATCCCAACTCCACAACCCTGTACTGCCCTGACAGAAGGGCTGTTGCGTTAAACCAAATCAATGTGAGAAAAATGATTTATCTAACCCTTAGGAAACATTCCATTGTATTTACAACTAGCAAAATGTTTTTAACAAGGAAGCACTATGAAGTAATCATTTCCCAAATTTAGATGAATTTCTACAATTATTTATTCAAAGAAATTAAGCTTGCAAGATATTAGGAAGAAACGCTATGTTAGAGGTGTAAACACTGCTAAAGAGCTGATGATGCCTGAAATACTATATGACGGACCCTTTATTTTAAATCACATAACACAAGTATACGAAAGGATTTGGTTTTTGCAGTAGTTATAAGTTCAATAACTCAGCTGGCTCAGGTCCATTGGTTCCTGAAGCTGTGTCATTGGCACCATCTATTTTCTGCACACACAATGCAGCAGTGATGAGTGTGATTGAAGTATCTGTATGCAGAGACAGTACCATGAGAGGAAATGTCCGCAGCAAGAAATGACTTTCACTGAAAAAATGCCCTTTACAAATGGGAATAGTTCCTAAACTTAGTGGGGGTTTAAAGACAACTTGTTTTACATTAGGCAAAAAGAAATTTCATGTCTATTTTTCTTTCTTCTCTCCCTCTTTTTCCTTTTCTCTTTCTCCTTTTTTACCCTCACCTTTTTTCTTCTTGTATGAGGACGTGGCAAAAGATCTCACTAAAGGAATAAAAAAGAAAAGAAAAAAGAACAGGAAAGAAGGAAAAGAAATACATAGGTGGCAAAAAAACTACTGAAAATATTGTTGTTTAGTAAATTACAGGCTTTCTATACACTTTTCGAGAGAGCTAGAAAGATGTTTCCTTTAGAAATATACAGACCAAAAGTGGATTTATTGACAAATGACAAACAGTAGACACAGACAGACTGAGATTTGTGGATTATTTTGTTTCTATTTCACAGTACTCATCACATAGACTCAGCAGTTTTGTTGCTTTACACACAGTGGTGCTTATCGTAAGCTTTATTGAGCAGAGCCTCTCTTACTGTGTGCTTTTATAGCACCAGACTCAATGGGCATCAGGTTCCAAGTGTTGTTACAGCACAAAGTAAATAAAAAAATAATGGGAAGACGATGAGATTTTAGCATTTTCCTACTAAAGTTGATGCCATGTGCTTTACTGTAAGAAAAATTACCAGAAGTGTTTGACTGCATCTTGAGTGTGATTTCGTCTGTCTCTTGTCTTTTTCTTTCACCCTCCACTCATTCACCCTCCTTGTTTGCCCAAGATCCAGCACTATTATCTCATTACCTCCCAAAGCCTTAGTGGCACTAACAGATCTCAGAAAACCCCAGAGGAATTTCATAAACTAAGGGCTTGGGCTCTGGAGGGGACCTGATTCTGCGTTCCTTTGCTGTAGCAAAATTTAGAGGATGAGGTCCTTTCTTCATACACTGTTGTGCCAGGCACATGTGACAACTGCAGAACTGTCATCACACCTCCTCTTGAGATTTGTTCTCTTCCTTTCTCGGTTGCTAGCTAAAGGGCTGATAATTAAATGGCACAGTGAGGTCAGGGTGCATCTCACGGGCAAGATAGTGCTCAGCTCACTACTGGTGCTAATAACATCTTGGTAGCCCATTGTGTTGATATTTCTTATTGATGAGTCGCCATACGCTCTAGAGATGTTCTCCTCATGTAGCAGTGTGAGGAGGAAGGAACATCCTGGCCAGATTGTAGAGTCCTCTGCCAGCACAAAGCTGTCAGATGTTGGCATCTGTTGGCAGCTCTAAAGTCCTCTCAGACAGCAAGAGAGCCCTCTCACTCTTCTAGAAGCCGTCAGGTGTTTTACCAGAGAGCATAACTTCAGTCTTACAAACAAGGGATTGCAGAAGCAAAATAGATGAGGAGTCCAGGCTTCGTTTAGCTAGTGCTCATCACAAGACTGGTTCCAGCTCCTTTAGATCCTAGGCAAATATTGTATTTGGGTAAAAGTGACTTTTTGTCGCCTCCAGCCTTATTCACTGTTACTGGCTGTAGTTGACATGAGGAACTTTGTGTCTAACCCAGAAGTAGGTCATAAGGTGAAGATGGAGAGGCAGTGTCTAAGCCTGGCTTCTCGTGGAGGAATGGAGAGTCCTTCACAGACACTTCCTGCACTGAGGGACAATGTCCCACATTGTCCAGCATTGAGGCAATACTAGAGGTAATATTTGAGACAGTGTTTGAGATAATATTAAGGGAAGTAGCGCTTCTCATCTCTTCCTGAGCAGAGGAAGAAAGAGAACTAATGGTCAATCTGGCATGTAGAATTCAGCGGGTAATAATTGCTGTTCCGTGTGGTAATTAGAACTAAAGAGTATAATTCTCTATAAGGGAAACCAAGAAGCCTCCAGTTCCACCCTCTTCCTCACTACCCCATTATCATGCCTAAATTTTTCCCAGAAGATGAAAAACCTTCAAATAAATGAGATATCTTCTCCCTTAGGCAATCTCTCCCATCCCTTCCCTGTCTTGGGAGATATGATTAAAACATAGCAGAGCTTCTCTTTCAATGGAAGAATGCTGCAATGGAGCCTGCCAACAGGCTCTGGGAGACCCTGAAGTTCTCCAGAACTCTGTTTATTTTATTTTAGGTGACATCAAAATGTCAGTTGATTCTGGGCCTAGAAGAACCTATTTCTGCCCTATCAGCTCTTGGTGATCCACTTGCTCTTCTCTTTCTAGATCGACAGCATGCAGGCTCTGCTTCACTGCCCCAGCATGCTGGTGTGTGTCGGCCGGGAGCCATTCAAACCTATATCGATGGAGAATTTGAGGAAACACTCGGTGGAGAAGCTGCCCGATCTGGCTCCCCGTTCCAATGGCAATATTGTCAATGAAAACAATGAAAGTAAGAAAAACTCTGGGGCATGTTGCACAGTCACCTCTAGGCCTGTGTCCCACAACGGGCACCTATTGTACTGCCCCAAAGTGAAGATTTCATGTGGAAAATGTACTTCCCTCTCTCTGCCTCCCAGGCCTTTCCATCCTCCCCTTCTTTTTCTCCAGTTTCCTTCTAGGATTTCCTCCCTACACCCTCCAGTCTTTCTTTTACATACTCCTCGTGTCTGGCTGACTTCCCTTCCTCTTTCATATCTCTGTGTCTCCTTTTCCTTCCAGAACTCCCTCCTTTCCTGTGTCTGCCTCCAAGACTCCCCAAACCCTTGAGATTTCCCACGAATCCTCTGTCCTCTTGTCTGTCTGTCACATAACACCTGCACTTCTGCATTTGTCCACATCAGGGGATACCCTGGTTTTGTCCTCCAGGTTACAGATGCAGTCTAGTCCTTTGGGAACCAAGCATGTTTTTATGGAAAGGTTCAGGAAGGAGTATGTTATGGGTTATTCAGGGTGATATATGTTAGGCACTTCATCCTGAGTTATCTAAGGTCACAGGTAATTAAACCAGCCACCCTTGGTAGCCTATGAAGACAAACTTCCCATTTCTGGAGGGCAATTCATCTCACCTATATTAGGGATTTGTTTTAGGATGAGATGAAGTGTGCTCTGGAGGGCACTTGTTTCTCTCCATTGTCAGTATCAAGAGCCGAGAAAGACTCATTCATGTGTTGATGACTAGTTGTAGAAACTTGAGGACAGAGGTATCCTGCACTCGCTGCCTGAGATACAAAAATGGGAGGGAGCAGTGCGAATAAAATGAGGCTCTTTGTCCATCAAGAAACTAAGCAAACATGTCAGTTCAAATGCATAAGGATGGTTAGATAGAAGCTATTTCATGTGTTATTGATCTTGGTTGAAGTGGTCCCTGTTCCATATTTCCTTCCTAAAATGTTCTCCTTTCAGCTGCATATCCATATGCCTACAGATCATATGGTCGTCTGGATATATAAAAGCAAACTTTGAACAAGCATATGTATTAGAAACAAGACAGATGTATATCTTAAAAGACAGCATGATAATAATGTACTCTGCTTGAAATGAAGGGTCTAGGACCTCAATAAATCTATGCAGATCATTGCACTGGGCCATAAAGATGTGCTTCAGATTACAATTCTTAAAATTATCTTTCTATCACTGATCTCCTTTATAACTACCACTATTTCTCTTTGTAGCTAGCAGCAGCTTACAATTTCTTTTGTATTTTTCCTTTATGTTTTAATAAGCACTATAATCATTCATAGTGGCATATCCCTGCAGGGACTGAATGCTGTCGTGGTCTACATGGCCACATGTGTGTTTCCTGGCATGCGAGTGGAGAAGTAGATGAGGCACAGTAAACGTGTTACACTTGGCCTTTAGCTAAGGAAGAAGGTCACTTTTCCATGTATTTTCCCCTGACTGAATAAGGAGGATGAAAACAGGCACAGTTAAGCAGAGGCCTATTTGCAATGTGATAAAATACAGAAACTTTGAGACTAAATTCCTCTGTATACATATATTATTTTCTTCCTGGCATGCACATAACACAACAACAAAAAAATGTTTCAATTTAGTTTCAAAAAAATAATAAATTTAAAGTATTGAAGATTTTAATACAGACTATTCATTCAAAACTTGAGATTTATGGCCATCACTTAGTCCAAGTCAAATTTTCAAATTATGTCAACTGGCATAGGCTTAGCTTTAATGGAATAATATCAGTATTCACTAGTTTGAGGGTTTGATCTATATATTTTGTGTCATCTTTATACAAGCTAACGTTTCTCTCCATCTTTCTTTTCTTTACTTATTTCAAACTCCAGTGAACTTTGGACTGAAAGCCAAAAAAAGTGTTATCCATCCACGGTCAGCATCAAGCAATAGGTCAATGAGATTTTCTTTATCATCAGAGAAGTCGTACCCTAATGGTCTCGCTGCCTCTCCAGATAATGGCGCACTTTTCTCAAACAGTTGCTCACATCCCAAACCCAGGGACCTGGTCCATTCCTTGGTCAATGACGACATAGAAAAACGGGTACACGTGAACAAGGATGGTAGCGTGTCGGTTGAGATGAAAGTTCGCTTCCGCTTGCTAAATGATGAGACTTTGCAGTGGTCGACACAGATCAGAAAGTCCAATCTGATGAACCAGATGCCTTGTGAAGCGTCAGGTGTAAAGGAGGACAGTGGATTAGACTCCATACAGAAAATGAACCCAGAAGCCAGCTCTGAAGCAGATGAGTCATTATATCCCTGTGATATTGATTCTTACATGTCAAGACTTGAGGAATCAGACTGTGATGAGGCTCATTGTCATAACTGTGGCAAGAAACACCAGGACTATGACATTTGGAAAAACCCCATGCACACATCCCAGAGGGAAGAGCCCAGCATACGAAGCACCTGGCACACACGGTCATCATGCTCCAGCACATCTTCCCGAAGGAGAGTAGTCCACAAAAAAGTAGCTTCTGTGGATAGCTTCCACACCACATCCAGTGAGGAATTCTCTGAGCACATTGTGCAAGAGTCTTCATCTTACTCAGAGACTATAGAGAATAGAGTGGCGTATCGATCTGTTAAAAAGTGTACGTGTCGAAGTGATTTGTCTACAGGTGCTTCCAACGGAGAAGACCAGCAAGAATACACTCAGACAAGCACGAGCAATAGTCAGAGACCTTCATCCTTGGGTTTAGTGTCACATTCAAGCTGTGAAAACAACCTGGATACTCAAGATGCCCCCGAAGACCAGGAGGCCAGCAAAAACAATTCACAAAATGAAGATGAAAATTGTTTTGAAGTTTCCTCTGTGAAGTGCTTAAAGGATGATGTGGACGAGTTTGAAAGCAGCAGAGATGGGAGTCTCATGTCAAGATCATCTCTGCAGTCCAGACAGAGCAAGAAGAATATATGTGAGGAAACAAGTAGTGTGGGTAGGAGCATGTCCTCCTCCAGCCTTCAAAAGGCAAATCAAGAAGATAACACTAGGTTCTCCACTCCTGCCACCAGTGTGCACAGCAAGTCTAGTAACTGTACCACACCAAAAGCAAGGCGTGAACAGGATGACCACTCTGATGGCAATGTAGTGGTCTCCTCCTTCTCCAGTGAGTCCTGCCCTAAGAAAGAGGCTGAAGAGGTTGAAGCAGAACAAGAAGAAAATGAAATCAATGAAGTCAGCTCAGTGTCAGCAAAAACAAAGTCCAGCCAATCAATTAGAGATCACAGCAGTGATGAACGATGTTCTACACAAGGAACCCCCCGTTCCAGAGCTAGTGACAGGAATAGCAAGAAAAGTGACAGTGATGAGATCATTCTGTGCAATGCCTCTTGCTCTTCCAGAGGATCCAAAAAGAGCAAACACAGCCACATTCATTTGGATGCACAGTCTGAAATGTCCGTGTCTTCACTTGGATCCACTTTGAATAAAAAGAAGAATTCCCTACATGCTGATGATCTGAGATCATGCAGCAGGGCATCTAATTACTCCAAAAGCTCATGTGAAATCAAGAAAAAATCTATCGGAGACCCCATGTCTCATAACTCAGGATCTTTTCAATCAAACATTTCATCTACTAGTGAAGCAGAGGCAATTGCAGGTTTTACTGAGGAGAAAAGCTTGAAAAGTACCACCAATGGCTACAGTGAATCCTCAAAAGGCTCAAAGAAGAGAAGCCATAAAGAAGAAAATAGCAAGACATCATCCCTCTGCTCAAGGGTTTCAAGCCCT
Organism: Tauraco erythrolophus; assembly: GCF_009769465.1. Lineage (NCBI taxonomy): Eukaryota > Metazoa > Chordata > Aves > Musophagiformes > Musophagidae > Tauraco > Tauraco erythrolophus. The sequence goes on from NC_141466.1 coordinate 70,053,868, forward strand.
AATGGAAAAGCTGGAGAGGGTCATTCCAAAGTTAATTCAGAGGCCCCTTCTTCAAGGCATGGAAGTGTGAGTGAGAGTGTATGTTCAAAAGGTGACCACTCAACTGAGATTGGGATTAAGAATGGAAATCCTGCAAGTGTCTCTTCGAGAGTCTCTTCAAAGTCAGAAGTAAAAGATAAATGCTTGTTGACACAGATATCCCAGGAAAGTGATGATAGGTGTTCACGATCAAACATATCTCAATCTTCAAAATCAAGGCAGACAAAAACTAGAAATCTTCATGTGAAAGTGTCAAACTCCAGCCAAGCATCATTGTCTGAGACTTTGTCAATACGTAGTATGCATTGCCCTGTCCCTCCAAAAGGGAAGCCAAACAGCAGAAAAATACGGTCAGCCATGTTGAAGAATTCCTCCATTAGCAGCATAGGTACTGAATCAGTGATGACCACAGGAAAAGAGCAGAAAGAAATTATAGATTCCTCCAAAGCAACTTCCTATGGGTCTAAATCAGCTGCAACCGAAGTAAATGATCAGAAGAATAAAGAGATTGATGACTCTTGCAACAGAAAAGTGGAAGAAGAGTTAGATGGCACAGGTATGCAAGAGGAAGAGAGTGATTTAATGCCATCTAGTCTACCAAACGCATCTCCAGAAGAAGTTGTGCAAGAATGGCTAAGTAAAATCCCTTCAGAAACATTGCTTATGAAATATGAAATGGAGGATGATGCAGAAGAGGAACATGTAGAGGCAACCACTGAGGTATCATACTGTACAAATGCTGAGGAAATCTCAGAGGATGAAAAAACTGAGAAAAAGAATGTGGAGGAAGCTGATAATGAGGCAAAGGATGAAGAGGAGAAAGAGACAGAAGAAGGCACTGCTATTAATGAAGAGGCTGAAGAATGTGTGAATCAGGAACAAATCTCTGAGGTTGTGTCCGAAGCTGCCAAGGCTGACCAAGCAGAATGCAACCAGTCGGTTACGTCCAGCCACAATAACAGCAGAAGAGTCCTGCCATCCTCTGTCCAGACTTCCGTCCAGATCATGAAGGCTTTGCTCAGTTCGAAACACGAAACAAAATTTGACCGATCAAACAGTTTGCCTGAAGTGTCCCCCACCATGGGGAGAAAACTGAGTAACTCTGCCAACATTTTGATTACTTGTCTTGCCAGTCTCCAACTCCTTGATGAAGAGTCAGAAGATCCATCAGGTAAATCAAAATGTTTGAATAAGCCAAGGTATATGGAGCTGCTAAATATTTTTCAAGCCCTGTGGTTTGGATGCACAGCTGAAAACAATTGTCCAAGTTCAAGTCAAGAGGCAAATGAGCAGGCAAAGACAGCCACTGTGTTTAAAGCCCCAAAATCTGTAGATTATGACTTCACTCCCATGTCCTCCTCTGGGGTTGATGTTAGCAGTGGTTCGGGTGGCTCAGGAGAAGAGAGTACAGCTGGTGCCAGAGATTGCACTTTAATGGCTCAGAAAACTGCTGAATTCAAATCAGCTGGACAAGTGGAAAATGTAGAGACTGGCACTGAAATGACTGAGGCTGAGGAGCAAAGTAAAGAGGAAGAGCAGTCATCCCGACCTTCATCAGCCTGCTCAAAATCAAATGGTGAGGAAAATGCACAGTCTGCTAGAGAAGACTCTGTAACTAAAGAGGCAGAAGAGAGTAAGGAGGATCAGTGCAGCAACTGTGAAAATGGTCAGGAGGAAGGGGGAGAAAATGAAAATGAAGAAAATAGCAAATTAGTTGAAAATGGAGAACAAGAAGAAACTGAAGCTGTGAGTAATGAACTCCCAAACGAAAATCTTGAAGAGGTAGCTGATCGGCTAGCCACTACCAATGATACAGATGTCAATGATGCTGATTGTGGAACAGAACTGAAAGCTGATTTGGAAGAGCAACTCAAAAAAGAGTCTCCAAATGACTCAAAGCCCAGTGTCAATATGGCCACCAGTATGAGCACATCCTTGGTCCAGCAAAACTCAGTGGATCCTAACCCAGTCTGGGTCCTGAGGCTGCTCAAGAAAATTGAGAAGGAGTTCATGGCTCACTATGTCAGTGCCATGAATGAGTTCAAAGTCAGGTGGAACCTACAGAACAACCAGCAGATGGATGAAATGATACTGGAGCTGAAGGAGGAAGTGAGCAAAAGGATACAAAACAGCATAGAGAAGGAGATGAGGAAGATCAAAACCAGAGCAGGGAAGAAGACACCAAGACCTCCAGATGAACCACTCAAGCGTGAGTCAACACTCCAAACCGAGCAGAGGAGAAGACGATTGCAGAATATGCACAAAAAGTCACTCTTTAGTGACAGGAATGGAACCCAGAGCAGGCTAGAGGACACAGCTGACTTATCATTTGGTGTAGATGAAGATATAACATGTAGTGTAGCTTTTGAGGCCGCTATTAGTAAACAGACAAGTGAGGAGGAATACTGCCCTTGTGATTCTTGTGTGAGGAAAAAAATGGCTTCCAAGCCCACAAGAAATCCAGTGGTGGCCACCAATGCCCCAATCATGAAAGCATTTGATTTACAGCAAATCCTGAGGTTGAAGAAAAATGATGAGGAAGCCTGTGTCTCAGAAGCAGCCCAGGACATCAAAACAGTTCCCAGAAGTTCTGTGGAGAAAGCAGCAGAAAATGACAATCCAAATGAGGAAAATGATGAGGGTCAACTCCAGCCAACTGAAACAGAACTGGAGGGCAATGAAGAAAAGGAGACAGAATTAAATGAAATGGGCAGTTCAACATTGAATGGAGATGGAGAAGCACCTGAAATATCAGAGGATCAAAACAGTGAGATGGAGGATGAGGTTAAAGATGAAGAAACCAAAGAAGAAGAAAAGGAAGAAGCAGAAGAAGTAGGGGAAGAAATTAAAGAGAAAGAAGAAGAAGAAGAGGAAGCAAAAGAGGAGGAAGATGAGAAAGAGGAAGAAGAAATCATGAAGACAGAAGAAGAGGAGGAAACAAAGGAGGAGGCAGAGGGAGAAACAAAAGAGAAAGAAGATGAGGAAGTGGAAGAGGAAGCAGCAAAAGAAACAAAGGAGGAAGATGAAATCAAAGAGGAGGAAGAGAAGGAGGAGGAGGAAGAAATGAAAGAGGAGGAGGGAGAAACAGAAGAAGAGGAGGAAGAAGAAAAAGAGGAGGAAGTGAAGGAGGAGGGAGAGACAAAAGAGGAAGAGGAGGGAGTGGATGAGAAGGAGGAAGAAATGAAAGAGGAGGAGGAAGACATAAAAGAGGAGAAAGAAGGAAAAGAGGAAGAAGAGGAAGGAAAAGAAGAAGAGGAAACAAAAGAGGAAGAGGAGGAGGAAGTGGAGGAGGAGGGTGAAACAAAAGAACAGGAAGACATGAAGGAGGAGGAAGAAGGAACAAAAGAAGATGAGGAAGATGTGAAGGAGGAGGAAAAAACAGAAGAGGAGGAAGAAGTGCAAGAAGAGGAAGAAGTAAAGGAGGATGAGGAAGCAAAAGAAGAAGAGGAAGTGGAGGAAGAGAGTGAAACAAAAGAAGAGGAAGACATGAAGGAGGAGGAAGAAGGAACAAAAGAAGATGAGGAAGATGTGAAGGAGGAGGAAAAAACAGAAGAGGAGGAAGAAGTGCAAGAAGAGGAAGAAGTAAAGGAGGATGAGCAAGCAAAAGAAGATGAGGAAGAAACAAAACAAGAGGAGCAGGAAGTGGAAGAAGAGGAAGAGAACTCAAAAGAGGAGGAAGAAGAAGAAACAGAGGAAAAAGAGGGAGGAAAAGATGAGGAAGAAACAAAGGAAGAGGAGGAAGCAAACAAGGAAGAGGAAGAACAAGAAGAAACTCGAAATGAAGAGCAGGAAGTTGAAGAGAAGTCCAAAGCTGAAGATGAAGATGGAGATGAAGATGATGCTGAAGAAGCAGAGGAGCCAGAGAATGAGGACATTGGGGCTGATGATGAGGAAGAGACATCTGAATGCAGAGGAGATGCTGATGGCTCTGGAACTGACAACAATCCCGAACGAGATGCTGCAGAAGGAAGTGAGGAAGCTGAGCAGGATGAAGCTGAGGCAGTGGAAGATGCAAATCCAGAGTCTGAAGATAAGGTATGTTCAGCTGAGGAAGAAAATAACAGTGAAGGAGGTGACGAATATGATGAGAATGATGAGGAACCTACCAATGACGACCCTGACAAGGCACATGAAAAACACAAAGACGAAGGCAACAGCAAGATTTCTGAGAAAGCCTCAAAGGTCAAAGGCAAAAAACCCACCAAAAGACTAGAGACTCTGAACAAAGCAGCTGCCTTTTCTTGTTATTCTTCTATGGGAAACTTCTCACAGCAATCCCAGAAGGGGTCTGAAGATGAAGAAGAAGAGGAATGCAAAGAAGGCAACAACCCCATGAACAACCACCCCAATGGAGACATTCAAAGTGACGAGTGCAGCAAACCCTCACAGATGTATCCTGACAGTGAGGATGAAGAAGAGGACAAAGCATCTTCATGCACTGATCCTTTGGGAGATGAGGACCAGGCAGATGCTGAAGGTGCAGATCCAAAGGATGCTGATCATACTGAGGAAGTTCAGGCTTCTAAAAAGAAAGAAGACTCTGACAAGATTGACCAGGATGACTTGGACTTTTAGAACTGCTTATCAAAAACTGCTTCTTTCTTTCTTCCTTCTTTTCTTTTTTTAAAGTATATTTTCATTATATATTACAGTATATTTGTTGAGTTGAGCCATCATAATTGGCTTTTCTTCTGAGTTAAATGTGTTAAATTTGATCTTGAATCCTGTGAGTAACGTTGCAATTACCTGCCCTCGTTTCTAGAGGGCTAGTAAACTCATTAAATTCAGTGGTTTCAACAGAAAAGCGGTTTGGGGAAAGTGAAGGCTGTTTTGTTTGTGATCTCTTCTTATTCCCACTCTTTAAGCCATGCTGTTTGCTGCTTGAGTGATCTGTGGCTCTGCTGGGCATCATCTCTGAGTGACTTCAGGATGCCTTTTGTCTGTTGCATGCCATTTTCCTGGAAAGATTGCCAATCCACAAAAATGTGACAAAATCTAGATTCATTGCCAAAGTCTGGTCAGAGCCCACAGAGATACACATCCACTTTCCCCTCTTACCCAACCCTACCCTACCCTACCCTACCTTCTCTGTACCCCGAAAAGAAGTCTGAGATATCAGTCTTTCCCCACTTTCTCTGTTCTTCTTTAGCAGAGGTTAAGATCATTCCTCACTTCGCTGGAAATCCTCAACATTCTGAAAGGTCATTCCAGTAGATCTTTCCTCTTCCAGACCACCAATCTGTACTGTGACCACCACTGAAGTATGTAGCGATGTAGCAGTAGATAACACGCAAAAGTTAATTCACCTGCTGGGTATCTGAGAAGTGGTTGAATGAGATATTGACCAAATTAGAAATGAGTAGAGTTCGGTTCCTTGTGATTACCTTTACTATGTCAATGATGGCATCTAAGCACTTTACAATCATCTGGGACCCCTCAGACAATTTCGTACGAGGCCCTGTTCCAAAGCTATTAGGATTTGCCATTACTTAGTGCCTCGCCCTTGCAGACAACCAGTAACATTTAAACTAATTTTACCTTTAGCATGGAAAAGATATGGGCATTTGTGCTGCAGTGAACAACTGGAAAAGGCTCAAGCGCTTAATGGAGAGGTCGGACTTTACAAATCATGACAGAACTGCAAACTTCATTTCACAACTATTTTCTACCAGATTATATCTCTTTTTCCCCTGGGGCAATATATACATTTCTGGATAAATGTCCAACTAACGCCAGGAGAAATTTGACCATGCCTCAGCTGCATACATTTGTATACCTCTTTTGGAAAGTCTATTTAATCAATAATTTACAGGGAGAATAATACAGCAAAGAACTAAGAAAGGGTGAAAACAAAATGCCTTAAATTATATGGTGAAAAAGTATGTGTGTAGTATTGTGCCAGGTTTGTGAAGGTGCACGCAGACATGTTGAAATAATCAATATTCAAAATCAAGTAATTAATGTTACCATTTTAAGAATTAATTTCTTAAACTCATAGCCGATCAGTTGATTTCCAGCGATAAGATTCATTTCACTCAAAGTAAGAATTGGGTTCAGCTCCAGATGTGCATACTTAATTTTAGGTGTTTGAGAAATGAGTCTAAGAGGAGTAGTCAGTGGAGAGCTGGTTCTCAGCTGAGCTGCCCTCACAAAGGCTTACAGTGCCATCTGAGAACCTCCAGGGACTCCAAGACAACCACACCATCCTCAAGACACAGAAGTTAAGAAAGATCTGAGCCTTCCTAAAACAAAGGGCAATCCCATCTGTTAGTCTCATGTGGATGTCCTGGGTTTCCTAGGATGTCTCAGGCGGAACTACATTTCTCTCTAGATGCAACTCAGTTGAACCCTGAACCTATCTCAAAGTTTGATATCTTGTCTCATTTAGTAGTCTCAGCTCCATGTTTTCTCTGTAGACATTTCCAGACCTCAGTTTACCAGGTTTCAAACAGCTTAGGGACTATGTAGTTGTTTAAACATAGAAGTTTAGTGGCAGTTGAAAGAGCCTAGGAAATCCAGTATCACGACACAGGGTTGGTCTGAAGGGGTGCAGGTCTCTTGTAGGTTGAGAGTTATATCACAAACTCCTTGTAAATGTCAGGGCTGCTCCAGGACATCTTTAACTGCATTAGTCATGGATGTAAAAAAAATGAATCATAGAATCCACCCCTAAAATTGTGTAAACAAATCCTGCATCAGGAAACTGAAGTACAAATTTAAAACTAAATATTAAATCTCCATTGGCTTTGAAGTACAGGGTAAAGAAAACTTATTCTCCTCTCACACAGCAATATTTATGCACTTTCTAGTACCTCAGTGTTGCACTAGCAGGTTAATTCCCACATCTAGAGCACATGGTGAACACCATACCTGCTTCAAGGGCCAGTCTTGTGGCTTCTGTACCATTAAAGCTCCCTTTAAGATGCTGCTTGAAGGTTCAAGCAGAAACTGTTGTGCATGAGCTCAGTGCTGGGTTTTGCACGTAAGTGAACATCACTTATACAAGCTGGATTTGATTGCAAATCCCTTCAAGCACCTACTGTTCACAACAGACTTGATAGTCTTACTGAATCCTCCTTGTCTGGACCTATGCTTGTGGTTAAAGACAGCACTCACACAGCATCAGTGATCGCTCTGGCATTTACTGTCTGAGTCAGGAAGAAACAGCACTGCTGCAGGACAATTTTCCCCTTCTGTAGTGGTGTCCCATGACATCAATATTCTGATTCTGTATTAAACCTTTCCAAGGTTTCCACAAGCCAATTCAAAAGCATTTTATAAGGTATTGGGAATACAAAATGTCAAAAATACAGTTGCATCCATTGATTTGTAATTAAGGGAAAGGCATCGAGGAGAAAGTTACTGCTGGAGTGGATTCATATCACTAACTTTAGGCATGTGCATCAGGTGTTTTTTCCTGGGTTCTCCAGGCAGTGTGAAGAGACAAGGTCTCCCCACAACTACTCAGAGTGTGACAAAGGACTGTCATCTGGAGGGCTGAAGCTCATGCACCATAGCATCCTAACCCAGGCACTTTGAGCAAATGTTTGAATTCAAGCTGTGAACTACCTCTGCAACTAGGACACTAGCCAAGTACCACCAGGTTGCTTGGTTCGCAACCCAGCCTACGGACATTGGGTGAAAGCTGCGGCACTTTTGTTCACTGATGCGTGCTAGAGAGCTATTCCAGATGGTGAGGAAAAGGAGTTTGCCACCAAAAGAATCCTGTTATTCAGCATTTCAGTGGCCCTGCAGCATGCATCTCTCCACGTCGGCAGTGACTGGCAGGTATACAGTCATGTGTAGAAGCATTTTCATCTCATAGGGAGCAAAGTGAAACATCTGCTTTCTGTTGCGTCGATTCTTGCAGGATTCAGAAACACACTGAGCCAGGTAGTCGTAGCTCTGATCTTGGTACGAGATACACACTGAAAGTGGTATGCGTTGACTTAACTGCAAACGTTTCTGGTGAAGATGTTTCCCTCTGAGTCCACCATCCAGACCCCCATTGTAACCAGTGGGGAGAGAGAGGCAAAGAAGAGCATGATTCATCTGCTGTAGACAACTACGTTAGGAGGAGATGAATTCCACTCTCAGTAGGTCTGCTTCTCTCTGCTGAGTGCACAAAAAGTCTAGACAAGTCTCTCAGATGGAGATGCGTCAAGTGGGAAGAGCTGATCCCAGCGTAGCTACCCATAAGCAGCTTACAACACTTACAGCGGTGACTTGCAGACTTTTGGCAACAGCTCAAGCCAGTCATCCCATGGAAGTTTTAAAAGTGTTTGTTGGCTCCGAGATCGCCCTTCTCTGCTGTTGCTAAACGCTGGGACTTAATGGGTTAGTGAAAGGGCAAACGTTTCCCAGGATTTCTCCTCCAGATGTTGACTTTGCTCATTTTAAAGCCGCTTGTACACAGTCAATATCACACCCCATCCATGTTTAGTCAGTAAGTTCCCTGCCTGCAGCACCAGTAAAGAGAAAGAAATCAAATAAACCACAAAAATGTAATCATCAAACCACGTAAACAGAAATCACCGAAGTTCCCCTCCATGAGACCTGTCCCACTCATGTTGTGTTTGTCACCGTCTGTGTTTGGGCCGTGACTCACGTGTGTGTCTGTCCTCGTCGGGGCAGTGTGGGCTCTGCCCCCATAGGTATTATTTCCTCCGTCAGCCTCTCCCAGGATCACCCAGAGCATCCATGCAGGAAGCACGCAGCTGAAAAGGATTCCTCCCGATTACGTCTCTCACAATCGCGCTGCTTCCAAAGTTTGCATTTCCCCTCGGCCGGTATGACTCACACGCGTGCTGGGTCTTGCAGCTTCCCTCACCCTCTTACGGCATGGGAACACGTGTTACCAGCCAGCTCCGGAGCTGTCACGTTTATCCCAACTGGAAAGATAGTGCTTGTCATCACCTGGAAGGGATTACAACTGCTGTCTTTCAGCAGAGCCTAGAAGGAGGGAAGAGAGGCGACGTGAGACTCGCACAGCTGCGTGGCGTGTTTTGCTGTGCATCTCTGTTTGTCTTTTGGGTGGTGGTTGTTTTGTTGGTTTGGGTTTTGGTTTTGGTTTTTGTTTTGGTTTGGTTTTGTTTTGCCAGCCAGACAAATTGCTTCTTGATGTATGTCGGTTTTGTTTGCTTGTTTATTTTTGAAATAGGGAATATTTGGTGAAAGATGATGGAAAGCATGGTGAAAACGAAAGTGTATACCACTGAAATAAAAGAGCTGTGCTTTCTAAAGCTGAGTTCTTCGCAGGTATGTGCAAGCAGACACTCTTCTCACTAATGGAGAGCAATAATCCCCCTTTCCTTGTGGGTCCTTGCTGTCCTAGCACTGTGTTTATCTCCAGCCACTTGAAATTCCAGCTGCCTTACAGGAAGGGGTCGTTTATTGTTATTTCTGGACCTCAGGCTCCTCGAGTAGGCTTTGTTCTGGGGGGCAGGGAGAATTTCCAAGCCGACTGTGTATATGCCCTGCAATCTCCTTGTTTTCTTTAATTGGAAGGTGGGGAAGTTGCACCACAAAGCTTCGTGGCTCCTTGGCAAGTGGCAGGAATAAGTGGCCCTCCTATCATGGGCTTAGGAACAGGATGGGAACACTCAAGATCCACACATCAAGATCCAAAATCAGACATTCAGAGTCGCAGTGTTTTGCTCCAAAAGTGCAACACTGTTTTCCTGCAGAAGGACAGACCTTGAGGGTAAGTAAGTCTATCAGTACCACTACTCTTCCAGAGAGGTACATCCTCTTGGATGCAGAAGGAGTGGGCTGTGGTTAGGATATGGGATAAGGACTACACAACAATGGTTTAAGCTGTTGCAGTGGGTGTTTCATACAATCACATGTTACAGCCTTGGTCAGTCCCTACAATTTGTCCTCCTCCAAGTCAGAAACCTTGAGTACATAGAAGATAAACAACTGGGAAAGGGTATCTAAGGTCTGAAACAAACACAGGCTATCTGAGGCTGTGGGATCTCTCTCCATCTCTTCCATCCCACTTTTGGTGAACAAATATTCCCAGAGTCAGAAAGAGATGCAGGACATACTTGACAGAGAAGAGGGCTCAGGTTCTGGGCTTTAGAATGGTGAATTATTCAGTCGTTTATATCCCAGAAAAGCGCCAGATACCATAACATCTTCTGAGCTGTGTCCATCCAATGTAGCCTTTCTGGAAATAAACTCGACTGGGGATTCCCTAATGATTTCAGTCCCTATTATTTCAGAGAGGACAGCTAGGTGTATGCACATCCTCTACATGCCGGGGAAAGAGAGGGATTATTCAGGGAGAGATTCCAGATATCCCCAACCTTGTGTTCAAGACAGAAGGAGTGGTATTTTTTGTGATCCCCTAGAACATATCCAGGCTGGAGATGTTTATTTTCTCATGCCCTTAAGCTACAGACCCCATCATCACGTCAGGCTGAAGGAGCAACCTCTGTAACCCTGCAGCCGCTTCTAATTTTAACTCCATCCTCTCTGAGCTGAGCACCAGGGTTTGTGCAGCTCCAACAGGAAGCACCCCTTTGACTTTTCTAATTTCAGGAGCTTGATGCTTGCTTATCCCTGCAGCCCACAGGAAAACAGGCACCTCCGAGCAACCTGCACAGTTCGTGTTGTTTCCCATTTGCTGTAACAGAGAGGACGCAGCCGTGCTCAGAGAAGGATATATTTATTCTAAGCCTTGTGGTGTGAAAGTGGGCTTGAACCATGAGGGTTGAAAGGACAGGCTGGGGCAGGCTTGTGTTTTCTTTTTCCTCAGTGAAAAGGGCTGGCTCCTCCTTAGCTTATTGCAGAGTCCCGGCCAAAAAAAGTGACATGTATTAACCTTTCAGCTCTTGCATAAAGGATGGTGCTTGGGCTCCTTTTCCAGTTTTAAAAGAGCTGAGCAAGGCTCTTTCAGTCCTGTGACAGAGAGGGAGTAGGCGTAGGAGCAAGGTCAGGACGGTGCTTCCTAAGCGGATGGAAATGCTTCACCGTGGTGCCTAATTAGTCTGCTACAGCACAGAAATATCCCCCCTTCACTGATCCCCAATCTGGGAATTCTCCATGGTCCCAGGTGATAGGATTGCCTTAGGACAATGGCTATTTTGGCTCCTGTTCTGGCACTCCTGATCCCCTGTGCCAAGGTATAGAGAAGTCTTACAGCTCTAGGACCCAGATTCAATAAACATAATTTTTTCACTTCCCACTACAAGGCTATCTTGAAGTAGTGTCTCTCCTCTCCATGACAGCAACCTCAACCACTCAAGGCTCATGCCATGTTAAGCTTCATGAATGACATGGGTAAGTGTCTGGAATATGCAAAAATCTCTTTGTTGTATGCTAAAACATTCGAAGAATAATTTGCTCGTTGCTAAACATTCAAATTTCTGTATTTTTCTTTCAAGCATTGATTTTCCCTCAGGTCATCCAGAACAAGAAGTTTATTGAAATAAAAAGGACCAGCCCCTGCTCTTAAGAGTGTCACTGGGCAGTAGGACTCACCCTTATTGAAGAGTTTGCCTTCAGGAGCAGGCAAGGGATGCAGCCAGGTCTGGCTCTCACTCATCTGTCTGTCCTGATTCTGCAGTCTCTCCCTTGACATGCCTTCATGTGTCAGACACATGATTCACCAAACACCTATGTCAGGCACGGTGGAGGGCAGCCACAGCCCAGTGCTGCAATCCCTGCAGGGCTTCACACACCAAGTTGTCCTGGGGAAAGGCACCCAACCTGGCAGCTCTCTCACCATGTGGGCTCCACGATGCTCGCTGACCCCATGCACCAATCAAGGGGTGGACTGGGGAGTGTTAAGGCTTCCCCTCTTCTTTATGGTGATATTAGACATGCGAGGCTGGTTTGAGCTGCTAAACCTCAAAGCCAGTCAGATGGTGGAGCAGACAAGAGAACAGAGATTCCACATTAAAATCTACAACGATTTGAAAAGAAGGGTTTTCCTGTTGATAAAAGCATCCCAGTGTTTCTGAAAAGCCCAGATTATATTTTATGGCAGAAGCCTTGTTCTCCTTCCCAGTCTCCCACCTTGCCTCAAAACTAACCTTGAAAGCAGATACTCATGAACCCCAACATGCTGTATTTTGCTTCACTTCCTAAGAAACCTGGACACTAAAAGCAGGACACTAAGGAGTTCCTTGGGGACAGAGCCATAATCCTTGCCCCAGAGGTGAGGAAAGCTTCATTCAGACTTGGCACCATATTGCACAGCCGAGAATCCCATCCCAAGAAGACGAGTCCACAGCAAAGGCGTAACATTTTGGAAGTTACTCATGGAGCAACTTAATTTTCTGAGCCACAGCCTTGGTGATGTATTTAATCCATATGGGAACTACAGGAATGAGACCAAGCTAGTGAGGACAGTAATTCCTGGCAAAATCAGTCCACAACGGCGAAGTGTGCCAGAAGAAAAGGAGAACGTGGGGAGGGAAATTCACCCACTCTGTGAGATCTTTATTATCTCCCACAACTGTTGCCTACACTGAACTGCAAGGATTTAGTTACATCAGATGTCTTTTGGAGCTGCCAGCCAGTCGCAGCGGGGTTCCTCATCTAATCTCATCAAGTTTCACCTTCCTGTGACATCTCTTGAGCAAGGAAAGAAGATTGTGCATCTCTGGCCACACCCTAGATTCACATCATGTGTAGGAGTGCTGCTGCTGGAGAGGAAGGACAGAAGATGGGAAAAAGCTGAGTCCCCCTACCCGCCCCTTCCCCTCACTATCCTGTTACTCCTCCCTATCTCTTCCTGTCTGGTGATCCTGGCAGAGACTATCCCTTTCCAAGCAAGATGACAGGAACACAAGATTCCTCTTGGACTTAGAGCTATTCCCTGCCAGGCTGGCAGGGACGGAGATGAGATGGAGATCCTATTTCCCACAGCCACCAAGGAAAAGAGGAAGAACAGAGCACCCATCCCCAAATGGGGTTCTGGATACATGAGCAAGTTCAGGTGTCTTAAAGTCCCTTTTCCAAATCAGAAGTGGTTCAAACAATTCTGCTCTTGGTTTTTGCCATGTTGAAGCAGATTAACCTGCAGAAAATGAAAGGGATGGATTTGGAATAGTGTCATTAATAACCAAGAATTAGAATTCAAGTCTATGCTAATTACATCTGCAGGATGAAAAGATGGGAAGACGTTTTACATTGTCTTGACCCTCAGGGTCTTAAGAGACAACTCTACGACCTTGGTCTCATAATTCTTATTGTTTTATGTGGACCGTCCACATAGAGAGGAAGATCCACTTCCCTCTAGCATGGATTGTACAAACCTGGAGAAGAACTTTGAAATAATCACCCTGACTTTCCGGCCAAAGACATTTTGGCATTGTGCTTAAACCACAGCTCTTCGCTTAGCCCTTACAGCTGTCTAGCTAACTCTGCAGGTACCTGTCCTTCTGCTATTGGTCATGCACAGTCACCCAAACCCTGGTCACATTGGGAAATACAGTGTCTACAGGCTGGTGTTTCTCCAGCCATCATACTCATTGACGTTGATCTGGTCAGTGTTCTCAGAATAGGCTATGTCACCTGTAGACACAGTGATGCTTTCTCAAGACCCAGTGTCTTTCACTCAGGAGCATTAGTAGGGAAATAAAATCTTGAGTGGTCTCAGGATCTCTCATCTGGAAGCTGTTTTGTTTTGCATAATATATAAATGGGGAGAACATGGTCTTTCAGGGCAATGCACTTACTGCTGAACTATGCGATCATTGCAATACACCGTTGGATAGCTTTGACGGAAGAGAAACAATGAGGAGAACCAGAGTACCTACGGATTAGTGCCCTTTCCTATAACATGGGAAATGTAGGTTCAAGCTACACATGGAGTTGAACAAAGGCCTCCTGAAAGTTGGGAGAAAGGATCCATCCACTAAACAGGCAGGAGGTTACTTCCTCCTGCTTCTGCAATTTGTGCAGGGAAGAGGCTGGCATCTTCTGGATACACCCACTAGATCAATCCCCAAAGCTAAGCAGGTACAGACATGCTCAGCTAGTGAATCCCAACGAGGTTTAGATGTGAGTAAGCTCCTCACTGATCATCGCTGTCGAGACTTAGGCAACTCCAAACATGTCCAGAAACAGAGAAATTTACATGCTGTGAGGACTGGACTGATTGGAATAAAGAGCATCTGGTGCATCCAGGGATAGGTGGCTGCAAACTGAGTGTTTGAAGGATCAGAAATGAAATTCACAGAAAGAAAGTTCAAGGGCAGAAGGAGGATTTATAAATGATGGCATGCCAAAACAAGTAAATACATTTAAAGTAGGAATAACACTTAGGTGTGAAGTACACAGATTTAAATTTTAATGAAAGTAATGGTTATGAGCCATTTACATGCTTTTGTCCAGTGTGAGGCCAAAAGTTTTCTAGATTTCTTATTGATGAGTCAATATGAGAAATATTAATTGAGGCACCCAAATCTTTGTCCTTCTTTATCCCTGCTGACTGCTACTGTGTCCTTTGACTTACACCACCATGAGTTCAGAAGTGGGTGGGCTCAGGCTGCACCAGCAATGTAGCTTGAATACCGGAGTGAAAATTGTCCTAAGGAAATTAGTGAAGTTGTAAGAGAGTTTCCAGAGAGGACACTATGATTTGGGCATTAAAAATTCACCACCCAAGACATAAGCTTGTTAAATGCTACCAGGAACAGGTGAAATGGACAATTGATGTGATCTCCAGTTGAAGCTTTTTGATATCTTTAAATCCTTCTTCTGGACACAGAAAAATTTTCAATTAGCCTGGCTATGAAACAAGCAACATCTTGACAATAACACTCCAGGAGGAAGGTTCCTCTCCCTGGAAAACATTGAAGAAACACAAAAATTTTTACAGAGCAACATTAGGAGACAAGAAGTGAGTTTGATCTGTGGTTGTTTCAGTGATAGCAGAAAGAAAGATACAATTTCCATCTGAATTATAGCCAGTATCATGCTGGCACCAGTGGCATGTTTATATGCAGGAGGACTTTTTGCCAGGATTTCCCAACTCAATAAAGACATGCTAAGTTTTCTTCTGCAACCCATGCTACAAAGGCAGGCTACTTATCACAACTGAAAATAGGATGTTCAGGCAGTTACCACCCAAAGGAGATGTGTCTGATGATGGTTTCCAAGCTGGTTGTGAGCATGGCTAGATACAGCATTTATAAGTGGGGGTGGCAAGTCAGATGGGCATTCAAACTCAGAGGCAAGTTTCTCTGCAATAGTAAGATGAGGCATCCAGAAACTCAGGGAAACATTTCGGTGCTACTATTCTTGGCACTCCCATAGACATCCCTATATGATTTTCAAAACTTCCATTAGAAGACACATAGTTCTTGCTTCTGGAAATTAACTACTCTAAAGGTTTGCAACACTATGAAACCCTAAGAGACATGGATAGCACAGAGCTCTTGCTAAGCTCAGGGAATCTAGAATGCCCGTTTTTTGAAGAGTTGAACCAACTAATCTTCTTCATCTCTAATGCAGAAGCAATTTGCTTAGCAGAACTAGATAGGACCCAAATAGTTACAGTGGAAGTCCTAGCTTTACTTCCTGCACCTTTTTTCTGGTTATTGTGAATTAGACATCAGGTAGAATAAGCTAGGTGTTAGCTCAGTGTAAACTATAGTTGTAAGCTTATGATGTTCTTTGAGATGAGTATACTGAGCATCAGTGGTGGTTTTCCACTGAAAATAAAGGGGGTATCTGAAATAACAAGCTTTTCCCTGGACAGGTAGCTCTACAGCCATACTCAGAAACACATGTAGGAGCCTAAGTAAGTCCCACAGAAGTTGTTAGGACTTGGGACCCACATATCTTTCTGAACACAGGTACCTCATCCAAATTTTTTCGTGACATACTCAGATGACTGCAGAAATTACTATGGCAGGTTCTCAAGAGTCCCATGGTATTCAGTGGATCGAACTTTCCTATGGCAATGAAACAGTGAAGAGGTAGACGTAAGGGCCACTACAAAGGTGACTGAAGTCTCATGTGAAGGCTAAGAAATTGCCTCCCAGTTTGGGAAGTGCTACATGCAATGTTGATCGGTGATGAACTGAAACTTGATGATGCCTTCTTGGAGTCACATGCTGTCACGTTACAGGAATCACCCATCCACACATGCACACAGTCAGGAAAGAGAAAAACAATCCTGGAAAGGATATGTGTCACCTCAGTCGAGCTCCTTTGAGAGCTGTGGCAATATTTCATCGTTGCCTTGCACCATGAATGTGTGCAGCCCTCTCATTTCACCTCCATTCTGAGCTCTTGCTCAGCCCCAGAAGCTGCAATGACAGGTATCAGAGACGAATGAGTTCGACTTAACTTGATGCCACATGTACAAATCGCAGCTGTCTGATTACGGACTTGAAGCAGAGCAGACTTTGTCATGAGGTCAAGGAAGGTGATTCTGTCCCTCTATTCTGCTCTCGTGAGACCCCACCTGGAATACTGCATTCAGCTGTGGAGTCCTCAGCACAAGAAGGACATGGAGCTGTTGGAGTGGGTCCAGGGGAGGCCACGAAGATGATCCAATGGCTGGAGCACCTCTGCTATGAAGACAGGCTGAGAGAGTTGGGGTTGTTCAGCCTGGAGAAGAGAAGACTCCGGGGTGATCTTATTGCAGCCTTCCAGTACTTAAAGAGAGCCTACAAGGAAGCTGGAGAGGGACTCTTTACAAGGATAGATAGTGATAAGACAAGGGGCAATGGCTTTAAACTGAAAGAGGGGAGATTTACATTAGATCTAAGGAAGAAATTTTTCACTCAGAGGGTGAAACCATTCTATGATTCTATGATTCTATGATGATACAGAAAGAGTTTGATTACAGTGCCACGAATCACCTTTGGTCTTGGAGATATTCACACAGGATTGACAGATAGGATGCAGGACCTCTGCAAGTCATTCTCCTCCGGAGCAGGAGACGTGAACCAGAGAAGACTAGCTGGTACGTTTCAGATGGCATTTCATGATGCTTGTGTACATATGAGCAAGCAAATGGGACTCAGTTCCAGATCAGGAGTATCTACAAGCAGATGCCTCCGTGGGAATGAGATGACACTGTAGTCAAAGGAGATTTAGGTATCTTTAAGCGAGGTAAGGCGAATCCTGTCGTAAGCCTTAAGGAGAGAAGTCAGTTACTCACACAGTGAAAGATTTTACCTTTACTGTGCTTGTGCATCCCAGAGCATGGTCAGAGAATTGTACTGTACCAGGAATAGTGTAAGAGCTGCAATAACTCCCAGATCTGTAAAAAAACATGAATATCCAAGCATAGAAAATGAAGTTTGGCCACTGGGGTGACTTCCCTGCTATTCTTGCCTTCTCCAGGAAAAAGGTGAATCATTTTGATCTGGCACCTCATGGTGCACCTTCCAGATGGAGGAATCCAGGACAAGACCACCGTGCCTCCAGGTCTCCAGTTCCTTCTGTTTCTGCAAGACCTATGTGACAAGTCTTCTCTCAATGCCCACAAAGAGGTAAGATAAAAACTGATATCATGGGACAGAAGAGCAATCAAGCAGGTAGACTGAGGCATCATCACTGGAGGAATCCCTGTTATCAAATACACTACATTTAATAATAGCAATATGCAGAAATACTAATTATGATAACCTAAGAAGCCCAGCAACTTCAAAGAACTTACCTACATTAAGCGTGAACAAGTAAAGAGTAATGACATATCGCAATCCCATCCTTCAGAAATGAATTCACTGAAAGCCAGACAGAGAGTGAAACAGGTTAAGTGGATTAAACAAAGAGCAAAATAGAGAAGGTGACAAGATAACAAAAATTGCACAGATTGAAATGCTCCACTGTTACAGACAACAGCATAAATAAATCAGGTGTACCAGAAATAAATGAGACTACCACATGATCATCCAGTTCTGCTCCCTACCCTGAAAAACAGTATCTGCCAGTCTTTTCTTGTCTGGGCAAGTTTTAAATCTCCTGAGCAAATGGGTTTAAACAGTGTCATGTGTATTTTCTTGAGTATTTCACACTCACATTCAGTGAACTGCAGATACTAACGCAGATGGACAAAGCACAGAAATGTGGTAGCAAGGAAGACAGGAAGAAAGAGTGATGCAAAAGGAGGTAGAAATGTACACAGCAATGCAAAAAGGCAGCTGGGAATAGCTGGAGATCAGCTGTAAGAGGAAGGTTTCAGTTTGATATATGGTGCCAGAGACATTATTAATGATTTGCTGGTTTTTACCTTTAAAAACTTTGGGTGGATTATTTATTATGTCACCACAGTGCTCATATGATCTATGAAAGAGCCAATAATATGTTTCTGCTCCTGGCCTCTCAGATTCACAGTGTTTTTACAGCTTTTAATTAGGATTTAATTCTGTACTCCCAACACAGCGGAGGAGTATGCGGTATACGTAAAGCAAAGGCAAAGAGTAAAAACACTCTCCCCTTATTTAAAATCCCCTAAATGCCCTTCTACCACAAATGAACAGTTCTGCTGATAGTCACTGCAGCATTTTCATAGGTAAAGTGATTTAGTTTCCTTTGAAAATAAGGAAAAATCGAGGGAAACCAAATTGGACTAGAAATACTTCTTGAGCCCTGACTTCAGCAATCTTCCATGAAGTTAGCTGGTAAAGCAATGTTTAGCTGGTTGTTGAGTGGGGATCTCTACGGTAGGTGGGTCTTCTGCATTTGGGGGAAATTGCCTGTGATTTGGACATGGAGTCACCATTTGGGGCTGGGGAAAGGCAAGAGGAGCTCCGTATCAGACTCTGTCAACATCCTTGTTAGTCATGAAAGGGCAGAACTGCAGATCCCCCGCTGTTATTCGTACTCTCAGTGCATCTTAGTATTTTCCCTTGGGACAATGAGAATCATAGAATCATAGAATGGTTTGGGTTGGAAGGGACCTCAAAGATCATCTCGTTCCAACTACACTGCCATGGACAGGGACACCTTCCACTACACCAGGTTGCTCAAAGCCTCATCCAACCTGGCCTTGAACACTTCCAGGGATGGGGCAGCCACAACTTCTCTGGGCAACCTGTTTCAGTGCCTCATGACCCTCATTGTAAAAAATTTATTCCTTATATTTAATCTAAATGTCCCCTCTTTCAATTTAAAGCCATTGCCCCCTGTCCTATCACTACACGTCCTTGTAAAGAGTCCCTCTCCAGCTTCCTTGTAGGCCCCCTTTAAGTACTGGAAGGCTGCTAGAAGGTGTCCCCAGAGCCTTCTCTTCTCCAGGCTGAACAACCCCAACAATCCCTCTTCTCTTGCTTGGATTTGTGCTTGACTGTGGCCAAAAGTCAGTCCCCAGATGGGCAATGGCAGCCATTGAGAAGCCTAAACCCTTCTTGACCCCTGGACTCCTGTCCTCCAATAGAAAGACAGTTTACACTGGAGACCACATGCATCTTCTCTTGAGAAAGTCAAAGAGATTGTCCTGGCCATCATACAACCTGCGAGTGGGTGAGCCCAAAATGACAAGGAAAGAGAGGAAAGATGATGGATGGCAACGACTGAGGTGAGTGAATTGTCAGAGAAGGGCAACTCAGCACTGACACACCAAGGGAGAGCTGCTCTTGATGAAGGTCAGTGCAGAGAAGGTGGGCATAAAGGGCTTCTCCCAAAACTTTGGGATGAAGTGTGTCTGGATCACTCCAGCTCTGACTGGCAATGAGTTCTGCACGATTTTTGAAGCTGTATGAGAAACAGATTTTCTGGCTCCCTTGCAAGCTGAGGCACAAGGAGCACCCCATGGTTCTCTGCACACACTGAGAAATCCCATAACCACTGCACCAGGCTGAACTGGCCTTTTGGGCAGGTGGAGGCTCAAAATTTGCAGGTCAAATGTAGCCATGGTGATGAGGAAATGGAGACCTTAGAGATTGCATTGTTATGTCACTGTTCTCCTCCATGAGCAGAGCATCTCTTCCTGGTGGTTTGGCAAAGAACAATAATAAAATACATATTCTGAATAGTGGGAAAATGCACTTTTAACCTGCTCTGTAAGCACACCTCCTGGTCTGATTCTTCCTTTCTTCAATGATTTGCTGTGTGCTCTTTTTTGTTAATATTTTTAATGCACAGGTGCAGGTATGAGTGTTCATTTAATACCTAGTGCAGTTGCAAGGGGCATGTTTCCAACTAGCAGCACCCAGGCTGATGAATTCTGGTTGCTTTGGGTTTGGACGGGCTGGGAGATGGGTGCTGGTGAGGTTAGGCGATGAGTTATCCTGGGATAGTTTCATGGTGATGATGGCAAGTTTCTGATAGAGGTAGAAGAACATTGTTCTCTGGTCTGTGTTTCTAGATTTACTTCTCAGGACATGGGTTGTGCTAATCATTCTTGCACCTGCGGATGAGATCTGCAAATCCTCACTCTAGACTGTCTCAGTGTAAAGCTATGAAGAAAGAGGAAAAGAGAAGGCCCATAGCAGGTGTCCTGCACTCGTCTAAGGTGTTCCTTTAGCAGAAAAGTCAAGCTGCAGACACCAAACTGTGAAGAATAAGGCTCAGGACAGAGCTGACATGGGCTGTGGGATGAGTAGAGCTACAGGGAGACAGTGACACAGAAAGGGAAAGATCAGTACATGATATTATTAGTGCATAAATTATTAATGATGCACTCAGCAAACTTCATTTTGGGGAACAGTAGAAAGCAACAACCACTGCAAAACAGGAATGGACATATTTCACTAAATAGTAAGGACAACTGTATGAGGGACCATTTATTACAGGGTCTGACCAAAGGTCTTCTAGCCCTTACCATGTCTCTGCAATTTTTAGCATTTTTTAGGAAGAGAGTATAAGTGAGCAGTGTATAGGACACCGCCCAGTAAACCCAGCTATAGCTCAGGGTCTTGCTAAGTCTTTAGTATAACTTCATATTTAATCCCAAACTGCTTTGAGAATGCAACAATAATTCAAGATGTTTAATGTTCTTTTCATCAGACTGCAAGGAGGCACTAAGGCATCGTGGGTACAACATGACTTTCCCAGAACAACCCCTAACATTGACAGAACCCAATTCCTGTCTTCCAAGTTGATCATCCACTGTTTCCCATCTCATCTGCAAGCAATGTCTGATATCAGCACAAAACCACAGCTGCTCCCAGTCAGGAGAAAAAAGAAAAAAAAAAAAAAAGGACTATTTGGAAAATCCAGTGGCCCTTGAGCAAAGCAAGAGCTCACCATGTACCCCGTTGAGAAGACTTTAGCATCAACCTAAGCTGATGTTAAAACAAACAGGCAAATAAGGCCTGGTCCCAGCTTGCTTTAAAAAGAACATTTGCCATTTAATCATGTATCGGTTATTAAAAATCCTCAAACAAACATAAACCAGGAGCAGCCTGAATTCACTTCGGTTGCTTTCATTGGACCATTTAGTCGAGAGGCTCTGAGGGTCATTTTTCAGTTTCAATCTGTGATGCCTTGCTGATGATGATATAACACTCTTCATAACCTCTCTGTCCTGGAAGAAGCCACACTCAGTCAATACTCCATCAGGGTGACAGGTCCCAAATCCCATTGCAAGCTGTGATGGATTGTCTCAGGGTGAGATTTCATATATCTCCTGCTTTCAGAGGGGAGCTGACACAAATAATTGGTGTCACTTTTGCTGGGATGGTGCCAAATGCTGACAAAACTGTCCTAATCAGAAGCGCTGGTCATTTGTGCTGGGATTTGCATGCTGGACAACAGAAAAGCGTCCTAGAATCACAGAATCATAGAATAGTTTGAGTTGGAAGGGACCTTAAAGATCATCTAGTTCCAAACCCCCTGCCATGGGTAGGGACACCTTCCACTAGATCAAGCATCAATTGTCATCATGGCATTGAGCTTGAGGGGCCTCAGCTTGCTGGAACACAGTGGCCTCCTAGACAGTGCAAGAGCTTGGTTGGTGGCACAGCCAGCTTGCCAAGAATTGTGTGCAGGCCTGGAAACATGGCTAAAGGCTTACCTTTAGCCCTGGAGAGATCAAGAGCCTAGGAGAAAAGTCCTCAGGCCCTTATTCTTCTGTAAATCAAGCCTTAATACTCTGTTGAAAGCCCTACAGGATGCTGCCATGTAACAATATCTAGGATGGTGACAAGATCTTTGCACGCATGGCTGGGTGCTATATGGCACTATATGGTGCTATATCACTGTTTCAACCCCAAAACCCCACTGTTTCTACCTACCACAGTTTCAACTCCAAAAATCCAACTATTTCTAAAGTCATTCAGGACTGAAGAGGGACTAGTGACTTTCTTGATATTAGAAAGTGAGTCTGGAGCCAGGGCCTGACCCTAGATCTCCTACATCCCAAGACTGCTTTTCCCACAAAACCTCTCCTTCACCAATTTCCCCTTCACTTTGTTGCTGTCACCTCACCCCACCTGCCTTTCACTGAGAGCCCCTTAGGCCAGCAGATTGGGACCCCAACCCTAACTCAGCCCTCAGAGCTACCAAAACATGGCAGGGATATGTAGCTGTTCCTGGGGAAGAAGTCAATCTTGACAGCTTCCTGGGATATAGGAAATGTAACTCCATGAAACTGGCAGGGTGAATGGTACCTCAAGACCGATCAGGTCTCCCTGAAAGATTTCGGGCTGTGAGACAGATTCACCTAGTAACGACACTCGTGTTTCTATACTTAGGAACTCAGACTTGGTGACACATGAATAGTGGGAGGGTATTTCACATGTCCCCAGGGCTTTCAAAGTCTGCTTAATTGTCCTCCTCCTCTCCCACTTTTCCTTTGCTGTATTGTTAGTGTTATCAACAATTCCCATGCACTATACCACCACGCAGGAAAATAATTCAACACCTGGCACTGGACTCGTATCCTGTCTGCAGGGGCCGCGGGGCGAACAATTAGGTCTGCAGCTACCGTGTGGCACCGCGCGCGGCGAGCGGGGAAGGAAACCTGCGGGAACCGCACAATGGACGGGGAACCATCGGCCACGCTCGGAGGAACAGTTGGCCGTTAGCGGATTTGCTGTTCCAGCGCCGTCCTGGGATTGAGACACACGTGCCATTGACGCCCTCTGCTGACTGTATGATAAATACGAGTATGTCATATTTCGCTTTAATGCTGTGATTCAAAGCCAGATCCAATGTCTAAACAACTCTGTTCTTGCATGAGCGCAAAATAAGAAAAATATGGGATGGAAGAGCCTTCTAGACTATGCTCTACCTCAAAACAAAAAATCAATTTTTCTTGAATTGCAGTAATTGTGTCTATCTTCTTCTTAAAACTTCTTTTGAAACATATTTTTTCCCCTGCTCCATTATGACACGTGACATTTCTCTGCCAGTTTAATAGCATGGCCAGTCAACTTCCAGCATTTGCATCCCACCAGTACAGATGCAGTCATAGGCTCTGAGCTCCTCAGGAGGAGTAAAGTGGAAGGTGTGAGGTCCCCACCATCATTAGCCTGGCGTCTCTCAAAGTTTCTGAAGTTCTGAAGGGTCTGGCTCAGGTTTGGCTCGCAGGACCATTAGTTTCCCTATCCCTGGATGGCACAGCTGAAGTTGAGGAAGCAGAGCTGACCTCTCAGGCTGATTCTTATCATAGAATCATAGAATCATAGAATCATAGAATCATAGAATCATAGAATCATAGAATCATAGAGCGGCTTGAGTTGGAAGGAACCTTAAAGATCATCTAGTTCCAATTCTCCTGTCATGGGCAGGGACACCTTTCACTACACCAGGTTGCTCAAAACCTCATCCAGCCTGGCCTTGAATGCTTCCAGGGATGGGGCAGCCACAACTTCTCTGGGCAACCTGTTCCAGTGTTTCACCACCCTCAGAAGGAAGAATTTCTTCCTTAGACCTAATCGAAATCTCCCCTCTTTCAGTTTAAATCCATTGCCCCTTGTCCTGTCACTACACGCCCTTGCAAAATTCTCAAAATCCCAACAAATCTATTCTTTCCAAGTACAGACCTGGCAATTTCCTCCTTCAAGAATTGCGACATTTTGTTCTCAGGCAGAATGTATCTTTTTTTCCCCACAGAAGAGTAGTAAGGGGGAACCAGCAGCATGGACTGATGTCCTGTTAGGGGATGACCAGCTGGTTGCTCACGGACCTTTGAATTAGAAACCAGTCATGGTGACTTGCCCACCTTTTCTGCCAAAATCTGCACTGGACTGTCAGCCTCATGATATTACCTGGTCACTGAAGAGGGGGAAGATGCTTTTTAAAAGATGGATTGTGCTTTGTGCAAAAGCTCAGAATTACCTGAGTTAATAATTCTGCTTGTATTACAGAGCAGAGGTGGATTTTATCCAGACTGAAATATGAGTGTGCTGACCACAAGGGATATAAGCAGATACAGAAAGCACGCTGCGTTTTCTGTTGGTACCAAGATTCTTTAATTTGCAGGGACTATTAAGAAATCCCTTTGCTAATTCAATATTTCTTGCTTTCCACCTATGCCGTTGCTCCGATGAGCAGTTCAGATGCCTACAACTAGCAGACAGTTCAGGACCCTGAACAACGGTGCTTAGGAGCTCCTCTCACCCAAACTGCAATATCTTGTGCCCAAAGTGACCTATCGAGATGTGTCCACCTTGTAAAGGGTGTCCTCTGGATTCTGTTCTTGGGCAGCTCACATGGGTTACTCCCAGATTTGGTCACTGGGATTTTTGTGTTCAGGGAAGCCGAGAGGTATTTAGGTCAATTGTTTTCCAAGTGAGGAGAAGCAGACAGACATAGTTTTCTAGTAAGAAATCTGAATTGGCTGTCTCCACCCTGCAGTGCTCAGGGGAAGCCGGATGCCTAACTTCAGTTCACAGGGATGAAGGCACTTAAAAGCTGGGTCCCAACGTTTGGTGTTGCAATGACGAGCCTACTCTTGGACTGCTCTCTCCCACGTCCCACCTGCACCCGAACATGGCAGCTCTCCAGGCTCCCAAGCTTTGATGAAAGTGTCACGATTTAGTTTTAGCATTGGGAAATATTTCATCTTGACAAAACAACGGCCATATTTCCTGTATCTTTACACAAAAGAAATAACAGGCATATGTGTATTGAGTGTATTTATCTATACAGGATTTTGCCTTAGAAGGAACAATAGAAACTTGAATCCATGTGATTACCCAACCACAGCAGAGTGTTTAGGTATTTTTTTTGTGTTGTTTTGGAAAATATTGTGCATACGGGAGTTCCTTAACATAGCAAGACAGCGGGCAGCTTCCTGTTATGAAAACAGTCAACAACCTGACATTCAGCAATCTGACATTCCCTGCACCCAACGTGATAAACAGGGCCGATAAAGATCTGCCACAATAGGTACAATAGCACCCCCCATAAAGGAATAGGACGTGGAAAGTGCCTCGATACACAAATATCCCAAGCCATCTCTTCCAGCTTCTTTTATACAGTAGATAATCTCATCCTGCTTTCCATATTTTCCCAACATTGATTCACTTCCCCTCAGGCAGGGGTCAAAATAGGAGCTGGGTGTTTGATACCACTTTCTCGCAGGTCTTTGTAGTTTGGAGGCAATGCTCGGTTGAGATCTGAAAAGTGTTTACTGGGTTTCCCTTCCTCCTGCCGTTTATGATCCCTGCCTTTCAATGCCACAGCTGCTGAACTCATCTAGCTTGCCCCCGAATTCACCTCCTCAATCTGAATTAAATTTCAGGAGCAAAACAGAAAATAGCGGGAACCTCTTCCCCCTTCCTTGATCTTGGTAATGGATGCTGGAGCTGCCTCTTTTCCTCCCTGACTCCACACAGCACCCACCACAGTGGGGCTCTGAACCCCCTGCTAAGGCTACAGGAGAAATATCAGATAATATTAATTTTTCAGATAATATTAATTATTACCACCACCACTCTCTTGCCAAATAAGGATAGGGTACAGACTTGTATCTCATTTGAAAAGTGACTGCAAAATAAAAGAGGATTCCCTTCATTGCTACTCGTCTCCTCTGTTTTATAGGAGGAGCCATTTTCCAGCTCCTCCACAGAAGTCAGTCAACTTCAGTGGAGCATCTCCCAGCTTTCCTCCATGGGCTGCACTTCCTTTTCTACATACTATAGGAAAGTAGTAAAGACTCAGCTGCTGTGTCTTAAAAGCCTTTTGGGTATCTCCCAGGCAACAGAGACAGGAGGAAGACAGCCTAATCTTCATTGTTTAGCTCTCAAAGATATTCCAAGATCTCCCTGGCTGGCAGAAGTCTTTGTGGAGAGGAGGATATGCTCTGTAGCATGGAAAATTTTGAAGCACTCCTTGGAGTCCCAGCTCCGTCCCTTTAGCCCTTGCCTCCGCTACTCGCTCACAAAGAAGCTTCCTCTGAAGCTTCCTTTGAAACCAGCATCCCCGTCCCAGCAGCACAGCTCAAACTCCGCTCTAGGAGGAGATATGAAGGAGGGTGGACATCATCCCATGCAAACTGGGAGAAGGAAGATTGCCTCCCACGTACAATACCCGACTAGAGGTAGCATTTATTATACCAGAGGTAGAATTTATTACTTAATATAGCATTTATTGCTTCTGATGGTATTTAAGTTCTTTCTGCTATGCTTTGGTAGAACGACACATCTCAGGACGGACTTCATGGTGGCTGGGGTACACAAGACCAGCAGCCTAGAGCAAGGCCATCAGCAACATCAAGGCAAGAGCTTGTCCTAGTGCCTCCAGACAGCTGAGAAGTGCCAACGTGGTGGGGATGCACAACCTACAACTCTCACGAGCTGTGGTGCCTGTGCCCTGTTTCCTAAGGGAAGCAAGGATCATAGTTTCCTTTGAAAGTGCAGTTGGAGGAGGCACTTGTTCAGCAGGTAACCTGTGCACCACGAGGACATTGAAGCACCTTTGGCACTTTGCCACCAGGCCGCTGTCTGGGGAGCTGGGCTCTGACACCAGGGCACCTTTCCCTGATGCTTGTGCCATGCTGCTTTGCCTGGACTGACAACAAAACCTTATTGCAGGAGGGCTGCTGGGACTATGGTCAGGAGAAGATGAAGAGAGACGTGGGTCTCAATCTCTCTTTTGCAGAGAGGTGTAGAAAGCTCTGTGCTTGTCATGTCAGCAGTTTCATTCTCTGCCTTTTCTGTTTTAGGAATAATATTACTCTGTGATAGGTCTGTCTGATTGTTAAATGAAGATCTCCCATCTTTTATTTTCCCCAGACCCCAAGTCTCGCTGTTGTTAATATATAAGGGACATAAAAATGGACAAGAAATAGAGGAACTGTGTAAGAAAGTTGCACAGCTGTTGACCTTTTGATTA
Organism: Tauraco erythrolophus; assembly: GCF_009769465.1. NCBI lineage: Eukaryota > Metazoa > Chordata > Aves > Musophagiformes > Musophagidae > Tauraco > Tauraco erythrolophus. The sequence goes on from NC_141466.1 coordinate 70,081,105, forward strand.
ATAGGATGGTGGGATGGAGGGGAATTGTGTCTTTGGGTGTGATTCAGCCCCTGATTAGGGGAAAGATCCAGTTACCTTAACACGGTTGTTTAGAGTTATTTGTGTCTGAGGTCTAAATTGGATGGCCCACCACTGCTGATCCAGAGGGAGGTACCTCCCTTCTAAGCCCTGTGCCACATCTGTCCTCTGCATATCCCTGGAGTATTTCTGACAGCTTTAAGCACCTGAAGTCACATCAATGGAGGTGTCCACAAGCACGTATCTATGTGTGACTTCATCTAAACTCTCGTTATAGTCAGTGGAGATGAAAGACAGGATTTGATTACCTACAAATAATTGCCTGGTGCCATATGACATCCTTGAAGATGTTCAACCCATCTCCACAGGTCTAGCAGACATCACAAATGACAAATGGCACTAGGCATCTACACATAGGGAACCGAATTTAGGGTCCTATATGATAATCCTGAGACAAAAAGATGAAGAAGCAAAGTACAAGACGACTGATACACATTTTCCTGCTACAAAATTAATCCTGTACTGGCTGTTCCCTCTTCCTGACCAAGAGCTCAAACCATCAAACAACTGTAGAACAGGAGGATGTGCAGGGGTGTGGAAATGAGAGCAGCCATGCTTTGCAAAGAGCTTTTTTTTTTCAGGATATGTTTTGAGACCACTATTTCAGGCCCTATGCTAGGTGGAGTGGGTGGGGATTGCCTCACTGGTAAGGCTTCCCAGGATGATGATGACTCTGTACATGCCCAGATACCAAAACCAAGCACCAGAGGAATGGTCTTGGAGAAATTTTGAGTTCCTCAAGGACTAGGTGGGAAGAGACTGATGACTCCTGCTTCTGACTGATGCATCCAGGGCAGGAAATGGAGTCGGCCAGGACTGAAAAACCATTTATTGGAGTATTGTCGTGGTTTAGGCCAATCCGGCAACTAAATTCCACACAGCCACTCTCTCACTCCTTCCTCAGTAAAGTGGAGAGGAGAAAAATATAATAAAAGGACTGAGGGTTGAGACAAGAACAGAGGGAGCACCCACCAACCATGGTCCCAGGCAAAACAGACCCAGATTTCTCAAAGCAAAACAATTTATTAACAGTTACTTGAAAGGATAAAGAGAAACAAAACCAGTTACTTGAGAGGATAAAAAGAAACAAAGCCAGATCTTAAAAACAACACCTCCCCCTCCTTTCTTTTCTTCCCGGGTCTACCTCCTTCCTCAGCAGCACAGGGGGACAGGGAATGGGGGAGTGCAGGTCAGTTCATCCCATGTTTTTACTGCCGCTTCTTTTCTTAAAGAAGGAGGAGTCCTTACACCCTTTTTCCCTTGCTCCAGTGGATCCCCTACTCATAAGGAAAATCCACAAACTTCTCCAGCATGAGTCCTACCTGCAGGATGCAATCCTTCCCCATCGGATTGCTCCAGTGAGGATTTTTACCACAGTCACGGATTCTTAGAGAGTCGTTGCCACTCACTCCAGCGTGCATCGTCACATGGACTCTGGATACGTCTCTACCTTGTCATGCATCCTATTCTCCACGACTGTCCTCAGGCTCAGGCATCTCTTCTCCAACGTGGGCTTCTCCACGGGCTGCGAGTGGGTTTCTGCTCCACCAAGTCTGTCCTGGCTGCAAGGGGGCCACCTGCCTCCTCTCCACTGGTTGCCAGGAGCTGGGGAGCAGGGGCAGTGCCCTCCTCCCTTCTCACCTCACTCCTGGGCAAAGCATCTTTTCCAGTTCCTTTGTCCCAACTTAAATAGGGCAACTCACAGAGGCACTGTTTGACTCAACCCCAAGGGGGATGGGAGTCCGATCTGGCGGCCAGAACCGAGTCTGACCCGGTTCTGAAACCAGGGAAGTCACAGGGAGCAAATCCCCTCTCCTGCCACCAGAACTCCTTTACATCACCACATCATAAGTATCTTTCCTGTCGGAGCATAATTCTTCCTAGCCACCACTATCCTGGGTTATACTTCTCCCACTCTGACATATCTGACCACTAGCTCAGTTCTCACTCAATGGGCATGTACTAGCTTTTTTTGCTTGCACACATGTCCCTAATTCCTGTTTGCACCATCCTATTCATGAAAGAAGGGTACATGGTGGTCAAACACAGGTGCAGGATGACATCTGCTGACTCCAGCACCATCCTGCATCGTCACTGATGTTCCTGGGCAACCAGATCAGAGAGGGAGAAAAAACTACAGACCTAAAGTATGGAGGTCATTTTTGGCAGTGTTGTGTGGCAAGGAGACAAGACAGTTAAGGAGTCAGCCAGGAAGGAACCCCAACCCCCTATGCTGCAAGAAGTGAGATTCATCAGCTGCCCAAGTCCAGTCTGTCCACAAATAGAAATATTAATGTGTGACATCAGGTCAGAGGCAACTCAGATTTCAACCTCTTCCCCAGCTTGACCAAACAAGTAGCAAGTTAGACTTTGGCTTTAGTTCTTACATTTCATATTACTTTGTAAAATAGTGTAGTTGCCTTACGGTAAGAATAATACAACTTGTTAATGTAGAAAATGAGCTGTATATTCAACCATGTTCAGTACCTGTATTGCAAAGTATTAGGTGACATCTGGAAGTGTTCTTTCCACTTAATAAAATCAAGTAAGAACACTGACAAAACCATCATAAAAGCCAAAGAGAGAAAGATGAAAAATCAACCCCATCTGAACAGAAAGTCCCTGTTGTGCAAACGTTCTGCAGCAAGGACTTTCAAGGCTTTGTGTGTTGCACCTTCCAGTCAGCTGAGACTGTTGTCTGTGAGGGCAGGAGCTGTGTCGTACCTCAGCTCAGAGTGACACGGTGTCTGACATCACTTGGAAATCACAAGGACCAATAGCTTGACCCTGGGGCAACACCTTAAAACACTCTTAGCTAACACCTTCCAAGGGAAGAAATGTGAAGAGCATCAAAGGCAGTGAAAACTGCAACAGTAATCTGGGAACGAGAGCATGTACTCCCTGTATAGAAACGTTATCTCCCTGCTAACACATTAATTAAAAATGAGCCCATGCTCATTAAAAATGGACTGCATCTCTACTGATCATAGAATCATAGAATGGTTTGGGTTGGAAGGGACCTCAAAGATCATCTAGTTCCAACCCCCCCGCCATGGGCAGGGACACCCTCCAGTACACCAGGTTGCTCAAAGCCTCATCCAGTCAGTGCCAGGACTTGCTGCCTGGCCATGTCCCTGTGACAGTTGCCCTCTAACCCTTCACACAAGGGTTCAATACAATATGTTCAGTTGATCGTTGTCCCTTGCTAATGCCTGAGCCATTCCTGGGGTGAGCATCGCTGGCCTGGGCCGAAATCACGTCAAGAAATGCTCAAGCAATTTAGCAGTGCGGATGAAGGAATTCCTGTCTGGGGTAATTTACTGGTATGATACAGCCCTTGAGTCCTCAGTGACCTCATCTGGTCACAGTTTCTGATTTATGCCACCGTTAATGGCTATAATTTACTATTTCCGCTGCGGTAGCAACAAGGAGCCTCAGACTGAAGAAGAAATGCTTGTGTTGGTTACTGCTCAAATGCAGAGGGCCATGTCCTCTCTTAAAAAGGGCTTCCAAACAAGATAGAACCTGTGAGAAGGAGAACTAGCACCCAGAGGGGCAGGAGAAGGTGGCAACAATGACAAGCCACGCTCAGAGCTGTGACCTCCTGACAGTGTGGAGATAGGAGGATTGATGAGGACATTTAAAACCAAGAAGGAGACTTTTAAGGACAGATCAGAAGGAAAACGTGCATGCCCAGCAAGCTCCTCAGTGGGTACAGTATATTTCCTACACAGAGGGCCCAGTTCTGCCTCTCAGGCACCCATCCCAGTGCAGAAGGGTGCAAAACTTTCCCAGGCTACTCAGGGATCAGGTCATATCCCTTTTGCACAGGTGCAAAATGACCTACTAAAGCAAACACACTGTTTGACAAGTGGCTCATGCGTTACACTTGGGTTGTTTGCAAGTCCTTCAGCTTTTATGTACTCTGTACCTGGAAGATGTTAAACTGAGCAGCTGTGTTTGATAAGCAAACTCCTCAGTGCCTCCTGGGTACCTCATTACTGGCTCAAACGTTCTCAGAATCAAACCCAAAAGTTGCTGCCTACACGGCCTTCAGCAACTGAAGGGGGTTTTCTCTCTCCTTGCGTTGTGCAGCCTCAGCACATCAGAAATAGAAAAACTGCCATCGGCTTCTGTGTGCACCAGAGTGGTCAATGTATCATTAACAGGAGGCCTTCTAACACTTTGCTGGTTTAGGAGGAATCGTATTAATATTTTCCCATTTGTTCCCCGCAGCTGAGCTCCATCGAGAGCCTCGTTCACCTCCTTTGCTCCTCATTCCTTGAGAGGCACTTTTTGTTAACACAGAGCAGGCAGGATTTGCCCTTGTGCCCCGTCCAAGAAAAAGAGAGAAAAATAAGTCCAAACAATTGCAAAGCTTTCATTTGAGAAATTAATTCGCCAGGGAGTAAGGTTAAAAATAAAGTTCTTTGGCCAGCACCTTTATAAGCTCCAGCTATATTCTCTGGAATATAATTCATAAGCACAATATGTTTTTTGTTGTGAATGAGTGTGAAGTACCAGAAAAGGAAAGAGGAAACCCCTAATGTAGTCCTGAATAGACCTGTGAAAAAGGATAATAAAACTTGTCCTGGATTTCCTTTAGCAGCAGGTGCTTCCTTTGGAGTTTCTATTCATTCAGACTTTGGACAGACACAGTCTGCCAAATTTTTTTTTTCTTTCTTTTTTTTTTTTTTGGTAACCCAGAGTTTGGCTGAGCTGAGTGAAGGTGATTTTGTCTCCTTGACCACTCTCAAGCTCACGGTCCCACAAGGCCAACAGCAAAGCTTCTCCAAGCTTTTATGGTGGATCCCCTTCCAGATCTGATAGGTAGAAAGTTACTACCACACCGCTCAGGTTGGTAAGTTGCCTCAAGCATTCAAGGTTTGAAGGCTCTAAATTTTCATTTTAAACACACCACCCATCCTTCTTGGCTAGCCACTGCCGAGACATTCACTCTTGCCCATCCACAAATTTCCAGCAAGATGTTAGCTGTCACCGGGCAAATAAAGCTACTCAACCTCACAAGGCAGGACTCTTCTCTCTGGAAAGAGTGGGCAATGTTAAGCACTGACTAATATCTGGAAAAGCATTGGCCAGAGAAGTAAATTGCGACGTGTTCTGTACTCAAAATATACAAAGGACTACACTGTCCAGAAAGTCAGAGACACTTCAGCTCTCAACAGCTCTCCGGATGACACCAGGATAAACCAACTCCCTGTCAGACACAACTTGCCTTCCCTCCCAAGCCCTTTGCCCAGGCAAAGACAGCGCTGTCAACCTCCACCAGTCCTCCATATTCCCATCACTACATCTTATTGCAGAACACAGCTGGTCAACCATCAGCAGCTCCCACCTCCTACGCTGGCTCCTGTAACCCCTCGTTCTTTCAACCTCGGCCATGCACGACACACGTCTCCCACCCTCTTTGCTCCGACTGTGTCTGTTCTTCTTAGAAGACCTCTCTGTCATCCACCGCTTCAAGCTCAAATTTATCATCCTTGCCTTCAGAGCCCTGTATGACTCTGCCCCTTTCCTGCTCATTCTTCCTTCTTCCTTCCTTATACACAAGTGGTAAATGCCCTCTCTGAGCACAGAGCTGCTGACAACATCGTTTTTGAGGGAAAGAGGCAACAAGCCTAGGAAACAACCACCAGCCTCTGCAGGCCTCTCATGTACAATTTGGACAGTGGCATTGGCTTGAGCAAGAGCTAAGCAAAAAATATGTTTATTTGTCCCATTGTTCGCAGGAATTATTAAACACACAGCATGGAACGAAGCGAATCCCTGGGCAAATGCAGTCACGGACAGGTGTTCAATGCCATTGTTACCAGCGCTGGTATAAATCTGTGCCAGATTTGGAGTGTTAAATATAGGCAATTGGATGAGATGTTAATGTTTGTTCCAGTAGGACTGAGTTGAAGCAGGCAGCAAGAATGTCTGGCAGGACGAAACAACTGCTGAAAAAAACAGATATTTGTTAAAGCGACCTGATAAACAGCAGTTTAGGTGTTTTTCGCATTCTTCCTTCTACCCAGTAAGACGAATAATTAGATTTGTGGTGTATTTGGTACCTCATTTATGTGCCAAGTGTTTCAGTAATTTCACGCAAGGTGCATGCAGATTTTAAGCTCCTTAGAGCAGGCTTTGCCAGCTTTATACACAGCCCTTGACATAACAGTCTTGATAGGGGCAACAGGGAAATTATGGAAGAAGTAACAGTACAGAGCGCATCATGGAAAGTACGTCTGGAATTAACCCCTGCTCAGCCCTAAGCAAAACTCACGGTCCAGATCCTGTGCTTGCAGCCCAGAAGGCCAACCGTATCCTGGGCTGCATCCAAAGCAGTGTGGGCAGCAGGTCGAGGGAGGGGATTCTGCCCCTCTACTCTGCTCTCGTGAGACCCCATGTGAAGTGCTGCATTCAGCTCTGAAGTCCTCAACACAAGAAGGACATGGAGCTGTTGGAGCGAATCCAGAGGAGGCCACAGGGATGATGCGAGGACTGGAGCACCTCTGCTATGGAGACAGGCTGAGAGAGCTGGGTTTGTCCAGCCTGGAGAAGGCTCCAAGGAGACCTTCCAGCAGCCTTTCAGTACCTAAAGGAGCCTACAAGAAGGCTGGGGACTTTTTACAAAGGTGTGTAGTGACAGGACACAGAGAAATGGCTTTAAACTGAAAGAGGGGACATTTAGATTAGATATAAGGAAGAAATTTTTTACAATGAGGATGGTGAAACACTGGACCAGGTTGCCCAGAGGGGTTGTGGCTGCCCCATCCCTGGAAGTGTTCAAGGCCAGGTTGGATGAGGCTTTGGGCAACTTGATGTAGCGGAAGGTGTCCCTGCCTGTGGCAGGGTTGTTGGAATGAGATGATCTTTGAGGGCCCTTTCAACCCAAACCATTCTATGATTCTATGATTCTAAATGAGTTGATGGACGCTTTTCCTCCCGGAGATGTTGTGTCATGGCCCAGTCCAGCCTCCTCACCCCAGTCCAATGCTCACCTCCCCAGACCATATGTCTCCCTTCAAATATCCTTTCCCATTCCTGTATCAGCTACTAACCCCAGAGCAGGACCCCAGACCTACTCGCCGTGCTCTGCCACTGGTGCCAGGTCTCTGATTTATCAGAGAATCATAGAATGGTTAGGGTTGGAAGAGACCTCAAAGATCATCTAGTTCCAACCCCCCTGCCATGGGCAGGGAAAGCCTCCACTACACCAGGTTGCCCAAAGCACCATCCAACCTGGCCTTGAACACTTCCAGGGATGGGGCACCCACAACTTCTCCAGGCAACCTGTTCCAGTGCCTCACCACCCTCTGAATGAAAAATTTCTTCCTTATATCTAATCTAAAACTCCCCTCTTTCAGTTTAAATCCATTGCCCCTTGTCCTATCACTACATGCCCTTGGAAAAAGTCCCTCTCCAGTTTTACTGTAGTCCCCCTTTAAGACTGATAAGATGACCCCGGAGCCTTCTCTTCTCCAAGCCAAACAGCCCTAACTCTCTCAGCCTGTCTTCATAGCAGAGGTGCTCCAGCCCTCGGATCATCTTTGTGGCCCTCCTCTGGACCCGCTCCAGCAGCTCCATGTCCTTCTTGTGTTGGGGACTCCACAGCTGAACACAGTATTCCAGGTGGGGTCTCACGAGAGCAGAGTAAAGGGGCAGAATCACCTCCCTCGACTTGCTGGCCACGCTTCTTTGGATGCAGTCCAGGATATGGTTGGCTTTCTGGGCTGCCAGCGCACATTGCCAGCTCATGGTGAGCTTCTCATCCACCAGCACTCCCAAGTTCTTTTCCTCAGGGCTGCTCTCAATTCATTCTCCGCCCAACCTGTACTTGTGCTTGGGATTGCCCCGATGTACGTGCAGGACCTTGCACTTGGCCTTGTTGAACTTCATGAGGTTCTCACAGGCCCACCTCTCCAGCCTGCCAAGGTCCCTCTGGATGGCATCCCTTCCCTCTAGTGTGTCCACAACACCACACAACTTGGTGTCATCAGCAAACTTGCTGAGGGTGCACTCGATCCCACTGTCCATGTCACCAACAAAGATGTTAAATAGCACTGGCCCCAGTACTGACCCCTGAGGAACACCACTCGTCACTGGCCTCCACTTGGACATTGAACCGTTGACCACAACTCTTTGAGTGCAACCATCCAGTCAATTCCTTATCCACCGAGTGGTCCATCCATCAAAACCACGTCTTTCCAGTTTAGAGTCAAGGATGTCGTGCGGGACAGTATCAAATGCTTTGGATAAGTCCAGGTAGACAATGTCAGTTGATCTTCCCCTCTCCATCAATGCTGTAATCTCATCATAGAAGGCCACCAAACTAGTCAGGCAGGATTTGCCCTTAGTGAAGTCATGTTGACTGTCACAATCTCCTCCTTATTTTCTATGTGCCTTAGCATAGTCGCCAGGAGGATCTGCTCCATGATCTTGCCAGGCACAGAGGTGAGACTGACTGGCCTGTAGTTCCCTGGGTCTTCCTTTTTGCCCTTTTTAAAGATGGGGGCTATGTTTCTCCTTTTCCAGTCATTGGGAACTTCACCAGACTGCCATGACTTCTGAAATATGATGGATAGTGGCTTAGCAACTTCATCTGCCAGTTCCCTCAGGACCCACGTATGCACCTCATCAGGTCCCATGGACTTGTCCACCTTCAGGTTCTTTAGATGGTCTCAAACCTGATCTTCTTCTACAGTGGGCGGTTCTTCATTCTCCCAGTCCCTGCCTTTGCCTTCTGTGACTTGGGCTGTGCAGCTGGAGCTCTTGCCAGTGAAGACTGAGGCTCAGCTGCTCTGAGCCTCAGCAAACACCACGTATCAGTTACACCGTAAGAATATGCCACATGCTGTTTTCATCACTTCAAGGGTCATCATTTGAGGTGACTCAACCCTCTCTAAATAGCAGAAGGGCCATCCTACAGCTGTACTCGTGCAGCACAGTTGGGGACAGATAACGTTATGGGACAACCCAGCCCTGCTGGACCTCCAGACCAGCATCTTTCACTTAATATGGGCTGCTAAAGGTCATTCCTACATGAAAAAAAAAAAAGTCTTTTTGTGTCAATTAATCTGTTCCCAGGATTCAAAAAAGGTTTGTTTCCTACAGTCCAACCTTGTTACAGATATAATTCACACGATGATATTTAAATCACTTCCTCTGGGAGACTCTTTCCAACAATGCAGATTTCTTGGCTGTAGATGAATTCCCAGGGACTGAGCTGAAATCTTCCTCCACCCTTGTAATACATCCCCTCAAACAGCTTCAAACTGGGAACTTCCCTGCCTTCTTCCCTCTGAGGGTGGTGAGGTATTGGAACAGGTTGCCCAGAGAAGTTGTGGCTGCCCCATCCCTGAAAGTGTTCAAGGCCAGGTTGGATGAGGCTTTGAGCAACCTGGTGTAGTGGAAGGTGTCCCTGCCCATGGGAGGGGAGTTGGAACTAGATGATCTTTAAGGTTTCTTCCAACTCAAATCATTCTATGACTCTATGATTCTCATTGCCCTATTGAGGGGCATCATTCCCCAAGAGCAGGTTCTGAGCCTTTGGAAAATCCGTGCTGGAAATGTTAAAAAATCTGATCTAGAGTGATCTTATTATAGATCGAAGAATCTCACAGGAGAAAAAATGAAACATGTCTTGTCCTTTTCATCATTTCCCAGCTCAGGGACATTCTTTTGGGACTGATATAATCAGAGCGAGACCAGGAAAATCCCAGTGACACAGCAGGATTGTCCCATTCCCTATGTTTTCTGTTTTTGTGCCCAAGATGCTTTGCAAAGTCTGTACAGGAAGCCTTCTGCTTATCAGTCTGCTGTTTGATAGGATGAAACTTTGCCATGTTGGACTTCAAGAGAGTGGTGCTGACTGATGTTTAAATATACTGTTGCGTAGAATGAACTCAGAAATTATGCCCTGCTAAATTTCCCTTTCTTTTCCTGCCCAGGAGATCACAGATCTTACACGAATGTCTCAGACCTCTCCATTTTCCTCAGTTTAGGGACATCACCAGCAACTTCAGCAAAATGCAGGTCCCTTGGCCTCTGCCAGACAGGTCTTTCTCATTTCATCAGAGCAGTGATAAACACACAGTCACAGATCCGCTCCTAGAAAGAAGAGACAAAGCTGCTGTGGGCTGCTCGGTGTCCTAAATTGGATGTCTTTCTGAAGGGGACCTGTCCTGCAAATAAACCTACCAATGTTTTAGAAGATGAAACCAGAAAGTTTTATACTGTGTATGAGCAGGTGTGTGAGAGAGGGAGGAAGAGAGGCATTTTCCTTGCCTAAAAGGCATATTTATGTTATGCAAGTGATAACTGAAGCAGAAGAGTTCATCACTGTTGACCAGGTTTTCTTGCAGTACATTTACCCGATGGCTTGGTCCTCAGTTTTCCTTCTTCTTGTAGACAATATTTTCGAGAATTCTCTCTCCCAGGAATTACAGGAAAAGAAACTGCTTCTCCTGGCAAGAAATTGTGGAAGGGATCCAGTGGACAAACAAAAAGTTAAAATACAAATAGATTCACAATGTTGCCAATAATGAATTGCAAAAAACAGGGTTTGTATCAGAATTATTTGTTATTAGCCATTGCTTGAGCATCTCTGAAAATAGCCTTCCTCCCCTGAGAAAGAACAATTCATTCCTTTTTATTATTTTTATTATTATTACAGAGCTCAAGACACCATTGTGAAAGCATTGTGGTATTAGATGAATTGTAAAAGATGAGCTGATTTCCATTGTACTAAGTGATGTGGAAATCGCATGAGACAACCCCTGATGTTGTAGATTTACAATTTAAGTAAAGTGAGTAGTTGAACACTGAGGAAAAACAAGTAGGAAATTGAGGCACAGAGAGTGAAGGTACATTGTCCTGGTGTTATTCCAGTGCTTTTGATTAGGAAATTGAGGTGGTCCTGAATATTTGGGCTGTTTGAAGCCACATAGAGAAAGTTAATGGTGGACTCATGAGAGCAAAAGCTGATCCAGCTTTCCCAGTGCTCAAATCCAGCAGTGCATCCATGTTGCTGAGACACGGAGACCAAAAATGTGTGTGTTAGGAGACTTACTGCTAATTTCTATGTGTCTTCACCAAAGCATGAAATGCAGTCTTCTACATGCCATGTGCATGCTGCTGTCTCCCTTCTTGCATCCCACCATGCCCTGCAGACCCTGAGCCATTGCAAGACACTGGAGGGAAACCCGAGGGTAAGAGGAGCTTCTAGTGAACATCTATGATGCAAAGTATCCCCACATTTGGGGCAGAAACCCAAAGATAGTACTCATAAGTGTCGTCCCAGCATGTGTAGGTGGCAGAGGAAGCAAGTAGGGTGGACGTGTCAGGCAGGGATACATCCTCAGGTGTTTGGGTCATTGACTCAGCATCCACTTAATGCTCTGTAGGAATTATTTTAAGCAAAGTATAAGGTGGAGGAGGTCTCAGAACTTCCCAAGCCTGCCTACTGGCATGAACCGAGCCTGAACAGACCTTAAACAGGAGAAAGTGTTTAAGCCATCTGCTTTCAGAGGGCTCAGACCCACCAAAATGATCCTTATTCTACATGTCCCATCCCACACCATGCTACAACCCTAGCACCTTCAGCATACAGCCATCCAACTGGATATTCAGCCTTCAGGAATGGAAATATAGCAACATCCCTAGAAACACCCTGTAACCCAGCCAACCGTGTCCTGGGCTGCATCCAAAGCAGCGTGGTCAGCAGGTCGAGGGAGGGGATTCTGCCCCTCTACTCTGCTCCTGTGAGACCTCACCTGCAGTGCTGCGTTCAACTCTGGGGACCCAAGTATAAAAAGGACATGGAGCTGTTGGAGCGGGTCCAGAGGAGGCCACGAAGATGATCTGAGGGCTGGAGCACCTCTGCTATGGAGATAGGCTGAGAGAGTTAGGGCTGTTCAGCCTGGAGAAGAGAAGGCTCCAGGGAGACCTTATTGAGGCCTTTCAGTACTTAAAAAGGGCTTATAAGAACGACGGGGACAGACTTTTTACTAGGGCCTGTAGCAATAGGACAAAGGGTGATGGTTTTAAACTAAAAGAGGGTATAATTTAGAATAGGTATTAAGGAAGAAATTGTTTATGCTGAGGATGATGAGAAACTGGCACAGGTTGCCCAGAGAGGTGGTAGATGCCCCACCCCTGGAAACATTCAAGGTCAGGTTGTACGGGGCTCTGAGCAACCTGATTTGGTTGAAAATGTCCCTGCTCATGGTAGGGGGTTTTGTTTGGACTAGATGGCCTTTGAAGGTCCCTTCCAACCCAAATTGTTCTGTGATTCTATAGTTCTACGAACTCTCTTCGCCTCCTCCAGTGCAGGCAGAGGCTTATGCACCCCTGGACCCCATCCTAGGCTTGATCCTACTACACAAGTCCTTGCACAACCAATAGCCTTCCCTTTGTGCTTGGACACACACACAGAGAGACCTATTTTTCCACTGGCCCCACAGATAGCAGCAAAGCCTGTGAAAAAAGGAAGCTGACCACAAACTTTTGAGATGTACTCCCCACAGGCCGGGCAGGGGGATGCGAATCCCTTTATTGTTGGGTCAGGTTTGTTTTATTTTTTTTTTTTTCTCTTTTCTCTCCCTCTTTGGATCAGGAGCCCGGGATGAGGCAGAGCGACTGCCGGCATGAGAAAGCGGGGCCGTCCACGCAGATGTTGCCCAGGGAAGCCGAGGTTCCCACACCAAGTAGGAAGCGGGGCCTCACGGAGCCGGGACGGGGACTGCGGAAGTGGCAGCAGGGCTGGACGCCCGCGGCTGCTGATCCGGGGATGATGGGAGAGGAGAAGCGAAGAGGGGGGGGACAGCCCAGCATAGGGGGGGCATCTATTCTTAGAGAAAAAGGGGGGCCCTGGTTGGGGGGATTTTATTGTAAGACTTTGTTTACACCCCGAGCTGAATGAATCAAATGACCTTGTTTATTGTCGGTCTCCTGAATGGACGGCAGAGAGAGCGGGAGGAGGGATGGGGAGGGGGGGCTTATATTATTGTTAATTCTGCCATTCACAACTTCTTCTTCTTCTTTTTTTTTTTTCCCACCACATATTGTTGCCAAGATAAAAGAATAAAAGGTGAAACTCTATTCCTTCCTTTCTCCATCTCCGCAGTATTCTCCAAATCCCCAGACAGGCGGCTGTTGGGATGAAAGTGCCAAATCACGGAGCCGTGTAGGCAGTGCGGGGCCTGCTCCTGCTCCTGCTGATCCCACGCCTTGCCAAACGCATTTTCCATGGCAGGGCAAGGGAGCTGAGACCCATTCCCAGGCCTCAGACAGTCCCTGCCCAGGGAGAACACAAGGACACAAACCAGTCTTTTACCATCGTCACCGTTGCATGGACCCTTCTTTGCCCCCGGATCAAGGGTTGGTCTGCACAGCAGCACGAGCTCACACACAAGGTCGTTATTCTAAGGAAATAACAACATTCAGGCAAAGATCACTTCAGTGCCAGCAGTTTTGGGGAGTCAAACTGAAGCCCTCTTCGAAGGACCTGGCTTTTTGGCTGAGCGCCTGCTCTTGATGATGCCAGCTGCAAGGAGGTATTTCAGTACAAATCTCTATTATGGTGCGTTTCGCCTTTTAATTGGCCTCTGGTGATCCCCATCACTGCTCGATAACTTCCCAGCCAAGAACTGAGCTGTTTTCAGGGTATTTTACATTACAGAGCTATGAAGATCTCTGCTTGAAGTATCACAGGATTGTTGAGAGCATGAATAGTCTTTTTGGTTTGGGTATCCTCAAGCTGCAGCAACCCTCAGAAAGAATGACAGAGGATTATGGCTGTTTCAGAATGACAGTTTTCCCTCTCTGTCCCCTTTTGTAAAGCCCTTTACGTGCTCCAGGATGGAGGAAAAGAGTGCAACGTTTCCCAAGCTCTACAGCCCTTCCAGGGGGAACCCTCTCTGTCCCTTGGGTCCAAGCGGAAGCCAGCTCTTGCACTGGGACTGTCTGTCTTCATGGGAGATGCCCTGTATCCCTTCACCTCATTTCTCTTTCCCTTCAGCTCAAGGCTCTTTGATTCCTTCAGGGTCATATTTTCATTTCCTAATGGATTTTGAATTTTATTAGAACAACATCAGAGACTCTTACTTGGGACAAGTTGAAACTTCATCCAGGCTTCTTCTCCTCTCTGCCATGAATTTGCACATGTTCGTGGAGTTTTCCTTACCGAGAGACATCAGTGCAGTAAGTGTTCACATCCTTCAGTGCAAGCAGTTCTGATTCAGAAGCCATCCATGGATATGATTTGGTTTTGCCCAAATCCCTCTTTCCCACAGCAGAAATGATTGCACTGCAAATGCCGATCCTGGCTCACTGCCCTGCTGAATTGCAAAATGTGTCTGGCTTTTTTTTCAGTCTCCTAATATTGTGACCTTTTTCCTGCATTTGATTTTAACTTGATCACTGTTTTGGCTGTAACAAGACAGAGGTGGATGCAAAGAGAGGAGAAAGCATGTCTGGTGGCCATAGCACTCATCATTCGAGTCCTCCCAACTTCACTGAATAGTTGAGCGAAAGATGTAGAGAGAAACAGCATCAGCAGAATGGGCTGAGTATGTCCCAGCTCACTCCCCTTTTGTGGCTCCGGTGTTTGCACACAATGTCACAACAGGCAATTAAACCTGCATCTCCCATGCAAACATCCTGGATAGTTTGTTCAACCAATCTGTTGGGGACTCATTATCAGAAACTTGATTTTTCAGTTCAGGTCTCTAACTACAGACACCTCATGCCATTTGAGATGCCCAAGTCAGTCCCATTAGACCTCCAGGTGATAGCCAGAAGACAGAGACCTCCCATGTCATATCTGCCAGGGGATGTAGATGTCTCAGATACTGCAGGACATCTCAAATGACACTAGGTGCCTGTGTGTGGGCAGCTGCATAATGCACTTTCTGTCTATGGCATAGACATCTACATCAGAGGTAGGTGTTTAGCCTCCCGCTAATGTAATAGAAACCCAGGCAGCACAGTCAATGCAGTGAGTCATTGGACCAAATGCGGGTTTCTGATTTAGGGTGAGGTGAATCACTGGCTGGGATAATTTGCTAGAGCTTTATAGGCAATAATAGGAGCCTGAAGACCTGACCAGATATGAAAACATGTACCATGAGCATCTAAAGGGAGGTGAGATGATCTCTACTCAGCAGCACTGAAACTGTTGCTGGGCTGTAACCCTTTCCTGTCTCCATCAGTGAGCAGAGGACACCTCCTTGCAGCATACAGTGACCCACCACACAACACGGGCAGGGGCCGTGTGAATCCGTGAGAGCCCAAAGAGCTCAGACCCTGAGGGCTGTAACACCTCAGGGTAGCAACACAGCATCTGCCTTGGGAAATGCACCTTTCCCAGGAGAGGTCCCAGGGAGATTCTGCTCCTGTACTGGACGTGGGCTTAGCTGAAGTAAGCCTCAACCTCACGATGTATGTGTTTCACCATGCTGGCTTATGGAGCTGTAGAGAGTTGTGCAAGAAACTCAAGAGCTGGGCCTATAGAAGAGTTGGGATAACATGATTATAACGGTCCTTTCTGGCCATCAAAACAATGGGTTTATTGTTATCACAAGGTTCAGGAGAAACAAATATGACAGCCTGCAGAAAGGCATTTGGTAGCACTGACCACGCTCGTCTGCTTGGCCACCAGTAGACACTGGATCATTTGATACTGTCCCACGTGACATCCGTGTCTCTAAACAGAAAAGACATGGATTTGACGATGGACCACTGAGTGGATAAGGAATTGACTGGATGGTCGCACTCAAAGAGTTGTGGTCAACGGCTCGATATCCAAGTGAAGACCGGTGACGAGTGGTTCCTCAGGGGTCAGTACTGTGGCCAGTGCTATTTAACATCTTTGTTGGTGACATGGACAGTGGGATCAAGTGCACCCTCAGTAAGTTTGCTGATGACACCAAGCTGTGTGGTGTTGTGGACACATTGAAGGGAAGGGATGCCATCCAGAGGGACCTTGGCAGGCTGGAGAGGTGGGCCTGTGAGAACCTCGTGAATTTCAACAAGGCCAGGTGCAAGGTCTTGCGCATGGGTCGGGGCAATCCCAAGCACAAGTACAGGTTGGGCGGAGAATGGATTGAGAGCAGCCTGGAGGAAAATGACTTGGGGGTGCTGGTTGATGAAAAGCTCACCATGAGCCGACAATGTGCACTGGCCACCCAGAAAGCCAACCGTGTCCTGGACTGCATCCAAAGCAGTGTGGGCAGCAAGTCGAAGGAGATGATTCTGCCACTCTGCTCTGCTCTCGTGAGATGCCCCCCTGCAGTGCTGCATTCAGCTGTGGAGTCCCCAACACAAGAAGGACATGGAGCTGCTGGAGCAGGTCCAGAGGAGGGCCACGAAGATGATCCGAGGGCTGGAGCACCTCTTCCTATGAAGACAGGCTGAGAGAGTTGGGGCTGTTCAGCCTGGAGAAGAGAAGGCTCCAGGTTGATCTTATCACAGCCTTCCAGGACTAAAAGGGAACCTACAGGAAAGCTGCAGAGGGACTTTTTCCAAGGGCATGTAGTGATAGGACAAGGGGACATGGATTTAAATTGAAAGAGGATAGATTTCGATTAGATATAAGGAAGATATTTTTCACTCTGAGGGTAGTGAGACACTGGAACAGGTTGCCCAGAGAAGTTGTGGATGCCTCATACCTGGAAGAATTCAATAACAGGTTGGATGAGGCTTTGGGCAACCTAGTGTACTGGAGGGTTTCCCTGCCCATGGCAGGGGGTTTGAAACGAGATGATCTTTGAGGTCCATTCCAACCCTAATTATTCTATGATTCTATGATTTATTATCATCTGAAGACATTTGGCCATTCTTATGTTCTTGTATTATGTTCTGCCTTATAAACTTTTCCCCTATTATTTATTCACCTACACAATCCTTGCTTGAACATAGACTTCTCACTAATTAACACCAGGGATTATCCCAGGGTCTTTTGTCAATGCTGGGCTATAGTAATGGTTTTGGTCCTTGGCTTCCTACATTCTTGTGCTCCAGTTTACCAGCAGGATAAAACTGTTGCCTCATATCGCTCAGATTTACCCATCTCTCCCATAGCTGGAGGCAGGTGGTTTTGGTAAGCAGCTGTGAATGAATGTCGGACATGCTCCTGGAAGTACGAGGTGGCCATTAACCTTGAAGCTTTACATCAAAGTTAAAGGCGCATTATTTTGATCAAGGTCCAGAAACTCCTGGCTGATAATAGAGGTGGGACAAGAGTCTTACAAATATATATAGGGAGAAATAGATGAAGAAAAGTCCTGCCTGTTACCCACAGCCAGAAGCGAGGAAGGACAAGGCATATTTCAGTCCTCATACCATGGGAAAGCAGTTACGTAAAAACCCGTTTCACTCCAAGTGGCCCCATCGGTCTTCCTCTGCTTGCAATAACACACGAAAACCTTGTTTGCAAACTGGACCATTGGTTCCCAGCCTGTGCAGTCATCATCTTCAGAGGTGAGAGTGGGAAGCCACAGATTTCAGCACAAGAAGGTACGAGGCTGTAAGCACAAGGCAGCAGCAATGGATGCTGCTCAGATGAAGAGGAGGAACGAATCACCCATCTCGCTCCATGGATAGCAAAAAACAACTAACTGACCCTCTTCACCTAGATACTAAACTTTTAGCCAAGGAATCAATTTTTACCCCCCAAAAAACAGTTCCTTTCCTGACAGATGTATCAGCTAGACTGTGCAAACAATTCTGCAACGCCCCCATCACCTCTCTGTCTCATGCTGCACCATGCATCCCAATAGAATCATAGAATGGTTTGGGTTGAAAGGGACCTCAAAGATCATCAAGTTCCAACCCTCCTGCCACGGGCAGGGACACCTTCCACCAGGCCAGGTTGCTCAAAGCCTCATCCAACCTGGCCTTGAACACTTCCAGGGATGGGGCAGCCACAACCCCTCTGCGCAACCTGGTCCAGTGTTTCACCACCCTCATTGTAAAAAATTCCTTCCTTAGATCTAATCAAAATGTATCCTCTTTCAGTTTAAAGCCATTGCCCTTTGTTCTATCCAGATCCTCTAATGTTTAAGCTCTAAGTTCATCCTGATTTCACTCAGACTTACGCTAAACAACTGGACACCAAAAAGCACTTGGATCTGTCTGGTTAGGAGGAAAGATAGTTGCACTATGGCATAAGGTTTGCAGTATGATAAGCATAAAGCCAATTCAGCATGACTTAGAGTTGGATGATCCCACGCCATGCCCTGAGATTTTCAGGCTTGGATAAAAGCTGAATATTTATAAATCCATCTATTATACTAAACCCTCTCTCTTGCAAGAAAGTTGGGTTTGTGGCATCCTGCGCAGGGACCTAAAAAAAAAAAAAAAAAAAAAAAAAAAGGCCAAAAGAGGGAGTTTCTGCCATCTAGAGGTCATAATTTTCAATTGCAATTGAGACTGAAAAAGTTAAAACATAATTTGGTCTCTCTTAAATATACGTATGTAAATACGTGTGTATATGCATACGTACGTATACTTTTTCCAGAAATAAACTTTTACAGGCAAAAGTAGAGCAGCTCCCTTTTCTCTATGAATTTGCTGCAAGAAATTCCATTTAATTCCTATTTTATTCTTACTGCAATATCTCAGCATTGTTTGTGTTAGAAAAGTGCTGGATACAGCACATAAGAAACTAAAGTTTACTTTTAATTTCCTGCCAGGGATGAAAGTTTTTAGACAAAGCCACAAAAGGGGAGGGGGAAAGCCATAGAATTTTTCTTTTTTTTTTCTTTTAAACCTCAATTTACATCAGATAGCCAGTAGCATCATTAGCGTCACATATTTTTGTGCTTAACACCCATGGCTAAGCTCAGCCTTTAAAAGAATTCAAATTCTGTTTAAATAGTAAAGCAGTGGTTTGACATTTCGAGTGTATCACACTCTTCATTGCTTGAGCATTATGGTGCAGTTTTAAAAATCTTAATAAACTAATTACAGAATAATAATTTTATTTCTTTATGGTTTTGTTGCACTGCCACACTGATGTGCTTTGGTTTTGCTACACCAATGGCCAAATGATATGATAAGAAGAGTTTCTTCTGACCTTAAAATCCATTAAAATTTGAGCAAAACTCCTTTGAAGGTCAGAATCTGGCAGTGAGCATTGAAATTCTTTGAAAATCCCCATTTTAGGAGTCATGGGTGTCATTTTAAAGTCCCCTAGGAAATCTCATTCCATGTGTCACGTTTTGAGGTCAAAAGACCAGTCTATTAGCTCCCAAGTCAGGCGAGACCCTTGGGTCCGACTCCCCCTGCCTTCCCTTGGCAGCTCAGTGAATCGGAGGGTGGTTCGCCCACTTATTAGGGATCGTCACTAGTAGTACTATGGGCCAACTCCTTATAATAATTCAAAAGTTTCCGGAAACATGCATATATATTTTATTCGTGACAGAATATAGGTTCGACGATAGCCGGTGATAGTGACTGACTACAAAAACAACTTTAATTGAAATACTGCAGTGATAATATAAAACAATTACTGATCAGTGATAATATTAAATAGCTAGCAAGATGTTAGTAAGTAAGTGCACATAACAGAGAGTTCTTACCCAACAGGCGTCCCTATGGGGGGGAGAAGAGAGGTTCAGCCCCTCGACTGATCTCAGACATTCTGATGGGGGCGGCTTCTCCCTAACATCCCCTTTGTTTGCTGCCATTTTATACTTTTTTCATATCTTTTAGGTGGAGCTCGAGTGACTCTAGTCATACATAACTTTTATTAGGATTGGTGTAAATTTCTCTCGTGAGGGGTGTTCACAAATTAGGATTGGTGTAAATTGCTCGTTTGAGGGGTGGTCGCAGCTCAGAGGCGGGTGGGGGTGTGATTTAGTAGCTGAAGGACACAATTTCACCATCACTGCTGAGGCAGCGGTTGTGATTCACTTCCCTTGATGGCATTTTTATGGTTATCTTTACCAGGCGCCTCTCATCCCTGATAACAGGGATAAGCCATGATACCTTCGTATCGCTCTACTCCCCATTTCAAGGATATTGAGGCCTTGTTTGTTCCTGGGAGCAGCAGCTGTGCTTCGTGTCAGAGCTGCTCTAATATTAGCTGAATTCTGGGGAACAATATTCTCCCATTCCCCTCCAATTTCAGTCATTTTCCCACACCATGTTCCTACCTACTGTGTTCAGGAATGCAAAAGAGATCCCTTTAATATGATATTACAGCAGAAAAATTAATGTGCCTGGTTTATGACACAGACACGTTTTCCCTCTTTCTGTCTCATATCACTCAAACTTTATCATCTTACCTGGCTGATAAAGATCTAACAATTTCAGAGGTACATGAAAAATTTGTCTTGTTTTCATTACATTTCATTTCTGCACCAAAGCAGTGACTGAGAGAAGGAGCACACTGATTATGATCCAAACTGGGTCTGTTTGGCCCAGTTTCATATCTCCAAAACCCGTAAATGGGAGATACTCAGAGGAAAACTGTAAGAGCATGACAAGGAGCCCTCAGTGCCTCTATCAACCTGTGCCAATTGCTGTCTTGCAGGGTGGTCTTTAATATTTATTAGCTGTGATTTTAAATCTCCCCAGTGAAGAGACTTGAGCTGTTTCTTTTGGGAAACCATTCCCCATCTGATAGTTACACTCATTAGGAAGATTTTTTTACCCTCATTCTTCTTTTTGAAGCAACTTTTACTTAAGGAATTAAATAATGCTCAAAAAATAAATCGCAATTTCTACTTATGTCATCTATCTGTTCCACAGGCCAGAAAGCAGAAGAGTTTTAGCATCAGATTTTTCAAGCACTCGGCACCCATAGTGCATGACACAAAAACTCAATTGCTGCAGAAGAGGTAGCAAACTACAAAGATTGTCATGATATATGTGCTCAGCTATGGCTGTCCTCTAGAAAGGGAATAAGGAAAGCTCCATGTGCCAGAATTTGTATGCCAAAAACGAGACTTGTTTTTAAAGGCTTTACAGTAAACCTTTCTAGGTTTAAAATGCCCAAGGGAATTCAGTCTCAGATCACCTCTTGCCTGAGGGACCATGTGGCAGAGTGGCTGTGGCCTTTCTTTGCTTGACTGGAGAGAAGACATTGCCCCATCTGCCAGGAAAATCAAGAATTGAGCCCTATCTCATGGAAAACACACTTGGATCCAGACAGGGGTGGTCTGGTTGGTATCTAAGGTACTACCATCCCTTATGGCATGGGATACTCAGGAAATACTCGGGGGCGGGGGGGGGGGGGCGGAAAGAGAGAGAAAAAGAAAAAAGTCAGGTAAGCTCCTTGTGCACCTTCCTCCCTACCTAAGCTCAGCTGACCCTCTGTGTTGCTGTCCCTGCTTGTGCCACCGAGCAGAACTTCCAGAAGAAGATGGTGCCCGACCTCCAAGCAATCCCATGTAAAAACCTGGGCAGAAATATATGCAATAAACTGTAATTAGGTATGCAAATTCAGCTTCTAGTTAGACATGCAAATTCAACTGCCAGACCTTGCTCCTGATGGAGAAAATAAAAACGGCCATTGCTCCAAGTCTGGAACTTTGGGATTTACATTGCAAGGTGGATATTTTTGACCTGTTGCTCTGTTTTATCCGTATTTCAAAACCCTCTATGATCCACCCACTTGCTCGCTGAGCCCCAGAAAAGCACCAGTAGAGCTTCCTTTCATAAACCCCACTGCTCTCCCTGTTACACATAATGGGAACTGGAGTTCAGGGACATCAAGGTCCTGTTGCAATAAATAGCAATGGGGTGCAGACTATGGGCTGGAGTGTGCTGTGGTTGGAAGTAGCCTGTATGCTTCACTACATTTAGGTGATATAGACTTTCCCCAAAAAAAAACAAACCCAGAACTTCCCAGTGCCACTCTGGAGCTGAGATAAAGCAAAGATCTTTTGGGTTCAATGTTTTAAACTTCAGATGAGCCTCCAAACAGAGAATCATAGGATCATAGAATGGTTCATGCATAGAAACATCCATGTGTTCTATCACTTAGTGGTCCTTCCATCTTCACAGCAGTCTTATGTGATGTACCATCACCAACATGAATGGAGCTAATCTGGATTCACCTCATTGTAAGTGAGGCTGTTAGAGATGTCCAACAAAGTTTCACATTTATTGTAGTCCAACTCGTCCTCTACACAGCCCCAGACTGTTCTTGCTTGCTCATGGAGTCCCGAAGCAGTAGGGAGGCTGCTGGCCTGAATTGGGTTTAATTTATCGTGCCCATAGGATTGCTTTGCCTCCTCTGTCAGGGATAGCAAAAGCAGCCAGATATTTCCTTCCTCCCTTGAGAAAAGAAGCACAGCAGTGGCCAGAGACCTGTTGATACTGCAAGCCTACATTGCCTGGAAGCTGCAAAACCCTGGTGCTGGATGGACACGCTTCTTAAAACATCTGTTTGCACTGGCCTCAGGACAGACAGTGCAATAAGCCACACCAGGCTCCACCACATCCTTAGGCAATACCCCATGAAAACCACCTCCCATGTGAGGAAGAAGATGCCTATTCTCATGCAGGAGGTCACATCTTTGGAGACATTTAGTTGGTCACCTGCATTCTGTGCTCCAGGATGCAGTAGTTTTCCAAGAGGCGTTTGGGTTGAGGGCATCCATGTGGGCAAGGAAAGCGCTTAATAGCCTGGAGATGGCCAAAATGGGCCATTTGGCTTTGTGAGATTGCCTCCTGGCTAATACCTTTGTTGTTTGGTGGCAGAATGCACCTACAAGCTGTACATTACAAGTCTGTGGTTCCTACAACCCTTTCTGGGGTCTGGTTCAGGTTAAATCAGCAGATGTCTTTGCTCCTCCTTCACTTCTGCAGCTACCTTGGGATCTTCCAAATTTCTTCTTAAATTGTCTTAGAAATATATCTTTCTTACCCTTTTATCCTTGAGAATAGTCATTTATATGAAACAGAAGAGCTCCCACAGAGACTCCCACCATCAAACAGCTCATACACTAGTGCTCTGGATGGTAACTGGCGTGGAAGGTGATGTTCTTCTCACCAGACTGTACTAGGTGAAAAAAAGGAATAGGAAGGCTTGAATCCAGCATTGTGCCTGGCCAACTTGATGTGGGTTTTTAAATGTAAAAGCCTTAGTTTAACCATAAAGCACAGTAGGAAAAATTCTCAGGCTTTCCAATGTGATCCCAAGATGGGATGCCTCTTTTCCACCTGTTTCTAATTGGGATTTCTCCTGCTGAAATCATCAAAGGGTCATTATGCAGAAAAGCAGAAACTGATTTACCTTTATTAAAGAGCAGTTCTGTGGTTCTCCAGGAGATCACAGTGGGATGGTACCATTCCCTTTTCTTTATTGTATAGTTAGAATGTAATTGTGCAGTGATTGCTTTGAAATCCTGGCAGCCAAGCAGGATGTAGGTGGTATTGAAAACTTTATGATGCAATCCCTTCCCGTAACGGCAGGCAGCGAGTCGGTCAAAGACCTTTTCAACAGTGACTCAGTGTGCCTCTAAACACAGAGGGAAAAACAGAACATCAAACCGTACTTTTTAAGCCCATTTGAAGATTTGAATAATGGCTTCACGACTTGAGTGAACCTGCCAGGCTGGTGGGAGGATGTTTGGGACGGCTGTAGAGCTGGAATTGTTGACAGAAGAGCTGGGAGAGAAGCAGGGTTTGGAGGAGGGAATGATGCTCAAGCTATAGCTTTGTACTGGTAAATCAAATGGGATTGAGTGGGTACAGAACTCACTCACCTACATGGCTCACTGATAGTCCTGGCCCTGCTTCAGCCCAAACTAACAAGCAACAACCCAAACACTTCCCAGCTTAGCACAAGCCAGGGACCATTGCCAGGAGGCAGTTTGGATCAGCCACCCTGATTTGGAGGCTGAGAGTTTAACCATACGGATCAGGCAGGACCCTGCCAGCTGGTTTCAGGTCTGGAGAAGAGATGTTGGTGCTGTGTAGGTTATCGGAGGTATGAAGCCGCAACATCTGTGTGCTGGTTGCAGGGGAAATGCAACAGAGTCACCTGGAGCTTACGCAAGGACCAAACTGCAAGAGCAGTTTTAAACGTGTCCTTGGTAGTGCATCAGTTTTGGATGCTTTAACAACAGCAGCAAAATGCAAGTGAAGGATCCAGTGTAAAGGTAAAAAACTCACAGGTTGAGATAAAGACAGTTTAATAAGTGGAGCAAAGCTGTGTGCGCAAGTGAAGCGGAATAAGGAATTTGTTCACTGTTTCCCATCGGCAGGTGTTAGGCCATTCGCAGGAAAGCAGGGCTCCATCATGCTTAATGGTACTTGGGAAGGCAAATGCCATAAACGCAAATATCCTCCCTTCCTCCTTCTTTCCCCAAGATTTTATTGCTGAGCTTGACATCATATGGTATGGAACATCCCCGTGATCAGCTGGGGTCAGGTGTCCTACTTATGCCACCTACCAACTTCTTGTGCACCCCCAGCTGACTCACTGGTGGGGCAGTGTGAGAGACAGAGAAAGCCTTGATGCTGTGCAAGCACTGCTCAGCCATAGTTGAACCACTGGTGCATTATCAACACTGCTTTGGTCGCAAATCTAAGTCATAGCACCGTATGGGCTGCTACGAAGAGCTAACTCCATCCCAGCCAGACCCAGTATGCAGCATACAAAGGTCCTACCTGTGGTCTGGCTCCTCCTGGCACTGGATGAACAGCCAACAAAGAAAGTGAAAGATCATACCCTGAGATCTGGCAGCCTGCGGAGGACATTAGAGGGAATGATATTCCACTGATGGATGCGGTGTGCCAGGTTCCTCCGGGAAGCAGGTTCAAACATGGGACATGGAAGGCATTTGCAAGTGGCAGCACACCCTGAACCCATACCCCAGGCACCTCGAAGGTGATAAAGTGCATTTGCTGGGAAGGTCCCTTCTGCACGAACGGCTTCGTCCTGACAACACCGGTTGGGCAAACGGAGCGACAGCTGCTTGCTCATTCGTGAAATAGCTCCTCTTGTCACAAGGCACCCAGCAACTGTGCCTGCCTTGAATAAACACTTTGAAATTCTTCATGCTCCCCCCTCATCTTGCTCCAGCTTCCCACTCCACTTCCTTGGCACACGCTGCCAGCGTGGCTGGGACCATGACACTTGAACGGTGGGAGGTTTCTCAACACCTCTCCAGTGCCCCTGAGTTGCTGCATCTCTCCTGGCTCTCCTCTCATCTTAACAAAGCCCTCTGCTCTGTCTAGTATCGCTTTTAGCTTGAGTCTCTGGCCAAAACATTGCAAAACAGGGTAAATTATTAGTGCAGCTTGGAATAAAGGAATATGCAGACCACCGGCGCAGCAAGCTCTGTTTCAGAGGTTGGTTGTAAACCCATGCTCATAGCTGACAGATAATTTCTTATAGTTCACTTGGTCCTTTCCCATAATTCTATTCAGACCAGGGTTGCTCTCAAAATTTTGGCATGAGATGAACCTCTTCAGTGAAAACCCTCACTTCCCTATCTTTTACCCAAATTCTAATGCATTCCAGACTGAAGCAATTCTCTTCACATTGGTGGTGACAAATTCCTTCCCATCTATGTCCAAGGCACAAGTCCATTCAAATTCTCTCTCATTGTGATCAAAGGAAAGAGGATAAAGGCAAAGATTTCTTCTCCCAATAGCTCTCCAAAGGAACTTCAGATGGCTCACAACCAATTGTCTCTATTTTCAAGAGTTACTCTTCTTGTACACAACCCTACAGAGCTCCTCTAGTATCTCATAGAGTTGCTCCAGAGCTGAGTTTATGCCCCTATGCCCGCATTCAGTGCCTAAGTCATTGTATCATCCTTTCCTCCCCATTTCCCTAATTTGGAGGCACACGGGTCAGCTCTGGAGTTGCTTATGTTGTGAGTAAAGTCTGCAGAGTTTTTGTTAAGATTTATAAATTCAAAAGCCTTGAGGAAGAGGAACTTTTACTTTTCAGCACTGTCTTGAAGACCACCCTTCCCAGCAGAAGCCAAATGCAGTACTCTCCTCTGCAGCCACATGCTAAATCATTTAGTGGTCTGGGCTGTGGAAACAAAGTGAATTGCATATTAAAGAGCCCTTGAAGCAGTGAGTCATGACGAGACGTGGAGAAAGCAACCAGTTGTGAATACAAAAAGCGCTACCACGCACAAGACACCTCTCAGAAAAGGACATGGGAGGGAGGCACTCCGAACACAGATAGAATCATAGAATCATAGACTCATAGAATGGTTAGGGTTGGAAGGGACCATAAAGATCACCTAGTTCCAATCCCCCTGCCACGGGCAGAGAAATCCTCCACTACAACAGGTTGCCCAAAGCCTCATCTAACCTGGCCTTGAACACTTCCAGGGATGGGGCACCCACAACTTCTCTGGGCAAGCTGTTCCAGTGCCTCACCACCCTCAATGAAAAAAATTTCTTCCTTAGATCTAATCGAAATCTCCCCTCTTTCAGTTTAAAACCATTGTCCTGTGTCCTATCACTACATGCCCTTGTAAAAAGTCCCTCCCCAGCTTTCCTGTAGGCTCCCTTTAGGTACTGGAAAGTTGTTAGAAGATCACCCCGGAGCCTTCTCTTCTCCAGGCTGAACAGCCCTAACTCTCTCAGTCTGATACTTCGAAATACCCAACAAGAGGATGTAAACTGAAAGAGGGTACATTTAGATTAGATCTAAGGAAGAACTTCTTCACTCTGAGGGTGATGAGGCACTGGAACGGGTTGCCCAGAGAAGTTGTGGATGCCCCATCCCTGGGAGTGTTCAAGGCCAGGTTGGATGAGGCTTTGAACAACCTGATATAGTGGAAGGTGTTCCTGCCCATGGCAAGAGGGTTGGAACTAGACGATCTTGAAGGTCCCTTTCAACCCAAACCACTCTATGATTCTATGTTTCATGATACTGCAGGATGTTGTAAGCTCACTTGCTGCCAGCTAGCTAATTTTGCCAGGTAAGATAACCACCAGGAATGGTGCATACCAATGTCAGAACAGCAAAGAAGTATGGCCTGCCCAGAGGTAGCCAAGCTGGTGCTCTTGAAGTACATGGGCAGTTCAAGCATGGCTTACCAAAGCCACCCATGATCAACAGTGTGAGCTGTCACAGAACTGCCAGAGAAGCCAACACCAGGGGGATTTCCCTGGCAATGAAATGCTCAAAGAGTAAAAATGTCAACTGAGCAAAATCCTTTGAGCAGAATAGGTGTTTCTTCAAGGTCAGCAAGCACAACCGCTGAATAGGTGTTTCTTCAAGGTCAGCAAGCACAACCGCTATGCAAAGGACAGGCACTGCTCAGCACAGATCCATCACGCTTGAGTATTCCCACACTGCAGGGAAAGGTGTGGTTGTGTTTCTGGAGTTCATTTAGGGATGTTAACAGCTTGGTTAGGCATGTCAATGGCTGCCCACCTCCATCCTGTGCTCATCTCAAAGCCAAGCTCTCCTCCAGACCATAATCTACCTACTCAAAGCATTTCTTCAGCCTAACACCAGTTAGTTCAGCAGTTGTTGAACAAATCAAGTAGTTCAATACTGTCAGTAGTGTTTTCTGTCCCAGAGCTATCTTCATTTTAGTTAACAACAATGATTAATCACAATCGCAATTGGTGCATCCCAAGAGACGTCCCTGACTTCTAATTGTTCTCGTGCTTACAGAGGGATAAAGTGAGTTCTTTCCCTGAAAATGGCTTGTCCGGAAAGCCACTTCAGAAGTTGCTGGGAAATGTGGGAACAGGAGCTGATGCTCTGCAGCCTCCAGTCTCCAGCTCTAATCTACTTTACCATCAACGAAAGACACAGTTAAAGAGCTGCCCAATGGTTTTTACCATATCCACAAGTGCTTTTTCACTTGTTGCCCAGTAGGCACACAAAAATATGAGAGAGAAATAAAACCTCTGACATTTTGCTTGCACTGAAGTCAGACAGCTAAAGACACATGCACAAACTCAGAATACTTCATGCATTGCATATGAAATGACAGATAGATGCCAACAGTCACAGTCTTGGCCACATGTACCATCTCACTTCTCCTCAGAGGGCCAGAGAGGTGCTTGGGATGCTGAAGGGAGAAGACCAATTTATGCTTTTCATTGTGTCTTACCTCAGTGAGGAAACACAGGCTGGAAAAGGGGAAAATGGGAAATCTCATTCCCTCTAAAAGGATCGCGCTGGGAACTGCTTTGTCTTCAGATCATCCATGTCACATCTACTGAGGAGGAGCTGGTGGATCATAACCATGAATAAAGGCTGAGTTTCTACATCAGTAGTTATCTGTGACCTTGGACTGATGCTCTTCCTATCCTCCTTCTCTAAGGTGGAGAGTCACATGACTCTACTACTCACTTGAAGCCCTCCCCAATTCTTATCTGCAAACAGCTCTTGCAACCAAACTTGCAGAAACACTATCTTCTTCAAATCTTCTATCTCTCCGCTCAAGATTGCGTGCAAAGAACCAGCTGTGATGGGGCAGGAAGGGAAACACACGCATATATATATATTGAGCCCTTAATTACTGCAGAACTAAGCCAAAATTATTTTGGTATATCAGGTTTTAAAATATTGCCTTCATTGCTCACAGGAGGTGCTTTTGTTCTTCTCTCCTTAGTTCAATGTGTAAGCAAGATCTGACTATCTCTTCTGTGTCTCCTTGAGCTTCCTTACTCTCCTATTTTTCTTCCCTGAATCCTCTTATGGGTGTTCCCCTGGGTCTCTGAGCATTTCCATAGCCTGCTTCTCTTCTGGTATTTGCTGCTAAAGGTGTAGTGCTGAGAACAAAACCTGTATTTTAATGCACTGCTTTGCATCACCATGCTCCATGCAGCAGCCTCTTGTTTTATGTCAGCCAACTTTGCTCATTGAGCAAAGGATATTACAAGAGACATATTTCCTTTGCCCAGACTGCTTGATGCTCTCCATTGGGATGACTGGATGTGAGGAAGAGGTGTCTGGAAAGAGGGAAGAGGCAATAGGAAATGAGCTGACAATTCAGACAAAAAGTGAACATCTCAAACTATAGCCTGAAGCACAAAAGTTGAGGTCTTTCAGTTTGGAAACTTTTCACTCAGATGTAGCATGTAATACGATAACATAAATGTAGTACACCAACGTTATGAAGTGTAAAAAATTAATAGGTAACACGGAAATGTTAATGACAAAGCCAATATATTGCATTTTGATTTTGTGTGACTCCAACACATTCCCATAGAATCACAGAATGGTTTGGGTTGGAAGGGACCTTAAAGATCATCTAGTTCCAACCCTCCTGCCATGGGCTGGGACACCTTCCACTAGACCAGGTTGCTCGAAGTCTCATCCAACCTGGCCTGGAATACTTCCAGGGATGGGGCAGCCACAACTTCTCTGGGCAACCTGTGCCAGTGCCTCACCACCCTCATTGTAAAGAATTCCTTCCTTAGAAATTTCTAATCGAAATCTCCCCTCTTTCTGCGTAAAGCCATTGCCCCTTGTCCTGTCACTAAAGTCATATAATAATATAATAATATAAGGTCCATCATCAAAAGTGATGTGCTCTTTCAAAATACAAATATCTTTGAAGCAAAATACAGCACCAACATGTTTTCATCAGACCTACTTACAGAATAGAAATATTTAGCAAACATTTCCTTTCTTGCCCTAATTATTGAGCAGTGTATGTAGTAGAAAAGATGAATTGACTTTGATGAATTCTATGATGTTTTAAATAAGGAGGAAAAAGTCTCTTTGCTGGTTTTATTACTTCGCAGCTACATAGCTGTTCTTAATTTGCAGAAGTGATCTTTCCATATAGCAAAGTGATCTATTTTCGTTATCTCGATTTACAAGTAGGGAAACTGAGGCACAAGGCACAAACTTACTTTCCTCAAATAAATGAGCAGCAGGATGGATCAAAACCCATAGCAGCAGTCCCTGCTGTAACCACTAAGTAGCATCGCCTTCATTTAACACAGACCTCTATCAGTTTGCAAATGCTCCTGATGGAAAAGGACCTGCTGGGTCCTTTTGCAGTTCCCTGTAAGCACAGGCTTTTTCCATTCCACGTGCTGTACACAAGAGTGCTTTCTGCAATCCCTACATTAAAATAATTCAAGCAGGAGGACATCTCTCATTTCCTTTGGGGGAAACAATTCTGCAGCTGAATAGATTGCAGCATTAGGAAATATTTCCTGATGTCCAGCCCCTGCCGCAGCTTCTAGAATCTGTTGATATATTATTAATAGAAAAGAAAATAAATATAGATATTAATGCCAGCAGACACTGTCTACTACTAATAACCACTGAAGTAATATATTCCCCTTGTTTTTAGCTTTTATTAGTATTTTTGCAAAGGGTTACAAGACCCTTATGCATCCATTAGCCAGTCAGCCATGTGAAATTAATGTGGAGCAATTTTCACAAGCATTACTCAGAACTAATAATAATTAAGCGTTATTTTCTGCTCAGATAACATAGAAAATAAAGTCTGACTTTTATGCCAAGATGGGTTTGCATTAGCTTAAGGTAGATGAATTAATTGTCATTTACAAGTCTTCTCCACCAGCTAGCCAGAAAATATCAAGGTAATTAAAACCAATTTGTGAGGTTCTGTCCCATTGCACATTCACTGAGTTTTATCATTGCTGCAAATTACAGGTGCTTTTATGCTGTTGCAAAGGTGGGATATGAAGGAAACCTCGCTGCTTGCTCTTTCCCCATCACTTCCAAGAAAAGCGACCTCCTTGTGAAGACTGGAATGCATTTTGCAAAGCACTTTGTTGCTGAAGAAGCAATGAAGGTCCATACATCGCATGAAGGACTAACTCAGTCCCAGCTCGGGCTGGGATATGGACCTCTCAGCAACACTCATAAAAGACCTCTAGCAGAGAAAAAAAAAAAAACCAAACAACAACAAAACTATTTGCTTTTGATTTACCACTTAATTGCAAGGGATTAATTTTCGCTGATTACAAAGCCAAGGGACTTCTGCAGGCAGCATTTTATGGATAGCTCAGAAACAGTTCTCTTCAGTTTGCCAGATTTATCTCTATTGCTTTTAACAACCAAAATCCAGCACTTGCAATCCAGGTAAATAAGACTGATTAGTTATACGATGCTACACTTTCCAACACTGCCCAAAATATTTCTTGTCCTTTTTCTAGCTTAAGGAGACATTTAATTTAACGTGTAGTCATGTCCCAGCAGTTTGGTATATCACGTGAGCAGCTGCTATGGTCTTTGAAGATACTCTTAGCTTGGGCCAGCTTCAAGATAGTAGTTCAGCTAATAATTAGCTGTAAGATACTTTAACCCAGAGCTACCTACCAACAGCTAAGATACTATGCAACTGAGTAAGCCAAGACCTTTCTTAGAGTTTCAGCTTTTCAGGTATCCTTCAGATGCCACATCTTGACTTTGCATGTGAGCTTAGCAAACAACTGCACCTGATCTGACCCACCAATGTGGAAAATCTGTGCTTTTCAGAGGATTAGGACTTCTCTTGTCTGTGTCCTGGCTCTCTTAGTTCATCTCTCTGACCTCTCCATCGCTCTACTGTCTCATTATGGCATCTCATTTTGGTATTGGTGTCCACATCAGTGAGATGGAGCAGATTAACCTGACACATGACTATATGGGTCAGTAGCAAAAGAAGAACGAGAAAGCAATTCTGGCTTTTATTATGTTTTGAAAAATCTTCTCTAGAGTAATATAAATGCTATTGAAGAGATAAATAAAAGGAGAGAATACTCAAGAAACATCAACTGTGGCTCAGCCCTGGAAGGAACCACCCCGGCACCTCCATGGTTACCCATGCCTTCAATGAAGAAAGGCTTCCCCCTTTTGTCTGTCTCAGTCTCGATCCAGCCATGGTAGCTGTAAACAGACTTAAAGATCTCGTGGTTTGGCTTTTCTGCGCAATCTTCTCCTCAGCTGACGACGCTGACCTGAAACCACTTCATGGTGTTCCAGTAGCTGCAAACCAGAGGGCCCCTGGTGTGCACCTATGGCACAAGAAGGATGTTATAGCAGGATCAAATCTCAAGTCTCTCATAGCAGCTGCATCCCACAGGTCGACTGGGAAAATCAAACTCTATCCTGAGTTTGTGAGGATTTAGGGGAACAAGGGAATTTTGGACTCAAAATTTCACAGCTCAGCCCCGAGATCCCTGCAGGATAAATAGATACAGAACATAAGAGGAGGAGATAGGTCACAAGCTCTGACTCAGAGCAATGCCCTGTCCTTCTCAGCCTTTTCCACATGATCTTGTAACCACAGAAGGACACCTGAATCCTGTCACCAAGAGACAACATTCAGGAGTGAAAAGGGACATTTGCTGTGACTGCTCAGTCAGTCCTTGACTTCTCTGTAGAACTGGTGCATGTGGGTGCTGGTTACCTGCCACTGGTAATTTTGGGGGCTAGTATCTAGAAATCGGACAAGATATGAGCACAAATCCTGACAAATCCTTCCTGCAACCACGCTAATCTCACTGAAAACTTGCCCACTGCTGGAGGACAACCTTCACTCACCTAGTGTGTGCAAGCTTTCAAATGCACGCTGCAGCCACCCTGCAAAGAGGAAAGTCCTTCTGTTGGCTGCTGTAACTTGAGCGCCAAGAGCATGTCCAGCTCTTGGCGCCAGAGTATGACCTCTGTGTGCAATCTCCGAACACAACCCAGAGAGGGAGAAGAGAAACTAGCAAAAAATCCACCCAGCCAGGTACAGCCCTTTCCTAACAGTTATGTACATCTTCAGTTCTATGCAGCCCCAGCTCTAAATAAGACAGTTTCCTTCCATGGTGGGTTTGAATCTTTTTTCTATCCTATCTCCAGTACTTCGTGTAGCAAATAAGAAATTCAATACAAATCCATCTCCCAGGACAGCCAGCTTTGCTGGGAGATGCTGTCCTTCCCTCTTTGTACATTACCTTGAGAAATGTCTTCATCATTAATGTCTGAACCCCCTTCCGCCAGCAGGTACCCTGAGCTGATACATTAATTAATAAGGAAGTTGCTGTAGTCCTCTGTGCAACTCATAGGCACCTGCTAACAACTATGGCAGAATTCCTACTCAATTCATTAGATGGACAGTCCAGATCCATAATATGGTTTTTTTTTTCTTTTTTTTTTTTTTGGCTCAACATGCATACAGGAGGAATGTCGCTTCAGCATTCATAGAATCATAGAATCACAGAATCATTTAGGCTGGAAAAGATCTTTAAGATCATCAAGTCCAACTGTAAATTCCATACCGTTTGCACTGCAGTGATGTTACTGTAGCTACATGTCTGCAACTCAGCCAGTGCTGCTGGACCATCTTCAGATGCAGGACCTAAAGATGTTTCCCAACCCTCTTTCAGCCAAGAATTCGTGTGAATCGCACAAGCGACCTTGCAGTGACCTTGGATCTGTGCGTTACCCGTGGCCTTGGTGGTGACATCCTGTTTGAACAAGCGAACATCCCGGCTGTTCGTACAATTAAATTACTGGATCTTTTACTGCTAATTCCCTCAGGGCAGGAACAGCCCAAACGTATTATCCCGGTAGCTTCGAGCCTCCTACACAGAGATCATAAACGAAGTCGAGAGAGTGGGAGCCGTTTGCAAGCCAGTGACGTGGCAACGGCTGATGATCCCTCATCGGTGACATGTCGGGATGCGTCATGCTGGCTGTTCCCAGTGCAGGAGGTTTTTAGCGCTGGCAGAGCCCCTGCGTACCATCAGGGCATATCGGTTTCCAAGTGTCCCATTTGGAGGCTGTTCACATTTGCAAAGGACCTTTCTGCCAGGGTGCTTAAATACCAGATAATTCCTGATACCTTGTGACCATCCTTGCGGGGAGAAAGTTTTATCATATTCCATAGCTGAGAAAACAACAGCAGAAAAGTGATGCGATTCGCATGAGGCAAAGGCAGAGCCAGGAATCCCTGTTTAAACTCAACCTCACGCCATTTTCCTTTCAAATCAGATCTATTTTTCCCCGTTTGCCTCCTTAATCATGTTCGTTTCGTTCTCTGCCCGGTCAGCAAGGAAAGGGAGAGCTGTCTGCAGGGCTTGGGGGGCTGTCGGCTGCAGAAAGCACTTTCAGACCCGGGCAGGGAGCGAGTTGGGCAATGCTGCGAAAACCCTGGCAGCAGCTGCAAATCTGTTTCTTTAATCCACAAGCCCCAAGACCCAAATCCTGCTTCAGATCCCTTTCCACATGTGCTGAGCTGGCCTGCTTCGCAGATACAGGAGGAGTTAGGCAGCTAACTGTCGTGGTTTAGGCCAATCTGGCAACTAAACTCCACACAGCCGCTCTCTCACTCCTTCTCCAGTAAAGTGGAGAAGAGAAAAAATGTAATAAAGAGACTGAGGGTCAAGACAAGAACAGAGGGAACACCCACCAACCATGGCCATGGGCAAAACAGACTCGGCTTGGGAACAAAACAATTCATTTTATTAACAATTACTTTGAAAAGAGAGAGACAAAGAAAACCAGTTACTTGAGAGGATAAAGGGAAAAAAAAGCCAGATCTTAAAAACAACACCCCCCCGCCCCCCGGTTAATTTTCTTCCCGGCTCTACCTCCTCCCCCAGTGGCGCAGGCGGACAGGGAATTGGGGATCGCAGGTCAGTTCATCCCGTGTTGTTACTGCTGCTCCTTTCTTAAAGGAAGAGGAGTCCTTACACCCTTTTCCCTTGCCCCAATGGATCCCCTACTCACAAGGAAAATCTACAAACTTCTCCAGTGTGAGTCCTACCCGCAGGATGCAATCCTTCCCCATTGGATTGCTCCAGTGCGGGCTTTACCACAGTCTCAGATTCTTAGGGAGTTGTTGCCACTTGCTCCAGCGTGGGTCGTCCCACGAACTCTAGATGCGTCTCTACCTTGTCGTGCGTCCCCTTCTCCACGACCTCTCTCAGGCTCAGGCATCTCTTCTCCAACATGGGCTTCTCCATGGGCTGCAAGTGGGTCTCTGCTCCACCAAGCCCGTCCTGGCTGCAGGGGGGCCACCTGCCGTCTTGCCACCGATTGGAGGGAAAACTCAGCTCCGGCACACCTCGTCCCGTTCCATCTTCACTGACCCGGTGTCAGTGTGGCCGTTTCTCTCAGGTCTTAGTCCTCTCTGGGTGAACTCAGCCCAGCGGGCACCCCGGGAGCGGGGCGCTCCCTGAGTTCCCCCGGTGGCTCCGCTGCTGCCATCCTCAGCGGGTGGCACCAGCCTGGTGCAGGCAGCTGCCCAGCCGGGAGCCAGGGCAGTGCCCTCCTCCTCTCTCTCCTCACTCCAGGGCAAAGCACCTTTTCTGGTTCCTTTGTCCCAACTTAAATAGGGCAATTCGCAGAGGCGCCGATTGGCTCAACCCCAAGGGGGATGGGAGTCCGATCTGGTGGCCAGAACCGGGTCTTACCCGGTTCCAAAACGAGGGAAGTCACAGGGAGCAAATCCCCTCTCCTGCCACCAGAATCCCCTCCCACATCAAACCATCACACTAACGTACCACTTCTCTTAACTTCAGCTACTTAACTCGATAATTTTGTCATAAAGTGGGCTAAATCATCCTCTCCACGTGATAGTGTCGCTCACATAATTATAGCTGTAGCCCAGATGAATCAGTAGCCTGGTTTTCATACTGCTGAAGATAGGGAAAATAAACACAATTCTTGGACACTTCTGAATATTCCTGTATCCACCTTAAGTGCTCAGAAACATTGGCCCAAGGTTTTCCATCTTTGTGTAGGAGAGGGTGTGGGAGGAGCGAGTTTTGAGTGCTGGTACAATTATCTCAGCTCTGTGATATTTTCAGTAGCACTAATTTAATGAATGCTCAGGTTGATGACTCTGAAGATCGAAGAACTCACTAAATGCTGCTTTCAGCTTTCAGCCTCCTCTTATACCAGTGGTGAAATACTTCTGGTCAGCAACACACACCAGCTACCTGCTCCTGCTCTTCAGTCTCTGTGCCAAGTTTCCGGACAGCAAAAAAACCCTAAAAACAGTATCTTTGCTTCTATTGCATGTTTCTTGTCAACTGGAAGATGATTGAAAAGCAACTGCATCAAATCAGATCTGGTGCTGAACTCATGTCTTCCACAACTGCATGTCAATCCTCCCATTAGGAGAGGTGAGAGCAATGATATATTAGCTGGTAAATAGTTCTGGCTTTTATAAAAATTGTCACTGACTAACAAGACACTTTGTTCACTGAAGCTGATCAAAAGTTTCATCCTTTTCACTGCGGCCATAGCCTTTTAGTGAACATCAGGAGCCTTTCTGCTGGCTTTAGTGTGTTTTGGATCAAGAGTGTAATCTTCCTTTCGTATTTGTATTCGTGTCTGCAACATGGTAATTGATCAGAACAAACACGTTCAGTCACATAAATCTTCTTAGGTGGGAGAAGCTCTGGGGGAGGGAGAACAATCCATCTGATACTCATTAGGTGGATACACAATCCTTGCAAGTCATTGCTGGCTTCATTTTCATGTTGGTAAGCTCTGTGTAAATTGGAGAGAATCAGCATGTGAATAACAATCCTTGCCATCAGAGCCGCCCTGGCTGCAGGAAGCAAAGGCTTTTACAAACAGATGATTTCTTCAGTTATTTCACTGCAAGCAAGTTGTCTTTAGAGAAAGGCAGAAGGAAGGAGGCTATGGCCAGTTTTAGCACGCAGGTATCAAAAATGAACCAGGTAACACAGGGCACCTGGACTCCTCACATGGGATTCCTTTGAGATCTCAGGTGAGAGCCTTCAGCTACTCTGTCCCTTCATCCCCTGCTGGAAAACGAGAGACCACGGCCGGTCTACTCTGTCCACATGGATGTCAGCAGGGTCCATTAGTAACTACAGTGGCATGGACTTAAAGGCAGTTAAAATGCATCTAACCAAAGATTCATGTGGCCCAGACTCCTGTCTCTGACAGTCATTCCTAGCAAGTGCTCAGGGAAGGAGAAGGAGAAACAGGGCAAGTATTTACAGACTTGTATTTATATCACAGTGGTTAATAGCCTTAGAGAGTTTTTCATCCAGGAAGTTATCTAATTGCTTTTTGAATCCATTTATCCCTTAGGATAAATACCCACAACATCCTGGTCAGTGACTTCCATAGTTTAATTATCTGATGGATGAAAAAACACTTCCTTCTCTTTGTTTTAAATCTGCTGCCTGATATGGCCATCTGACACCCCCTCCTTCACGTGTTTTGAACAGTAGGGACAAGACGACAGCTCTTGACTGTCCTCTCCTTGCTGTTCATGACCTTAGGAATCTGTGTCATATCCCCACCAGACACCTCTTTTACAAGCCTGAGAGTCCTGCTCTGTCATTCCCCTTTCCGTCAGAACCCATGCCGTGTCCTTGTTCATCCTGCCTACTCTATTCTTCTCCTTTTCTAAAACTACTACCTCCTTTCTTAGATGGGTGGACAGGAATCACACACAGCACACAAGATGTAGCATCCCAGGATTAGTGCCATGGCACAACACGCATTTGCTTCGCTACCTGTTCCTTTCCTAATAATCCATAATGCTCTTGTGGCCTTTTCGACCTCCACAGGGCCTCACGCTGATGTTTTTGAAGGACTATCCACAGTTACTTCAAGATCTGCTTAGATGGTAATAGCTAATTTAGAGCCTATTTTTGTATGCGTACAGCTGGAGTTGCTTCTCCCTAAGTTCATTACTTTGCCTTTATCAACAGTGAACTGCATCTACTGCTTTAACCTCCAGTCACTCAGAATAATGGGATCCTGCTGCACCTTTGCACATTTAGTTTCAATTTTGAGAACTCTGAATAATGCTGTGGCATCAGCCAGCTTGGTCACCTCAGCATTCACCCTTCTTGACCATCACAACTCGGTGTCATCAGTGAACTTGCTGAGGGTGCATCAGTCCCACTGTCCATGTTGCCGAGGCAGATGTCCCAATACCAGTCCCCAAGGAACACCACTCATCACTGGTCTTCACTTGGATATCGAGCCGTTGACCGCAACTCTTTGAGTGCGACCATCCAGCCAATTCCTTATCCACCGAGTGGTTCATCCATCGAATCCATGTCTTTCCAATTTAGAGGCAAAGATGTTGTGTGGACAGTGTCAAATGCTTTGGACAAGTCCAGGCAGATGATGTCAGTTGCTCTTCCCTTATCCATCAACGCTGTAACCCAGTCGTAGAAAGCCACCAAATTTGTGGAAGTCTCAGCATGTTATATCAGCTGGATCACAACATGCTTGTCGACTGCTTCAAAGAGTTTAGATCTACCTGTGAGTCATGGCTTTCCCTTAAAGCTGAGTTGACTCACTGTAATTGAATAAGAAGCAGCTCCTCTGAGTCATCACCCTGATTCTCCCACTCCGAGGGCAAGCACAAAGTGGGTTTTTGTGTTCAGCTGGATCCATAGATGTTCTGCTCCCCACAGCTTCACTCACCAGACACAAAAAGCAATGCTGGATCCCCTTGCTGCAAACCAAAGAGCTTCAGTTTGAGGGACCAAAAGCTACAATCCAGAGGAAGAAAGCAGAAGAGATGTGCGACATCATCAACATCCCAGGTCCTTGCAAGAGGAAGAAATGTCTTTGACACATGAAAGCATTAAGCCACTCCAGCCTGAATGTTTTCACTTGTCTGCCCATATCATAAAATGATAAAATGATAAAAGTTCTATAAAGCCATGGGACACAGGAAAAGCGTTCTAATTCTTATGAACTGCACATCAAAGCACTCTTCAGAAGCAAATTTAAGAGACTGCAGATACAGAAATGTCTTTCTACTGCTTTTTTCTGGGGCTCCCCAGGATACCTTCCTAGTTAAACTGATCTGCTCCTTAGGGAAAAAAAACCCACACCATCATGTTAGCAACTGTGCAGTGTTGGAGAATCCACCAGAATGATGGAGAGTGGATCACTCTCTTCAATATTAAGGTAAGGTACAATAGTACAGTAATTTTTCATAGTTAGTAATAACTTTGAATGGAAATACGGTTAACTTTGACTCCTAGCTCCCAGGAGATCTGTCTACCAGGAGATCTGATGGTGTCCCTGCCCATGGCAGGGGAGTTGGAACTAGATGATCTTGAAGGTCCCTTCCAACTCAAACCATTCTGTGATTCTATGATTCTATGATTTTCATCTGAAAGGCAGAAGGACCTATAACCTCATACCTCATACAGATACCCTCCATCCCTACAGACTGCAATCAGCCCATCACCTATCCACCTTGGTTCAGATGTTTTGAACAGACTGAGGGACTGACTAGGCTTTGCCGGTTCATGACATTTCCCTTGCATCTGTGACAATTTTCCTATATAGACCCAATTTTCATTTGCAGACTTTTTATTAAAAAAATTCTATTTTGCAAGTCTTACTTCACAGTTTTGGAGCCACGTTAGCACCAGTAAAAGGATGCAAGAGCTTTTGCCACTTCTGCACGGGTTTAGCACTCATGCACAGATGAAGTGAGGGTGCGAGGGGTGAGTTGAGCTCCAGACTGGTCACCTCTCCTGGATGTCTCCAGTGTAAGTGCCAAGCTCCCACTGCAGTCACGTTACTGGCACTGGGGCATGGTTTGAGATGGGGGCAGTGGGATGCCTGGGGGATATCCTGGGATATCTAAAATAGCACTGGAGACCTAGATGTAGGCAACTGTCCTGCCTTGGAGCCATGTGTTCCCCTGTGAGCTAGACACCGTGGACTTGCTTTTAGTTAATGGGGAGCAAAAGCACTCATACAGGATTTATCTCATTTATCTCAGTCTCAATGAATTACATGTCAGAAGTGTTTTTTTTCTCCCTGTTGATGGAAAGATGATTCAGTACATGCAGATGGCTATAGAAAATACATTTGTATCTGGCCAGATAAATCCCACCCAAGGTTGTACAATTACTGCTACCACTACAGCTATGAAGGGTGAGAGCCCCGAGCATCCCAGATGCTGTAAAGGGCATTTGCCCTGTCCAAACTGCTGATGGTATTTGTGGGCAGGACATATTACAGGTGAAGGAAAGAGGTCCTTCTCTGCCTTTGTCGTGGGTTAGGCCGAACCCCACACACAGCCGGTCACTCACCCTCCCCCACCCCCAGGAATGAAGGAGAGAATTAAAGGAGAAACGGTTGAGATAAGAACAATTTAATACAGATAAGTAATACACAGGGTAGATGCTCACCACCCCCTCTTATCCGCAGCCCGTCTCGTCCCGAAGCTGCAATCCCGGACGAACGCGAGGCCCCGAAATAGAGAGAGGCAGAGAGAGAGAGAGATAGTACTCCGAGAGTGGGAGTACTGGGAGAGAGAGGGGAAAAAAAAAAGGCAATAGAGCAAAAGCGCAGCAAGCGCAAAAGAGCAGAAGCGGCGAAAGAGCCAAAGCGCAAAAGCCCTTCTGTCCGGCTGACCCTCACCTTTATACTGGGCATGACGCTGCATGATATGGAATAGTAATTGGCCAGTTTGGCCCTCAATCTTAAGTTCCACCACAAATCACAAGGGGAATCGTGTCCCCCTTGTCCCAGCTATGCACCCCCCTTATCCCGCCGTGCTTCTGCACTCCGGCACACTGAAAAGTCCTTGGAGTTTCACATCCAACCACAAACATCAGCATGCTATCAGCATTCTTCTCAGAGTGAGCCTCTGAGTAAAACCAAAACACGGAGCTCTTCTAGCTGCTAAAAAGAAGAGCTAACTCTGTCCCAGCTAAAACCAGGACAGCCTTTTTCACAGAACTAAAGAAATTAAAACCCAGAGCCCTAGATGCATCTTTTCAGATATTTATCAGAGGTGGCCAAGATCACCTCCTGCTACATTTGGTGGAAGGGGGTAGATAGCTTCAGCCCATGCTTCTTAGCCCTCCAGGGAGGGACAGTGTAGGGCATGGTGAAGCTGAGCTGGAAGGATCTCGCAGCTTGTTTGTGGCCACGCAATTATTCCTTCCCCTGAAACTCAGGCCAAGGACTGGGCCCCCCTTCATCTGCTGCTGACCTGAACTGTACATGAACTGTGACTTCCAGCTGAACACACTCTGTCCTAATCACCATGGCACTGAGCTACCCCCACAGACCTCCTCTGCAGAAACTCTCTGAAATATAATTGGGCCATTTACTGAATTTTGTCTGGATAGGCAAGACACTGAAGAGGCATTTGCTTTGTGAGTCCCTTATACTCTAATTATTGTTCAAGTTACCATTGCATCATAGCCTAACAAAAGATGCTTAAGAAAGCAAGGAATTAGACATCAATTGTGGTTCATGGGGTCATGGAAGAAACGTAGCACACAGAAAAATAACACATAGGCCATCTCTAGAGTCTCTTCTTTAGCACTTGTACCCCACGAACATCCATTAATGCTAATGTTTATGACTAAATAGAACTATAAGTCAATTACAGATCCTGTTAGTGTTAATTCACAGTCAATCTATATATTTGTCTGCAGAACCTCTAGGGAATTGGTATACAATAGATTTTTCTTTTTAAGTGAATGGATTTTTTTTTTTTTAAGTACAAATACTGAGGAGCTTTGCTATTCAATCTCCTTGAGTTATTATAGGAATATGGTCAGTGATCCACAAATTAGTCTTGTCTAGCACTAGTACGATCGCAGCTGGTGAACTGTCTGAGCCTTTCTAGTCATGTCCTGTTGCCTCATGGGGTTATTAAGGCGGTGGTCAGTAGGATAAACTTTCTACATGATGCCTCAGTGAAGTTAGCTGTGTGGCTTTAGTTACTCATAAAGCAGCTTGCTGCAAAATGGCACACAGTGCAAAGACCTAGGATGGTAACACTTTGGATCCAGATCAGGATCATGTGGACTTATAATCTTGGGTCTAGATGCAACTTACCCATCTTGGCCTGGTTCTGGACATGAAAAAATGTATCCTGATACTCAGCAAAGCTCAGGTAAGGTTAACATAAGGCTTTTATCTACTTCATGTTCAGACAGATCATGCATTTGTGCAGTGCATGGCTTCCAGGTTTACTGTGATCACCAAGCTCAGCATCTCCAGGGCTTGTTCTCTGACCAGGGGTGTCTGCCTTGCCTGCACTGCTGCTCCATCCTGGCCTATAAACTGGGATGCCAAGATCCAAATTGATCCTGCCCCATCCCTGGAAATATTCAAGGTCAGGTTGAACAGGACTCTGAGCAACCTGATGGAGTGAAAGATGTCCCTGATCATTGCAGGTGAAATTGGACTAGATGACCTTTAGAGGTTCCTTCCAGGCCAAACTATTCTATGATTCTATGATTCATACGATTATGATTATGAACTGTGATTCGATGATTCTAATGTGGGTGGCTCCTGACCCATGCAAAAGCTTGAGCTGTGTCTAGAAATCATCCAGGAGACAGCTGGTTGACATAGAGAAAAAACATACCTCCTTGACAGTGCTGATGTTGTAAAGAATTTAAGTATTTTGAAATCTGGCCTCATTCTCCTTTGACACAAACCCCATAATCTTCATAGACAAACATAGCTCGATAGATTGCTCTGTCTACAGTGTGCCTCCCTATCTGCCTGGGGCAGATGAATTGAGTATCCGGTGGTCCATGCTGCAGAACAAGCATCAGATTTGGACCTGGTCTCCTAGTTCATTACCAGGCAGCCTACTACGGGCAAACCATCAGATATGGAAACCAGGCTAGCGAGGCCAAAATGTGCCCTATTGACTTCAATCAGTGCTTCCCAGAAAACAGCCCGTCAGCAAAATGCTTCCCCTGCAGCACATTAACAAATTCTGATGAAAAGTCATGTCACTTGTTTCTCTTCTGAGGAGCTGCACTTGTAGCACAGGGTATGGTTTTGTCTTGCTCTCATTATGTCAGGATTGCAGGACACTTCTGTCCAGTCAAGCTTCCACTAAAAGTGGGCAGTTGTTGGGCTATGAGCATTATCACACTTGCAATCGTTGTGTACTTGCACTGCTTGGAAAGCTTACATTTCTAGTTCATTTCTCAGATGACTTTAACATTACCCTCGTTCAAAATAGCACCCTCATCAGCTTTCTGAATACAGGAGATTCATTTTGCTGGATACAAGTGCTCTTGCTGTTTCACCAGCATAATTCAGCCTCAGAACTTCAGGCTGGGCTGGGAAGTGCATTCTTTAATCATGTTAATGTTATCCTGTGGTAGTTTTCTTTTTAAAATTTTTGATTGAATTTAATGAAGGTGAAAGCCACTAGACGAATGGCTTCAGAGACACATGCTCTCCGGCTAATCAAAAAATGATTCTGCAAAGCAAAGCTTCCCCTCTGCTGCCCAGCTACGGGCCCAGCTTGCAACAGCTTTGCAGTCCCTGTCCCCACCGTCTTTGCCTAAAGGACAGGAGAAATCCCTCTGTCTTGGGTGTTGGTTTAGTGCTCTCAGTGACTGATTCCTGTGCGTACATGTGTCTGCCCATCTGTCCCCCTGCAAACACACACACACAAGTCTAAGAAAAACCTTGCCCAGTGGAGGACAGAGCCTTAGTCCTGGAGTGGAGGCTGCAGGGAGAGCTCAGTCCTTACCAGGCACTCCAAGGAGGGGCTGGAGGTTGGATGCTATGAAAGCAAAGGTGGTTTTTTGCTTATGAAAGCAAAGGTGGTTTTTTGCTTTCAGACTTTGTTTGACATCAGGACAGTGGCGCTGTGGGTGGAGCACATTCTGAGGGTGCAAGTTCTGAGTGAGGTTTTCCTCCATTTGTCTGTTTGTGTCAGCTCTCTTCCCCCAGCAGTCCCTGATGTCAAATACTGCTTGAACTCTACTGTCTAGCTTCAAAAGTCATCATTATCACTAACTCATTGCAATAAGAT
Organism: Tauraco erythrolophus; assembly: GCF_009769465.1. Lineage (NCBI taxonomy): Eukaryota > Metazoa > Chordata > Aves > Musophagiformes > Musophagidae > Tauraco > Tauraco erythrolophus. Next base: position 70,124,871 of record NC_141466.1, read on the forward strand.
GCAACTAGTTCTGGCATTCACAGACAAACCTGCCATGTTATCAAAGGACATTTGTATCAGAGCCAAGAGCTCACTCAAATTAAAAACTCCTGAACTCAATTTCCCATCTAGTTCTTTTGCTTTGACCCTTCTGGACAAACTTTCCTGTCTCCTTTCAGTATTTAACCTGTAGATAGAGCAGCACTGCCCTCAACCAGGGTTGAGGCAACACCAGGCAGGAGGGGGACGCAGCCCACACTGTGCAGAACCCTCTTTGCAGTGATACAAGACCTCCTCTCCCATTGCCCCCACCACTGCACAGCGTGACCACAGCAGACTCTCGGTTTTTAAATTGGTACGAGATAACAGTCCAAAATCCTGTGCCCAGAGCCATCCAAAACTGTCTCCCATCCAAAGGGACTTGTTGGGAACCACCCATTCCCCTTGTCCTCCTTTCAGCTCAGTTTCCCTTGCAGAACTCTTGTCTCTCTCGCTGCATGGCAGGAATCAGGCCAAGGGGGAGAGTGTGAGGAGAGCCTCATTTGCTCTACAAGGTCTTTCGTTTCCAGCACCACTAATGCTTTCCAATCCCAAGAGTCCCGCACTCCTGCTGCCTGGGTCAATATGCCTTTGCAGGCAATTCCTTGACCCCTGAACACCTTGCCCTGGCCTCCTGCAGAGAAGCTTTAGCAACCCCAGGAGGCCATGGGAAGGATCAATGTTCATTCCCAAAGTGAAGATGTTTCTTATCCAATGTCTCCGTGACTCCGTAGGCAGTGTGGCCATCCGGGAGCGTGTTTACTTTACCTGATGGGTGCCTCTTCCTCCTCTCTCCAGCTCAGCACACAGCATGTTCTCCTCCAGCTGTGGGATCTGCTCCAAGCACTGCTCCCTGCTGATGAGCTTCATCTGCACTTTCTGCAGTACATGGGATGCTGCCACCATGACCCCAAAACAACAAGAGAGGAAAGAACGATTAGTGAAACCTGTGGAGCAGAGCAGATTTACAAGGTCGAAACCACAGCTGGAGACTTGTCCTCACGGCTGCTCAGCTGGATTTGTAAAGCATCTCAGGGCAAGAGGGTCTCAGGGCACAACCATATGGTCTTGGGGTCACAGGGACTTACAGGGACTGTCCAAAGTCTTTGTGCTCTTGACTTTATGCCAGCCCGGTGAGTGGGTGGGTAGGTAAAGAGAGGGGAGGTGTTAACAGGCAAAGCTGAAATCCTGAGGAGCAGAGGCTTGCTAAACAGGATTTTTTAAAAAATCACTTATTCTTGTAGATGAACTTTGGTACAACTGGAAGACTCCAAAGGAATGGCTTATCCTATTGGGTTTGGTGATGACCTGAGACAAGCTGCTTGGGTTTCTCTCTCGTGTTTCTGAGGAACTCAGTTTGAGGGACTCTTCATGGAGTCCTGTGAGAGGTCTGCAGAGGGAAGTCCACTGAGCTTTCCTCAGAACAGATGATCTTGTTATCCCCGTGCTCTCCCACAGGGCTGTGAGGCCATGCCTCACCCAGAGGATCAGCTATATCTTTCACAAAGTGGCTCTCAGGAGGACTGTACTGCTTTATTCTTCCCTTGAGATGCAAAAAAAAAAAAATAAATAAGACATGGTAGCGGGCACCAGTAAGTGACAAAAAGACTGAAAATATGCAGGGCCACTTGGAAAATCCACTCAATTCACCCACGTTTCTCTTTAAAGTGAACCTAAGTCTGAAGGATAAAACAGACTTCTGGAGGATGTTGTTGTTGGGGAGGAGTCCTACTGGTTTTCAGAATCTCTTCCATATTTCACTGAGCTAAATCCTCCCAGCACCTTCAGGAAGGTGGGACTCAAAGGTAAGATCTAAAAGATAGAAAGTTATCAGGTCCCTTTCCCAGCTAATATGGGGTCGCTCCATGAAAGTGCCTATAGATTAAAAGCTTTAAATGGAGGCAACTCCAAGGAAGTGGCTCCCCTTGACGTCTAATTGACTGCAGCTGAAGGGGAGTCAGGCCAGTGCTGCCTGAGGTGCCAGTCAAGAGATGTCCACCTACGAAATGCTGACAGAGATGAGAAATTACCCATATTATTCTCCTGTCAAGGAATAATACCTCGTCCTTTTTGGTATGATCCATATCACACCATTGTACACCCCTCTCATACAACCACAGAATGGTTAGGGTTGGAAGGGAGCTCAAAGATCACCAAACCCAACTTCTGTTTTTCTTCTGAAACATCTCCCAGACAGAAGGGGTGTGTGCCAGGGCTGAGTGCATTGACCTCTTGCAGGGTGCAATTTGGAGAGAGGAGGCAATGTCAGCTGAGCCCACACAGCAGCGTGAGACTGATCTCCGGAGCCATGCCATGCGTTTTGCAAAGAGACAGCTCCAGAGAAATCCTGCCGAGCTGCAGAGCGACTGCAGCAGCCTCCTGCTTTTCTGTTTCTAAGAGCACATTACCTTGGTGAAATGGGAGAGTTTCACAACTACAACACGGTGTTGTGTTGTGTATTACCGCTACATGAGGCAAATGAAGCCTAAGAAGGAAAATTCAGTTTCAGAGAGGATACAGTAACCCTTTTGAGCAGACTAGCAAGGATTAATTGGGACATTGACTTACCGCATCCCAGGAAAGATTGTTAAAGCCCCAAGACACCACCCTGCCCACTCTGTCCTGATTGATCTCTTTCCAATAATGAATTAGCCATTTAGTGACATTTGTTCAGGATAGGCATTTTGGGTCACAATCAGTGCTGGAGCTACTTTCATTAGGGCTTAAACGAGAGCAATTAGCAATAGCAATCTGCTGTTCTAAATGAATGAAGAAGAGGGTGGCCAGTACCTTTGAATCAATCTGGTTCATAGAGGCATTAAGCTGAAGACAACCCTAGACTTCCATTTCCCTGGTTCCAGACCACTTTAGACCTAGCCTAACTTGCCCACAAAGGTGGAGCTTGTCTTACTTTGGGTGCCAAAAAAGGCAAGCAAGAGGCTGAGTTCCTGCAGAGCAAAGGTAAGCTTTAAGTTGCTGCTTGAACATACGGGCTGAGTACCAGGGACTTTGCTCTGAGGCTTGGTAGGTGACTGGTTCTTCATAGAATCATAGAATGGCATAGGTTGGAAGGGACCTCAGAGATCATCTAATCCAACCTCCCTGTCATGGGTGGGGACGCCTCACAACTAGACCAGGCTACTCAAGGCACCCTCCAACCTGGCCTTGAACACCTCCAGAGAGGGGGCATCCACAACTTCTCTGGGCAATTTATTCCAAAGTCTTACCACCCTCGCATCAAACAGATAGCTGGTGGATGTGCAGAGGCTGTGAGGATCTGGATGTGTTTACCAGGGAGGTAGGGAGTAGAAGTTAATGTGGGTAACCCCTCCTGGGAGAGAACATCTACTTTAAATGGATAAAATCCAGCCTCCATTAACAAATACAGCTCCCAACAGCATCTCACCTGCCCTCGTGCTTCCCACCTACAACCCAGCAGTCTTGACACGTATTGGTGTCATTCATGAAAGGCAGGCAGATGGGAATTTTCTTATTGCTGAACTCAATGCGAGAGCTGAGCAGGATCAGAGTGATATCATTTTGCACGCTCATACTGTCAAAGTTTTTGTGGAAGATCAAGCTGTCCGTCTTATGTTCTTTCAGCAGGAGGCTGAGATCTGTTCCCCCCACTACAACAGTGAGATCTTGTGGCCTTATAAACAAAACAGAAGCAGTGTAGACATATGCAAGCATGAAAGCTTTGTGTCATAAAGGTTGGTGTCTTCTACTCCTGAGCAGGGTAGAGTGGTGCTTAGAAAATTTCAGAGGCAGGTTAGCTATAAATATCATAGAATCATAGAATTACAGAATGGTTTGAGCTCAAAGGGACCTTCAAGATAATCCAGTTCCAACCCCCCTGCCATAAGCAGGTACACCTTCCACTACATCAGGTTGCTCAAAGCCTCATCCAGTCTGGTCTTGAACACTTCTAGGGATGCCCCTCTACTCAGCTCTTGTGAGACCCCACCTGGAATACTGTGTTCAGCTCTGGAGTCCCCCACACAAGAAGGACATGGAGTTACTCGAGCGAGTCCAGAGGAGGGCCACGAAGATGATCCGAGGGCTGGAGCACCTCTGCTATGAAGACAGGCTGAGAGAGTTGGGGCTGTTCAGCCTGGAGAAGAGAAGGCTCCGGGGTGATCTTATAGCAGCTTTCCAGTACCTAAAGGGGGCCTACAGGAAAGCTGGAGAGGGACTTTTTACAAGGGCATGTAGTGACAGGACAAGGGGCAATGGCTTTAAACTGAAAGAGGGGAGATTTCGATTAGATCTAAGGAAGAAATTTTTTACATTGAGAGTAGTGAGGCACTGGAACAGGTTTCCCAGAGAAGTTGTGGCTGCCCCATCCCTGGAAGTGTTCAAGGCCAGGTTAGATGAGGCTTTGGACAACCTGGTGTAGTGGAGGATTTCTCTGCCCATGGCAGGGAGGTTGGAACTAGATGATCTTTAAGATCCCTTCCAACCCTAACCGTTCTATGATTCTATGATTCTATGGGGCAGCCACAGCTTCTCTGGCCAACCTGTTCCAGTGCCTCACCACCCTCAGAGGGAAGAAGTTCATCCTTAGATCCAATTGAAATCTCCCCTCTTTCACTTTAAAGCCGTTACGCCTTGTCCTACTACTACATGCCCTTGTCACCAGTCCCTCTTCAGCTTTCTTGTAGCCCCATTAGGTACTGGAAGGCTGCTGGAATGTCTCCCCGGAGCCTTCTCTTCTCCAGGCTGAACAGTCCCAACTCTCTCAGCCTGTCTCCATAGGAGAGGTCCTCCAGCCCTCGGATTATCTTCGTGGCCTTCTCTGGACCCTCAGTTCTAGGCAAAGCTAATTTTCAGGGGAGAGAGGTGCAGAAGTACAACATGAATGCAACCAAGTTATAAATAGCCCAGCCGTTAACAAAGAGAGGGGAGTGGGCTGGATCTTCAGGATTGCTGTGCCCCAGGCTGGCTGCTCTCGGCTGCCCCCAGCCAGCTGCTCCAGGTTGTGATGCCACAAGTTATTTGTCACTGACCAGTCTTGGCTATTGGGCCTGCTGAATTTTGGAGGGGGCTCACAGAGGGCTGGATTCTACCCCTTGGCATTGTATGGGCTTGATTTATCCGGAAACTGCTGTTTTAAAATCAGACTTTCCACGAGGTAAAGGTATTTGCTATATGAAAGCAAGGGTAATTTGGGGGTTAGAATAAGTTAGAATGGAGTACACCTCATTTTACAAGGTACCAAAACATGTGTAGACATACAAGAAGTGCTTGGGGCCATCAGAACAGCATCACGGGCATTTATACAAGGCTGCTTTGACCTTCCTTCAAAAAATTCCCCTTCTGCATCTCCTGGTTGTGCAGATTTCTGCACATTTTTGTTATAACATTACCTCTGATCAAAAACGGGCCTGTTTTCCCCAAAGGAGATGTGACGGCTTGATGTAAAGGGGTTCTGGTGGCAGGAGAGGGGATTTGCTCCCTGTGACTTCCCTGGTTTTGGAACCGGGTAAGACCCGGTTCTGGCCACCAGATCGGACTCCCGTCCCCCTCGGGGTTGAGCCAATCGGCGCCTCTGTGAATTGCCTTATTTAAGTTGGGACAAAGGAACCGGAAAAGGTGCTTTGCCCAGGAGTGAGGAGAGAAGGGAGGAGGGCTCTTCCCCTGCTCCTCAGCTCCTGTCAGGGCAGCTGCCCACACCGGGCCAGCGCCACCCACTGAGGATGGCGGCGGTGGAGCCACCAGGGGAACTCAGGGAGCACCCCGCTCCCGGGGTGCCCGCTGGGCTGAGTTCACCCAGAGAGGACTGAGATCTGAGAGAAAGAGCAACACAGACACCAGGTCAGTGAGGATGGAACGGGACGAGGTGTGCCGGAGCTGAGTTTCCCCTGCAACTGGTGGTGAGACGGCAGGTGGCCCCCCTGCAGCCAGGACAGGCTTGGTGGAGCAGAGACTCACTTGCAGCCCGTGGAGAAGCCCATGTTAGAGAAGAGATGCCTGAGCCTGAGAGAGGTCGCGGAGAATGGGACACACGACAAGGTAGATATGCATCTAGAGTCCATGTGACGACGTACACAGGAGCAAGCGGCAACAACTCCCTAAGAATCTGAGACTGTGGTAAGAGCCTGCACTGGAGCAATCTGATGGGGAAGGATTGCATCCGGCGGGTAGGACTCACTCTGGAGAAGTTTGTGGATTTTCCTTGTGAGTAGACGATCCACTGGAGCAAGGGAAAAAAGGTGTAAGGACTCCTCCTCCTTTAAGAAACGGAGCAGCAGTAACAACATGGGATGAACTGACCTGTACTCCTCCATTCCTGGAAGAAAAGGAAGGAGGCGGAGGTGTTGTTTTTAAGATCTGGCTTTGTTTCTTTTTATCCTCTCAAGTAACTGGTTTTGTTTATCTTTATCCTCTCAAGTAACTGTTAATAAATTGTTTTGCTTTATTCCCAAGCCGAGTCTCTTTTGCCCGGGACCACGGTTGGTGGGTGCTCCTTCTCCGTTCTTGTCTCGACCCTCAGTCCTTCTATTATAATTTTTCCTCTCCACTTTACTAGGGAAGGAGTGAGAGAGCGGCTGTGTGGAGTTTAGTTGCCAGATCGGCCTAAACCACAACAGGCGGCAATTCCTGTTTTCAGGGCTCTCTTTCTGGCTCAGACACATATATGTTGCACTTGACCCCAAGGACACACATATCCTGCACCCACAAGGAGGAATGTCATCAACCCAGTGTACGTGGGCTGCCCTCGCTTCCCCTGAGTACTCACACCTCTTCTGTAAAGCAATGGGCTGCAGTTAAAATTCACAATGCGCTGATTATGGTTCCTCCGCAGATATGTTTCCCGTGGCTCTGGATGCTCACATGCCATGGGATCTCCCCAGCCTTGACACATCTCCCCGCTGTGATCCTCTTGCCAGTCTTCAGAAAGGACCCGTAAGCTCGTCGGAGGCTACACTCTGGGCATGAAATGAGACATGTCGTCCACGTACAGCAGTGTGGCTGCCTGTGCTACTAAATTAGAGGGGCAGGACACCAGCTAAAGCACTGGTCTGTAATTATCCATGCTACTTGGTCTCTACCAAAGCCCCTGACATCGTTGTAGCCTCCCTAAACCTGGACTCTACCAAACAATGCCCAGGCAGTTTTTGGGGCTAGACCATTTCCTATAGGCAGATTGGCCACAATCCTTGTTTAGGGTGAATGAGTGGAAGAATTCAGCATCAGGCTGTAGTACAAGCAGTACATACATGCCACCAGGTACAAGGAATAAGCCCAGGCCTATTTCATGTACCGATGCCTGTGTATCCTGAAGGGCTACTAGCAGTTCTGCTCTGCTGGCCATTTCTAAACACGAAAATTTGAGATTAAAAACCTGTGTGGATGCTGCTGATCAGAAAAGTTAAACAAAAGAGGGTAAGGAGCAGCATCTTAATGCCAGTCTTGGACCAACACTGTTCAACAACATTCAGGGCAGCGATGCTTCTGCAGATGCCTCAGGACATCTTCCTCATTCCATGTTCTCACCAAAGTCAACACAGCTCTCTGCCAGGGGCAACCAGTATATGATGTCACATAATTCATTTGTTTCTGCTGACATTACAGTTGGATGCTGTCCTTCCTAAGATGATGAGGGAAAACAGTGATTTCCAAGAGGCTTGGAATTTCCTTTAGCTAGATGGCAACAGTGAAATTCCTGTCTGTATCCTGGACTGACTTTCACAGCGCATTGCAATAGTGGACTTCATGCGTTGGGTGCTGTAGTTCTTTTTGGATCTTGAACCATGTTCTTCTTTCCAAAGACCTTAGCTGCTGGTTCTGCATCAGCTTTCATCTTCAACTCTGAGAAGCGCTGAAGCTTATTAAACTCTGAATTAACTTTCTCTTCTTAGTTTAGACCGTGTCTATGTTCCCAGAAGAAAGAGGCAGCTCAGAGGTAGGGTAAGTTTGAAACGGTGCCAAATCAAAAGTATAGCATCAAAGATGTCGAGGCAGCCACTCCCTTCTGCCCTGTTCGCAAGGGTAGCTTACAAGACCAAATCCAACTTAAAAAACTAATCCATGAGGCTGAATTATTATCATTTCACTTTTACAGGCCCACCCTCATACTCTTTGCACCTTCAGCAGCAACTGCAAGGTGTCAAGGCCAAAACTCCACCCTATAGTAACTCCATAATTAATTCTGTGGGAGCATAATATTTTGGTGTGGGCGACATTTAGCATCAGTGGACCCATCTACGTTGATTTCTAAACTGACATATTTTTCCATCAAGACAAGACTTAAAAAAAACCTCAGCCAGGTTCAGACCTGAGCCTGGCTATATTGAGGACAGAATGGTGCTTTCTCCAAAGACACATAGAATCATAGAATCATAGAACGGTTAGGGTTGGAAGGGACCTCAAAGATTATCTAGTTCCAACCCCCTGCCATGGGCAGGGAAACCCTCCACTACACCAGGTTGCCCAAAGCCCCATCCAACCTGGTCTTGAACACTTCCAGGGATGGGGCATCTACAACTTCTCTAGGCAACCTGTTCCAGTGCCTCACCACTCTCAGAGGGAAAAATTTCTTCCTTGTATCCAATTTAAATCTGCCCTCTTTCAGTTTAAAACCATTACCCCTTGTCCTATTACTACACGCCCTTGTCAAAAGTCCCTCTTCAGCCTTCCTGTCGGCCCCCTTCAGGTACTGGAAGGCTACGATAAGATTACCCCAGAGCCTTCTCTTCTCCAGGCTGAACAGCCCCAACTCTCTCAGCCTGTCTTCATAGCAGAGGTGTTCCAGCCCTCGCATCATCTTTGTGGCCCTCCTCTGGACCCGCTCCAGTAGCCCTATGTCCTTCTTGTGTTGGGGACTCCAGAGCTGAATGCAGTATTCCAGGTGGAGCCTCACGAGAGCAGAGTAGAGGGGCAGAATCTCCTCCCTCGACCTGCTGCCCACACTGCTTTGGATGCAGCCAAGGATATGGTTGGCTTTCTGGGCTGCAAGCACACATTGCTGGCTCATGGTGAGCTTCTCATCCACCAGCACTCCCAAGTTCTTTTCCTCAGGGCTGCTCTCATTCCATTCTCCGCCCAGCCTGTACTTGTCCTTGGGATTGCCCCGACCCACGTGCAGGACCTTGCACTTAGCCTTGTTGAACTTCATGAGGTTCTCACAGGCCCATCTCTCCAGCCTGTCAAGGTCCCTCTGGATAGCATCCCTTCCCTCCAGCATGTCCACAACACCACACAACTTGGTGTCATCTGCAAACTTGTTGAGGGTGCGCTCGATCCCACTGTCCATGTCACCAACAAAGATGTTAAATAGCACTGGCCCCAAAGACTTCCCGGTTTGTGTCAAAACAATAACGTGGAGTAGGAGGGGAGGGAGGGGAAAGGACAGAAGGGAACCAAGCAACATTTTATGAGTGCCCGAATGATTCAGCATATGAAATGTTTTGCCTTGTACATTCGAGCAAATCAGGAGTTATCCCACTGAAGTCTGAATTACGCAGAGGTTAAGAATACACGGGATGAAAATTAGACTTTATTTCCTCTCTTCTTTGCTCTTACGTTGCCTCATGCCTGGGAAATTAGACAAAAGTGCTGGTTTCCTTGACAGTGAGCACTAGAAAAATCCAGTGGCACAACATGTTAAGGAGAGGTGATCAGTTACTACAGCAACTGGAAATCCTGAGTGTGATGTGGGCACATTTGGGGGCATCTCCAGAAAGAGCCTAACATGGCAATCCTGCCAGAGGTACCTTCTCTCAAGATTCCCCAAGGTATAAACCTGCTAAAAGGACAGGTTTCCTCTGGCTTTTGAGACTGGAATGAACAAAGCATCAGCTGAGGAGCAAGGAAAGATGGGAAGTTAATTTCTCTGACACTGATTTACCACCTGTCTTTGGATAAAGCAGGCAGGACATCAGCAGTGGATTTACAAGCCCAAAGAGTGACTATCTGATGCACATTTTCAAGCTCTCCAAGCTTGGAACAGGATCTGGTCTGCTGGATAGTTACAGATGTTCATAGAGCTGTTTTGGCCTTTCTGAGCCTAACACCTGAGCTGGTGAGTAGGAAAGCACACCAAAGAAAGATATGGAGAGAAGCGCCATGAAGAGCTTCCCAAAAGGAAATGTTGGGCATGTGTGTCTCTAGGTCTCAATCATCTCAAAAATGGATTTATATGCTCCGCTGCCCAAAATTGCCACATGAAGATGGGGTCCTACAAGCTTTCCTGAAAGAAGAGCAAAGTTACTCCTTTACACATCTGCAAGAGGACACATCAATGACACATGCTCTTCAAACCTGGTGATTTGGTAGCCTCTAGAACAGGAAACATGTGAAAGGCTCAAGCCCACATCTCCCACTGCTCTGGGAAGTACAGTAAGCAGAAGGCTGGATGGGTGGTACAAACCCATCCCCACCTCTCCTACCGACGCTGTTCATCCTCATAGGATACCTCACAGCATATATATAAAAAACCTTTAGGATCCCGTATCCATACAGGAGAACTCTTGCAACCCTCATGTCCTTTGGCTGTAGCTTTTAGTCTCCACTCTGAGAATCCCACCAATAAAATGAAAATTTATTTTTCCTCTTTCTGGCTGTCCTTCTATTTTGACTATACACGCACTGGGGCCGAGACTGCGCAACATTACGTTTGCACAGCGCCAGGTCTCGGTGGGGGCTGCACAAGCTACTGAAGTACAAATAATTAATCATCAGAATAATTATGTTACAGTGCGGCCAGTGTGAATTCTACTCCTCTGTACTGTCATGCATGATAATACAGATTTAAAAGCCCTGGTGTTTAATTAGCAGGCTGCAGCCTTTTATAATATTTGGCACTTTTTAAAAATCTACTCAGATATACACTTAGAGCCACAGAACACATCGCAGACAACATCTTTCTTTTCTTTTTTTTTTTAATTTATTACAGTGCAGGAAACAAAACTGATTTTTTTTGAGTTGATACACTTCTTGGAACTGTCAAAAAGAAGTATCACATTACAATTTTTTGCTTTTTCTTACTAAAATTGTTTCAGAAAATAGGCACTATAGGCGTTATTACATGTTGCTGTGAAAGCGGAATCGTGAGAGAATTACTGATCTTATACATTCACCTTTCTCAAAGACACCAAATTACAGGGTTGTGATAGTTCAGATAAGTCCAACCATGTCTCCAGAAGTCAAAGTGCTTGTAACAAGAGCAAATTCATTAACCCAAGAAAACAAATATGTCTGTAGGTATTAGCTGTGCAAAGCAGTTAGCAGGTGCAACCACCCCTTAATTCATCCCTTTAACAGCATTTCAAGCCAAACTTTTAAAAGTTTCTTTTCTCTCCAGATTACAAGATTGCAAGGAAACCCCACGAGCTGCACAAAGCAAGAATCTGCGTTTGCCAACAGGTGCAATTTCTGCCTCTACTTTGGCTTTTAATGTCAGTGACTGGGAAACTGCTCAGATTACGGAAAGCCAACAGGTTCCCAAAGCTTTACGCACTGATGCTGCGGCTGTAGAGTGACACTGATGAGGGCTGTCGATCTTTTTTCAAACTATTCCCTAAAACAAAGTGGAGGCGGTGGAGTAAGCACAAGCTATTTGTTGATGCCAATAGGGCAGGAAAGCCCTGTTCCCCCGAGACCACAGTATCCGCCGGGGTTCTTACTGAGGTACTGCTGATGGTAATCTTCAGCATAATAAAACTCTGGAGCCTCCCGGATTTCTGTTGTGATGGGACCAAAACCGCCCTCCGTCAATACCTGTCAAGAAACACGATGGAAAAGCCATTAGTGGTTTGCTGGCTTCTCTGCTGATGAATGATGTCAGGTTTTCTCTCAGCAGGAGACACAAACATCTCTTGGACCACAGGTACAGCCCATCCCTGAAAACCCTTTCTCCTTGCTCTCACGTTATTTTGCCAGGAGACATTGCAGGCACCGAAGTAGGCGTTGGTGAGAAGATGTAGTGCACAATCCTGTTTTAACGGCTCATTTGTTTAATTTGCTATGGTCACACATTCGTTCTCTCCTCTTTATTAACCACGCCAGGCAGGGATGTGGTGCCATCAACGAAAGTGGAAAACAAATGTGAGAGGCAGTGAAGCATACTTTGATCAAGGCTGGCCAGCTGCCTTGCAGTGTCCAAGAACTTCATGTGGCAGGTGCCACAGCTTTGAAATGTGCTATCCACCCGGACGTTCCTTATGCTAAGAAGAATTTCTGGGTGAAATTCCAGCCCCACTGATGTCATCGCGAAATAAAAGCATTTGGGCTCTTTTCACAGAGTCACTGCAAACCCATTCTTCAAAAATAACAGTTCCATCATGACCAGAAAGGTATTTTGAAGGAAAATTATGGCTCATTTCTGAAAGATTTGCCAATATGTGGACCAGGAGCAATAATCGCTTCGCAGGAAAAGAAGAAGGAATGTAGGTGGGGATTTTAAATTAGACTTGATTTTCTTTCTGATATCCCCTAAATTAATTTAAATCTCCTGAAAGGTTTCTGACAGAGGAAATTTCTTTTTAATATGATTTGCCACATTTTTTCCTACTGAATTTTCCTTTTTCTAAGGAAACTGGTAAGCACCAACATTTTGGAGCCAATTCTCATCTTAGTTGGGACATAACTTGTGCTGCCTGAAGTCCACGATAACCTAGTAAGCCCTTTAATTGGTGTCAGACTACTGTTGCAAAGTATACTTGAAAAGTACTGGACGTAGATAGAACTGCATTGCTATCAGCCAGACTTGATAGTGAGATCATCTGTAAGAACGAAGGGTTAGCATTTAAGATAACCAGATAAATATGCATTCTCTCATCATACTAATAAATAAAATCACTAAAAGGAAATAATCTCACAGAATCACAAAACCAGAGCTGGTAGACCTGTAGCAAGTCATCAAGTCCAAATTCTTTCATCATGATGCAACAAATGACAGCCTCCTTACTCCCAGCAAACATTTGTTTAACCGCTCCTGAAAGATGCTCAGAAATGAGGATCCTCTAGTCTCCTCAAATTGTCCATTCCAGTATTTACCATCCTGTTGGAGAATTCAGCCTAAAGCCTAGTCCAGTTAAGCCCATTATTTTCCTTTAAACCCACTATTGTGGTTGTACTCATCATGGATGTGGAAAGAAATTCCCTTCCTCTTCACAATAGTCTTCTGCATATTTGGTGGTTGGGCAGAGAGAAAGATGACATGTAGTGGAAATAATGCTTCCTCATAGCATTAACTAACAATAGGTGATTATCTGGTACCAAAAAGTCTTCAAATTTCCTACAACAGGGTTTCCTAGGTCCTACCTCATCACAGCTAAGTATTGACCACAGTCTGACATCAATTGCTGAAGTTTGTAGAGCACTAGTCTGATTTATTCTGGTAATTTCACTGTCTAGAGGATACATTTTGCTGTATTCAGTTTTCAATCAGGAATAAAGTAATAAGATTGATACAAAACCTGTGACTGATCTGTCTGGGGAGCCCCTGGGTTCCCAACCCTACATCTAAATTCTCAGCGCAGGTTAGGAAGATGTCAACTAGTTAATACATTGTATTTGAACCGGGTGGGGTAACAAGTCCAGTTTCCCAGGAATCTGTCCTTATTTTCCCATGTAAAATCACCAATTCATCTTTGGGACAGGCTTTGTCCTAAGGGAATCGGGTTATTTACCCATCAGATGTGTGAGCGAAGAAGACAAAAAATGTGAAGGTATGTATCACAACACGTTGGCAACAACTAAGACAAAGAAATGTCAACACAATTGCTTTTAGAAAGCAGCATTTCACTTCGTTTCTAACCTTCTCAGCAAAGAAAAGCACTTTTTAAGCTATCTTCACTCCAGAAAGATGGCACAAACTCTTGTCATCATGGGCATTAGTCATTTACTTGCTGCTGTAAATGCATGTAAAATTGGCTTCCCCCTCCTTAACTGAGTCATAAGGATGATGCTGGAGGGATGGATATTTTTCTACTGTGCAAAACAATATTCGTTACAGATTTTTACCTGGAACTTTTCCATCATTGGCCTAATTTTGTCAGTTAGAAAATCCATTCTGTTCAATAACATACCACAAGAGGGCATAAACATGATTTATCCCTTTCAGAATTACTAACAGTCTATTAAAACACTGCACGCTGAATAAAGCCGAAGCCCAAGACAACTCATTATATTGCACTTTGGTCATTAGCAAAAGATACCAGCACTGTTGTCAGAAGCAGCGGGAACCCCAGGCTCTGACACTCTGCCAAACACTACCTTGAATGTTCTGATTTTAAATGGGAAAATATTTCCCTCGCACTGACTGTGTCGACGCAAAGATAAAAACATCACTGGGAAAGATGATGAAGTTCATGATGTGCTGGCTCTGGCAGATATAAATCAGCCCACTCTTGATTGATTTCCTGTCGCTGAGGCAGACATAATTTGATGATAATCCTGTTCTAGCAGACTTTTTAGTCCTCGCTGTCTCAAAATTCCTGAGCCATCCGACCTGACCGCCCACTACGATGCTGCAGCCAAAAGGGCTACCGCAGCCTTTGCATGCAGAAATCTTGCTTTTGGAAGGACCAAATTAGGGAGAGCGTAATTAACCCTCGAGACCTTTTACTCAGTGCAGGAAAGTTTTAAGGTACTATTGGATCTTTTTTGTAATTCAAAGAGAATTCATTCATTGATTCATTCGGGGGACTGCGGCTTTTGAAATAGGAAAGATCAGAGTAGAAGATTACAATGATCCTTTAACTGATTATAATCCTGCCAAAAAAACCTGGCAAGTTCTGCTGGCGAAAGCCAAACCAAACCAGAACCCGAATTCCACCCAGCTGGAGAGGACAGAGGGGACATGGCCAACTCTGTACATTGGGATAAGTGCTGGAGGAACATGTTGGAGCCAGTGCCGGTAACCTCAGCACTACTACTTTTTTAAACAACCTGTACTTCCAGCATGTAAAAGATTTTGTTTGATGAGTTTCCTAATGTATTATAGCCTGCGATTTTTTTTTCCCTGTTGTTTGCTTTGAACTCATTGCCTGACCATGGCATTACATCATAGAATCACAGAATCATAGAATCATAGAATGGTTAGGGTTGGAAGGGACCTCAAAGATCATCCAGTTCCAAACCCCCTGCCACGGGCAGGGAAACACCCTCCACTACACCAGTTTGCCCAAAGCCTCATCCAACCTGGCCTTGAACACTTCCAGGGATGGGGCACCCACAACTTCTCTGGACAACCTGTTCCAGTGCCTCACCACCCTCAGAGGGAAAAATTTCTGTATTATATCCATCTAAATCTGCCCTCTTTCAGTTTAAAACCATTGCCCCTTGTCCTATCACTACATGCCCTCGTAAAAAGTCCCTCTCCAGCCTTCCTGTCGGCCCCCTTTAAGTACTGGAAGGCTGCAATAAGATCACCCTGGAGCCTTCTCTTCTCCAGGCTGAACAGTCCCAACTCTCTCAGCCTGTCTTCATAGCAGAGGTGCTCCAGCCCTCGGATCATCTTCGTGGCCCTCCTCTGGACCTGCTCCAGCAGCTCTATGTCCTTCTTGTGTGGGGGACTCCAGAGCTGAACTCAGTATTCCAGGTGAGGTCTCACAAGAGCAGAGCAGAGGGGCAGAACCACCTCCCTCGACCTGCTGCCCATGCTGCTTTGGATGCAGCCCAGGACACGGTTGGCTTTCTGGGCTGCCAGCGCACATTGTCGGCTCATGTTGAGCTTCTCATCAACCAGCACTCCCAAGTCCTTTTCCTCAGGGCTGCTCTCAATCCATTCTCTGTCCAGCCTGTACTCTGCTGCAAAATATAATTCCTTACTCATTCTCTCCATAGCGATCTTGATTTTATACCTCTGCCTTAATCCTGCTTATACATTTCTTCAGCAAGTTTCACAGGCTTAGACTCTCCACTTCATAACTCAGGTCAGCCTTTTCACCCTTTTCTGCATCTTTTCCAGTTCTATTTTACTGCTGCATTGAGATGTGGTGACTGGAACCGCACTCTATTCAAAGATCACCATGGATTTATTCCGTGGTGTACTTACATCTTCTCTTCTATTCTTCATCTATTTCCCAGCAATTCTTAGCATTCCACTTGCCTTTCTGACCTCTGCTGATCACTGAGCAGACGTTTTCAAAGAACCATCTGCAATGACGCAGGACCTCTTTCGCGGGCTGATTTAAACCCTATCATTGTGTCTGCACTTGACTTTTATCGACATGGAATTTTGGCAGCTATTTTATTGCCTAGACATTTGATACTATCAGATTCTTCTGCAACTTTTTGTAGTCGTGTCTACTTTTGCTTACCTGGAATAACTCTATACCATCAACAGGTTTTGGCACATCGCTATCATCTGTCTCCCTTTTTCAGCTCTTTTATGAGTATATTGAACTACACAGGTTCCCAAGACAGGTAATTGGTAATCTCCCTTCATTTCAACAACTGCTCCGTTATTCGTATCTTTTATTTCCTGTATATAACCAGTTATTTACTCAGAAGAGAAACTTTCCTCCTATTCCACAGTGCCTGGCTCCCTTTATGCACCTGCTCTCTTCAAAAAATTGTATCTACAAGACATAAGTTCTTTTTGCTGAAGTCACATCAACTCTTCTCTGAAACACTGTATTCTATGTCTGTCTACCAACTCCTGACAACTCAAGCAATCTGCAGCAGAAAACATCAGACTTAACTTGTCTATAATTCTGCTGGATCATTTTGGAGATACTTTGAGCACAAAAGCTTTTCATTCCATCGGTAGCAGGGCCAATTTAAATCACAGCTTATCCATGAAGCTAGTATGCAAGCAATTTCCAATTCAAGTTCTTTTCATACCTGAAGCCGACCACCACCTGATTACACGTACCTGTCACTGTTCATTTCAGTGACTTGTTCTGAACCTCTTTTGCTGTAGCTTGAACTTGAGACAGCTCCTCAAAATGCTTATGATGACATGGGGTGGGAAACCCCCAAATTCATAGAATCATAGACTCATAGAATGGTTTGAGTTGGAAGGAACCTTCAAGATCATCTAGTTCCAACCCTCCTGGCATGGGCAGGGACACCTTCCACTAGACCAGGTTGCTCAAAGCCCCATGCAACCTGGCCTTGAATATCTCCAGAGATGGGGCAGCCACAACTCTGGGCAACCTGGTCCAGTGTTTCACCACCCTCATTGTAAAAAATTTCTTCCTTATATCTAATCTAAATCTCCTCTCTTTCAGTTTAAAGCCATTGCCCCTTGTCCTATCACTACATGCCCTTGTAAAAAGTCCCTCTCCAGCTGTCTTGCAGGACCCTTTAGGTACTGGAATACTGCTAGAAGATCACCCTGGAGCCTTCTCTTCTCCAGGCTGAACACAGATATGAGGAATTATGCAGCTTTCTGCTACAGTATTATGTGCCTCAAGTCCTTCATGGACAGCTCAAGCTTTGCAGATGCTTTATCTCCAGAACTGATTCCTAAAATGCTCAAATATTGTAAAGAAACTGTATTAGTGAATCAGTGACCTGGACCAATTATTGTGGATGCAGATTTGCATCTATTTTTGGACTTGTGCAGCATACACTGGCAAGAAGCAATTATCCTCCTGGTGGCACCAAGACTGGAGATGTGCACTGAGGCACCGTCTAGAGAAGCCCACTTGCATTTGGGCCATCAAATAGCCAGTGCTATACATGAGAACACTACGTGCACAGGACCAGCAACGAGCACAAACATCACTGTCAGTAAAGACACGAATGTAGACACACAGGGTTGGAGCCAAAATGGGCTGCAGCAAGTAAAATCCTATTTTTTTCCATTTGAACCATAACAGTTGGTTATCCAATTGCCTGCCACTTAACCCAGTGCTACCAGTCTCATCTCCACTGCAGTGAGGGGGTTCCCATGGGATGCAGGTGCAGTTAGAAAGATTTTAAGGGATGTCCTAGTCATTTAGAGAGATGGTATTATCTTACAGATGTTCTTGCTTTTTAACTTGAAGGCCAAGCACTGGGACACAGCAGAGTCTGCATGTGAGCGAAATAGGTTTATTCCACCAGCAGCAATTCAGTTCAGTTATGCTGGGTGAGACGAAATTCTGTCCTCACCAGGGAAGATCTCACAGTAGACTGCCAAGGAATAAACCAAACCAGTGTAACCACAGAAGGCTGCTCTTCGCTTACTCCCACGCAACTGTTTTTAGCACACGATACTTCTGCATTTTGACTTGCAACTGACCTCTGAACTGGCAGTAATATCTGCTTCAGCTTTTTGTAGCCAGCTGATTACATTGAGCTAAAGCATGTCAAAATATTTAATCATTTGACATTGCATCAAGGCAACAACACATTCAAGGTGTTTGGCTCCTTGTTTATACTCAGATGGAAGTAGCTAATACTTGCAAAGTGCCTTAAGAATTTGGAATGAACTGCCAGAAAAGTACGATACCTCCAAATACTTGGAGGTGGGAGCCGCTGGCACTTTGCTATGTGTGTGCTGAAAATGCATCGAAGTTTAGGGAAGGGGTTGAACCCACTTATAAATTTAACACAAAAAAAGCTTTAAAATTGGTTTTGTTAAATGAAACCATTTAATTTTCTGAGCAGAGGCATTAGTAAAGCAGTGGAGTATTAATTGGTTTCAAGCATTTTGTGGCTTTTAATAAAAATAGCACCATCCTGTGTTTGATTCAATGCCCACTTTAAAAGCAACCTTAGAGCCTGTAGTCACTGCAATACCCAGCTTGTCTCGTGTCTCAGCAAGTTACACGAAGCTACTGTATTTGCAACGGCCCCTCTAAAATCACTGATGTTGAATATACTGCAGAGTAGCCTGACACCTGTGACAGCTTCTGCTTCCGTATCATCATTCATCCTTGACGTAAAACTGTAAGGAGAGCAATTTCACAACGCTGAGTGCTCCAGCGGGAAGTGCCTATTTAAAATCTCTGGGGCTGCCCCTTTATTATATTGGCTACTCAAAATTTCATATCGTCATCAGCAATGCTGCAATTCAGCTCTGTTTCCACAAGCACTAAGAGTTAAAGGAGCTGCATGCACTACTTCAGAAGAAGGCCTGCAGGAATTAGCTGCAAGGACTAGATCCTCTGTAGGATAGGAGTAACCTCCTAGATACATGATTACTGTGATGTTTTTAACTGGAAAACAAATTAACTGACTTTGCCAAATTTGTGGATTAGTTGCTGGCAGGCCTGGGAGAAGAAATTCAGCAATACATGCTCACTTGGTCCAGAGTAACTAACTTTGGTCCAAGGAACAAACACAATGAGTAGTGTGAGGCCTCAATAATGTTCAATTAGGAAACAATGTTTTATTTTCTCCTTCATTTGCTAAGTGTCATGCAGATATACCTCTCATTTTCTGCAAGACATCCTGCTCTGCAGTGTCACATCTCAATGATATATTATTTTAAATTGTTTCCTTTGTGCTGTCTTCAGATGACTGGAGCGCCTCACTGGTAAACACTCAACAGTTACTCTAGTGAATATTAAAATTCAGTTTGCAATGTTGGGTCCAGTCTTCTCTATATCACTTAGTGATGTCGGCTTTTCCAAACTACTTGATGCCAGTGCCCTCTACAAAGCCCTGGAACAGGGTGAAATCACATCTAGCTGGTAAAATCTGCATTCTCATCCATGTAGGTGACCTCCTTTCAGAAATCATGTGTTTATTCACAGTGTGCCAGACGGGAAGAGGGATCCTGCCAGGAAAAATGTGGGAGCAGCAGCTGGCAAGCGCTAAAGTCTAAACCCAGCTACCACACAGGGAAGCAGCACGGACTGGGACCAGGTCTCCACATTCTCCTGTTTCCAGTTACCCCTCGGCACAGTGGATTCAATGATATTGAGGTATTTGATAGGTGCTGCAAGAATTGATTAGCTAATGTTTTCATAGGGCTTTGGAATGTTACATAATTAGCTAATGCTTGCATAGGGTTTTGGAGTGCTATATAATTTCTAAGTATTATTAATATCTTTGTAGGGAAGCTATCTAGTCTCAGAACTCACTTTGCAGCCTGCCTCTCGCAAATCGGGCAAGATTGAAACCAGGAATGACGGAATTATGTTGGTATAAATTTTGCATCTTTCGTAGTGTGGGCATATGGATCTACAAGCAGAAATGGTGAAACCCATTGATTTTACAGCTTGTTTGGTCTTTGCTGTGATAGAAAACAAGCTGCTATGTAGCTACATTGTAAATCTGGAGACATAAACATCCTATAGGGACTACACATAACCTGGTGAAAGAGGAGAAATGCTGTTACATGGGCCTGCTGGAATTGTTCATACAAGTGTAGCTGGAATTGTTCATACAAATGTATTCTTCCAGCACAGCAGAAGGAAAATGCAGATAAGCAGGAAAAAAAATAGAAACTTAAAAGATGGCGGTGCAAAGTCTAAGCTGAAGAATCTTGATTCTCAACTATAAAACTGCAAAACTCGTTTTTGACAAAACCCCCACGCACAACAGAGCATGTCATCTGAATCACATAAACTGAACCTAGCTAGAGACACAGCTTCATGAGCCTTATAGGGGAAAGCTGCATGGATATATATAGTCTGCTCTGTTGGTTTGAAGATCTGCTTTCTCTGAAATGCTTTCTTCTTAAATACTTAGCTTGAAGGAGGTTGTTTGGTCACTTATTCCTGCCAGAAGGGAAAGAATTGCTGGGCTTGGATATAAATCAGACCTGCCAAGGTAAATCACAGTTGGCTGATAGCCTGGCTATTAACATATCTGAGGCCCCAAGTGATTATGCACAGAGGGTCTAGGAAGGATCAGGCGTGCAGTTAGTCAGATATTTCCTACTATTTTACATCTAAGTGTAGTTCCTCATTGCCCACAACAATCAGCTATGCCAGCTGAAATGGCAGATTTATACAGACAGACTTCTTTGCACCTTCTAGCAATGGGAAAAGATGAACTTTGAATTTGTCCTAAATCATGTTAAATGGAACTGACAGCGAAATAAAATCTCCAATTCTATTTTTTCCTGTTGGATACTGATCCTTTGAACACGCATGGAAAGGAAGTTGTATCCTGCTCTCCATCATATCAATTTAATTCTGGATTCAAAGCTTTTGCTCCAGATACTGACTGGTATAACAGGATCAACTTGACCCACAGTCTTTACAAGCTTGACCTTCACAGTAGAGCTTCCTGAACACCCATCCTGCCTTCTCTTGAGGGAAGAAAGATGAAAGCGAAGAATGGCACTAGGGGGCATTTAGGAGGTACAGGAAGATAACATTAGCAAAGATAAAAGACATCTTGCTCAACTAGCATCTGGGAACTAATTAGGTGTTGAAGGAGCCAGTGAGAGAGATGGAAATTCTGTTTGTCTAGCCAATTTTAACGCAGCCAAACAGCCTTTTACTGTACATCCTGCATGGATAATTTATGACGGCTAAGAAAAGATACGCCCTGTTCTGACTTTCAGTGATCTAAAGCTAAAATCTATTCCGCGGTTTGAGACAGCAGACTGTTCTTCACTAATCACTCACTCATTACTCTCATATTCCTGAAATGAAAAATGGGCAGGTCCAAACTGAGATGGGGCCACCAATAACCACCCACATACAGAGCAGTGAAGCTTAATGCAGAATCTTCCAAGCCGTTGCAGAGCACAGCAGAACTGGTATCTCCACATGGTGCAGTCCTGAACAACTCTGAGAAGCCAACTCAGATCCAAAAGCAGTGTAATGGTAAAATCAGGCAAACCCATGCTGCCTGTGAGCAGAAGTAAACACTCCACTCAGAAATACTGTGTTGACAAGACTTTACCACTTTCTTTAGCGTCGTTATCTCTGAAGCATGCTTCGTTGCAAAGTGCAGACTAGCCTGTGCGATGCAAAGTACTCCCTGTGTATGTATCCTTTGCAATAAATGGAAGTCACTCCAATTATTTTTCATTTAGAGGAGCTGCAATGTAGAAGTAAAAATGTTCATTTCACATATTTAACGTAGAGGGCTCAGTTCAGCTCTGCTACATTGCCATCATTTTATTTTTTCACTGGATTTATACCAAGAATTTCTGTCACAGTATTATAAGCATGACAGTTTCTCAGGAAAACATATGAATTTTTAAGAGGAATAAACAATTTATCTTTTCCTAAACTCATCCTGAAAAATCCAGAAAATACTTCTGCTGTGATTGGAGGGAAAAATGTTCAGACAGAGACCAAGCATGAAAATTTACTTCTGAAATCATAAAAATTGGTATACTGGAATACCTGAAAGAAGATCCTTATAATGGAAATTGTTGGAAAACCTGTCATCTCTGCCATTGATTTTGTCTCTAATAACAAGCTCTATTTTTCTGCTCAGTCTCTCATGGCCATTAGTGTGTAATGCTCAACCATCTCATCCCAGAAAAGCTGGGAGATGATTTGCATTGTGCTGTCCACCCTCTTCAGAAGATAGAGTTGTTTGTGGTGGAAGCCCTACTTTGTAGAGCAGCAGGTCTATCACCTGTCTCACATCTGACTGTCCTGATGACTTTCAGCAAAACAAGCACTCCCAATCTCTCTTTTTGTTTTTGTTTCTCATTCTTTAAAATGACACTAATACTACTCATCCTTTTTTATTCCAGCTCTGCAGGGCACACACTGATGGCCATATGTGCACCACTTGGCACATCAAGGAGCCTGACCAAAGTTGCAAGCTCCAGTTTCCACAGTTAACACAAATATGAAGAAAGTTATCATACAGAGTGCCTCACAGCTCCCAGGTCAGCTGAGATGGCAAGGGAAACTCTGGCTGTACCAAGGTCAACAGATTTTCTTGATGCTGTTCGTTCAACCAAGCTTTCATGCAGTCCCAGGCGGATATTCTAGAGTGGAGAACAACTCATCTTTAATGTCTACTGCTAGACTCACCTACTAAACTAGCTGCTGTCACTATTGAAGTATTTTCAGTCTCTATCACTGTTTTTTGATATAAGGAAAGATCTCCATCTCCATCCCTGGAGACGTTCAAGGCCAGGTTGGACGAGGCCCTGAGCAACCTGATCTACTTGGAGATATCCCTGTTCCTTGCAGGGGGGTTGGACTAGATGACCTTTGAAGGTCCCTTCCAGCCCTAACCATTCTATGATTCTATGATTCTATGATTCTATGATTCTATCTCAGAGGGATCTAACATGGACCAAACACTCTCAGCAATTTATAGCAAAACTATTTGTTATGCTGTACGTTAAACATTCTATCCAAAGAGAATCATAGAATCATAGAAAGATTTAAGTTGGAAAAGATCTTGAAGATCATCGAGTCCAACTGTTAACCTAACACTGCCAAGTCCACCACTAAATCATGTCCCTAAGCACCACATCTACATGTCTTTTAAATAGCTCCAGGGATGGTGACTCAACCACTTCCCTGGGCAGCCTGTTCCAAGGCTTGATATCCCTTTTGGTGAAGGAATTTTTTCTAATACCCAATCAAAACCTCCCTTGGCACAACTTGAGGCCATTTCCTCTTGTTCTATCACTTGTTACTTGGGAGAAGAGACCTACACCCACCTTGCTACAATCTCCTTTCAGGTAGTTGTAAAGACCGATAAGGTCTACCTCAGCCTCCTTTTCTGCAGGCTAAACAGCCCATCTTTCCTCAGCTGCTCTTCATAAGACTTGTGCTCTAGACCTTTCACCAGCTTCGTTGCTCTTCTTTAGGCATGCTCCAGCACCTCGATGCCCAAAACTGAACACAGTATTCAATGGATGGGCTCATCAGGTATCTCTTGTGCTCAAATGCAGTTTAAGGGGATGGGATGATAAAGGATGCTAATTGTCCCTGAGAAAGGAAAAAATCAACACCATGCTACTCTGCTTTTCTCAAAAAGTAAAATTTCATTTATGCTACACATACAGATCATACTTTGCTGTAGACAACACAGCACATCAAAGTGTCTAAAACTGCCTGGGTAGTCTGTCCTTGTCTTTCCAATGGAGATAAGCACAGAATGGCAGAAGAGGGGCAAAGACCCTTGACTACATCCCCCAGACATAGAGGAGATGGATCCAGCACAAGATTGATGCAGATCACCGTTCTGACCCACTGCACATCAAATGAAACATAAAATTGAGATCCCTCGCTATGGTGGAAAGGCAGAGGGGGGACTTCCCAGCAGCACATCTCAGGGATGAGTGCAGCTAAAGTTTTGTGAAATTTCCAACTAAAATTCCCACTCTTGTTTAAAATGGAAACCATACTCTTCCACACTAAAATGTGTGTTGTCAGAGAGCTGCTGCATTTCCAGCCTGGGTCAACTGACCTTTCTGTCTGACCAACTGAGTTTGGTGGAATATTTTCTGGATTTTTCATTCGTGTAACAGATCACAGACAGGTCATCCACTTTAAAGCAATTTGGATCCTTCAGGATGACAAATTGTTTCTGTTATCGAATATATGCATAATTACTACTAAAATTATATTTGAAATGGTTACCAGGGAATATAATTTTAGCCCCTACCAAGGACTGAAAAGTCAAGAGAAAATGAACAGAGCATGTTTTAATCAGAAGATAAGTAGTTTTCCAGCTACTATAAATAGAAAAGGCTGGAAGAACACATCCAAAAAGCAGAAGAAAGTGTGAGGAGGGTAAAATTCCATAGTGTTTTGGCTTTGGACTTCAGAAGGTAGTGAGTACGAGATAGTGTGAAATACAAAGAAGCCTTTGTTGTTTACAATTGAAGTTTAAAAGTGGCACAGTGTGAATAAACAAAGGATGTTCCATGAAACACTGCAGCAGCGATGTACTCGCTCCGTTTGAGTTCCAGAAACAGCATATAAACAGAGGCACCGTGTTCTTGTTTAAAAAGAGAAGGAGGTAAACTTTAAAGCTTGCCTTCCAGAAAATCTGATTTACCCAGATCTTTAGGTTTTTGATAGGCTTTTAACTGGTAGAAAACACAGAAGCTTATTAAGACTAAGATCTGGATCGTTTAGCATTTGCTTTCAAGTTGATTAAGCTTCTTACTAACGATAACAGTACACATGCTTTTGGAAACATGAATTAGCTATTTGTTATCTTCTCTGGAAAAAAAGTTTTGCTCTCAAGTAGTGGGATAATATCAAGCAATTTATTTTTTGTGCAGACATGAATAAACCATACTGCCATGATAGTCCCACAAGTACACTGATTATTTTAGAGGAGGATGCATTATGATTATTGATAAGGACAGAATCTAAGGATACACAGATTCAGTTAGATATTCAGAATGATAATTCAGGTTGAGCAGTTATGTAGCATCGAACGTGACTGAAGCTAGTTACGGTATATGTACATAACTTTCAATGCAAAGATCCTCCCATATTTGACAAATCTTTGATCCAGTTTGATTTTACTTTAGAATATTCTAACTTCTTCCTACGGCACAGATAGAGGGTAACTTTTGATGAAATTAAAAAAATTAATAATTGTTATGATTTGAATTTGCTGTGTGTGAGATCTACACTGGAGCCAGCAGATGAAAATACCTTTTGAATAAACATGTACAATCCTGAGAATTTCCATACAGATCAGTTTGGTTTTGCTTAATGGATGCTGAAACCAACTGACCTCAGAGCGGGTAATGCAGTCAGTGATACACTTTGTTTTTATTGTAGTGAACCCCGGGTACGCCAGGTAGCTCGAGGTACCAGAGACACGCTCAAGAGGTCAGCAGGTCTGATAAAAGACTGATGGTAAGCCCCGTCCCACTGGAGTGGCATCTACAGGTGAGAAGACGCCTCTTCAAGACATCACAAATGTCCCCGTGACACTTGCGCATCAGGCAACAGAATTAAACTCCAAGGAGTAAGCCCATGTTCCAAAGCAGACAACACTGATAAAGCACTAAAGGGAAATGGGCACAGCTGGGGTCAAACTAAAGCTGGTTGTCTACTAAATCCAGTGTCACTCACTGCATCACCCTTATAGGGCCATATCTAAACATACATTCCTCTGAAATCAGCTCTATAAAGCTATCTAGGAAGATTAAACTGCTAGTGAGCTATCGGCACAGCTGCACGTGACAAAATAAGACACAATTAATCCAATTTCTCCAATCTCTGCCCATCTATGGACTCTTTGGTGAAGGCTTTGGTATGAACTGTGGAAATCAGACTTCATTTTCATAGAAAGATGGTTCACCAAAGACAAACTAAAAAGGTTTGAGTTATTCTTCAAGCATTAGCATCCACTTCTTGCATGAGTGCCCTTGAAAGCAGATGGCTTCTGCTTACAAGCCCACAGACTGAAAGCACAGTGATACTCCTGAAATCTGCATGTACACTGCAAAGAAGTCATGCTTTGGATGCTAACTAGGAAAACAGAAATATGACCTGTGCCCTTTGCAAAGCAAGTTCACTTCAACAGCCCAAGCTCTGTGCATATTTATTTAATACAATGACTTTCCTTCTACAGTTTTGAAAACTGGGTACTTGTGCCTGCAGCAAAACTATTGTACCAGAAGAGGGGAAAAAATGCACTTGGCCAGGACATCAGCTGCAAAACCAGCATAGATAATTCTTTCATGCCCTCTACCAGCTGCCAAAAATGCTGAGAGTACAGCAGCAAGCAAGGAAGGGTGAGAACAAAAATCATTCCTAAGGAAACAGAGCAAATCCTATACCTTCAGCTCCTTCAAACACCATCCCTGAACGAGCTTCCCCTGCATAGCTATGATCAAACTGCTTCTGAGCACAACAGAAAGCAATGTATTACAGGGGGACCTAGTGAGCTACTTTCTAACTCCACGTACCTTTAATTAGCAAAAGATTTCTTTCACGAGCTACAGTGCTTTTTTCACAAGCTGTAGTGATTTCTTATTAAAGAGGTTCACTTTAGGCTTACAGAAGAATATCAGTGAAGGAGACCTCCAGAGCTTCTTTAGCTTATCCGCCTGCCCCAAGCTCTACCTACTGCTTCCCGGAAGAGTTTAGATTATATGTGATTAGCAATCCTCACCACAAACATACTCCACAGTAGAGGCTTGGATGTTTGAATGAGACTCACAGTCAACAAGTTAATTTGTCAGTAAGCTTAGAAAATACGAGACCATCTTGGACTTCAGGGTCAAATTCCAGTTGTCGTATAAGTCTCCAAGCATCAACGGAATGGATTTATGCAGCTGGAAAGGAGATTCAAATTTGGCCATTAGTAAAACAAAATACCGAACTGATTGTGGCTGGAGAGGAAGCAAAGAAAATGCAGGGAATGCACTTTATATTTCAGCGAGAACCTGGCATTTGTAGCACATCGTCTTCCTGCCAGCTACAGAACAGCAGTGACTTGGCAGAGGTTTGATAGCCAGATGTCATCCTCATCTGGTTGTCTTGGCTCAGGCTGTTTGTTTGAAATGAACAGCAAAACAGAGCGAGTATGGGGTCTTCCTGGTGCTACTTGCACGACAAGGAATAGAAGTAGAAAAGGTCTTCTGGGCGATGCCAGAGTGCTCTGAATCTGGCCTTGCTTTGCACCGTTTGGTCGAATTTACAGCCCTCACCAGGCAAAATCTGGGAGGTGAAAACAGAGACAACAGGCCAAGAACAAAACGAGATATAAGGATTTGTTTGACAGCTGTCTCTCTTCGGGTGATGAACATAGAACAAATGATCTCCCCGCGTACTTCCCCAAGGCAGCTTTGAACACATTTCAGCACTCAGAGTCCTGGGTGCATTTGCCAGTGATAAAAGGCTGCAGTTACATTTCTTTGTTCAAATGCATTGCTATGCCTCTCCTCCACTATAAATTTTCAGTTGGTTCTTTTATTTAAGGAGAGAGATCATTTGTTTTCGATATTTCTATTATATTACCCGTAACAATAGCATGGAGAAAAACATCAGGGTAATCCCTATCTAAAACCCACTGGCTTTCTAGTTCATGGTTACTTAAGCTAGTACAAGCTATTAAAGATGTACTGATAAATATGGAGGTATGCAGACTAACACTACATATTCCTCCTACCATACGGTCCTTTAGATAGAGCAGGAGTTGAACTCATGGGCAAACGTTTGCCAGGGTTTTGATGTGGCAGCTTAAGACACAAATGCCTTTAGACCCAGCCAACAAAAGAGAGAAGTCCATACCATTCTCGCTAAGACCCCACGTGACTGACCTTATATCAGAAGGAGAATTACTTTTTAAACTGAAAGCCTGATAGCGCGCGTGTATGTTTGTACACACATCAATATGTGCGATAAGAAGGCTGCTTTGTGGCAAAACCTGCCAACAAACCCATTTTTTCGTCGCCATCTGCTAGGAAGAGAGCAAGCACCTGTTAGGAGCAGCTGCTTGAATGCAGAATGTAGGTAAGAGAAAAATCAGTTTCATTTTGGAGTTGGCCTGCTGCAGGTAGCACATGGCTCTCACCAACAAGGATGCCAAGTGGTCCTTTTTAAGCTTGTCCTAATTAGGAAGTGGCTAGTGTTATGAAATCTCAAAACTGTTCATTTAGGTTTTTACAGCAAATAGATAGAAGCGATGGGGCTCTCCTGCTGCCCCCTAAAAACACCTCCTCAGCCTCTGACCTCTCCCTGCCTTTCCTTTTTTCTTTTTTTGAAGTAAGAGGGATATCTAACAGACCATTTGGAGATGTCACGCATGGCTCTGTGCCTCTCTTGGCATGGCAGGCTGTGGCAGGACATGTTGCGCCGAGGAATCACAGTGTTAGCAACGCCCTTCTTTCTACTCCTTCCTTCGGAGAACAACTGCTTCCCTTTTGCTGCCTCTTACGTCCATCTCAGGATGGGTCCTCTGAGGGTTTTGTAAGAAGGAAATGAAGGGGCTCGGTCCAAGCACTTGCTGCGATCAAGGCTATAGGCACCGATAGATGCCAACCCTGCCAGGCTGTCATTTCTCCAGGGGAAGCAATGGGGGTCTCATCATCTAGGCAACTTGAAGTGGGCAGGAGAGACACATTAAAGGATTTCTCATACTCTTCCAAGTGGTATATCCAAGATCACAAGTCAGTGTGGCCTCTCCCACCATGCCTGACACCACGGATTGTCTCAAATCTGCTGCTCTTCATCCATGCTTACGGTATTTGCATTTCCATTGAAGGAACAAGGTCATTCAGTTTGTTGTCTCCCAATCTCCCAAGTATAGACTGTTTCTGTCTAGTTTTCTTCAGCTACTGAATATAACATTTGAGCCCCACAGCCAAGCTTGTCTTGCACAGTCTGCATGACACAGCCACTCACCTTATGAAAGTGGCCAGCGTCTGCCCATCCCAGGGTGCAAAAGGACGTGTGGTCTTAAAAATCAGCAAGTCTGCAGGGGATTTTCCGTTCCTCTTTACCACACACCACCACATCTAGTAATCATTGGGGCAGGTATAACAGCATCATAAGGAGCTCCTGTCTACATCGAGGTAACAGCAAGAGGAGGTCAATGGATGGGTTTCCCTTCCACAGGGAAAATTTGTGATAGGGATATTTAGGAGACCTTTCAGGCCCAAACATCTTCCTTTTTCTGTTTTCCTCTTTTCCCCGCTTCCTCGTGTTCTTCTTTAGCCTCTGTTTCTTGTCTTCCCAATCTCTTCCTACCTGCCTATTTTCCAATTTGCCCTGTGTCACCATCCTGTGCTCTGAGGATGATAACTATTTGGCTCACATAACCTTTTTATAAATAGCATGTCCGACTCCTTCAAACCCAGAGACTGATATTTTCTTAAATGGCAGCAAAGAACTGGTCTGAGTGTGACAGCATGCTCAAAGGTGAAAATACAGAGGCTAATGCACAAACACAGACACTGTCTTGAGAAACAAGAGATATTCCCAAAGTCGTTTTGAGGCTCCAGTCTCTGTTGTCTGCATCACAGTTCAGCTGCATCAAATGCTGATCAAAAAAATCCCCCGATTCCTGGATGGGAAAACGCCCACCCAGCTTAGGTTATGGAAACCAGAGCAAGGATGTGAGGCTGACAGACAAACAACATTTCTTCTGTTTGTAAAGGAGTAAATTTGATCTTGATGCAATGAAACACACATAAAATCACACAAAGCCATCCCATGGAGTCACTTCGCAGTACTAAGCTGCACTTTAAATTGTGTGTTTTAGTACAAATACCTTCGGTCAAGCAGGGTATTTTTTTTTTTCTTAATGCAGATTTATATCTGTAAGCACATCTGTAAGCATACAGATTCATGCCTTCTGGGACACGCCTAATGGGTTCTGAATTCACTCTGCCTCATTTCTTTGTAAAGCGTTGGCTATGCAGCGGGAGAACTGAATACGATCTTCCACTGATGGATGTTTTTTCATTTTGAATTTAAATGTACAAACTGAGATCACAGGTTATTATTGCCATGCGAAACAACAACACAAAACAGAAGAGTCGTAGATTAGGGAGCCAGTGACACAGAAACATTCAAGGACAGGATGAGCTAATTAATGTTACCCTCTGCCCTCTAAATTAGTCATATATTTACTTAAGTGCTTCTGCTCACGACTAGCCGCAGGGCAGTGATGCAGGAGCACGCAGAGAGGGTAACTCTGGCTCTTTTTAGCCAACAAAGCCCATTCGGTAGTGAGGTACACCTCCTGTTTTATACGCTGCGATGTACTGCTGGGTTTGGGCTGTCAGAGAGGAGACTGGGGTGTTGAACAGCTTGGTGCTATACCACATAGAAGAGAATGGGAAGAGGCCATTAGAAAGAGGGGTGCTGAGCTCAGTGTTATGGTTTGTGAGAGCAGAAATTAAAAGTGTCTATGCCCAGGCATAAGAGTATCCCACCAGGAAAGCTTTCCCTAGGTACAGCTAAAGAAACACGGGTTAAATCCATCACTGAGAGCAGCCCAGCCGCCAGCGGAGCTCTACTACAAAGCAAACCCGCTTAGGGCACCCTGAAATATTAAAATATTAATATTCTCCACATTTTTACCACTCGCACGCACTCAGATGAAGAACCGTCAAGTCAGGAAACAGCTCAGTCTTGGCAACAATCTGGTGCAAAGTCCTAACTCTCCTGCCTTTTCAAAAAAATTCCAGCAACTGAAAGGGAAAAAAAAAAAAAAGAAAAGAAAAAAAAGGCCTTTTTCATGCTGTTACAGTTTAGGAACTGCTGGCATCCCTGTCTCCGAAAGGAAGGGGAGCGGAGAGCTGACTGCTCAGCAGCTGAGAACGTGTGTTCTGGAAGCAGCACGCCTGAGCAGATGGCGAAATGATTACTGCCAGTAAATGTTAGAGTTCTCTTTTTTTTCCCCCTCTTCTTTTTTTTTTTTTTAAAAAAACCTTGAATTCTGAACAACAGTGGAAAAATAATTACAAAGAATACATGAAAGCAGCTTGATTTCCTTTTCTTCTCTGAAAGCATGTGTGTCTTGTTCCATTCTAATACCTAATGCTGCAAAAAAAAGTGGACGTTCTCTGGGTTTGCTGGATTTTAATCCAGCAACAAGTACTTTGCTCTGGTGAGTTTAACACGGCTGTTGTTTTTAAACCTGTGTGTTCACTGGGAAATGAGGAGATGCAGGATCATATGCTGTGCATAGGACCTTAAAAATGAGATACAGGGAAAAGGAGGGAGGCTGTAGCTGTATATATTGCAGTCCATGGCTCAGCCTTTAAATAGGCTTTGTGTTGGCTTATGTGGAGCTCCAGATAGCACTCAGGCTAAAAAATGGGAATTATGCTTGGGCCATGCCTCTTGGCTCACATCATCAGATGGTTTTGATTTCCCTCTGAACCCTTCCTCATCCCTATCTCCTCGCCTAACCTCTGCCAGCCCCTCTCCAAGGCTGTAGAGCCCAGTACTGAGTGCTTCCTCCCATTAGGCTCCTGGTCCCAGCTCCATCTCTGATGTATCCAAGTAGCCCTAAGCAATTTCTAATCCCATTACCTCTCTCGTTCCCCTTTCTCTGTCCCAAACTGCTCCTTTCTTTCCCCCCTTAAGATTTGATTTCTTTCATTTTTGCCTTTTAGCCTGGCAGCTCATCCCTCTTCATCTCACTCGGCTCTAAAATGCCAAGAAAACCCAGCTCCTAAATTTACGAAGAGCAAAGAGCGGACACGATGATACAGAGCATCCCTGTCGCTT
This sequence comes from Tauraco erythrolophus, assembly GCF_009769465.1. Lineage (NCBI taxonomy): Eukaryota > Metazoa > Chordata > Aves > Musophagiformes > Musophagidae > Tauraco > Tauraco erythrolophus. The sequence continues at coordinate 70,156,874 of NC_141466.1, forward strand.
AGGAAGCGGCGGAAAATGCTGCGACAATGGAGCACACACAGTCAGAGAGGCACGACACTTACCCCGCAGCGGCTTTTGAAGGCTTCAGCTGTTAAATGCTGTGACATCTCTCTCAAATGTGTGGCATTTTTTTAAAAAGAATGCCTGTAAATTAAGCAAGGCTAGGGAAATTTCTACAGGGAGATTAAAAAGACAGAAAAAAAAAAAAAGCAGAACATGCGCAAAAGACATCTCCTTCCCGAATTATGGATCTCTGCTCTGCAGCAGGGAGGTACGAGGGCTCCTCATAGACAGGCTGGGAGAAATATTTTAGTATTGAAAACAACATGTTTTTCTTGAGCTTCCTTCTCTGAGCAAATTTGGCTGGATCTTTATCAGTCTGATGAGGCAGAAAACTGGCATGGAAAATTTCACCCCCCTCAAATTAATGTTTGCTAAAGTATCAATCAACTGAGGAAAAGATTTCTGAGAGGAACTATCAGACATCCCTAAAATGGGGAGCATCCAGCTCCACCTGCACGACTGAGGTTGGAAGTAACTTCTTTCCCCATCCAGAGGGACCTTGACAGGCTGGAGAGTTGGGTCTGTGAGAACCTAATGAAGTTCAACAAGGCCAAGTGCAAGGTCCTGCACATGGGTCGGGGCAATCCCAAGCACAAGTACAGGCTGGACAGAGAATGGATTGAGAGCAGCCCTGAGGAAAAGGACTTGGGAGGGTTGGTTGATGAGAAGCTCACCATGAGCTGGCAATGTGCGCTGGCAGCCCAGAAAGTCAACTGTGTCCTGGGCTGCATCCAAAGCAGTGTGGGCAGCAGGTCGAGGGAGGGGATTCTGCCCCTCTGCTCTGCTCTCGTGAGACCCTCCCTTACAGCGCTGCATTCAGCTCTGGGGTCCTCAGCACAAAAAGGACATGGAGCTGTTGGGGCAGATGCAGAGGAGGGCCACAAAAATGATCCGAGGGCTGGAGCACCTCTGCTATGAAGTCAGGCTGAGAGAGTTGGGGTTGTTCAGCCTGGAGAAGAGAAGGCTCTGGGGAGACCTTCTAGCAGCCTTCAAGTACCTAAAGGGGCTACAAGAAAGCTGGAGAGGGACTTTGGACAAGAGTGTGTAGTGACAGGACAAGGGGCAATGGCTTTAAACTGAAAGAGGGCAGATTTAGATCAGACCTAAGGAAGAAATTCTTCCCTCTGAGGGTGGTGAAACACTGGAACAGGTTGCCCAGAGAAGTTATGGATGCCTCATCCCTGGAAGTGTTCAAGGCCAGGTTGGGTGAGGCTTTGAGCAACCTGATGGAAGGTGTCCCTCCCTGTGGCAGTGGGGTTGGAATTAGATGATTTTTAAGGTCCCTTCCAACCCAAAACATTCTATGATTCTGTGATTCTTTCACCCATTCACCAGTTTTGCAGTCCACTTCTGTTAACACAGAAACCTTTTTCTTAATGTCTCTCTGAGCAGTCAGTAAAAGGTGCCTGGCAGGGGAATGGCTCCATCTAACTCCTCTACAGGAGATGTAGCAACACCTACATGCTCAGGACCTCCTGCATAACCTGCACTTTGGAGCACAGTCCACTCCACAGGCAGTGTCAACAGATATCCACCTCCAGAGAGCAGTTTAGTCCTCCTAAAACTTGCCCTTGCTGTCCAGAGGTGCCTATACTCTTCCAGTGACTACAGAAGACCCCATCATGTCTATATTCTGGTGTTAGGTGCCTCAGGTTTCAGAATTTCTGATGACTCCAGGTCAAAGCAAATCAAATTTGCAATTAGAAGACTGAGACTTCCCTGGGTATTTCTTTGTGACCATATAGGAAAAATCTGCTCAATTCTCAAAGATTATTATTATTAGCCATGAAACTATTTTCTTTGAAAGTCAGGCATGATTTTTCAAGGTGAAACCTAATAGTAGTTAAAGAATAAGATTTTAATTTCAGTTATAATAATTTTGAGGCTTTGTAGGGATATTTTCAATTACAATCACAGCTCTTATCCCTTGACAGTTTCCAGGAAAGAAAAGAGAGGAGTAATTGAAATGTTGCATCTTCATTCAAAGACTCCACCACTTACCAAACAAAACTGAAATGAAGAGTGCCAAGAAAGTCAGCAGTGGACAATTGCACGAATACTTCTCTCCTTGAGATACAGCACTTGTATCAAGGACATACACCATCAGTAACGACAACAGCAGCATTTGTCTTTGTAATTTAACTGTATTCAGAGCACACTACTTCAAACACTTGCTTTAATAGTAATAGCATAAATGGAGTTGGACAGACACTGGTCCTTGTAGTTAGGCGATACCAGCTTCTGAGTTCAAAGGCTGAGCATTTTAGCTGTGTAATAATGGATAGTATTACGAAGTATTGTGTTGAAAAGCAAATATTCCTACGCACAAAAATACCCTGCTCCCCCAGAGCGTGAACCTGGCTTTCTCCTTCTTCTGTACTATATCACTGCGATTTGAAGCAAAACACTTGTGACACTTGTGGGATAGCACTTCATGCTAAGTTTCTAGGGAACAGGACAGGTTTGGTGTTGTTAGGGTTTTTTTTTTATTTGTTATTTCAGCTAACTGAGGACATTTAGATTTAAGATCGACAGCACAAACCAGATAACACAGGAATGCTTTAAATGCATATCTGAAATACCCAAGCATTTCTTGGCTGATCAATAAAACAAAAATCAATAGCAACTGAAGAAGTGTGCAAGGCATTTGATTTGATTTGAAAACGACACATTTTCAAGGTGATTTCCACGTTCACCAGCAGTGGCAGAGAACTTGCCAGGCCCAGAAGCAGCTCTGAATATCTGTTTTGTTATCCTGTCTTAAAGCACGTTTACTGAAAGCCCTCTCTGCCTGTCCATTAAAAGCGTTTGCCTTCAGCTACTGAAGGTTTCTTATTATCTTCTCTGAGCCTGGCTTGGTGAAAGGCAAATATCCCACAGTTCTTTCTTTATAGGGTTTTTAAAGTGGTATTGTGTTCATCAAGAACAAGGCCAAACTGTACTTCAAGACCTCTATACAACCCCGAAGGTGTGATATTATTTTCACGATTCCCCTGAGTGCATTCAGGAGCCGTGTAAAGTAAATGTGCCTGCTATGGCTGTCTTTACAAGCACATGCTGTCTAATGCCTGTTTCATCAGATTTTATGAAAAATATCACCCAAAAAAGTTGTTGTCAAATCCTTCGTGGTAAAAATTAATGTGTGATCCCACAAAGTCAACACAAGATTTATGAGACTGCAGATAAGAGGTTGGGGCAGGCCCTTCCCTGCCTGTGCCTCCACTTGCCCACTCGTAAAACAGATGTTACAACATCTCTACCTACAGAAGAGATGCTTCACAGCTAAATTGTGTAATATGAGGACACTGCTCGACCCAAGAAGTACCTCAGCATTGCCTGACCTGGTCAGGAGTCTCCAGGAGATGCACCCAAGAAGACCATACAAATGTTTTTGCTAGAAAAAGCGATGCTTCTCACACCAACCTTCCACTTTCCTTCCCTCTAATTAGGATGCATCCCATCTCTCATCATGACAGAAGACCCAGAAAGGCTGAAGCTGAGTGAGCTGAGCATTACCAAAAGGATAATCCCGTTACCTCGGCAGCAACAACTCCTAAGCAGCAGCTCCTGGGAACTTAAGGAAGCATTTTAACTTTCAGCAGAGCTTTGCTCTTCACCTTTATCTAGTTAGTGCTTCTGAAGTGCTTTGAGAACCTGGGACAAAAAATACAACATGAAGCTTAGACTAATCCCACATTGGCCTATTCTATCTGGCCTCTTAATGAGTATAATTTATAGAATTCCACTAACATAAATGCATTCCAACCATCCCTGCCCCCCAAAAAGGAATCAATTGAAGGAAAATGGTCCATGACAGGAAAGAATGAGAGATCGATTAAATATTTAAAGTGTTACTGTAAATGAACAAGACGCACAAGCCAGGTCAGTAATGAGCTTCCCTCTAAGCCACTGGGAACTTTCATTAATGCTGCACTTGACTCCTGCAGGTCTCTCCCACGCGCCAGCAAAACTCTCATGAGTTGCCAAGAAGACACATCATACAAAGCGGCGTGTCAGCATGCATGTGTGTGTGTACGCGCGTGCAAGATGGAAAGAGAGAGATTTAACTGCTTCAAACAAGTTCCCATAAAAGACTCTGATTCTCTTAAACAAATTTCACAAAGCACAGAATAAATTGATTACATAGGTTTAGCCTCCTTACCATCTAGAATGAAGAGATGTTGGAATTAGCACTCATTTCATCATATTTTTCCAAAGAAATTAATTATACTACAAGTGTAAACTGTGTCCTGCACTCAGTATAGTCCAGCTACAGAGGAAAGGGCACAATACAAAAAACCCCACCATATTACAGATGACCAACATGATTGCCTTGGTTACTGTGACATTGAAGCTCAATTCAGACTACCAAGTACAGGAGAGGCAGACTTTGAGTCTCTAAAAATTCAGCATCCAAAACCAGATATAACATATCTGACGGATTGCTATGATACATCACTTTAAGTAGTATTAGCGTCCATTGGAGTTTCCCAGAATGGACAGAGTTAATAGTCCTTCTTAATTTTCTGGAAAATTTTGACTGAACAGCTCTGTTGTGACTTCTAATACTAGAAATCAAATAGTATTTGATTTAGTGCCAAATGGGAAACTATTTGTTATAAAACTAAAGATGATAATGAGTACCAGGACTCTGGCTAAAGGAAAGATGACAGAAAAGCACCCTAAATTAAAGCAAGATTATACCGAAGGAAGACTAATGTTAGAGTTCCTCAAGGAACATCCTTAGAACTAATTGTGTCTCATACATAGAATCATAGAATCATAGAATCATAGAATCACAGAACAGTTTGGGTTGGAAGGGACCTCGAAGATCATCTAGTTCCAACCCCCCTGCCATGGGCAGGGAAACCCTCCACTACACCAGGTTGCTCAAAGCCCCATCCAACCTGGCCTTGAACACTTCCAGGGATGGGGCAGCCACAACTTCTCTGGGAAACCTGTTCCAGTGCTTCACCACCCTCAGAGGGAAAAATTTCTGTATTATATCCAATCTAAATCTCCCCTCTTTCAGTTTAAATCCATTGCCCCTTGTCCTATCACTACATGCCCTTGGAAAAAGTCCCTCTCCAGCTTTCCTGTCGGCCCCCTTTAAGTACTGGAAGGCTGCAATAAGATCACCCTGGAGCCTTCTCTTCTCCAGGCTGAACAGCCCCAACTCTCTCAGCCTGTCTTCATAGCAGAGGTGCTCCAGCCATCAGATCATCTTCGTGGCCCTCCTCTGGACTCACTCCAGCAGCTCTATGTCCTTCTTGTGTTGGGGACTCCAGAGTTGAATGCAGTATTCTAGGTGGGGTCTCACAGAGCAGAACAGAGGGGCAGAATCACCTCCCTCGACCTGCTGCCCACACTGCTTTGGATGCAGCCCAGGACACGACTTTCTGGGGTGCCAGTGCACATTGCCAGCTCATGGTGAGCTTCTCATCAACCAACACTCCCAAGTCCTTTTCCTCAGGGCTGCTCTCAATCCATTCTCCACCCAGCCTGTACTTATGCTTGGGATTACCCCGATTCAGATCCATTCACTACTTTGACACAGAACAACAGAAATGAGTTGACAAAATAAGCACATGCAAAAAGCCGCCATGGTACCACATAGTTTGAAGACTTTTGCAGGTCACCCTACTGTCCCACAAGACAAGCAGCTACATGTTCAGCTCTTCTGATGGATATTTGCCCAATCTTTTCTCACCTCTGACCATTCTTATTGCTCTACTTTACATCCCTGCCAGCTGATGTATGGCTTTGTTGAAGAACGTCATCCAGAACCATGCAAGGCAAAACAGCTACGGCTTTGTGAGAGCTGAATAATGCAGGTTTATTGCACATGGCCTGTAGGCTAACTTCATAAATATACGTTCCAGGATATATTTGCATGTTTTTCCAAGAACAAAGCATTATTGAGTCCCAATCATCATACTCATCCTAAATCTATTCCTGTAAAGTATCCTCCTAGCCTTACTTTTTTCCACTCCAAATACATACATATGCTTGCCTAAACCAGAGACCTCTGCAAATTCATTCAATGCATCTTCCTACTTCGACATTGAATCAGTGTCAAACCTATTGTTAACTTCTCTGACTACAACTTTCCAGCAAATTTCATATAGATTTTACAGTAGTTTCATGCTGCCTTAACTTGCTTACAAGAATGTCATGAGGGGCAGTGTCAAAACTTTCTTCCACAAAGATATATGATACCTACTACTCCTCTTCTGTCCACAAGGCTTTTTATCCTGTCACAGAAGGAAATTAGATTAGCTTGATGTCATTTGTTCTTGACAAGTCCATGTTCACTGTTACTTAGCTCCTTGTTATCTTCTGAGTGCTTGCAAAGGCTTTGATTATTTGTGCCAGTGTATTTCTAGGAATTAACTTAGAGTCGTTGATTTCTATATTGTCAGGTCCTCCTTTCCCATTTAGTATTAAGACAGGAATCAAATCTACCTTTTTCCAGTCTCCCACTACCTCACTTGTCTCCTGCAAAGTCCAGCCACTTATAACTACTGATCGCTCTGACATCAATAGAAAGACAACTGGAGTATCATAGAAAAACAACCAACTGATCTTGAAGAGTGAAGCACTTAGAAATGGATTAAAATGGAAGACTACAAATTCAGACATGAAAAGCAAGGTCTTTGGCTATTAAAAAAAGAGATAAGAAGGAGAGAATCCCCCTTTTTTAGAAAACATTTGATATGATTATAGAATCATAGAATGGTTTGGGTTGGAAGGGACCTTCTAGATCATCTAGTTCCAGCGACCCTGCCATGGGCAGGGACACCTTCCACTAGACCAGGCTGCTCAAAGCCTCATCCAGCCTGGCCTTGAACACAGTGGGCTTTCTGGGCTGCAAGTGCACAATTTTGACTCATGTTGAGTGTCGCATCAACCAACACCCCCCAGTCCTTCTCTTCAGGATTAACCTATCTCTCTCTCTCTTAGAGATTTCTTCAGTGATTGCATCCCTGGATTGCACTTGTCTTATCCATATGTGCATCATGTCAACGGGGCAAAACTTGAAGGGCAGAGTCTGGCTTCATTCATATTATTAAAGTACTTCACTTTTGGAAACAAGGTGGTCACGTACAAACTGCCTTTGGGAACGTTCCCTGGCTCACACTCTCTGAAACAATGTTTGGAAAGCATGGGAAAGAGTGTCAGCTGGCATGGGCTAAAAACAGGCCGTGGGCTGCCATAAAAGCTTAGCAGTACCGATGACTGAGTTCCTCTGTCCATGCTCTGGCACAGTTTAATTTACTGGTATGGCTGTAGCCATATTACACTTCCTTAGCTCTGTAGATATATTTGAATAAAACAATCTTTCAGGAGTTAATGGGGCTCTTTTGGTAGACACAGTGTACTTCAAGGTAAGTATAGATTGAGAACAATATCTTTGAGTGCAATTTGTTTATGTTAATTAATTAGAAAATTTGAAAGGAAAGGTGCTTAGTTCTCTTAAAGCAGATGTGGCTCATAGCAAAGAAAGCAGTGATAACTTCATGGTCATCATACTCTGCTCTCGTGAGACCTCCCATGCAGTACTGTGCTCAGCTCTGGGACCCCCAACACAAGAAAGACATGGAGCTGCTGGAGTGAGTCCAGAGGAGGGCCACGGGGATGATCCAAGGACTGGAGCATCTTTGCTATGAAGACAGGTTGAGAGAGTTGGGGTTGTCCAGCCTAGAGAAGAGAAGGCTCCAGGGACACCTTCTAGCAGCCTTCCAGTACCTAAAGGGGCTACAAGAAAGCTGGAGAGGGGCTTTGGACAAGGGTATGTAGGGACAAGACAAGGGGCAATGGCTTTAAGCTGAAAGAGGGGAGATTTCAATTAAATCTAAGGAAGAAATTCTTCCCTCCGAGGGTGGTGAAACACTGGAACAGGTTGCCCAGAGAAGCTGTGGATGCCTCATTCCTGGAAGCGTTCAAGGCCAGTTTGGATGAGGATTTGAGCAACCTGGTGTAGTGGAAGGTGTCTCTCCTGCCCATGGCAGGGGGGTTCGAACTGGATGATCTTTAATGTTCCTTCCAATCCAAATTATTCTATGATTCTATGATAATCATCTCCTCCCATGACAAGGTATACCACAGCACATTACAGAACTTCTACACAGAATAATTTTAGAGGTTCTTTTTGGGCATCTCTTAACCCATTCCATATTAGCACTGTTACGTAGTGTGGTTGTTTTTTTTTTTTCCATTTGTACATTATCAAGTAGCTTAAAACATTATTCCATTAATTTATCTGCTGATGACACGAGCTTGGGTAAGCAGTCTTAAATAATTTTTCTTTTGGTGACACCTTGGCTCTGGTATTTACATCCATCTTCTGCCATTAAATGATATTTACAGCTAAGCCCTTCAGAATTATGTGATTTCTACCTCCACGATATGTGTAACTCTTATGAGCTGATCTCTGCTGTTAATGAGTGCTGCTGAACCACAGCCTGCATGGCAGGCTGCTGACTTGCCAAGATTTTGGGATAAAACTGGCTATCAAAGAAGCTTTTTTGGCAAGCCAGCTGGATGTATCTGAGGATCTCCCATCTACAGTCTTCTGACACTGACCCTCTCCTCTTGTTCGTTGGCAGCAGAATATTATACTTCACTCTAGACAATTTGTCCCATCTTCTTGCCTACTCGTTGCTCCATTCAAATATTTGTGCTGTATCAGGGAATCTGCAGCCTTACTTTTGCCCCGGCTGTTAATGTGGCATACAGCACCCTACCACGTATTTGGACATGAGGACTTGTTAGTCAAGGTGGTAGCACAGAGGAAAAGCTCACTCAAGCTCCTGGTGTAAGTACATCTTTAACCCTCCATGATTTCAACCTCTCAAATCGTCTATGATCAGCTTTGTTGTGCCATGATTTCGTAGTGGTTGGCATAAAGAATGAATCCAACAGGCAGTGACTGACAGCTTGCTTCAAAAAAGTTGTACCATCTGGCAAACAAGAATTGCCATACCACATTATCCCAGTCCTCTAAAGCATTTTTGTACTCTGTCCAAGGCTGGTGAGCAACCAGCAGATGTGGACAGGGTTTGTGATAGAATCTGAACGACAGATGTGGCTAAACTGTCCATGAAGACATGCAAGCTGTAAATTAAAAAAAAAAAAATATCTTTTACTCTCAGATAAATGAAGTTAGGAAACAGCCTCCCAATGGGAATAGCTGAGAGGAAAAACCCCACTAGGTGTTAAATGGGACTCGATGCATTTATGGGAAGGATTCAATGAGATGGTTGCCCAGAATAAGAAGGAACCAGATTAGATTACCTAGGCAATCCTTTCCAGATCCAAGTTTCTGTTCTCTTTAAACTATGTGTATGGAAAACGCAGCGCTCGTTTCTGAAAGGAAAATGTGTTTTTCTGTTGCCTTGACATGCATACAGGACTCTTTTTTTTCCCATCTGCAGCAGTTCAGAAAGCTACTTAATGTGTTAAATGCTGTTTAACTATGTCACCTATGGCATTTTTCTGCTTTCCAGTAGATGAAAAGACTTCTGTTCAAAAAGAAAACTGCAATATGTGCTGCATGAAATGCCAGCTGGGGGTGGAAGAAGAGAATGTAGTGATGGCAGATACTTGATTTAGCTCTGCGTCAACAAAACATCCAGATTTATAAGACAGAATGTGATGGAAAATGTATTAATGGAACTACATTTGTAAGAGTACATGGGTCTGCTCACCTGTAATTAGTTCATGGATGCTCTGCTCTATTCCTTGTGACACCAGCAAATTTAATGTGGCAGCCTCAGTCTTTCTTATTTAGCCACTAACAAGTTTGTACATCAGATACATGGAACAGCTCTTCAACATACTACTGACTCCTTGAGCATAAACTTCATGAAGCATCGTAGCATCAATACTTACGCTCTGTGAACGCAGAAGGTGTTTCTGAATTTCTGTGTTTAAAAAAATGGCATTTTACATTTATAAGAAAGGAGAGATGTTTACAGTGCTGGATAGTGTGTATTCTTAAAAAGAATTAAGGGCTAAATCTTGAATTCAGACTGAGATGTTACCCATTCAAAGCTGTCACTGAAATCAGTGTGCCAGATAATGAACTTAATTGTTTTCAGGCAAATTTCCATTGGATTCAGTTAGGAAACAAGACCTGTAAAGTTTGACCCAGCAACCATTTCGCTGCAATAAAAACTTGTCAAGATCTGCGTGAGGTTTGTCTTCACCGTAGCATATTAGCAAAAGCACTCATTTAACTTACAACTTATAAAACCTAACTCAGCCTCAATATCCTTGGAGATTAGTGAAGCATCATATGAAACATCACGTTACTTAAAAATAAACATGTCTGTAAAACGAACTGAGGTGCAATCAGCTGAACAAAGGAGCAGATGCTGCTATAATGGATAGTCCTGCTCAGACCTGTCCTCATCGCTCTTGTTTACGCATTCCCAATTTCCTCAGGTGGGTGCTGATGCTCCTCTTATCTTGTGCTCAACTTGCCCAGGGAATTGTATAGTGGAAAACTAACCCACAAAAGAGTACAAAATATTCCGTCAGTTCAGTTCTCTGAAATAGATCAGCACAGTCTCACATGAGTGCTGGTAAAAAGAAGGGGTGGAAGGGGACAGCAGAAGAGAGGAGAAGACTGGATTATCTCTTCCAATAGCAGATGCTTGTGCGAGTTGTTTGACTGCAACGTCCGACTGCACCTGAAGTGTCTGTTGTTGTTCCTCCTCCTCCTCTCTTCACTGCAGCTCAGACATAGGGCCTTTGATGTCAGTGGAGTTATTTTGGTGCAAACTGGGCGTGAAGGGAAAACAAGCTGCGATGTCCTACATAGCAGTCTTCTGGCAGAGGTACTGATAGAACTGAGGAGTCCTGACTCAGAGCCTCGACGTTTCGCATTCACAGAAATTTTTTCTCCAAAGGTTACACCACACAACAGCTTTTTGCCCTTATTATTTCGATGCCCTGGCAATCGGTCTTTGCATCTGTTGCAGCTCTCCTCTTTATCAGGAGTATAAATACAGCAGAAGACAATATCCAGGATACTACCAGTGATCAGAAAATAACTACAGCTTTACAAAAGAAATTATTACCTTGTTGTACTTTAATGGAAGGAAGCTACTGACAGTGGGGTGTTTCACTTTGTTCTCTCCGTGTTTTTTTTTTTTTTTTTCACATAATGCAGCCTCTCAACCAACTTTTAAAGGTTTGTGGTAGCAAAGTAAACTTAAAGCCTTCTTTTCTCCTCCACTGGCCACAGCCATGTCCAAAGAGGGTTCAGGGCAAAATGTTCCTCCTCCAGTCTGGTCAGACTTCCCTATGGCATCTAAATCTCTCCTTATCCCATGTCATCAGTCACCATGAGGTCTTGTAATTCCTGCTGAAGAGTGGCACCAGGGTCCAGGTCCTCAGATTATGGAGGTTCCTGACCTTTAGCAGAAAACCTGGACTGTGCATGTCCCAGAACATGCAAGACACCAGAGCAAGGCCCTAAATGGTTGGGATTTGCTAATGGGCACTTGAGCAGAGGGCTTTTCAGAAAGCCACTTGGCCTGAGCAAGGGCTCTCTATCCCTACTTGGTCAACCAGCTGGGTTCTCAAAGCCTGTTCCACTGAGCCTGAAAAATGCTGGGGTCAATAGGATCCATGGAGAAGGGTCCTTCAGGCTTTCTTAAGTCTGCTCAAATCTCCAAGAGAAGAATTTTTCTCTGCCAGAAAGCAGGTGATACATTTCTCAGAGATGCTCCTCCTCTCCAAGGTGTCGCAGGAGCACGTATTGTGATCCACCTACGGCAGGCGTAAGTAATTCTTCCCTCTGAGGGTGGTGAGGCACTGGCACAGGTTACCCAGAGAAGCTGTGAATGCCCCATCCCTGGAGGTGTTCAAGGCCAGGTTGGATGAGGCTTTGAGCAACCTGGTGTAGTGGAAGGTGTCCCTGCCCATGGCAGGGGGGTTGGAACTAGATGATCTTTGAGGTCCCTTCCAACCCAAACCATTCTACAACTCTATGATTCTATGATATGCGATTCAATGGAAAAAGAATGACAATAACCCAAACACCACAATCTTCCAGAGTCTAGAGCTTGTCCTCCTAACCTGAAGATCTCATAGGCCACACCTCAAATACTGTGTTCAATTTTGGGCCCCTGCTACAAGAAAGACATTGAGCTGCTGGAGCATGCCCAAAGAAGAGCAATGAAGCTGGTGAAGGGTCTAGAGCACAAGTCTTATGAAGAGCAGCTGAGGAAAGATGGGCTGTTTAGCCTGCAGAAAAGGAGGCTGAGGTAGACCTTATCGGTCTTTACAACTACCTGAAAGGAGATTGTAGCAAGGTGGGTGTAGGTCTCTTCTCCCAAGTAACAAGTGATAAAACAAGAGAAAATGGCCTCAAGTTGTGTCAGGGGAGGTTTAGATTGGGTATTAGGAAAAATTCCTTCACCAAAAGAGTTATCAAGCCTTGGAACAGGCTGCCCAGGGAAGTGGTTGAGTCACCATCCCTGGAGCTATTTAAAAGACATGTAGATGCAGCACTGAGGGACATGGTTTAGTGGTGGACTTGGCAGTGTTAGGTTAACAGTTAGACTCAATGATCTTCAAGGTCTTTTCCAACTTAAATAATTCTATGATTCTATGATCTTCTGCTCCAGTCACCTTATCTCCAAACCTGCGTACTGTCTGGCTTTCTCTTATCACACCAAAGGAGGCTGACCCATGTTTTTCCACACCCCATCATGTTTAGGCTCAGGGAAAGGCACGCCCTTCCTCCTGCCACATGAACCAGAACTCCAGAAAAGCTGTAACAAAGTCCACATCCTCCAATACAGTTATGAAAATGCCACTAAGCCAGTCATGGTCACCAAGGTATGAAAGTGATAGACACTAGGTGAGGATCCAGCCTAGACAGATCCCATCAGAGCAATGGGCTGAGTGGACCTTTGGTCAGACTCAACACATCTGGTCCTGTGTTTTTATGCAGTTTGTACAATTATCAGCCTTCCAGAAAAGACTGAGTGAATGAAAATTTGCCACATGATGGTAGAAAGCTGTTTGCTTTCTCCTCTCCACACTTATCTAGACATTTTATTGATCTGATAAGAATATTTATTATGGGGAGTGGTCTTGAGAGACAGATGTAAATACGTTGTTGTAAGCATGTAGTTTTGTGTAAATTTCAATACAACACATGTAGTAGCCTTACATCTCCTGATGTTACCCCCAAATCATCTCACTTATCTTTTGCCTACAGTCAAAGCACTTCTGTCTCTTGGCCAGTCCTGCTTGGTAACCAAGGGTTGGAACTCTGATAGGGTCCTCATGAGTATTTGGTACACGAAGAAGGCCTGGACATGAGGAAAAAGCCCTGGTGTTCTGCAAACACGAGAATGAGAGCATGCTTTACTTGTTCAAAAGAGAACAGGGCTGCCATCATAGTTCACAATTCCCACCAACCCTCCCACGTTCAAGCAGAGAGCTGCTCACACAGCCACTCTCCGTGCAGCGTAGAAAATAACTCCTTCCCCCAAAGGCAGCTTTACAAGTCTGCCAGCAAGCACCAGGTAATGGACACCAAGAGCGAGAGTCTTGCCATTATTTGCAGCAACACCTTGGCACTCCAGCTCTGCCAAGTGCTGCACATTGATTTAGGATTTTATTAGTTAATGCAGATCTTCCATCTGTGAGGCTGTGCAAACTTGTGACTTTTACACCTAAGGTGCTGGAGTTGGAAGACGGTAGCCCAGCCGGCAAGGCAGATTAAAGAGCGAGCCAGCGACATTCCACCTAGGATGCCTGCTGTGAATTCACTTTTTTCTTTTAAGAAGTTATAAGAGGAAACATTTGCAGTGTGTCTCAGTGACATCTCTGGGAACAATACCCACTGAGCCCCTTCCCCACTGCTTCTTAAAAAGTCACTACCCACCCTTATGTTTGGAAATCTGTTTCTAAGCAGCTTTACCTCATTTCAGACAAATCTTACATTAACGGAGCTCCAACATCCCCAGCAGCAAAGTTATTAACACATTCTAGGTCACTTCCCCAGACCATGTTTTCCTCCCCAATCCTAACTAGTTGCTCTGTGTAATAGCACATTGCAGAGCACCAAAACAGCCTTAGTCTCTCTTTGTTTCCAATCGGAACAAGGCTCTTTTGATTTCATATTTAGCTCATGTCCGCCAAAAAGCAGCAGGTACTCTGATACTGGATAGAATAATGCACGGCCCCAATTTACTAATACGATATTATAAATTGGAATTAGAAATGTGGATCATAGCTGATGTCACTTCAATTCACATCATGCAGATATCATCAAAACAATGCATCTTCCGTGAAATAATTCAATATCCTCAAGTAGCAGGAAAGGGACTATTTGCTTATAACATGCACCTCTCCTTTATTTTAATATAACATTAAATATGCACAGTTAAGCACTCAAAAGTCAGGAAATGAGAAATGCAAGGCTCATAGAGCTTTAACTCTGCCTCCTTGAGGATATTAATTATGTTGTCATCTTTTATCAGATCATTGCATACTGTTTCTTAAATAATCTTTTTCCACAACCTTTCACATATCTGTATGTTCCAGAACAGCCTGGGATGGCTCTGCTAGAGACCACAGCAATTTACACCTACAAGAAGACAAGTCCAGGGATTCATGTTTCAATTCTGCCTTCAACTTCCTTGGCTTCCCAGAGTTAAAATGCGCAACTTAAAATGTTAAAATACCGCTTGCGTTTCGCTGCTGTTCATCCCGAGATGGAAGCAGCGCTCCCAACACTGCAATCTGGTGCTGTCTGATCTCAACACTTCAGGTTTCGTGAGATTCTCGGAGAGCCGCAGTCCCTCTGCTCACACCCGGAGAAGGATGTGCTCGGACACTGGACAGTAATTTTGGGTAGTTTCCCAATATTCACAGTGCTGCTGTTATAGATGAGAAGGCTGTGAAGGCATCAGACCCTTTTTGTTTGTGAATCTCCCTGCGCGTTGGGGAACGGACTCAATTCAGGGTTATACTGGAAAGGGGAGTTTTTAAAGAAAAGTCATTTTCAGGCTTCCCTCAAAACATTAGAAGTAGTCATCAGTTATCTCAGCATCACACACATGTGAAGGCGTAGTTACGACCTTCAGCTGATCTTCCACTGCTAAACCAGTGGGACAACATAGTAAATGGGGTTCTCATAAGTTACTGGACCTTTTAAACGCTCTTCTTTGCAATATTTTAGTGATTGTTCTGCAAGCTCTTTTTACTGCTGTGCTGTGTGGCTCCCAGTGAGAGGCAAAATGACTTCTTATTTCATTTAGGCTGACCTTTTTCTTTTAGGAAAATTAATATGACTGAAGACATGCCTCCAGGCATATTCAGGCTGCATTTAAAGTGCCCTGCAAGAACACTCTTAGTAATGTTGGTGAGATCACGCACCCCAACCATCCACCCAGAGACAATTTTAGGGTGCCTGTAAGAGTGAAGCAGGAGTTCAGTCATCTGGTACCCTGAGGACAAGGACTTCCAGGTCTAAAGAGATTCCCCAGAGAATTCACCTGGACCAAACTCTTGCCTGAACCCTGTTTGAAAAATCCAGGCTCTACCTAGAGTAGTAAATTGGCTTGGGTATGGAAAGTCCCAGGAAGTCCTCTATTGCCTCTGGCTGCTCATGACTGAGTCCGTACATTATGGATCTGATAGCTTGCACAGCAAGGACACTCAAGCCTTTAAAAGCTACCTCCAAAGAAGACAAAAGTACCACACAGAGTGGCTCAGTCTTGGGGAGGCCTTTACTTTGTCTGTGGTATAACATGGACAGGACCAAGGATCTCTGAATCCAGTCTTCAGGTCTTAAATATGAATGCAGAGGTGCCCCTAACACCATCCTATTGGCAATCTCCAGGAGTTCTTGAAAATCTTGAAGACCTTGAAGTCCTTGAAGACCTTGGCCAGCAGGTCAAGGGAGGTGATTCTGCCCCTCTGCTCTGCTCTCGTGAGACTTCACCTGCAGTACTGTGTTCAGCTCTGGGGTCCCCAACATAAGAAGGACATGGAGCTGCTGGAGCAAGTCCAGAGGAGGGCCACGAAGATGATCTGACGGCTGGAGCACCTCTGTTATGAAGACAGGCTGAGAGAGTTGGGACCGTTCAGACTGGAGAAGAGAAGGCGTCAGGGTGATCTTATAGCAGCCTTCCAGTACTTAAAGGGGACCTGTAAGAAAGCTGGGGAGGGGCTTTTTACAAGGGCATGTAGTGACAGGACAAGGGGCAATGGCTTAAAACTAAAAGAGGGGAGATTTTGATCAGATATAAGGCTGAAATTTTTTACAATGAGAGTGGTGAAACACTGGAACAGGTTGCCCAGAGAAGTTGAGGATGTTTCTATCCCTGGAAATGTTTTAGCCAGCTTGGATGAGGATTTGGACAACCTGGTGTAGTGGAAGATATCCTTGCCCACAGCAGCGGGGCTGAAACTAGATGATCTTGAAGGCTCCTTCCAACCCAAACCATTCTATGATTCTATGAAAAAAAGCAGCGTAGATCTTCCCCTACAGCCACTGCAGACTGCTGCTTGGTCTAATAAGGGCCGGCCCTATTAGCAGAAACAGATTTTCACTTTCTAGAACAAAGATGATGACAAATCTGAATCCACAGACAAGGCAACCTTTAGAGAACAGCAATTATAAGTAAGCACTTTCCTGTTTGCTAATAGCACATACTCATAATGAACCTCACTCTATGAGATTAATAAGCCAGAGGCATGTGTCTGTCAGACTCAGTACTAAGTAACACAGAAAGCACTTAGCTAGTCAAGAAATAAAGGTACTACACGAAAGCTTTTCAATTCAGAAATACTGTATATATAGTAAGAAGTGTTAGCAAGCAACAAGCGAAGAACAAAGGTGAGGAAGATGAAGGGAGAGGAAGACATGCTGGCAAATAAAAAATAATAAATTTAAAGCGTAATCAGAAAAATGGAGAAGGAATAGAGGAAAACATAGTCCAGTCCTTATATGACACTACTTTAAATGAATGGCCCAGATTTCTACCAGTAAACAAAATGATCCTGGAGGCCAGCTGGTCCAGCTAAAAGTCCAGAGCTTTCTGTGTAGAGCACTCATTGATTTGGACCAAAACCATGACAAGGAACCCCAATAACAATTTCACAGTATGGAATATCTCAGGATGTCGCTCAAGCTCAGGGCTGCTGGTATAGACAGAGATGTGGAGTCCAGCTGGATAAGGCTGATCCTGTGAAGGAGCGGCACAGAGGGGAATGGTGTCTCTATGCTGTGTGCCTCATTGCACGGCAAAGCGAGTCCTTGTCTCTTAGCTTTCCCTGTAGCTAATCCTTCAAGAGCAAAATTGGCCAGATACTACAGCAACCATCGGCAGGGATAAGTCTGAAGACAGAACGTAGCTTCTCTTCATTGCTATGAAGAAAGGATGAGACAGTAGCATAAGCACTGCCTATCTCCCTTCTCCTTGAAAGGGGAAATTCATCCCTAAATCAGAAAAAGAATCTGAGGAGCGAACAAAAAGCAGCCTCCTTGGCTTTTTTTTTGCATTTATTTAATCCCTTCCCTGTCCTTAGTGGCCTCACAGAAGAAAACCAGAACACTCCAACCCAGAGCCCAGTGTTTTGCGCCTTTTGATGGCTTTAAACAGCCAATCCTCTGACACACACAGAACAAACAAATCGATACTGAATACAGTCACCACCTGAGTTCTGCACACCTTTATGCTTGTTCCCAAAAGGCCAGTGTTACCGTAAGAGTTACAGAGCTTTTGCTGAACGTAAGGATTACGGTTTCTTTCTTCTTATCATAAATCGAGCTGATCCTACAGACTTTGTCCTTTTCTTTCAGTATAACTCTTTTTCCACAGGAGATAATTAAGAGAAGCGCTGCTAATTCTCCCTCTGTTACTATTAACAGAAGGATGAAATCCGTTTCAAGTCCTCATTTGTCAACGCTGCTTCAGGCCACCAGAGAAAGAAGCAAAACCCTGCCTGATGCTAACACCATACTGAGCACAGTCACAGAAGCTGAAACTAGAACCACATTGATGGAAGGAGCCACAAATAAGGTCACTGAAGTACTCCTGCCTTCTTCCCTGACACACTAAAAATGTACAACCTCTGTTCTGAACGTCACATGTTGAAACTGGTCCTTCCCGTTGCTGAAACATACTGAGAGTTTTGTACTTTTTGTAATAAAATGTGTTCAACACTGAGGACCACCAGCTGCAGGTTAAAATATCCATTGATCGATTAACACAGCAAGGAAAACCATGTAGGCTTGAGATGGATGGAGTATATCTCAGTCTTTAAAGAGGGAGGCAGAAGACCAATCCATCTATGGACTGGATTCTATGATCCCATGATTCTATGATACGGAAAAAGCACTATGGGCTCAGTAACCCTGTTCAAACCCTGTCAATAGGAGTGCCAGAACATTATAGGTAATTCCTCACAATGCTGCTAAGGTCCTCAAAAATTGAGCACATTGCAGTCTTTGTCTGAAGCAAACACCCCAAATTAATGATTATTCAGTCTCTCCCAATCACCATTTGAGAAGCTAATTGGTACTGCCCACACAGTTGTTTTAGCAGTTTAAATGAAGTGACATTCAGAAACAGAGCCCTCCATTAATACAATGTTAGAACAAACCAACTACAGAACGGCAACCTCAACTCATCCATCGTGTCTGGGGCTTTCAGCACACATGGGGCACAACAGCCACCAAAAGAAGAGCTGGGCTACCGTAAAGTTGCTTTTAGGATGAACTAATAATTTCATTTTATGATGGTACAAATTCTTTTGGATTGTTCAATATTACTTGGGAACATCTCGTCCTTCTCTACGGACTGAGTTTCCATACAGATGTGGATAGAATTGTATATTTTGCACTTAATGATGAGTACAGAAAGAACTCTCTTCAGGAAAGGCACATAACTTACAGTCTTTGAAAATTAAATATTAATACTTCTGCCTCCTTTTTGTTTCACAGTGCCTTCGCAAGGCCTGATCCCATCCCTCTGACTTCCATAGGAGCTGAACTGCTCCCTACAGAGCATCTCTACAGGGATGGCAAAATTAATCCCACTTTTTTTCCCCTCCTCTGGTTGTCTCTTCATTGAATATTTAAGGAATAGACCACATGGAGAGGACAGCAGCGTCTCACCCTCATGCTGAACTTCGAGGTGTCATTAAGAATAATACACAGGCTCTTCCTCCATGGTGAGCCTTGGAACCCCAACAAAAAGCTACAATTTATATTTTGTAAATTATAAATGAGGAAGAGTGCATGGTTGTAGGAATAGCTGACAGCATCTGGCAGCCAGGTGAGGTCAAAAGCAGTTAGATGCTCAAAATATTACTCCTCCAAAAAGGCAGCTGCACAGCCTCTGCAGATTTTTTGCTCCCTAAGGGGTGGGTTGGATGCCGTTACATATGAGGTGACTTGTCATATGGTTGATTTTAAATAAGTGTAGATATGTGCATAAGATTAACTGCATTACAGCAAGCTTTCGGGGAGTTTCAAATTACCATGACAACCCTGGTTTTATATGCAAGATGATTTTATATATATAGCGGCAAGGGTGGGCCCGGCTCGTGTCAGGATAATGAAGACTGATGGGTCTCTGCCCTGAGGAACTTACAAACTGAACTAGGCAACACCGAGCACGGAGCATGTGTACACTCTTAACTTAACAGGGGCAGTTAAGAGTGTACACATACGGGTAGAAAACAGACCACAAGTATTTTCTGCAATGATTTAAAAACTCAGCCCGATGAAACCACAGTATGCAGACGTGATTATCTTTTACCAGGAAAAACAGTGAAAAAAATCCATCCCTTCCTCTAAATAATGCTGATCAATGACATTTGTCTCCCACAGCCCCACAAAAACAGTTGAGTCTTGCACCGTGTTCTGGAGACTGTTTATTCCCCTTGAGAGCAAGGTTTGGTTGGAGATTTCAAAAGCAACGGGAGCACATTGCCTGTAGCTTTCCATCCAAGGGACACACAGACGGGGAGTCGCTGGCCTCCACTCTAGGTATGCAGCGCAGATAAAAAGGGGTTATCTCCCAGGCAGGGAAATCCCAGGCCATTTCAATAATTTATATATGAGCTCAGCTGAATGAATCTGATACGAAATTGTCACCGTCTGTTGAACAAACTGTGTTGAACTGTTGAACAAAGGGATATTTTCGCATCTGGCACTACACAACAGAGGCCCCATACGAGCATCTGTGCAAAGCCGGGATTTGTAATTGTGTTTCATGGCAAGCCTTTCTCCTGCTATTTCACTGCTCAAACTATGTCTATTACCCAGTCTAACTTCAACCAAAAAGCTATTCTTGCTAATACCATGTGTAAAGGTAACCTAATAATTTTTTTTTTTTTTTTCCTGCAAAGGACTATTATAAGAAACCCTCTTTTGTAGGGAAAATCACAGTCTTTATGTTCACCGATTCCTGCATTTCATAAAACGCACCTGAGACTGCTCTGTGGCCCAGAGGCTAAATGTTATGACACAGCCCACATCCATCCTATTAACCTCTCTTGGGCCCTGAAGACGAGTTTCCACGTGCAGATTGCATACTGGGAATGATTCTTGGCCTGCGTTGGCTTGTACACCATGGCCAGGAATTGCCCGGGATGATGCCAGCCGGCCAGCGAGCCCCGTGTGCGCCAAGGACACGCTAACAAGTCACCGGTGTGGATAAAGGAGCTTCTGCACTTGCAAATGTTGCACGGTAAGATTTAATATAAAAGAAAAGGTTTAGGCTGTGCTTTATGCACTAACTTACACTGGCTTTCTTTTACACTCCTTATGCACCAACAATGTCTGGATATTATAAATAACGGTATCTTAACTCCTCCAGATGATGTCTTTTCTGGATGCTATTTTTTTCCACTAATATGTTAAACTATTGAAACATCACTACACTGGGTGGAGGGGTAGGGAAACTGGGAGTAAAACTATTTTCAAACTTAGCTATTTCTTCTGTCTGTAATCATGGATCTGTTCTGCTTTTCATTTCTATGTACATCTCTCGGTATCCAGGCAGTTTTTCTACCCATCTGCCATGAGGAGCTGCAGTTCAGAGAACGATTTCAGTTTAAGATGGCTGCTCTCATAGAAAAGAAACACATACTGTGTCCTACCTTGATATCTGGACTTTCTGTCTCCTTTTCCTTTCATCTGAAAGCAAAATCCTTCATTCTCAAAGGATGTGGTTGCTCTTTATCTGTGAGCAGATGTAGCAGCTATGAAAGGAGGCTGCTCCAGCTCCTCCAGAACTCATTTTTTGGCTGAAGGAACTACAAAGGGTAATTCTAAGACTTCTGTTATTTACAGACTTACTGATCTTAACATCTTGGGATCACTTGTGCCTCCACTCATCTTCTTTAAGAGAAAAGCAGAGCGCTTTTTTTCCCCTCAGAGGTTCCTGACATCAAATACAGAGACAATGTCTCCAAAATCGCTGGTGTTTGCCTCTACTTTCTGTAGCTGCTGTAAAACCTGAGACTACAAAGGACCCTGTAAAGTTTGCAGCCAGGTCTGCCCAACCCTTCGACCTGATAATACAGACTATACTAAACTTTATACATTTTACTGCACTGCAGGTGCAGGTTGAGAAGGCAGAGCGGTTCAAAATGCATCTCCGACGTCGCAGCATGGAAACGGCTCCTGAGAGACGGAGAAACTCTTTGAAAATAGCTGCTTGATTCATTAAGAAAAACAGCAGTGTTGACACATCCCCCACATCTCATCCCACCCATAGATTCATTACAGACACAAGAGAGATGCAGGCTCTGAAGAACCAAATTCCTTCCTCCACCTTTCTTCCCCATTAAGTCTCTTGCTGCATTTTATCTGTAACTTCAGCAACAGCTTGAATTACTGTGTAACTTGACAAGGTGATTTATCATAGCTCATTGTATTTTTCTCAGAACATCCCAAGCAGATGATATTATGATAAAAAGGGGCAAAAAAATAAGATGTAGTCATTGTATATGACAAAAGCTCATTATTAGGGCACCACAAGACAGAAAAAGATGATTTGGGGCAGATAACGACATCCGGTGCTGAAGATATATAAAAAAAGAGAAAACCAGGCAACAGAATAAGCAGAGTATTATAAAAATAGGACTAGGAAGGACCTCTAACCCATCCTTCTGCCTGAAGGCAGGCTCAGCTCTACCTATGTCAGACCCGACAGATGTTTGCAAGTGATCGTCCCCAGTAATAATAATGCGCTACGCTAAGTAATCATTTGCAGAAACATCAGTAGAATTATGAAAAGCCACACACTGTGCCATAACTGCTGATTAAACTAAATTTAAGAAGGAAGAAATGGCTTGCCATATTGCAAAGGAATAAAAAACCCCTTGGTGATATAGAAAGAGCTGACTACATGTATTCAGGGGGCTTGGGGAGGGGGACTAGGAAAGAAGGTATTTGCTTTCTCTCCAGAAGTATCTCTGCGTTGGAATATTATTCTCCTCTGAGCTTGCTTTGAGACAGCACATGTTCATTACATCAATTTGCAGCAATACTTAGAGATAACAATACTGAATAACTGGGTCTTCAATATAAGATTAAAATGTTTTTCTGTTTTATGCATCCATCTAGAAGAGCTTCAAAATACCAGAGAGAAAGATGAGAATTCTGAAAATGTCTTTAGAATCCCAGAAGTTAGGAGGGCAAGGTGGATTTGAGCTTACATCTCAATGGGTTGGCTTATTTATTTCAGGCATCAGTGTGAAAGCAAGTTCCAGCTTTATCCGTTAGATCAGATACAGAACACAATGGTTTTCATCTTATGACCCTGACAGATAGTTTGAGTCTATCTTTTATGAAAAGCTGGAAAATTACAGAGCTACATGTGAAGAAGCACTTTAAAAAGTGTAAAGTAGAAGAGTGGGTAGGTGACCTACAATGCACGGTCTTCTTTTAGTGCTTATTTCACTGATCAGTAGGGAGAGAAAAATAGCTCTTTTCTTGAGCCACTGGTGAGTCAGAATGAAAGAAAACAAACCCACTGCCCCACACCCTATCTGAAAGCCATAATGCTTGAAGATGCACAAGCACAAGTACAGGCTGGGCAGACAATGGATTGAGAGCAGCCCTGAGGAGAAGAACTTGGGGGTGTTGGTCGATGAGAAGCTCAACATGAGCTGGCAATGTGTGCTGGCAGCCCAGAAAGCCAACCGTGTCCTGGGCTGCATCCAAAGCAGTGTGGCCAGCAGGTCAAGGGAGGGGATTCTGCCCCTCTGCTCTGCTCTCATGAGACCCCATTCTGCTGCATTCAGCTCTGGGGTCCGCAACACAAGAAGGACATGGAGCTGCTGGAGCGGGTCCAGAGGAGGGCCACAAAGATGATCCGAGGGCTGGAGCACCTCTGCTATGGAGACAGGCTGAGAGAGTTGGGGTTGTTCAGCCTGGAGAAGAGAAGGCTCCGGGGTGATCTTATTGCAGTCTTCCAGTACTTAAAGGGGGCCTACAGGAAAGCTGGAGAGGGGCTTTGGACAAGGATATACAGTGATAAGACAAGGGGCAATGGCTTTAAACTGAAAGAGGGCAGATTTTGATTAGATATAAGGAAGACATTTTTCCCTCTGAGGGTGGTGAGGCACTGGAACAGGTTGCCCAGAGAAATTGTGGCTGCCCCATCCCTAGAAGTGTTCAAGGCCAGGTTGGATGAGGTTTTGAGCAACCTGATGTAGTGGAAGGTGTCCCTGCCCATGGCAGGGGGGATTGGAAGTATGTGAGCTCTAAGGTCCCTTCCAACCAAAACCATTCTATGATTCTATGAAGTAGCCCTGTGTCAGGGTCAATATGTCACCTGAATTCAGCTTCAAGCCTCAACGGTGTCCATGTAGCACTACAACAAGATAATCACAGAACTACTGGTATAACCAATTTGAGACTGCTTCATAAGCCACATCCTCCATTTCATGATACCAGTTTCATGTTGGCATAATTCACTGAAGCCAATATAGCTCCACAAAATGAAGAAAGAGGGCACAGAAATATATAATCCATGTCTAGTAGTATCTCCTGTAGGTTAAGGTTGGCCTGCCCTGATATGCCAGAGTGCAGGTGACAAGTATGAGAGAGGACAAACTTGACAGCTCTTCCTTACTGAAGTATGTGGAATATATTCTCTAAATGAGTAAGACATGACCAGGCTTCAATTAAAACAGAAGTAACATCTTTGATATTTGCCCTGAGTGCTCAGTATTACGTAGCTCTCCCACCCATTTTCAGTCATATATCTTGCTTTCTGCCTCATGCATTCCTGTATCATTTGACCAGACCCACATTCCCATATTATCTTTGACCTGCCAATTATTACTCGGAGATAATTCAAAGGTTCCCAGGTTGACTGAACTATTTCTGCACCTGGAGGCAGTTATTTGACATCATCAAGGTTTATTTTTCATCCCTTGCTGTAGGTACTGAGCCACAAACCTTTCTTCAGTCAGAATTGTCAGGTAGCTCTGCTGCAGAGAAAACACTTTTCTGTGATCCGAGTCAGCAAAGAGCTGCAGCACACCCATGCAGTGAATGCCTCACATACATCCTAATCAGTACAAAAAGACATGTTAAGACTCTGTAATAGGCACTTAGAAAGACAGAAGTGTAGACAGGAGACATTTTTTGCCCTACATCTAGCAAATACTTTTTTTGAAGTGTTGGGTTAATACAGAATTTTTTTTTTTTTTTTTCCCTCTCCTGTCCCTAAACTCTTTTGGAGGATTTCTGTAAGGAATAAAGGACTGGTCTCTGGCCTAGAGATCAACTGTCATGGTCCTGCTTAAGCACATGCAACCAAATAACCCAGAACAAGTGGCCACATCCAAACTTTGGTTTGATACTTGGCATGTGCTGACTCTCAGACCATGTAGTTAATCTGGTGAAAACTGTGTCAGAGGCTTTACTAAAAGTGCTGGTCCAACATCTAAACCCATGCCCTGGCTGTACTTAGCTTACTAATATCGATGTAGTTTCTTAGGCTACAGTTAAAGCATATTAAAATGCTGTGGGTTTGAGAAATTCAGCTCTGCCAGGATGTGGTTGCTGGGGTTGATTCACAGACGAGCTCAGCTCACCGCTGCTGGAAGCCGGTGATCGTTCCTGGTGGTCAGCTCAGCTCCTTTGGGTCTTCATGTCCATTTTATTGAAAGTGGATTGCCAGAATGTGCTGCATATGCTAAACATAATTAAAGCTTCTTTCTTCAATTAAAATCTTTGTCTCTGCCTAATAAGGCAGACTCTGGTCAAAACTCAGCATAATGTAGAGAAATGCATCTGCGAATGGCTAACATAATTCTTGTGCAAATGTAGGTCTTGTGAATTTGATTTCTTTCCCTTACACCTTTATATTTGTAAGGTATTCCCCTCTGAGCTGTGGCAGGTGAGACCACTGCGGTGGAGCTGAGGCAGTGTGCCGGCTGTGAGACACACACTGCTCTCCCTGGCTAAAATGCCATACTTCTGTCTTTCTCCATTCTTATTTTCTTTCACTCTAAAGGAGACGATGTGCAACTAAAAGAATCCGATACCTTCCATACTGAAAACATCACAGTCAGCTGCAGGATTCTGGGCGCTCTCTGAGGCTCATGTCCTCAGGCCTTTCTCCACTTTTATTTGATTTTTTGATGATTTGGTTCCTTATCACTGTTAATAGAAATGGAATCAAAATGTCTTAATTATGGAATGCGCCTGAATTAAAACACCAGGAACAAAACCAGTTTAGGAAAAGCCAGAGGGAACTGTGTCCTTTAATCAGCTGGTTTATTAATAATGTAATAAATTCTCTCAAAGTCCTGTCAGGGCTCACGACTCTCTGATGGAAGATTTTGCTGGAGGGGTGTGAAAGGATCTTGTGCTCAGTCAGCCAAATTACGCTTGGGGCACTCGCTGGACTGCTATAGAAAAACATTTAAAACCAGGCTTTGTGTCACCTTCAGGTTGGAGATATTTAAGCCAAACATAAATAAATGATTGCAAAGCCCATGTGAAATAAAACCATAAAATAAATACACCATGGGAGCTAGATACTTCTTTTGGTCCACTTTCAGATCAGCATACTTTCAGGGATGTTCATGATGTACTTCTGATTTACCCTAATTAAAGTGAAATTAGGAGGTGGCCATTTGTAAATCTACTTTTTCAAGATCGTGCAAGAATGGAAAAGGAAAAATTTTGAAGAAAGCACTTGTCTAAAAGCTTACTATATGTACACCTGTTTATCGAAAGCTTTTCTATAGCAACCATCAACAAAGGGTTTTTAGAGCAACTGCATCACTGCACATAAATGCTGGAATTCATTATATTTTCTTTGGAAAAATTATTTTTTGTCAGAAAATGGCAAAGCTGCATCTTAATGAAATATTCTAGCTTTCCTAAGAAATCACTAATTTTAAACTCCACTTTTGGGTTCTTCTACTCTCCTGTATGCATTAGAATGATATTCATCTTTGTCTAGCTCTTTTTCCCCACCTTTTTCCTCTCTTATCATCAAAAATAATACCAAGGAAATAAAAGATGAGCAATGAAATAATGAAAAAGTATCAAAGAATTACATCTTTTTTAATTGTATTATAGGACAAAATAGGGAAAAATAAAGTAAAGACATGGTGAAATGTAATTTCTTCAAAACTTGTTTCATGAACATTTCAATGGAAAGAGTAGAAATTCCATTTCATTTCTGTAAAAACAACTTTAAAATGCCAACATCTTCATAATTTCCCCTGCTTTCCACCTCCCTCCTCCAAATAACTCAGCTAAGAACTCACAGATTAAAAAGATTTATATTACAGAATATACCAGATACATGGAAAAAAAAAAAAGATATATCTATATATACATACACACACAGACAATGGACATTTCTGACCATCTCTGGTCATTTCCAATCATACCTAAGTTTCTGGCTATGGATTTTCTCTTTCTGTTATTAAGTTGATGAATTTATTTCATTTCAAGAATTCAATGGCCTTGAGGAAAGCATGGCAGACAGCAGGTGCCCTAGTTTCTCACGAAAAGCGTGGTGCGAACCATGTCAGGAAGCAAGTTCAACCAGTGTTTCCTGAACTATACCAGGGAACAGATTCAAATTAAAATGAAAACCAGCAAAAACCTGACAAAAATCTTTCTTTACAGCAAGAGGAGTCTTCTGATCTGGTTTGTAGTATGGCCTTATCAACAACTGCTTTATACTGTAAGTCTAGTACTTAGCCATGTGTCATGGTTTTAACCCGGCTGGCAACTAAACACCACGCAGCCGCTCGCTCATCCTCCTGCGGGACAGGGGAGAGAATTGGAGGCGTAAAGGCAAGAAGATTCAAGGATTAAGACAAGAACAATTTAATAATTGAAATAAAATATTTTTTTAAAATAATGATAGTAATAATAATAGTAGAATACACAAACGAGTGATGCACAGTGCAATTGCTCACCACCCGCTGACCAATGCCCGTCCCGTCCCCAGCTAGTGATCCTGGAGGAGAGAAATCCCGAAACCACAGTCCCAAAGGAGAGAGAGAGAACCTCCCAGCCAACCCTCGTTTATATGTGGAGCAGGATGTTGCATTGTACAGAACATCCCATTGGCCAATTTGGCTCCAGCTACGATCCCTTCCAGCTTCTTGTGCTCTTGCCCACTAGC
Source organism: Tauraco erythrolophus (assembly GCF_009769465.1). Classification (NCBI taxonomy): domain Eukaryota; kingdom Metazoa; phylum Chordata; class Aves; order Musophagiformes; family Musophagidae; genus Tauraco; species Tauraco erythrolophus. Next base: position 70,184,599 of record NC_141466.1, read on the forward strand.
AAAACATGGGAAGTTGAAAAGTCCTTGATTTCTTAGCAACAACTAAAACCATCAGTGTGTTATCAACACTCTTCTCATACCAAACCCCAAAACACAGCGCCATTCTAGCTACTAAGAAGAAAACTAACTCTATCCCAGCCGAAACCAGGACACCATGGTATACAACTAGTCCCTGAGTCAAAAGTTGTGGCTGTCCCATACAAGACATGGACATGACACGGAGCACAAGTTAATGCTTATTGAAAGCTTTAATTTTTACTGGGAACATACATTCATTTTATGAGAAACATACTGCACAGAGCAATGTTTCATGGGTTTTCTCAAGAAAATTATACAAATTTACTACAGCTTTCCCTCCCATCCACAAATGACCAAAGCAGTACAAGCTCCTTGAACAACTTTTTTGTGAGCCCTAATTATTTACCTTCCTTTGTACAGGAGAGTTTCATGGACCAGTGTTTACTCCACTACGGAAACTTTGTTTATGATGATTAAATAGTGATCAGTTGCTGCACACAAAAAGGATACGTCATATTTCTGTTGCTAAACTATCACAGAAAGAGGAATTCATAAGCAGGTTCTCCAGAAAGGTATCTAGTGTCCTGTGAAAAATTTTAAACAAATCTGTCATTTTCTTCCCTACCTTAAAGGCCACCAAGATGGTTAGGGGCTTGGGGCACATCATACACAGGAGGGGCTAAGAATTGAGTTCATTCAACCAAGGAAATGGCTAATGGGACATCTTGCTGCTTTTTTAAACTATCTAAGGAGGGTACATGGAAGACAAAATCAGACCATTTTACAGGTGCAAAGTGGAAGGATGAGAGGCCGTAGGCACAAGCTGGAACATGGGAAAGCATTCTCACCATGAGGGTGGCCAGAAACTCATGCAGGGAGCCAGAGAGACTGTGGATCATAGAATCATAGAATCATAGAATGGTGTGGGTTGGAAGGGACCTTAAAGATCATCTAATTCCAACCTCCTTGCCATGGGCAGGGACACCTTCCACTACACCAGGTTGCTCAAAGTCTCATCCAACCTGGCCTCCAGGGAGGGGGCAGCCGTAACTTCTCTGGGCAACCTGTTCCAGTGCCTCACCACCCTCATTGTAAAAAAATTTCTTCCTTAAATCTGATCTAAATCTCCCCTCTTTCAGTTTAAAGCCATTGTCCCTTGTCCTATCACTACATGCCCTTGTCAAAAGTCCCTCTCCAGCTTTCTTGTAGCCCCTTTAGGTACTGGAAGGCTGCTATAAGATCATCTCAGATCCTTCTCTTCTCCAGGCTGAACAACCCCAATCCTTGCAGATACTAAAAATTCAACTGGACTGAGCCATGAGCAACCTAATCTAAAATGGACCTGCTCTGAGCACAGGCTTGGACCAGAGACATCCAGAAGTTCCTTCCAGTCTAAATTATTCCAAATTTCTACAATTCTAACGTTCAACTATCTTCACTTCCAGGAAATACCGTGTTAGATTTTGCCCAGTAGTTACATCTGACCACTGTCTTGTGCCATGTCTCTGTCAAAAAGACCGAAATGTTCCCTTTGTGAGATCTTTTCCATGTTTAAGCATTTAAGACTAATGGTAAAATCACCTCTCCCCTCACTCTTCATTTCTGTAAGCTGGAAACATTGAGTTTCAAGCCTCTTTGTTTACAACCACCTGCTACTTCTTTAACTGTCTAGGCAGTTGGACTAGATGATTGTTGTAGGTCCCTTCCAACTCAAACTATTCTATTGTTTTTACTATTCTATTCTATTCTATTCTATTCTATTCTATTCTATTCTATTCTATTTCATTGTCATTAATTTCATTTCCAAATGGAGCCAGAACTGAACAGAGGATATCAATAACTGTCTTAAAATCACATGTAAATACAAGATCCTTTACCTGTTTCTATTCAATACATCACTCATACTACATCTATTACCTTTGTGTCAAACATAAGGTAGCAGCTGGCTATACTAAACCATTTTTTGTTAGCTTCTGATCATTCTTCCGGGATATTGTCTCCACAATCTGTCTTCTTCATGAATGAACACCTGCACAATCTTTGTCTCAGCAAACTTTACATGACATCAACTCGTACCGAGAAGGTCAAGCTCTGTCAGGTACAAACAGCACAGAACCTCTTGGAACCACTGTGGCTGCAAAACATGGTGAAATTTAGTCCACAAGGCCTTGTTTTCAGTACAAGAGTTGAACATTTTCTGATTTCCACTCTTCCCACAGACATCATCTTATGCAGGATGCAGTCTCTGGGAGAATGTAACTCTCAGAGGGAGATAAACTAATGGCTTTTCTCAGTCTTCAAAACATTCCTTTCTACACATAGCAGAGATGCCGTCTAGGGTGAGAAAGGTAACCAAGTTTGCATTCAGGCACGAAAATGTATATGGGAAAAGTTCTAGCATACCTCCTAGGAAAGGGTGCTTTCACTGGGAAATAGTGAGGAGTGAAAAAGAGTCCCACTGAACTGTACAGAAAGCATTTTTTTATCACCACTTGCCTCATTCCTTTTCACAGACCCCTTTCTGCCCAGTTTCCTGCTGTCCTCTGAAGGCATAAAGAGTGTAGGACCTCCCAGAGCTCCTGATCCATAACCACCTTCTCCTTAATCACACATATCACCCTCCTGCTCCAGGAGCTGCCTAGCAGAAGAAGGTTTTGAGCACTCTCAACTGCTGGATCATTACAGCTCTGTGGACAAGGCGTGGGTTCAGCCCAGAGGAAAGGTTTGCCCAAGTTACTGACTCAAGCCAAAGATGGATGCACTTCAGTTTTCAGAAACACACATATGCAGCAATTGAAAGTCGGGGCTGGAAGTCACAGCATAGGTCTTCTCATCTGCGCCTATTGCAGGTTTGTCTTCCGTTTTTGTCCCTCAATAATCCTTTCTCAATCATTATAATGAACATTTCTACTGACTGCCTCTCAGTAATATCATTGCTCCCATGACTAAATCTGATCTCAGTAGCTTCACTGTTTCTTTGCCTCAAGTGCTATCTATTTTAGTCTTATAAATGGCCAATATAAAGACCTTGAATTAATTCTGATGGGCTTTTCTTTTTCCTTTTTCACAAAATGGAAGAGTCCATTCATATCAGGATAGAAATGGTCTTCTTAACGATTACATCCTTTGCAGTACTTCCTTCAAAAATGACATAATTCAGATGACTACACAGTCTGCAAGTCTTCCATGAATCAACTTGGGCACAACACCAAGCACAGTACATGGTTGCTCATTATGTCTTTTTCTTTAATAAAGTGTGTTTTTCAATTCTTCCACCTACCATTCCTGTGTTTCCTTGGTTTCCTACAAATAAACAGTACAGGGATTATGGACACTAATATTTATATCTCAAATATTTTTGTTTATAAATTTCTTGGGGCTTTAAAAGCTTGAAGTTATTTACAGAACTGGAAAAAAAAAAACAAACACACCAAGATGTCTAATCTTCTGTGGATATTTCTATCCCTAAAGGGAAAAATACTATGTAAACACACGGACTTTCATAATTTGTTACCCTATAAATGGTTCCTTAAAAGAAAGACATCAAAGACATTAAAAGTCAAACATAGATTATAAAATTTTCCATAAACCTGAACTAGTTGGGTTCCCGGAGTCTGAGCCCACCTAGAAAGTCCAGAACAAGTGAACCCTTCTCCAAAGAACAGTAATTTTTACTAGGTGTTATTTCTTGTACCTCCTCTTTCCTTATCTGCAAGGCTGCTTGATGCCTGACAACTCCCATGGCATCCAGGGAACAGCATTTTGAGGTGGCTAAACTTCGGCTTGATCTAATTCTTCATTGGTTCTACATGATCTAATTCTTCATCCTTGATTTTCTAATGGCAACTGTTTTCAAATGTTTCTCTGAGAGTTTAAGAACTCTGAATAGTTGGAATTCAACTCTGAAGAAACATCTCAGTGACCTTGGATGAGTGGAACCAGTTTTTTGCTAATATTCAAACGTAGCTGGCAGGTGAAAGGATTAGCAAAGGCTTGAGCTTCTCTACGAACGAGATGAAACATTAGCAACTAAAAAACCTAAGGATTTGTGTTAAGGTGCCTCTGATAGCTTTAAACTAGGTAGTTTGCCTATGAATAGCAGGCTGAATGTGCGGCCATGAAGCTCAACATGGGTCATTTTCCCTGTTTAGAACCATTTTGAAAGTAATTCAGGTATCAATATGTTCCACTAGTTTTTCTGGGGCTGCAGTAAAGACATATCTACCAGCTTGAACCTTACCACCCTCAAGCCCTGACTGAAGTTATTTTCTTGAGTTTTATTAGTAGTTTCATCATAAACTATCTTTTGTAAGACCACTGGGAGAAGAGGCAATGAAGGAAATTCATTGAATACCTCTACTAATGGATCTCTTTGTTATCCTGTGTTCCCACCATGAGGGTCTTAAAAATACTTCTTACCTCTCATCTTATACATGAATCATAAGTGGGTTTGGAGACAGGACAATCTTGCTGTTACATGTCAGCATAACGTTTTGTATAAGTGGGTTTTGGCCTTGTAGTGGCTACTAAAACACAAGTATATAAATAATGTAGAAAGAAAGCTCCCTAAACAGAATCTGGGTCCTTGCCCAGTTCTGAGCAAACCAAGGCACGTGCAGTGAGACTCAGGCTGCTTCACGTCCCTACTTAGATTTTATAACACCTAAAAAGCAGGTGTCTGGCATTAATTCAGAGTACTTCAACTAAGCACTCTGCAGATAAAGCAGAGACTCAAGCTACCATCTATACTGGCAAATAAAATGTGCCAGGTCCCATTTTCTGCCCCTGAGGCTCTACTAACATGGCACGGTTACATTTTCTTACTTCCCAAACACACTGGTTGCATCCAAAGTGCCAACGGGGAATAGTTCCTTGTCTGTCCAAGCGTTCTAACCACACCTGGTCACTATCTAGGAGAGTTTCTGTTGGACCAAAACTGGCCAACTGTACCAGGAACCCTTTTAACATTTTAATAGTGTGGAGAATGATTTTCCAATGCAAGCGCCCACATCATGGCTCTGCTTGTCTCTTCAACAAAATAACGCTAACTTAGCCCCGGGCACTTCTACAGAGTAATTTATAGTTAGTCCATTTGAAATTCTAGGCTCAAAGATGGGTCAATCCACTTGATTTGAAGCTTAAACATCTGAATGAAGGTTTCACACTACTGCTGTCCAACCCATATTCAGAAGATGAAGTAGTCTCCTGAGGCCAAATGTTTAACTAAGAAGAGCTCAGCTTTTCAAAAATCAACAGAAAAAAAAAAAAAAGATTTTCTAGAGCAGCTGTTGGGTTCTGGCAGAAGAAAGATCTAGTGTGCAGTTTCCATAAAATAAAAAACAAACAGGAACCCAAAATAGTAGGTGGAATCTATTTTAGAAGGATTCATCTAAAATGTAGACATATAGTTTTAGCTAAGCCTTAAGGTTCAAGAGAAAGGTGGGAAAAATTGTCATTGAGGTATACTGACTCCAGACCTACACCAGGATGGGTTGAATTGTTCCCTGGAGGCACTGCTCCCTTTCCACTCATAATGGTGGCCACCTACATGACAAATTTAGGTTAAGGCCATTAATTTTGAACAGCTAAGGCAAGGTAAGAGTAATCTCCCTCTGATTGCTTAAGTAATCAAATTGACATGCTTCTGTACTCTGGTCCAAAACATATACTGCATTGGAGTTTACAGATCCTGGAGGAGAAGCTGCTGGAAAGAAGTGTTTCTGGGTATTTAGCATGTATTAGGCACCACAGATAAGCAGTCTGACTCTTATCTGCTGCCTTGGGTGTAGATGCAGACATGTCACTACTGTGATGATTCCATTTGAAGGAATTAATTTACTATTAACGGATGGACATTGCTCCAAATACACCTTTCCCACAGTCCTGGCAGATGAGAAGACTCAGACTGCTATTATACTGTATACTGGAACATGCACTTATTTTCCCCTTAACTGGGAACTAAATGCATTGGAAATTCATCTTGTGGGTCAACTTTAAGCACATTTATACATGGTCTATGTTCCTGCATCTTCCTTTACTAAAGGCAACTAATCTTTGCAAGTGGACTTATCGTTGCAAGTGCATCTACACTTCTTCAGCAACAGAGATACTTGCAAACACAGTGCCTAAAAGAAACCATCACACTGAAGCATTTTTTAGGGCTCGAGAGATTTTAGAAGCACATGGAAGGTTTGCAGGAGGACAGAGAGCCCAGTTAATGTCTGTTGCTGACATATGAACCCCTTTCTGTTTTACTGCTTGTCATAACAGGCCATAGGTTGGATATGTTGATGGACTTCTCTAAGTAGAAATACACTGGCCAGTATTATGTTTTAGATCACAGGAACAGAGGCACCATGATTAGTCAATCAGATTCCTCTTTTGTTTAGTAAGTGTTACAAGCAAACATCACCTATGGAGACCTTCATTACAGGTGTACTGTGGGGAGTATGGCCTGAGTTCGAAAGACCTATCAGCTGCCTGACATTGTGACAAAAATATATCCTAAAGCCTCGTGATTAAAGTATTTAATATCAAACAGTAGAATGTGTTTTGTATTTTTAGTAAATTTATTAATTTTCCTCCTAATGACTGGGATTAAGGAGTCAGGCAAATTAGATCTCCACTAAGTTAATACTCTGCTACAACTGACTCATTAATTTACAGCTAGCTGCTGTAATAATGAAAAACTTACACCCAAAGAGCAAACTGAAGACCAGGGTACTCCAAGAACTTAAGAATACTTAGTTTGAAGTATTTGAAGACAGAGAATCATAGAATCAGAGAATGGCACAGGCTGGAAGGGACCTTAGAGATCATCTAATCCAACCTCCCTGTCATGGGCAGGGAAGCCTCTCAACTAGATCAGGCTACTCAAGGCTCTGTCCAACTTAGTCTTGAACACCTCCAGGGAGGGGGCACCCACAACTTCTTAGGGCAATTTATTCCAAAGTTTTACCGCCCTCGTACTGAAGAATTTCTTCCTAAGATCTAATCTAAATCTGCTCTCCTTCAACTTAAACCCATTTCCCCTTGTCCTATCAGTGGACACTCTTGTAAACAGTCCCTCCCCAGCCTTCCTGTAGGTTCCCTTCAGATATTGGAAGACAGCCATTAGGTCCCCCTGAAGTCTTCTCTTTTCAAGGCTGAACAATCCCAGCTCCCGCAACCTGTCCTTGTAGCAGAGGTGCTCCAGCCCCTGGATCATCTTTGTGGCCCTCCTCTGAACATGCTCCAACAGATCTATGTCTCTCTTACGGTGGGGATGCCAGAACTGAATGCAGTATTCGAGGTGGGGGTCTCACAAGAGCAGAGTGAAGGGGGAGAATCACCTCTCTTGACCTGCTGACCACGCTTCTCTTGATACATCCCAGGATGCGGTTGGCCTTCTGAGCCGCGTGAGCGCACTGCAGGCTCATGTTGAGCTTCTCATCTATAAACACCTCCAAATCCTTCTCTTCAGGGCTACTCTCAACCCACTCTGTGCTCAGTTTGTATTTGTGCCTAGGATTGGCCTGACCCAGGTGAAGGACCTTGCATTTTGACTTGTTGAAGCTCATGCAGTTTGCTTGCAGTTCTCAAGCCTATCAAGGTCCCTCTGGATGACAGAGTTTGGTGTCGTCGGCGAACTTACTGAGGGTGCACTCAATGCCGTCATCTGTGTCACTGACAAAGATGTTGAACAGCACTGGACTGTTGAACAGACCCCTGAGGAACACTTGAGAAACTGAGGCCCAGGGAGTATTTGACTCAAGAAAGAGTCATAGAGTACCACACTGTGAGCAGAAACCAGTCCTCATTCCCCCTGCTCCACCTCACCAGCTACTATGAAATTGCTTCCGTGTAAAGGAGATTCATAGAATCATAGAATGGTTAGAGTTGGAAGGGATCTCAAAGATCATCTAGTTCCAACCCCCCTACCATGGACAGGAACACCTTCCACTACACCAGGTTGCTCAAAGCCTCATCCAACCTGGCCTTGAACACTTCCAGGGATGGGGCATCCATGACTTCTCTGGGCAACCAAATTTCATTTGCAAGGCTGAAGTTACCATCTCCCTCTCCCTCTCCCTCTCCCTCTCCCTCTCCCTCTCCCTCTCCCTCTCCCTCTCCCTCTCCCTCTCCCTCTCCCTCTCCCTCTCCCTCTCCTCCCTCCCCTCCCCTCCCCTCCCCTCCCTCCCCTCCCCTCCCCTCCCCTCCCCTCTCCTCTCCTCTCCTCTCCTCTCCTCTCCTCTCCTCTCCTCTCCTCTCCTCTCCTCTCCTCTCCTCTCCTCTCCTCTCCTCTCCTCTCCTCTCCTCTCCTCTCCTCTCCTCTCCTCTCCCTGCTCCTTTTGGAGGCACATTTGGTATTTGTTTTTAATCCTGGCCGATTTTCAGTTCGCAAAACCTGATGCAGAGAGTTACTTGATATTCCGAAGGCGTTATTTTAAGATGAAACAATGTAAATTCTAATTCGGATGGCAGATGGCTGGCAGTTCACTATTTGGCAAACCAACTGGTATGGTATGTTAGAAAGTCGGAGCAGCAGGTAGTACAGCTCAATTTGAAACGACCACAGATGCTCAGAGAGGCGCGGGGGAAGGGCGCAAGCTGGTCAGGAAATTAAGAACAGTAGTCAGAGCTTGCAGGAAAAAAAAAAAAATTAAAATGACAGTAATTAGCTGAAAGTTTTCTTCTCCCAATCAGCACTTTTTGGACGCAAGTTCTCAAAGATGAGAGCAAGCCCGTTGTGGTTTACACGAATGCATTGCTCAGCCTTTGAGGGCTCGTTTCTGAGCCGTACCCAGATGATTTTAAAGCTTTTGCACCACTCTCATGCCACATGAGGGGTGTGAGTTTATCCAAATCTTGTGGTGCTTTTTACGGAGGGATGAACTTCAGTCACATTATCCAAGCAAGCAACCCAGGTCCTGGTGCTTGCATCCTTGTTGCAGGCTGGTAGCACGTCCATCTCCGTTCCCATCAGCCTCCTGCAGTACACGTCTGCCTTCCCATAGACACTGACACCCGCTCCGCCACGAGCCGGGAGTGTTTGTCACCCACTGCTGGTCTTCCCAAATTGGTAACTGAGTGGGATGAATCGCCCTTTGGAGGAGCCCAGCTTTTTGCACTCCTGCAGGCACATGGTTCAGGAGTTTAGATGACATGTCTCACTTTCGCAGTGGCTAAAAGTAGCTGTGCTGTATCCCACCCCAAAGGATGGGAGCTCTGAAACAGAACTTCACTCAAACTGTGAAGCAAAAGTTTACACCTCCACAACTCAGCTAACCTGGTGCCAGAAGCCAGCTGGCACGGTCTGGCCATGCCCATGCTCTCCTACGCTTCAGAACCAGGTAGTGGCATCCAAACGGACTTTTGGGAATGGTCTCTGGCAGGTGCCAGCTCCCAAACTGTGCTTGGGAAATGTCTGAAAAGTTTTTCAGGGCCAAAACTGCCAGGACCACCTGAAGAATAGGAACGGCACCAGTGTGGTGCCTGGGTCTGTGCCCTGGCAATGTTTATCAGCATAGATATAGCCACAGGCTGCATCTCAATAAGTCCCTCCAGACATCCCCAAATGCATATCCATAGCACCATGTCAGCAAGCCTGAGAGATGGATGCCTATAAACTCTAGCCTTGCCACATCGGAGCTCTCCAAGGAAGGATGTGGCTCATTTCGTTGCAAGACCAGTTGAGTAGATTGAGGCTATACACGCTGCACAGGGCAGATAAGCTGTAACACAGAGCTAAGCTCTTCTGTGAAAATACCTGCAGCGTTAGTCTGCTGTCAACCATTAGTCTTGACCTAACCTCAACCTTCCCACAAGCAAATACTACAAACTGGTTTTGAACAAACTCCTCCATTTCTCCCATCCTGCAGTACAGAAGCATGATGGAAGAACAGTTAATTGCAATGTACTACATGAATTAGCCGATCAAATGCTCCGAAACTCTGGATCCGAGTTCAAGCTTTCATTCGCCATCATTTCCAGCCTTAACGCTTCCTCCAGGTATTTTTTCAACCATGATAATGTTGGCTGCTGTGTATCTGCGGGTGCTAATGAGTGGTGTTCATTTAAGAAATTCCACTCTGAAACAAGTGTATTGAGAATGTCACAATCAAGTAATTGATTGTCGTGGGTTTAGGCCAATCCGGCAACTAAACTCCACACAGCTGCTCTCTCACTGCAGTAAAGTAAGAGAGGAGAAAAATATAATAAAAGGACTGAGGGTTGAGACAAGAACAGAGGGAGCACCCACCAACCATGGTCCTGGGCAAAACAGACTCAGCTTGCTTAAAGCAAAACAATTTATTAACAGTTACTTAAAAGAACGAAGACAAGCAAAACCAGTTACTTAAAAGGATAAAAAGAAAACAAGGCCAGATCTTAAAAATAACACCTCTCCACCCCCCTCTCCTTTTCTTCCCGGCTCCACCTCCTCCCCGCAGTGATGCAGGGGAACAGGGAATGGGGCAGTGCAGGTCAGTTCATCCATGTTGTTACTGCTGTTCCTTTCTTAAAGGAGAAGGAATCCTTACACCATTTTCCCTTGCTCCAGTGGATCCCCTACTCACGAGGAAAATCCACAAACTTCTCCAGTGTGAGTCCTACCCACAGGATGCAATCCTTCCCCAACAGATTGCTCCAGTGCAGGCTTTACCACAGTCTCGGATTTTTAGGGAGTTGTTGCCACTCGCTCTGGTGTGGGTCGTCATACAGACTCTAAATGCGTCTCTACCTGTGCCCATGCTTCACGACTGTCCTCGGGCTCAGGCATCTTCTCTAAACAAAACACCTCCCCACCGACGGGGGTCGTCCCACGGACTCTAGATGCGTACCTCAGGCTCAGGCATCTCTTCTCGATGTGGGTTTTCCACAGGCCGCAAGTGGGTCTCTGCTCCACCGGGACCGCCATGGCTGCAGGGGGGCCGCTGCCATCTCACCACCGATTGCACGGGAAACTCAGCTCTGGCACACCTCGTCCCGTTCCATCCTCACTGACCTGGTGTCGGTGTGGCCGTTTCTCTCAGATCTCAGTCCTCTCTGGGTGAACTCAGCCCGGTGGGCACCCCGGGAGCGGGGCTCTCCCCGAGTTCCCCAAGCGGCTCTGCCGCCACCATCCTCAGTAGATAGCGCTGGCCCGGCCAGGGCAGCCGCCTGGCCGGGAGCTGGGGAGCGGGGACAGTGCCCCCTCCCTTCTCTCCTCGCTCCTGGGCAAAGGCACACCTTTCTGGTTCCTTTGTCCCAACTTAAATAGGGCAATTCACAGAGGCGCCGATTGGCTCAAGCCCCAAGGGGGACGGGAGTCCGATCTGGTGGGCAGCTCCTGCCACCAGAACCTCCCCCCACACCTCTCAAAACATGACATCGATAAATTTAGGAAATGCCACAACTACAGCTGCACCTGCACACTTCCCTCTGCCCCTCTAGATAGCTCATCGACAAGACCTTCCTTTAATCTTGCACAGACTTGATTCTGGTCCGACTCCCCTGAATTTAACAAAGTTACTCGTTGGAGGAGAATTTGGTTTATAAGGTGCGTCTGCTGGTTTCTGTTCTCTCTCGTTTCATAGACCTCCTTACAATACTGGTTTGTTTATAAGGGTAGGTAGCATTCCTTCATGGTATACTTACTCCGTGTAACACGATCTTAATCAACTTTAAACGATCTTTCTTCTCTCTAAGGTATGTATTTCAGTATTTTAGCAAGCAGCATTGTACTACACAGAGCTCTACAACCTCTTTATGCATACAATTCATGGAAATGAAGCAGTTAAACACAAAAGCAATATACCTGTGAACACATGCAAATTGCAGACTGGCAGATGAGGCAATTAGATACATAGTTAATTTACATGAAAAAATGCAGGAGAGTTAGATATTTCCTCAGATATACATTGTTATTCTACACTACTGTACAAGTAGAAGATCATACAGGATTATCGTATTGTTTTGTTTACACTATGCTATACATTTTCCAAGAATTGTAGAAAATGTGTATACCGTACGTTGTATTATTTGGAAAGCAGTGTGCAATCAGGAAATTAAAGATCCCTGTAAAAGCAGTGCAGGCAGGGGAAGCATTAGGGCTGCTTGTGAAATCTTAGCACTGTCACTACTCCAATGCCTAAAACGCCTCCTGAATGTTAAGATTTTAATGCAAGTTCTTTACGTTATTTATGGAGGGAATTTCGTAGGTGCTCGGCACCTCAAATTAGAGAGCCATAAAAAGTGAAGATTATTATTTAGCAGCTGGGGGAAAGAGGTAATTCATATCCCCCAGCTTCAGGGATGGAAGATAGCTGACATCCTTCAAGAGCCTGCAGAGACGGAAGGCAATTCTGCGTGCCCAAGTCCCAGACTGCGCCCACTGCAGAGCCCTTCTCTCTCCATTAACTACAGCGGGAGCAAGGGGAGACCAGCTGGCTAAGTTAAATACCAATATTTGTCTCATTTTTACCCTTAAAACGGTTCCCTTTTTTGACCTGGAGGCAAAGCAGAGGTTTATTGCACCATATTGACCAGTAATAAACATCACAAGCGCTGCTCCTCACCATTCATCTGCACCACTGAGGATCTGAGAATTACTCCTCAAGATACATCGTTTCACACTGCCTATAAAGTAAACCATTGGAGTCATCTCCTAAGTGTTGCATTACCTTTTAAAGGCCCTGTCTTAGGTCTGACACTATTAAATTATTTTTTTATGGGATCTGGAAACAAATATAAAAATCATTGCTGATAACATTTGTGAATGACACAAACTTTGACATCATAATAAGTATGAAGGAGAGCGAGGCAGTCATAAAATCAGCCTGGATTCCTTAGCACATTAGGCTCAATCAGCAGACCCATATTTTAATATAGACATATGACTCTGTGTTCAGCTAGGAAGAAGGAAAGCAGGAACAGAGAGAACAAAGGATTACATAATGGAAAACAGCATCTGAAAGTAATTTAAGGGTCACAGTAGCCAAACAGCTTAGCACTAGCTCCCATTAGGATGCCGTGATGAAAAGCACTAATGCAATCCACGGACATGTGCATGGCAGAGTAGGAGGAGAGAGTGACTTGATTTTCATTTACAGCAGCATCGAGACTAAGGCTGGAATATTAAATCCACTCCTGCCAACCACGTTTTTAAAGGATGTTGAAAAATTGGGGATAGTGTAAGAAGGATTTACAGTTGCAATTTCACAACTGGAGAGCACGCCTCTGGTTTCCATGTGACTGGCTTAAAATTCTGCATATCCAGGAATCACAAACTCTTCTTCAGTGAAAATCATTGTGTGGTAGTCTAAGAATTACAGTGACCCATGGATTTTCCTCAAAAGATTCTTATTGATACAAATATTACAGCATATAGAAAACCATGGATTTCTGAAGAATGCATAAAATGTGGTAGGTTACTTGGGAAGATAATTACACTTTAAAAAATTAGATTTAACACTCAGGAGTGGTCTTTAGTGGCTGAGTTATAGCAATAATCTTGAACCTCAAAACAGTCACCTTCTGAAGTAAAGAAGCAGATCTACAAGAACCTCTGCACCATGGCCTGATTGTCCTGTCGTTCACCTCCAGAAATACAAAAGATGTTTTAGTTTCGTAGTCTTTGGGGATTTTTACGACTTTGAACCAACTGATGCAAATGGAAACATGCATGAGACAAACCTTTCAACAGGTTATAACCTACAAAACGGACTTTAGAATGCAACAATTTGCTAGAGCATTATCCTAATCGCAGAAAGTACTACTGACTTGGAATGAAAGACTTGATTCGCTTTATCCCATTACTCCATTTTCATTTTCCACTGGGTATTAAAACCTAAATCCTTCATTTATCCAGCCCCAGAGAAGCTGTGCAAGGAGTGCACAACTGATTGGGTTTTTTGCTTCTTTAATAATAACAAATATATTCTCCATACAGAGATCTCACCCATAACTGAGCTTTTATAAGCCTATCTAGCAGTATCACATGTCTTCTGAGATAATCTTAGCTGATGAAATCACAAACCTTTCATATAATTTTCTTCATTAGCAATGAACAAATTCTGCAACTACAATTTATTTGAAGAAAAACACGGCACAGGTCAGCAACATCTTTAAATCTCTAGGACGGTGGGATTTTCAAATCAGTGAGAAAAGGATACCCAGAACGACTAAGACATGCCTTCTGCTTGCACCCAGAGCAGCTGTGAGTTCTCAATAAAATATATCAATCAATGTATATATACTTGCTCAGTTATCTCTCAGATAACACAGAGAGCAGATGTTTGCCAGTGTTTTAGCTATAAGGTCCACTTCTCTGCTTATCATGTTCTTTCATTAGACCTCAGACAGACCATTATCTTTTGTATTTGTGGGTGTATAATATATTCATGGAAAACACAGCAATTAGGTGGTCCTCTCAGGACACCAAACATTTGGGTATCTTTTTAAGAAACATTCTAAAGAAGTGTTAAGAAACAGTCTGTTTAAGAAACATTTAATTTCTTTTTAACTTCTTCTGTTGGAATTCAATAGCTGAAACAATGACATCCAGAAGCATGAGTCTCACCTTTGTGAGAGTTACAAGTAACTTCTCCATAGATCACAATTGCAACCACTGACATAGATAATAAATAATATTTTGTTCCCAGATGCCTCAGAGGGAAAGCTTCAATTGGTAGGTGGAGTTTGCCCAGGGTTACAGTTCTACTGCCTGAAGACAGTCATCTAGTGCTATTTCAGATGCACCTACTACATCCAAGACATCAGCACAGGACATAGAAAGGACACTATCTAAAAAAGACACCCTTCTGGAGCAGCAATTTGGGGTAATCTGAGACATTTGTTTTCAGATATTAAAAATTTTCCTCTGATAAAAGGAAAAGTGATTGATCTGTGCACATAGGGAAATTGATGAAAATTTATAAGATTAAAAAAAACCAGCCCCACTGTTGAATTTGGTGAATGAGGATATGGTCTGTCCCAGAGCTTGGTACTTCATCAATATTTGACCATGTTAATTTTAGAGCATCAGTTAATGAGGCAAATGAAAAACTTAATGTTACGTGTATAAAGATGATTAGGATCAAATTATGTTTGTGAAAAGAAACTGTCTCTGAAATGAATTTCTTAATGTCCCAAGGAAACCAGGGAGTATCGGGAACATTGTCATCTACTACACTGGCATATGCTTCACGTTTGTAGACTGAAGCAGAGTATACTCCCTTATATACTGGCGTGATAGATCAGAGAATATCTTCCTAGAAAACTAGGAGTGACATCCAGCACGAAGCTAAGACAACTCTTTTAGATATCTACAAAGACTGAATTTAGTTACCACACATTGACATCCAAAGCCACTTGAGATGTCCCAGAGCATCCTAACCATCTACACAGGGCTGGAAGGTGAGATATGCAGCCTACGGTGCACCTGCATGTATCTGCACGGGTTGCTTCATATCAGGATGAATGTGTCAGAACATTTCCAATGACACTAGATCATTTAATCTAGGACAGATCATTTGGCCCTAAGTGAAGAACTGAGTTTGAGACCGTGACACCTACATTTAGATGCCTACATACATAGGCCTACATCTGTGTTAGGTGTCTAATCTCCCTGCAAAGTCAATGGGGACCTAATCAATGGGATCTAATACACAGGAGGAATTCTGCTCCCTGAGCAGACATCTGGTCACCTGCATAGCTCTCTGGATTCCATGGGCTCTACTAACTAGTGTACAGATAGCCCCTACCTGCAGACACTTAAATGCAGAAGCTGCATCTCACCATACTTGTTCTTTCCTAGTATGCCAATCTGGAAGGTAAACATTTCAAATCTGATTCATAATCAGGTTTTATAAATCTGGACAGTGGTAAAAACCCCAACAAACAGGACATTGCTCCTAAAGGAAATCTGAGGTAGCCTGATAGAAGCAGATACCAAAGGAAGTTTGAGATGACAAAAAACATGCAGGTCAAGGATTTTGAAGGACTCTGGCTAGAAGATGTGAAGGAAATGTACACCGAAGAACTGGTGCCTGTTTCACTCTGTTCTGTGAAGTCAAGTCTTCTTCATATTGATACCCTCCTGTAGCAGCTGGAGAACTCTGAATATATCCACTTGTTTTGGTAAATTGTGGCAGTCATTCCTGGTTGAGCATGCTCATGTGCTTCCCAGAAATACTTTGATCTGTCCTGTAACTTTTGGGTGAGTAGGTATATCCTTTGAAGATATAAGTCTACCAAAGCTTCACTGCAAATTCCATGTGAAGTTTCCTCCTCAAGTTTGCTGAGAACCACTGCAGCAGACCTGTCACAAGGTGTTGGTCTCCTGTATGGTAAATCAATGCTGCAAAAGGACTCCATGAGGAGGTTCCAAAATGAGAACTTTGAACTTCAGAGGCCATACAAACACCATTTCTTCACCATTGGTATCTTCATTCCAGCAGTCGTGCACTGTTCAGAGGCTCTGAATGATGGAAGACTAAATTTATCTCCATCACATATGTCTATAGTCAGTTACTTTGGAAGCAACGATGTGATTTCCTCTGCTCTTAGGAAACCTAAGATTATAGAGCAGTCCGTCAAGAGACTCACATGCGGAAGAGAAATCGGGGAAAGGATGCATTACTAAATAAAGTCTGATCATCTATAGGAAAAGCACCAGATGATAAGATATTATCTGCAACAACATAAGACTGAACTTTAAAGGCATGGGATATCCCTTCCAATTCTATAGTAATTGCATTTTTTATTGGTTTATTCATACAATAATACATAATAACCTCAGAAATATGGAGAATTTGAACACTGTACTGAGAAAACACTGATTTCTTTTCATAAACAACTTCCTATTTTGAGTCTTATTTGAGGGTCCTATTAGATAAGAATGAAAATGTTTTATAAGAACAAAACTACTTGCTTATCTTTCTGGGACTTGCAGAGTTTCAAAACTGTCTTAAAAAAATCTAAATTAAAATGTCAGTTCATACTGGCACTTCTAACATAAAAAACACATCCATTCGGTTTCTTCCTTCCCAACTCTCTAACACCATGAGCAAGTGAGAACCACAGGACAGGAACGCACTTCAGAGAGGGACAGCACTACTATTTCAAACACTATTTCATAGTGTCCTTAGCATAAATGCAAGGCAACACTCTCTCATTTTCCTTTTTTTTTTTTTTTTTTTTAAGATGTATGTGCTTAAAAGTAAAAAGAGGCTGAAAACACATAACATTGGATTTTTTTTTCCCTAGTTACAAAAACAAAGCACAATTTCTGGGTTTTGAAGAGTGCAACTACCATGACTTGATGACACTCTGTGACATCTGTAGTTGGCAAAGTTGCTTCCTAAGGGGCAAAGAAGTGAGAAAGTGGATGAAGAAAGAAGGCAGGGGAAACTATTACATAAAAAGGATTAAGACAACAATTTTATACAGGAAAGGAGCCCATGAATTTTCTGGAGAGGCAGGATGAACATCTTGTTTTCCTATAACCTCTCTATTCACTATTGATTTGAGATATACATAAAAGAAAGGAATTATCTTCACCAGAATGTGATTATTTCTATTATTTTTGTTGTCATTATTCAGAGTTCAGGGGTCTGTCCACCACAAGGCTTCACTCCTATTGCACTGCAAACTTGAGGAACAGTCTCTGCCTTTAACACCCTGTCCCTAACTAACTATCCCCCCCTCAAACTCATTACTCTTTGCACGATCTACCTGCATTGCCATCTAAACCAGTACTGCAAGAAATAAAAAGAAATAGCAATTCAGATGTTTCCATAAGATAAAAGGATTTTCCTGCTGAGTCAAAGATAGCACACACCTACCTCCTTTGAAGAGACCCAGTGCAAACCCCTCTGCCCTGTGTGTTGTAAATCCCCCTTCTGTGCCCAAAATGCAGAGAATACAACTCAGCTGCAGCCCCCAGCTATGGCACAGCTTTAATTCAAGCAGTAAAGGCTCAAACCCCAGTGGTGACATAGGTGAGAACTGTTTAAGTAACATATGGGCAGGCAATTCAGCAGTGACGTGACCAGGACACAGGGCTAAGCTTCAATTTCAATTTTCAGACTCCCTACGAACCCCAGGGAATGTATAAATTACCTCTCCTGCTGCTAGCCATGCTATGCACTTGCAAGAGATTTTTTTCTTGATTTAGCCTATTAGAGATATACAGAGTTTAAAAATCCAGAGTCAGCAGCTGGCTTTTGCAATTGGGCATTTATAACACACTGGCAATGGCCAGAAGCTAAGACTTACAGTTAGAAGTAGAGCTAGTAGGAAAACTCTTTCCTTTCACAAAAAACCTGAATCAAATAAAATAGGAGCATTGCATTTTAGTCTGTTCTTACCCCACTGATTTTTTTTTTAACTTCTACGAGAAAGCAAAAATCCAGATAATGGCTGTTTATATAGCACATACACATATACATATGTCAACATGTTTATACATAATCAACAGCCTAAAACGGATTTTTTTTTAGATGCTTTGCTATCCAAAGATATAAAATTCATCCTCATGAGAAAATTTCCCTTAGTCGAAACCACATTTTGGTCAAGAAATATTTCTGTGCAAAATTTTCAGGGAAGTCTAATATAGGTCTCGAATTTGCTGATGGTTCAAATCCTTTCCAGTTTCTTTTTCCTGGAAATCAAGACTCTCTACGTAAAAGGGAGAATAAGTCTTTTTTTTTTTTTTTTTTTCTTGTAAGAATACGCCTGGAGTTGAAAGATTTAAATTTAAATCTCAGTCGCTGTAACACTACTCCATCCAAGAGATGCATGTAGCAACATGCAATTTGCATTTATCTGAGTAGGATTTAGTGTCAACACTAGTTCAGCATTTCTTGCTTGTGGCAGAGGTATGGAAAGAACGTGATGCACAGAGGAAATGCTATAATTTCAGTACAAATCTACCACAGCATTCTCGGATTGTGCTGTATGATCTTAACAAAATAAAATAGTCACAAACTGCTGTTCAAACCAAGTGCCATAAGGCTCTAGCACGACTGTAGTGTGAATGCATAGAATCTATGTCTGTTCTCTAGAAAATGACTGAATTATGTTTGTGTAAGTCTATGACAAAGAGAATTAATATATAAAAGGTGAACAAGTGAAAGGGAGTCATGTATCTGCTACAGAGTTGCAAAAGCAATCTGTTAAGAACACAAAAGGAGATTTTTTTTTCTTTTTTTTTTTGCTTTTGCAGCTTTTATTTTTAACCTTAGGAAACGAACACAGCTTACATCTATTCCTGTAAGGATTGCCCAAGCACAAAAGTATGTACTCTTTCTTAGAGAAAAAGTCAGCATGCATTCTTTTTTTGTCCATAGAAACTTCTGGGTTATTGATAATGTGAGGGTAGGATACGAAAATAAAAGGTATTAATGCATCTCTTTATATATGGAAAGATACAATGCGAACTCTGTTCTCTCTCTACACAAAAAATACGTCTGGAAAGTTCTAGTTATATATTTCTATGTATACTCTTGAGAAATAAAGTAGACACAAATGCATTTTCAGAGACTTTTAGACTTGATGTCACAAAATCAAAGTGAAAATTATTTCAATAACATAGCCCATAGCCTTCTCATAGTGGTAGGGAACTATCCCTTGTTATAGGACTTACACAGAGATGAGTACCTATTTAGACACCATTGTAAATGAAGACAATGCATTTATTTCATTGCTATGGTTACTAAATCAAGTATGAAGTATAGAAATATGGTTCACAATGGGAAAAAGAATGAAGAAAAATAAAGGATATACTGCTTTAGAAATGCAGAAGAAAGATCAAACAAATAGGCTGCACAGTTTAAGTAACAATTAATTATTCAAACTTTCACAACACATTTGATATAATCTCATTGAAACCCGATTGTGGCCGTTCTTGTATCAGTGCTATTTCACTCCCTTTACTTTTACCCATCTTGCCTTTTATTCTGCTGCTGGTGCAGGAGAAAAGCTTGTACCTTTCATCCGTGATACTGGGGAAAAATGATGTATCACTGCAAGCCTAAAGGCTCTGCTGGGCATAGTGCTGGGCTCAGAGAGACCCCCTCCTCTTCTCCAACATCTCTCCAGGACCTGTTTGACACACATGGGCTAGTGGCTGTGCTAAATGATTGCTCACATCCAGCAAAGGGGACAGCAAATGGAAGTGCTCAAGGCCAGGCTGGATGAGGCTTTGAGCAACCCAATCTAGTGGAAGGTGTCCTTGCCCATGGCAGGGGAGTTGGAATTAGATGATCTTTAAGGTCTCTTCTAGTCCAAACCATTTGATGATCTATGATCTCAAATGTCTGGGCATAGCTCAAAGTGTTTCCTGGGGTGATTTCTAAAATGCAGAAGCTCAGAAAGCCAAAGGGTCAGAGCTTTTTCTAAGTGACATACCATCACAGCACTCAGATTTCTTCATTCAGCGTACATGGAGCTGACAACTGACTCTGGCCTAGCAGGTTTGGTTTAGACTGTTCTCAACGAAGGGAGAAGATTTAGGCCAGTGAGGTGATCCAAAAGTACCAAGATCAGGAGAAAAGCCAATAGAAATGGTCAACATTACATTTTATTGCTTGGAAATATTATAAAGATGCACTCTATATATGATCCAAACAGGCTGTTTAAAAGGCTTTGTGAACCGAACCGAAGACAACTAATGGCTAAGACTATAAATCCCTCTCTCCTTTCTTTAACGACACATGGTCAACAATTTAATTCTACTCGCTCACTGAAACATCGCTTGCTCCAGAGGTGCCAGTCAAATTGCATTTGGTTCACAGGAGCCTCAACAAAACAATTCAAAATCCAATGCTAAAAATGCTGCAGTCAAACTCCTGGGCAAAGTGGATGGGAGGCAAAGGGATGACACTCCGGGACAGGATGTACAAAAGCCAAGATTAATCTACCTGACATCCTGCTGCCGTCTCCTCAGAGCAAATCCAAACAAACTTGGTACAATAGTTTCAGAAATAGTCTCTAACATATTTAGGCAAATGCAGCTATTTGGGCAGTTTATGCACTTGGCACACTCGGAAATCTCTTTGCCATAACCAATTAGGAAGAGCTCTGATTAATTAGGGTTTCTTCATCCTTCTTTTCTGACCCACACATAGCAATGGATTATTTACTCGTATTAAACAAAATTCTTCAGATACGCTACCTCAAAAAAGAATCGAATCATATAATAGAGCCAAGAAGATCCAGATGGAATTAAAGCATTTAAATTAATACTGTTCCCACATACCCCAGTGCAAACGCACAGCTGCACCGCAGTCATATTTATAAAGGGAGACGGGCTGGCTCTGCCCTGTCAGTTAATATTGTGCCATAGCTTCATGACACAGTACGTTGGCATCGCTCTAGACGCAGTGCGTTGGCATTGTATGTGACAGTCGTTGCCCCTGTTAGCTTTCAGAGTAACGTATTTGAAATCCCTGGAGTGAATGCGGAGTCTGAACTTTGCTGAGTTTATCAGGACTGAGACTATTAAATCACCGAGGGTCCATAGAAAAGGCTACCTCCTACTCGGAAAGGTATGCACATAGCTAAACAAGACAGTCGGGAAAAGAAAAGAGGAGAAGGTAGAATAAGAGTAATAATAATGACACTAGACTAGTACTGAATAAAATTCCTTTTTATTCTCTGACACAAGATGCAATTGCTGAAAGGAAATCGGAACAGAGAAAAGGCAAGTGCAGCTCTATGAAAATAACCTTGTTTTATCCGCTACGGCCCTCCGAGATCGCTGCTCCAAGAGATTAGTCGTTATAAAGTCTCCCTCAGAAAGCACAAGTGAGCCTCTCTTGGTAAGCCTAACAAAAAACAAATTGAAAATCGCTTTGCTGAGGTACTTCTATCTGCCTGGGAATTGCACCTAACCACATAATTTCCACGCGGCAAATAACTGCCTCGTGGATCATAATAATGGGAAGTGTGGAGAGCAAATCACAAAAACTAGTGGTTCTGAACCTAGATGTGCTTGGATGCTGGGAGCTGTGCTAGATGGGGTTTCAGTGAGCAATGCTGCCCACATCAAAGGCTTGGGAAGCTTTAGACTTCTTCTCAAGGAAGACAATTCAAAGTCAAGTGCTGTAACAAACATTTAGTTCTCTTTCAACAAAAACTATGCACCTGATATTCAACTCTGCTAAGGCTTGCTGTAAACTTGCTGCCCTCATTTTGCAAAGAAGCCATAAAGTGAGTATTAAAGGAGCTTAAGTAACAGGTAGGTAATACAAAAAGAATGAGAATCCAGAATTTTATTAGCATCCAAAATCCAAAGACTCAAACTGAAATATCATGAGGCTGAAGTGGGGGGAAAGTAATCCTATAGAGAAAGAAATTGGTGCAACTTTGAAACATCATTTAACAGAAGATGACAAAGGATCAGCGTGTCCTACAGAAAAAGTTACTTGAAAAATGAGCTATTAGAGCCAGAAAGTCACTCGCTTTCTTGCGTAAATGAGCATTAATGTGTATTTCTGTTCCTAGACGTGGCACAAAGGAAAAGCCAACAAGCTTACTGAGAATTTTGCAAAGACTCCAGTACAAAGTACTGAAAAAAGAGACTTGCTTGGAAGGTAAACTTGATTTCCCAAAGGGGATGAGTAAGCAGTCATTTCCCTCGCAGGCAAATGAAAGCAATGATGAGCTTTCAAAGATGTCATTCACAAAACTGCCCTTAATGGGAGAGCAGAGTGACTGAATCCAGGCAGGAAATTAAGAGACAGAGCAGGACAGTCATTTTGATGAGAAGACTCAAAGAGAACAGAGAAGAGAAACAAGGGGGCTGTGCAGCACCGTTATCTGCTTTGACTGGGTCCCATTAATACGAGTCATTTAAGAGAGTGATGAAAAGAGTGGGAATCTTTAAAAAACCCAACGTTTTCAAAGGTGTAATTCTGTTTGAATTTCAGAATTTTTCTTTCCAAATATGCCAAAATACATCCCAGCAGGACAGACAAGCTTGTGCTATATGGATTTTCCGGTGATAGAGGTATTGTCATGGAAACACGATCCTTGCTCAGAAGTGATTACTTATTCCTGCTCACATTCCCTTCATATATTAATAATAGATTTTATTTTTTTTTTGTTGTTATTAAGTCGGTGACAAGTCTACAGACCTGAATCTTCTCCTATCTCCTGTATGGATTTCATCCTGGTTTTCAGCTGTGTCATTTCTCATTTACAGAGAGATTGCAGTCGTGGCCCACAAGTACTGCCACAACCCACTGGAAAAACTGCCCTCCAGTCCCCACGCAGGGACTGTATCTGTTTTAGCAAAGTGACAGGACTGTCTTTTGCAGGGATGGACACAACTTTTAGACTACAAGCCAGTGGATACAAGACAGATACTGAGACTACAACTTAACTCACAGGACATGTAACAGAATAGATGAAATGGGATTCTCCTCCATAAACTTTGACTTGGATATTTACAAGAAGGTTTCTCAGCTCCCTTTAAAGACAATAAAGACTTCCTGCAGGATATGGATGCATGACATAGGCATCCATAGGCATTATTTGAGATGCCACAGCCCACCTGCAGTACTGCGTTCAGCTCTGAGGCCCCCAACAGAAGAAGGATATGGAGCTGTTGGGACGGGTCCAGAGGTGGTCCACAAAGATGATCCGAGAGATCTGAAGACAGGCTGAGAGAGTTGGGGCTGTTCAGCCTAGAGAAGAGAAGGCTCTGGGAAGATCTTACTATGACCTTTTGATACTTAACGGGGACCTATAAGAAAGCTGGAGAAGGACTTTTTGCAAGGGTGTGATAGGACAAGGGATAATGGCTTTAAACTGAAAGACAGGACATTTCTGTTAGATCTATGGAAGAAACTCTTTCCTCTGAGAGTGGTGAGGCAGTGGAACAGGTTGCCCGGAGAAGTTGTGGCTGTCTCATCCCTGGAAGTGTTCAAGGCCAGGTTGGATGAGGCTCTGGGCAACCTGGTGTAGTGGAGGGTTTCCCTGCCCACGGCAGGGGGGTTGGAACTAGATGATCTTTAAGGTCCCTTCCAACCCTAACCATTCTATGATTCTATGATTAATAGGTGAAAAGTGTTGAAAACATGACGCAGTGCAGATGGGAGGAGCCACAGTTACGTGACGATGAACTCACAAGGTTATACAGGTTTGCAGGTGGAGCCTGCTGACTTTGGATCAAATCTTAAAATATGAGCAGGCTTAAAACTGGCTCTTTCCCACCCTGTGGGACCACCCAGCAACCTGTGACAGACGTGAGTTTGGAAGGGATGAAGGCAGAGCCCAGAAAAAAACATATACAGGAGAGACAGGAAGAACAAAGTCTGGAGACATTTGGGTGAGAAACATATAAAGGCTGCCAGGTTGCTAATCAGAGTGGATTTCATAGAACTACTTAGGTTGGAAAAGACTTTTAAGGTAGAATCAGAGCCTCTAATTACAACTCCTTCTTTTTTCAAAGTTTTGTATGAAAATCTGATCCAGTTATGCCAATGTAAGTGAAAACACCACTGACTTGCATCAGTGCAAACCCAGAAAAACTGAGAAAGGCTGTTTAGATTTATTTCTTATATGCGTCTGTGTAGCAGCACCCTCAAGATGCATTATTTAAAAATTCAGAGAAACACAGTACTATTTAGTAATTTTGTTCACAAAATAGTCGGGATGACAGGTACAATTACTTTAACGGCAGGCGAGCACCCTGAAGGTTACTCAAATGGTCACTGATGAGCCTGGAATGCAGTTTTACAATAGCATAACATTAAACTCTGAAATCTGTTGTAGAGCAGAGTTAATTTTTAAAAAGAGCAAAATCTATAGTCAACTACCTTCTTCCTCCTCCCTCCACCCCCAAGCCCCCCAAACACTGGGTCTGGCGGTTATATCTGATCCCTAGAGTTTGATGCATGTTTGATTCACAGACTGCAGCATGTCTGCACCAGATGGCCCCGAGTTAATGAACACAAACTCATCACTTTTACTCACGAGGGAAATGTGCAGCTCAATCTGATTTGTACTCGACAACTAAAAATATTTTAGTATTTTTAGTGAGCGTTTTACTGTTACAAAATGGCATTTGAGGAAAGCATTAAAAGAACACAGCCTACCCAACAAATGTACTTCCACAGATGAAGAACAGTGCTGCTTCTTTTCCCTCTTCTCATCAGAGCTAAGTTAACATATTCCCAAACCTTAAAACTGCAAGCAGCACAAAAAGAAAGCGATAAGATCTGGGGCCTTCTCAAGCACCATTAAGCCATTCGCAGAAAGTCTCCTGAGTTTGCTGAATGCAGGATTGGGCTCCGAGTTTGTTAGCACAGCAGGTTTGAAGGGATATGGCTCATATTCTCAGCTAGCATAAAACAAAGGGAATGTCTGGAAACCAGCAGAACTGTGACTGTTTATACCAACTAATGATCGGTCTCCATGGGGTCACTGTGATTTTCACGTGTAATGCACAAGATGTAACTGCATGAGAATATAAAACACAAACAAAACCCAGCAATACACTGTCATGATATGCAAAAGATTTTTCCCCAAGGAACCAAGAGACATTTTTTAAAAGATGAAAACCAGATCCCCCAGTCTATGACCCAAAAATGGATTAATTGCTTCCCTTGTAGTCAATGGGCACAAAATCATGATTGCAAACACACGGCAGGAGCCACATTCCTAGAATTTAAAGGAATTTTGATTTCACTTTTCACTCAAAAAGCTGTTGGGCATGACAAAATTTTAATGTAATTTTAGCCTGGAATGTGATTTTCTTACTACTCTCTGTGATTTTACATGCTTGAGTGTGATACACACCACTAGACCATAAGATGTAATTCTTAATGAAACTTGTCAGACGCATGTTGATGTAAACATTCGATATAGTTGAGTGTTTTGTTCACTGTATACAGTTTTGCTGTTACTTTTCCACTATAGTGATGCATTCTCCACCCATAGCTTCAAGACCACAAAGAATAAATCAGATTTACAAAACTGAGAAGAAAGTAATGTACCAGCCATAACTCTTTACAGCACGTTCTTCAAGAAGCAAGCTAGCCAAGTCAGGTCAGGTAAGAACTGACTCCCAGACACCACGAATAAACCAGTGAGAGCCAGGCAGCTGGGTCGTACAGCTGCCAAAGTCATGCCAGCAATAGGCACCTGCCAAACCAATCTACTGGAGGCCGAACATATTTCCCATCCTCTCCGAAAGGAAGAGGCAGTGCCAGGAGGGTATATTACTGTATTCTTTCTTACAGAAGTAGAAGACAAACACATCACGTGTGCAATGCCAGCTCCATGGAGGTATTCCCACAGAGCATGTGGACTGTTGCTTGATGGCCTGTTTACCTCTCTAACTACAAATTTTCTCAACTACACACATCTCCATTTTCCAGTTGTGATAAAGTCATTAGTAATTAAATAGCAAAGTACCAATACAACACCACCTCATACAAAAAAATCAGTGGCAAGCGGGATACTCTCAATGGCTGAGCCAATAAAAAAAAGTGAGGAAAAACGCTGAGAGGCCATTGTGGTCTCCTAAATCGTGGAAGGAGAGGGAAACACCCATCAAGGTCCCATTCATCACTAGGTGCTGGGAAGAAATCTCTAACCAAGCTTTGTTTCCTGCTCTTTGTGCTGCCTCTGTCATCATTCTTCTCTTCTACAGCTCTCCAGTAAAGCATCTATGTTTATTAGATCAGAACTGAAGTATTTGCTGTTTGCCAGAAAAACTTCTTAAGGTAGGAATCACCTCCCATCAGGTGATAACGCAGTGTCAGTGCAATGTGGCAGGAGATCCCACCTCACCAGGATCATCAAGGAATTAGTGCTGAGGAGCAATCTCACAGCCATCACAAACTGGGCAGTATGCACAAACCTTCTCTCTCTCAGGATATCTTTGTTCTTTCACACACACATATACACAAATTAAATAATTTTAAAATTTGTTTTAATGTGAAACAAAAGCAAGCACATAAACCTTGATAATCCTGATGTTTCCTCAGAAACAGAATTTGGTTTCTGACCTGCCCTACACAAAGTATAATAGAAATGTTGGAAACCAATTGTTTTACTTAACTGAGGGAGTCAAAATTCAATTTAGAATGAAATATTAATTGTGAATTTACCTCTCTAATCATTCCTGCTTATATGTATTACGATGTATTGAAGCTACAACTTGAACACGTTCTCTGTTTGAAAATCTTTCATTCAGGCTCCTCTAAGGATCCAAATGGCTCTAGCAAGTACGTCTTTGTCTCATTAATCTCCCCTCCAACACAAACTTTCTGATGTGCAAGCTGTTCCTTCTTCCCGTCCTTTAACAACTGGATATAAACAAGGGATGCATGAGGTCTTTGATAGGAGAGCATGGGCCATCTATCACCAGCCACAAGCCAGCACAGTGGGAAAGTTGTCACTTCTTCCACCTGATGTTCCACACTGTGATTTTCAAAACAATGGGAAACTCTGCTCTGATCAGGATTGCCTCTGTTTTGCTTCTGTATGGCTAATTAATAAATAAAACGTTTAACTAGTCTGAATTTAGGAAGCCTACCATTAAAGCTGTCTTGCCCTGCAGCTGTAATGCCGTTTTATTAGAGATGGTGACAAAGACACTGTGAAGTAACTAACATTTTATATGTACTAATTTTAGTTCCTTACAGAGCAGCATTGCTCTGCAGTGCTGGACTGGTGCCTCTATAATCAGGAAATATCAGCACATGTTTTTAAGGCAGATTTCCCTGTTCACCTTCTCAATCCTTCCTCACTCACATCCCTCTTAAACGTAAGCCAAGGAAACAAATAATATTTCAGACGATGCCCATGCAGCATTAAAAATAGGCATGCAGCACTTCCCATGCATAATTCATTCTTCCTGTATTTCCAGTCAAGACGTTTTCACTTTGCAAGTGTAAAGTGACAATTCTTGCAGATTTGGGAAATAATTTCTTACATCTGTTACAAGCTAGCAGACACCATTTGGCAAGTGCTAAAAAATACCATATAGGACCAGGAATACGGCATTCTGTTTGGTTAGAAGCATTCTTGAACTAAGTCTGTAGGAAAAAAAAAAAAAAGACTCGAATGTTCTTTCCTTCTCACAGAAATATTCTAATTTTCCAGCCATTTATCTCCCTAGTTCTTTCATGTATCATGTTCCCCTTATTCGTCACTCTCTTCTTTTTCACATGCATCATTTCACTGGATCATCCTGTTTTGCAAATATTGTTTTTTGTTTTGTTTTGTTTTTTGTCTTTTTAATGCTGACACCTCAGCCATCTTTATCGTGCCAGACTCACAATAAGCTTCAATTCCCTCCCTGACCAGGTCTCTTGTGTCCTGTTCACGTAGCCTGACTTCTCGGGGCCTTGCCCCGTCTATGTCCACTCTCCCTCTGCCTTTCCCTCCAGCCCACTCTTTTCCATCAGCCCACTTCAGTCTCTACCCCTGCCTTAATTTCCCATCTACCTAATTTAACTCTCTATTTTTAAGTCTTATTAGTCTTGCATCAGAAGCGCGCAGAGGAGCGCTGTCATAACAAAGAGAGGGAGAGCTTGTAGGCCCTCTTTACAAAGTGATTTAGCAGGGCCAGGAGCACCTTGCTGCATACTAATGCTGCTTTAATAATGCTGCCCAAACACCCCGGTGACTGTGCTAACAGTATGCAGGCTCCGAATAAGCTGGGAATGCGATTTGTGTGCACATGAGGAGTTAAGATAATGGGTGAACGCACATTTCGACCAAGTTTGCCATAAGCAGTAATATCACTGAGACTCAATTCTTTTCTCTGCGTTTCATTGCGATGTTTTCTCCTACTATAATACCATCCTTTGCTCTCTACACTTAGACGCACTCCATTTGCATTTCAGTCCTTCATTTGAAGAAATAATACAACTGACGCTATCCGTATAGCTAAATAAAGTGCTATATATTCAATTAAAATGATGCTGACGTGGCAGCTGGGTTCACAATTCGCCACTGCTTTTGCACCCGCTTGCAAAGACGGTCAGCAAAACTGGCTGCGATGCTTCAGGGACTCGCTGCCGCGGTCTCATCTCAAATTGCAAATCTCCTTGAGTACCTCCGGTGCATCCTCTGAGGCTCACCCTGGAAAAGAGCTCTGCCCTACGCCAGAACTTGCAAGCGCTGCCTCGGGCATGGCTGGAGGGTGTCCTCGGGAGCACGCACAGACCCACGTGCTCCAGTTGCATTTGACAAGTCCTCAGCACTACTGCCCAAGGAAGAACTTGCTTTTCCTGGTACTGTACTGGCAAAACAGCCAGCAGAAATTACACACGTAACCAGTAACAACCAAGTGGTTTCTAAGAAGTCACATTTAATGCGTGAAGGGGGGGAAAAAGATTATAAGTTGGTTTCGAGTGTCGGAGTTGAGACCCTAAAATACCAGATTTTTTAAATCATGAACAAAACAATGGGGGGGAAAACCACTGCCACTGTGTCCTTTTTCAGGCAGTATTTGAGCAACTTTAGAAACGCTGGATGAACCATATTGATTTTTCTATCTGTGGCTTTGATGGGAATTTAATTGAAAAGCTCGGTAACTCGGGTTGTGAAGCTTGTTTGCACAGAGTGTTCCACAGCAAAATTGTGGAAAAAAACAGAAAAATAAAAAACTAAAAGTTTTTTTTTCTGGTCAGCCAGAAGAGGCGGTGACAAGAGATCTGCTACAGATTTTACGTTCTCATCTCCTGGAGTTTGAAATCACATGCACTTTTTTCATTGCCTATAGACAGACACTGCATTTTGTCAGCACAGCTCATCATGAAAGCCAGGCTGCTGGCAATTTATTTTTCTTCTTTTATTTTCCTCTTTTTTATGTGATTAGAAATGGTCATAAGGATTTCCATCAGGATCATTTCAATAAACTGAAGAAGGAGATAACACCCTGGCTCTCTCCTTTATGGTCTATTAGTTTAATACGAAACATTCAAAAAAAATCCGGTAATTCTGCAGTTGTTCCGCACACACACCTTGGGTTCAAATATCCTCTATTTTTTCTAGATCAAAAAAAGCAAAGGAAAAGCCTGAAGAAGGAAGGAGTAAGTGACAGGGTGGAATGGCACGCAAAGACACGGAGGTATCATTTTAGCAGCTAATAGGTAAGAGTGACACATCCTACAGTTCTCCTCTACCTATTTTTTTTGGGAAAAATACCTGCAAGAAGCTTTGGTGGTGTCACTATATTAACCTGCCAGTGTGTAAAATGAGCCTTTAATTTAGTTCAGGCCCAGAATGTGATTTTTTTTCCCAAACTTTACACGACAAGGAGCTTGAAACTTCTCACTTGCTGCAGCCCTCATCATAGCAGGGCTGATTACGGTCATGTATTTTTCCAGAATTACAGCCCAAGCTCAATTAAGACTCTGCCTGTTTATTCCGTGGTATTTCCACAGATTGGTGTTTTCTCACCTGGAAGTATTTTCAGTTTAGGATGATAGTTAAATATGCACTTTTATCTGCAAAGCCTCAAACAAAACTGGCTGCGTTGATGCCTTTTTCCTTGTAATACAGCAATAGCAGTCAGCACCAGGAAACTCGATCTTACAGTTTCCCAATTCAAAGGAAAAGAGGGTTGTTTTGTGATAGATCTGAGGAGGATCCTTAAAAAAAATGAGTATATTTTAATCTGACGGTGACATCCTATTTTCCCAAGTGCTCTCAACTTTCTCAAGCTACCGGCTAACTGGTAGACACTCATTACATGGAAATGACATTAATTAAACAGATGAGATATGTCAGTCTGTGTCACAACTCTAAGCTATGCACAATATAATATCATGTAGCTCACAGCCTAATAGAGTGGCACATGAAAATGTAATTGCATTACAGTACAGTATGATGATATGAGTAAGTCATCACATGACAAGTTGTCCCAGGATGATACTATCTGTCCCACATTATATTATTTTGGGAATAATAAACATTATATGTAGGAAAACACTAAGCCAAAATACGCTTGGTCATCCCACAGAGCTTGTGACAGATGGCAACTCCAGCTCTATGATCAAAGCACTAATTAACCTAGTAGTTTTTTGAGTTTTTTTAAAAAATCAAATCATATTTGCAATCCAGTGCTCCACATCAGGGATATGCTGCAATATTCAGTAGTGTTTTCAGATACACTGATCATCCAGATTAAATATGGTTACTGACAGGAAACCTCTGGTGTTGCAGAAGACACCATGGATCACCAATATCTAGTAGTTATTTCAAGTGTTGATGTCTTTGGCAAAATAATAGGCTCTGAAAGTGGAAATGAGGATCTGTTCAAAAGATGTAAAAACCCTATTGCATCTACTTGCAAACTATTTGGTCAGTTTACTCCATGAATACAGCCCTTTTTATTCTATTCGATATCTATGAAGAGGCTAATTTCAGTATTTTACCTGTTTGTGACCTGTATTCACTCTAAAAGTCACAGGTGGAAGCAAATTCTAAATCTATCATTTGTTGGTGAGCTGGTTGGCAAATTAGGACACAGTGTCGTTTCTGTCTGACAACCAAAACACCTGAACTTTAAAATCAGGACTCGCTGCTGAGGTTAGCAAGTTTAATTTGCAAGAATATTTTCACATTCGTTTTTATTAACAACTTTTTGTTTATTGTCCAAGTTCATATATCAATTACCAAGGACTTAAGTGAACTTATGAGCATGAGATGTCTCTCCAAATTTTAGGAATCTCTCTACCTCATCTTTTATCAGATCCACTTTTATGAACTTAACTGACACATGGAATGGTAAAAATAAAAGAAATATATACATATACCTCTATACATAGGTATGTATATAAATATAAACCAGGGATAGATTCATCAGTCATAATTAGCGAAGAGAAGAGGCCATCTTACATCGTGATTATTGCATAGAAAGAGATGTGTTAAGCTTCCTCTATTCCTGGTTGTCATTAAGACAATGGGAATTCTGTGGTCAGTGTATGAGTTTTTCATGGGTTACTTTAGATAACGTTCAGGTATTTTATGATGGTGTTGACAACTAGGCATTTGCCGTTTGACTGGCTGTCAGTCTATGATCCCAGGAAACCTACCTTTCTACCATCATCAGAGCACTCTCTGGCCATAGAATTGCTTATTTTCTGTACATTACGCCTTTTCAGCACATCAGGCTTTGCAACTTGTGACATTACACAAACTGCTGTGAAGAGTGGGACACACAACACAGGTGTACCATAGGGTCCAGGAAATTGAATATTGATGAACAAAGTAATGGTTCTCCCAATGAATCTATAAATTCATAAAGACAAGGCATGGAATGCAGTATAACGGCTTAATACAGTCCCAACTCTTTTAAAATAGGGAAAAATTGAGGATAAATTAGTTCATAAAATAGTAGCATCTTGCACTGATAGGCCTGCAAGTCTGAAAGACTTCCTCTTGTGCTGCCAAATTCAGTCTTCTGCTACTGAAAGCTCACATACATGCTTTCATGAACTTTGCAAGCTCTGTCACACAAATCATCAGATTTGTTACCCCCTCTATTCTGTTTGGGCAGCTGCTTCTGAACCCAGCTGCTCTAATGATTATAAAACATCTAATTTCCAAACCTAAATGTAAGATGGCCAATTTATACCCACCTGGATTTGTGCTAACATTGTTTTTACCTTAAACAGCTTTTTCCTGTCTCCCTGATATTTACTCCTTTTCTATTTCAAGAAAAAAATATTTTTTTTTTCTCAGCTTGTTTGCTAGATAACAAATCACAGTTTTTCTAGTTCAATACTTCCATATTCCCTGATCATCCTAGTAAGACTTTTCTGCATCTGTCTTGGATGAGTGACCAGAGTTGTACACAATACTGCAGAGGGCTCTGAACTAATAATCTTCCACATTATCATTACAGCTCCAATTCTCCAGTTCTCCAGAAAATAACTGGACCCACAGATCCCAGATCTGCTCCCCTGTAACTCCCTGCTGCCTCACAGTGTCATCCAGAAGTCCCCAGGTCCTACTCTTTCTCACTGCTTGGAGCATCTGAGAACCTCCAATCACCAGAGAAGGTTATGGCACTGGTTTTGCCAAACATTCCCATTCATTTTCTCAACAGGTAAAACGACATCCATCTAAGTGAAGTGCATTGTTTAAAACAACGGCGGAGAAGACTATTCCTTGATATCAGCGTGATCAAAGGCAGTGGTATAAGTCCTTCTCATTCACAAAAGTAATTCTTGATATAGAATGGCTTCATTCATACTGGAAAACAAAGTGTGCTGAATCATTCATTATTTATTACACAGTCCACAGGCTGGGCGGTGCAGCTGGGCTCACATCCAGGCAATCAGATTCTCCTACTCCCAATGGTCTGGTCACACTGAAAGTGCCTCTTGGGAACTGTCCTTCAGCTTGTCACCCTCAGATTTCTTATGGACATTACTTTGGAGTGAGACAAGTGTTAGTGAGACAAGGCTAAAACAATGCCAGCGACCACGCTAACAACTGAAGAGTGCGCACAGATGCAGGGCAGCACTTGGACCCCGCCCATAATCATGTTTAGCATGCCATTATCAGCATAGCTTTCATGTGCACCTGTAAGAGAGGGCAAGAGAGCTCAAGCAAGTTGTTTAATTATAGCTATCTCCATGACCCTGTTCTGGACAAACTTGCAGTGGAGGTGTCTGCTAGTAAAAGGAAAATTGGATTCAGTCACCTAAATACAGATCATAGAATCATAGAATGGTTTGGGTTTGAAGGGACCTTTACAGGCCATCTTGTCCAACCTCCCCTGCAATGAGCCGGGACATCTTCAACTACATCAAGTTGCTCAGTGCCCTGTTCAACCTGACCTTGAACACTTCCAGGGATGAGGCATCTACCAGCTCTCTGGGCAACCTGTGCCAGTGTTTCACCATCCTCATTGTAAAAAATTTCTTCCTTATATCTAGTCTGAATTTCCCCTCCTTTAGCTTAAAACCATTCCCCTTGTCCTATGACTATATGCCCTTGTAAAAAGTCCCTCTCCAGCTTTCTTGTAGGCCCCCTTTAAGTCCTGGAAGGCTGTTTGAAGATCTCCCAAGAGCCTTCTCTTCTCCAGACTGAACAACCCTAACTCTCTCAGCCGGTCTTCATAGAAGAGGTGTTCTTCTGATCATTTTTGTGGCCTCCTCTGGACCCACTCCACAAGGTCCATGTCTTTCCTGTGCTGAGGACCTCAGAGATGGACGCAGTACTGCAGGTGGGATCTCACCAGAGTAGAGTAAAGCAGAAGAATTGCCTCCCTTGTCCTGCTGGCCATGCTGCTTTTGATGCAGCCCAGGATACGTTTGGTTTTACTTTGCTTTGATCTCCAGTCACTGATGTAGAAGTGTGCAGGACTCCTGCAGGTCCTTTAACCTATTTAACAGCCATATACAAATGTCAGATATCCTGAAGCATCTCCAATTGCACCAAGGTGTTAAGTTGAGGCAACCAAATTTCTATCCTAGCATCTACTACAGAATTACCAAGCCATCGGACCCTTGTGTTCAAGTTATAGGAACTGGCCTTGGTCATCCAGGATGGCTCAGCCAGCCTCAAGCACAGGCATTGACTGTATTTTTACACAGGAAAAAGGGTTTGGGGGTTTCACTTTGAGGCAGCACAAACTCAGCCCAAAGAAGGAAGATTGCAAGAGAAGACAGAACCAGACCAGCCATGCAGAAGGAAAGCCCGCAGGAAGGTCAGGTCTGTGATATTAATGACAAAGACTTCACCAAAGGGGCAAAACTGGACTTTCTCCACTATGCGCACAGTGGAAATGAAACCTGCTTACCAGCACAGAAATATTTTGTGTTTTTATGTTCAGATATGGAATTATTTAATTTTTGTCTTTTCTACTGCTGGCAAATTCCAAAAGTACAAGTTGAAATGGGAAAAAGTGGCATTTAGTGCAGGTTTCATTTTCACATTGAACCAGTAGCATCAATAAACATTGCAGAGCTTTCTGAGGGGAAGATTTCACAGCCCCTTCATGTTCTACCTCATTACATTTTCATTGTGTTTGCTTCTTTCTGTCAGTATAAACATGACGCATTGTCAGGCATACAGTAGGTCGGGTGATGACATTTTTTAATGTTCACATAACAACCTGACCTCCTGCTCACATTCACTAAAAAGAAAATAAGGAAACCCCCTGTTTTAAGTTTTAAATGCTAACTACGTTCTATATTTGATTTGTTTTTCCTTCCCAGCAACACTAATTTCAAATTGAACTGCTGATTCAATTAGCAAAATGTTGAAGTTGTTGAGACCTTGTATAATATTATGTCCCATTAACAAAAAGGAAGCCAGTAGCGGTTTTATGCTAGTAACTAAATCCAGGAGCAGCATTTTAATGGGCTATTTTAATTAAACAAATTAAATTAATGATGGCCTCTGCAGAATGACGAATTACACTATTTAATATATCACTGCTACGTGCTAATCTCTTTTTTAACATTATCTTTAAACATTGATCAATACATAGACATATAATTTATAAACTGACTGATCTCAAGACAAAAAATCAACCAACTGCTGCAAAAGAAATGTACAGAAATGTAAATATAACTATACGCCACCTACCACCAAGATGTCATGGACTCCAACAACAAGAAAGAACCTTTTAGTATGTATTATTCTAGCAGCAGTTGTATGAACTATATATATTGCAGTAGTAGCCAAAAAAGCAAATGGAAGTTGAGAACATGAGCGTGGTGCCATGTATGTAAAATAAAAGCCATGCCGGGCTCGAGGAACTTATAACTGTATATAACTTACAATTTGAATAAATCAGGTGTATGCACAATTGCAAGCAGCCCTCAGACTTTGGAATTTGGTCGTTTGTCTTACACCTTTATTGATCACAGCTTCTTTCCAGTACCACTTTAGGAAGAGACCTTAACCTTCTCCAAGTACCTGCTCAGGTCACCCCCCGTCTCCTCATGCGGCCTCTCCTATGAGCGGAATTCACGTTCCACCTCTCCAAAGTGGACAACAGGGTCTATGACCATTCAGGCCTAACTACTAGAAAACATGGATGATCTCAGCTCCCAAAGAAATGAGTTACAGCTGAAGTTACAGCAACGAACAGCCCCATCATGGGATACTTGGCCATTTGAGAGAAACCAGGTGCCATCTACAGTGGGTGCCCTCTGTAAGTGAGGAGGAGGACCCAGATAACTTCACCATCTTTTAGAGAGATTGAACTTTTTTTTTTTTTACAGCAACCTTTAAAAGGTCAATGTGGAATTTAGCTACTCAATATGACCCCCAGGCAACTCAAGGGATTCAAGTTAGATGCATATTCAGTTTAAAAAGCAATGAAGTCTCTCACTGCTCTTGGACAAAAAAAAAAAAAAAAAAAAAAAGTTTGTAAGGAAGATTAATAATATTAAATAGAAATTATATGTCCTTAAAGATGGGAGACTAGGATGAGATTTCCATGCAACTGGAAGAGGCTCCGCACAACGGATGGGAACAGAAGCAAGACTAAGAATAGAACAGGCAATTAAGCAGCATTTTAAAATGAGGAGATAACCATAGATCCTAATGATCCTGGTAAAAGCTCTTTCTCTTCTTTCGGCATAATCTTCAGTGATTTTTTTTTTCTAATAAAGTCCAATTTATGGTATTTTAGAGCAGCACCAGCATGCCACACACAAGATACTACAGCTGAATTTTAGAGAATGTATCATGCCATTGACAGCTACTTAAAGCGGACTGAGGGGAATTTGAGATCCAGCACGTTGATACAGACTCAAGGTAAGATTATACAGGATTAAATGAGAATAACTGACAAAACAGAAAAGATGCAAGGTACAAACACAGCTAGATAATACAACCATACAAAGTACAGCAGGCACGCCTGAAGATACAAAATGTTGTTCACATAAGACGAAACACTTGGCATTAGCTTCCTAAAATTCCAAGCATTAAAAAGAATGGAACAAAAAAAAAGATATTTCAAAGAAAAGGAATAAAAGAAGCACAGACATGAAAAAGACTTCTTCATCTGCTATAAAAAAGACTATTCAGAGTTCTCTAAAGTACATTCAAGACTGACTTTACCCCACCAAGATAGCAACTGTCTCTCTGAAGACATGTCAAAGCCCAGTATCATCCATCCCTTCGTTATATCAGATACACGAAACAGGAATGATATTAATTTCTGACAACCTTTCCTCTCACATTTGCCAAGTGAATACTAATTTTATTAGAGAATCCTAACTCCTGCAGGCTTAGTCTCCCATGTACGAACCATTCTAAAATAAATACATCTTTATAACGGTATAACATGGTAACATTGCTTCTGAACACAAGACGTTCCATAGGCCAGGTTGGATGAGGCTTTGGGCAACCTGGTGTAGTGGAGGGTGTCCCTGCCCATGGCAGGGGGGATGGAATTAGATGATCTTTGAGGTCCCTTCCAACCCAAACCATTCTATGATTCTATGACCATTCCATAGCAGCAATGCCCCATGGTAAGCGGTGGCATACAAGCCACGATGTTGCAACCTGAATGACAATCCTCATGGGTTTTTCAACTGAGAAACACAAACCATATTCTGATTCATTACATAAAGGATTTTAAAATTGAAGAAGTGGGCTTTGTATTTTATTCAACTCATTGTAGCTGAAGTGAGCCTGCTCACAATCCTGCTCCTCATACCTGGGGGGACAGAGGAGCGAAGAAGCCACAGACGATATGGCAGGATGTTAATTCAGGCCTCTTAATGAATTCAGAGCCAGAACAAATCAAAGAAGAACTGTGCTTAAAATAAAAAACTCCACATAGCTACAGGTGTAGATTGTGAACCGGCATTATCTACTCTTATTTAAAAAATGACATGGTAATTCTAATGACAACTATGTTATAAATAGACACTTAATTATAATATCTTAGGTCTGGCATCTGCATTTTCACCATCTGAAAGGCAGAAGTTTGCTGCAAAATTGGAGACCTAAACAAGACAAAAGGAAACACTGAGTGAAGTTCAACCAAACCTTCAATCTGCTGTTCTTCACACCCTCCACTTCACTATTGTCCTTCAGCCACTTTGTGCTGGAGGAGAAAGCAAATGTCCCGTGTCCCAGATGCCCCAGCAGTTGCCAGCCATGGGAGCGACCTACCCTTGGGGTACCCTCTCCGAGCGCATCCCAGCCCACCAGCCGAGGGCTAACGGCTCTCGTGCACTCTAATCCAGTCACTTTGGGCTTTTTCTTCCTCCTCTCCCCACCCGGTCTGCAGGTCCGCTGGTTACAGCAGCTACCATAGAAACCAAAGTGCTGCTCTGCAGCACACGGAGCGGATGTCACGCGAAGCAAGATGAATGCGATGTGGCGAGGGGGGTGGATGCAAGAGGAGGAGGAGGAGGTAAAGCAGCATCACACATTCAGAATTAAATGTTCCCACCAGAGGGAGTGAGTCATTTTTGAAGTAAGTGTAAGGCTGCAATATTTTTTTCCTACGCTCTCAACGCGCATCCGCAAACACAGGCGTACAAATAGATGTGCTTTCATGTCTTTTGCACAGGTGCTTGAGTCGCCCGTGTTCCGCTCTCTAATGAAAACTGTGATTTTCTCCTGATGCTAAATTAATGCCTGACCTAAAACAGCTATCCAAGCCAGAACAGTGCTGTCATTTAAAAAAAAAACCCTGTAAAGCTTTTTCCCTTCCTCTCCTTCCAGGATAGTGCAGAAATATGACATTGTATAAAGTCAACATATATTAGGCAGGCATTTCACAGCAAAAAGTCACTCAATTTTTAAGACTAACATGCCATAATTCAGATGTGTGTGCATCGTGTTTTGGCTCAAAGTAAAAAATAGCAACAACTAATGTGGAGCAGTGTTTGATTTCCTCTGATCTTACCGTTCAAAATTAGTATATTTGCCTCAAGTTTTGGTTTAGTTTTGTTGGGTTTTTTTTAATTCACAAAAGGCCATTCTTAATATTATGATCTTTTCCCAACACAAGCATTATTCCCCCTTCTTCTTTCCCTCAGTATGTCTCGTACATGTCTAAATTCACTATGCCTAATGAACCTTACTGATATATTTGTTGAAACATTATGTTGCAATGAAATTAGGAAAGAGAAAAGTCATATTCTTTCTATTTGCAAAATAAGAATTAGATCCCATCGACTCCTGTGGTCTCTGTCCAGTGACAACCGTGAAGAGCTTGCTCTGAAAGGTGCTGAGTGCTTGCCATCTCCATGGGTATCAGTGCAGTTGAAGATGCTCAGCAAGTTCAAGATGCAAAGCCATGAATACTCAGGGGCCTTCAACATCTCTGCACCTTCCAGTAGACCTGCATGCACCCAAATATCAGTGGATGCCAATGAAGATTTCCACTCCAAGATGGAAGGATAGTTTTGGGCCCCTCGCTTTAAGAGAGATATTGAGCTCCTGGAGCGAGTCCAAAGAAGGGCGACTAAACTGGTCAAGGGGCTGGAAAATAAAACTTATGAGGAGCGGCTGAGGGAGTTGGGGCTGTTTAGCCTGGAGAAGAGGAGGCTGAGGGGAGACCTGATTACAGCCTACAAATTCTTGAAAAGGGATGGTGGGGAGGTGGGGGAAGGGCTCTTTACATTAGTGATGGGTGATAGAACAAGAGGAAATGGGTATAAGCTTAGTCAGGGCAGATTCAGGTTGAATGTTAGAAAGTATTTCTTCTCTGAAAGGGTTGTCAGCCACTGGAATAGGCTGCCCAGGGAGGTGGTTGAGTCCCGTCCCTGGATGTGTTTAAGAATAGGGTGGATGATCTACTTAGCGATATGGTTTAATGGGGATTAGGGACGGTTGGACTGGATGATCTCTAAGGTCTTTTCCAACCTAGAAATCTATGAAATCTACGATAATTTTCAAATAAATAGGATGAAATATTTGCCAAGTTCTCCTTCAGTTGGTCTCTGTGATTAATTCACAGTTATACACAGCGACAGCAGCAGAAAATTATGTCTAAAAATGGTATCTCCTTCTGTAGATTGTGTCTATTTAAATGACGGGCCATCATATACGAGTATCCCTCCCAAAACTCACTTAGTAAATAATGTTCATACAGGTAATGCTCATCTTCCTCTCTTCCATAGTAAAACATAATACCCCACAGAATCCTCTGTTGTCATAATTTACAAATACCAGTAGGATAATTCTGCGTTATCTGACTCATAAAACAGTGCTCTGTGGTTTACACAAACGTGGAGAAACAACTTCAGGACGTTCAAATGACAAGAAACCTGATGGTTTGTGTGGCACACAAAGAAAAAGGAAAACAAGCTTCTGCATTTCATGCCATTGCAGACGTGCTGCGAGGCCAGTAGAGGGCAATGAAACAAATCAGGTTTTCCTCCAACCCTGTTAAATCTCCTGATTTCGCACTGAAGGTTTTTCCTATAATAATATATCACAGGATAATGGGAAAATTTATTTCCTATGATTGTTGGCACATAAAATAGCAACTCTGTATATATAATGACAAGAAGTGTTGGATGAAAAATTATCATCCAAGATATAATTAGAGATAAAAATGAAAAAAAAATATAGAAAATAAAATGAGAGAGATGATATTAAAAGTGCATATTTGTGTGTCTATATGGAGAAAGAGAGGAATGCTACAATCACTCACTGTGATTTTTCTAACTCCTCTTTTTTCAGTTTTTCTTTGGGTGTTTTAAGCTCCATGAAACTTTACCTTTTGGGCTGAAAGTTGTCATTGAATTGTATTTGCTGGAGGCAATTTTTCAAATTTTATAGGACAACTGTTCAGACATTTCTGAGTTATTATTAGGGGAAATATTGTATTTTCCATACTAGGGAAAAAAGCCCACAAAATCTGGGACACTTTCTTTAAAGAATGTGAAAACTGAGCCTTGTAGTTTGCAGTTGGGAGTCCTTCAGCATGAAGAATTGGCTAATAAAGCCAAAGTTGTCTAATTTTTCAATTTTTTAGAAACATGCAGTTTTCACACAATCAGTGGATGTACTGAAGATTTTTAAAGAGGGAATGAGTACCAGTTTCCTGCAGCACTTCAAAAGGGACAAGTAAGACAATACACACAATACTATGCCAATTTGTACTTGATTAAAAACAAAAACAAACAAACAAACAAACCCGAAATGACATTCAAATGGTAAGGAATATAATTAGTGCCAATCAACATGTTTTTGTGGAAAGCAGGTCAAATATAAACTCAACATCTTTCTTTGATGAGATTACAAGTTTAGCTGACAAAGGAAACTTTGTAGATACAATACAGTTAAAATTTCTTGCTTGATTTAGTACCATACAACTATTTTAATAAAAAAAGAAGAGCTACATGGTATCAAAACAGGAAATGATAACTGGATTAAGATGGACTTTCACCAGAATTGTTATGAAGCACATTGATCAAGCCTTAGAAAGAATTACAAAATTAACGCTGGCAAAATTGAAAGATCACATGAAGGTCAGAGTTACAGTAAATGCTGACGATGTTGAGGCGCTCACACTGCACAGTTGAGATCATCGTAACACAGTGAAATCCCAAATTCTACTCCTAGGAAAGTCAAATCCCAAATTTTACATCTAGTAACAAAGAATGAAGACCACATCTACAAAAACATGTATCAGCAACGTGCCCAGGGATGTAATTGACCTTTACTTATGTGATTGATTAAATTCATTCTGGCTCAGTGTATCCAGTTCCAGTATTCATAAAAAAAGAAAGCTGATTTTAAAAGACAAAAACTTCAAGAAAGTTCAAAATTAAATTAAAAAATCATTTTGGTGAAAGTCACTGATATGAGACTGGTGTGTAAAGCTACAATTTTGACTACACACATTTCCTGATGAAAAATAATTATAATTATAATAATGATTATAATAGAATAATAGTGATTATTCTCCTGAAGAGATGGAGGATCCATTGCTTCCACTGTCAGTCACCTGCTGTTACAAATACATACCTTCAGCTTGTTTAAGCTTCTGGATATGGGTTCATTATGCCTTTCCCTACCAGCTTACAAAGTGCCTTTATGTGTAAAAGAGTTTCTTCTATGAACACTTTAAATACAGCCCCTTCAAAAACTGCGAAAGACGTGGTTTAACTGAATCACCTAAAAATAACCAAAGCAAAGGAGAAAGGAGCAGCCAGAATGGAAATATATTAACCTCAAGAAGCCATAGGAAGCAGGTTGCTTGGGGAAAGGTCAGGATCAAAAACTGTAGAGCAAAAAGTCCTGGGGACCGGGAGCACTGCGTCACTGAAGATGATTTCTCAGTCTTTGAGGACACTTTTTGCAGTTCCCCAGCAGAGCACACACCTACTCGGTCCTACAGCAGGAGGTATTTTAGGCTGCTTTAGGCAGCAGGAAGAGGGCATACATTTTGTCCGCCTTGATTTGCTGGGTAGTTAGATTTACTTTTAGACCCTGTGACTACATGTATATACAATAAAGGTAACTAGAAAAAACACAAGTTTATCTTTGTCTGCAAGGATAAAGAGAAGACAAGATTTTTCAGAAACATAGGCCTGAGGAAGAAAGTGGAAAATTTGAAGACTGGGGAAAGTGTGGAACTAGGAAAAGAGGGACAAAGTCAAATGGTAGAAGATCCTGGAAAGCAAAAGAGTCAGTAAACAATGTGGGGAGGAAACAAAAAACTAAAAGGCGGAAATCAATTCAGAGTGGGAAAATAACGAGACAAAGGCAGAAGAACTGATTTCTCTACATGAGCTCAATGGAGACCTGTAATGTGGGCTCTGCTTGATCTTTCTTGTCAGCACTGCATGGTGGGAATGCAGACATCCATCTAGCTGGTACCTCACCAGTCAGGCTCATAAGCCCTGCAGCGCAAGATGACAAAATTACTAGCTACAGTGTCACTGAATAAAGTCAAAGTCATAGAAGAAGAGATTCCTGAACTCAAATTTTGTTAAATAGGACTGAACTCAGGCAAATCCCATCACTCCATGTCCTTATACACACCCAGATACCTGAGTATAGCAGCATCTGCCCAGCATGTTTTCTCCTTTGTGTTTCACAGCAGCTCTTAATAAAAATATCTCTTTATATTCCTATAAGCTTATGTAAAAATATGATTTATATACAGGCTTAAGCTCATCTATACACCATTGAGAAAATACTTCTGTTAGCATCTGTTGTAACTCAGCGTTTTCTTGGGAATGGTGGATATGTAATAACACAAAGATCTCCTGGCTTTTCCTAGCTGGGTTGGTTTTCATGATAGAATCACAGAATGGTTTGGGTTGGAGGGAACCTTCAAAGACCATCTAATCCAACCTTCCTGCCATAAGCAGGGACATCTTCAACCAGATCAGGTTGCTCAGAGCCCCGTCCAACCTGACCTTCAATGTTTCCAGGGATGAG
Organism: Tauraco erythrolophus; assembly: GCF_009769465.1. NCBI lineage: Eukaryota > Metazoa > Chordata > Aves > Musophagiformes > Musophagidae > Tauraco > Tauraco erythrolophus. The sequence goes on from NC_141466.1 coordinate 70,227,934, forward strand.
GCATTTATCACCTCTCTAGGCAATCTGTGTCAGTGCCTCACCACCCTCATTGTAAAAAACTCCCTCCTTAAATCTAGTCTGAATCTCCCTTCTTTTAGTTTAAAATCATTACCCCTTGTCCTGTCACTACACCCTTGTCAAAAGTCCCTCTCCTTATTTCTTGTAGCCCCTTTAAGAACTGGAAGGCTACTCGAAGGTCTCCCCGGAGCCTTCTCTTCTCCAGGCTGAATAACCCCAACTCTTTCAGCCTGTCTCCATAGCAGAGGTGCTCCAGCCCTCGCATCATCTTCATGGCCTCCTCTGGACCCGCTCCAGCAGCTCCATGTCCTTCTTATGTCGGGGACCCCAGAGCTGGACACAGTACTGCAGGAGGGGGTCTCATGAGAGCAGAGCAGAGGGGTAGAATCCCCTCCCTCAACCTGCTGGCCATGCTGCTTTTGATGCAACCCAGGATACAGTTGACTTTTTGAGCGAGTGCATATTGCCGGCTCAAGTTCAGCTTTTCATCCACCGGAACCCTCAAGTCGTTCTCCTCAGGGCTGCTCTCAATCTCTTCATTTCCCAGCCTGTATTGATACCAGGGGTTGCCCCAACCCATGTGCAGGACGTTGAACTTGGCCTTGTTGAACCTCATGAGGTTCACACGGGCCCAATGCTTGAGCTTGTCCAGGTCCTTCTGGATGACATCCCATCTCTTCAGCATGTCAACCACACCACTCAGTTTGGTGTTGTCTGCAAATTTGCTGAGGGTGCACCCGATCCCACTGTGTATGTCATTGATGAAGATATTAAACAGTACTGGTCCCAGTATGGACCCTTGAGGGACATCACTCATCACTGACCTCCATCCTGACACTGAGCTGTTGACCACTACTCTCTGGATGTGACCATCCAACCAATTCTTCATCTGCCAAACACTCCATTCATCAATATCTGCAATCCACAAAGCTCTAGCACAAGACTGATAACATAGTTGATGATATTGCCCATCAACCAAAAAGCCCATTCTGACCTCTTTCCGCAATCTAGCTCTTACTGAAATCAGTAGACATCCTGTATCCAAAAGAAAAAGGGATTAGTCTACAAGAGACCTGTGGAAGTCAATAAAGGAGAAAAAGATCTTGATGCAAAAAGATCACAAGATCGAAGCAGATATGACAATGTTGCTTGCTAAAACATGCTCTGATTTTTCTTTCCAGGAAGTATTGACTTGTTTTCGCAAAAGCTGAGATCTATATTTGACTGAGTGGCATACTTCAAACAGAAAATAACACAGAATTCTCTGACAATTCATTGGGGAACAAAAATGCTGAAATTAAAGAAACCCCTGGGCCGGATTTTTATCTCAATTGCATTACTGGAAATCCAAAGTAATTCCATTGATTCTACTGGTGTTGCTCTGGATTTGCAGCTGTGCAGATGACCTGCGTTTAGTCCTGTGAAAAAAACTTGAGAGGTATTTAAGCAAATGTTAACATCAGTTAGAAAGCAACCTCACCAGGGTATGACAATTGTCAACACATGCTGTAGTACATCTGGTTATCAAATTCTTTGTACTCAAGTGCTTAAGTGGACACTCCTATATCCATATTTAGACATCCAAGCAGCATATTTTATAAATGTTGAGTATCTGTCATTTCCATGTGCAAGCTTTGTGGAGCTCAGAACTTTTTGAAGTGCCATTATGTTCTTCTATCTGACTTGAAAAGCTCTTTTTCATATAAATTTTTGGCTTCATATTTTAGAGTTGGATAAACAGTGGAAAAATGTTCCATGAGTACTTACTCAAATTCTTAATTAAATTAATTCTGGCTTAGGCACACTTTCGTCACTGAGAAAACTTGAGGTTTGAATAGTGTTCTTTGGATCCCACAGTTTTGCATTAAGGATAAGCAAACTGTTTGGAGAGCAGTAGTAGCTCCCAGGCTTCACCATGCATATTTAAAATACATGTGTCGTTTTTGAAAAAAACAAAAGGCCTTTTGTTTTATATTTTAATTTCTATGGAAGCTATAAACCAGGCCAACCTCTTGCCACTCTCCAGATCAATGCAGAGAATCCCACTATAAGCCTTATCTTTCACCTGCACATGGATGGATTTAAAGGCCAGAGCAGAATTAAGACATGACATTCTCAACACATCTCAACACTCAACACATCTCAAGACTCAATATGTCTTGAGAAGATTTTTCAGTTTTCATTTCCTAGAAATTTTTGCTTAAGTCAGTTTTTTAAGGGTTACATTTAACCCAAACACAACAAAATCTGACCCAGAACAGCAGCAGCTCATCATAATCATTTTTCTTTTTGCCTTGACCTTCTTCTAGACTATTTTATCACGTCTTCCCCATAACTAATCTCTTGCTTAAACTAAGCTACTTGAGAGCTTTCTTAAGAGAAGGAACCATATCCTGTTCCCTGTAAATCAATGTGTACACTTAAACCATCATTATTAATACCATTGTCAAACTTGTGCTCCTGACATTGAATATGCTTGTGAAACTTTTAAAGTGCGATAACAGATGCATAATCAAAATAAAGAAATTCAAAAGCCTGAACTAGAAGCCCTTCAGAATGATCCTACATGCCATTGAGCCATGTGGGAACACATTTACAGGCTGATGTAAAGGTATTTAACTTCAATGTGTTGGCATCACTACAGACTCCACTATGTTGCCTTACCACTGGTATGACCGAGGACCCACAGGATCTGTGCCCAGCTGAAGTGGCAGCTGGAGCCCAGGTCAAATAGGATGGGACATCTCAAATGGCACTAGAGTCCTGTAAGCAAGTCAACTTAGCCCTTTAAACCTTCATCTTCTGGATCAGCATGGAGATCTGCCTGAAAATTGAAAATTCATCTGCCTAAGTATATGAAAACATGATGTCTAGACAAATTTAGGATGTTTTTACATTACTGGCAAGCTCAGCAGAGTAAGCGATACAAAGCAGGAAATGTTTTATTTACAACCCGTTCTTGGATTCAAATCTATTTGATATTTACATTAGCTTATTGTAGGGCAATTTCTAATATTAGTTTAAAAGTCCAATAAAAGCGTTAGCTTGAAGCACTGGCTTCACATTCACAGTACAATAAAGCAAACGGGTTCTTTGCTGAACTCCATGACCTCCCAGATGAAAAAATGATTGTAAAATAGAAAGTATGGTTTCATAATGTCATTCTTAGTTCTAACTTCAAATGTACAATTAGCTATATTTGCAACAGTCAAAGGGCTAAGTGAAATGCCTGGCCTTTGATCAAATGAACAGCATATATGCAGAATTGAAAGCTAAAAAAAATCTTGCCTTCTTCAGCATCCACAAAAGCAAGCAACATGTGCTGCTGCTGCATTCAGGGAAACAGAAATAGTATGCAATTGGTAGCATGCTTCACTCAGCATAGGATGGTGGCACTTCTCCTCCACCTCAGGGAATTTTGACAGGTATCCTTAGTCCTTCCGTGCTTTCCAGGGATGCTCATTTGTGTTTTCATATGGACATATACATCCTGTACATTTCATTGTTTCAAAATAAAGTTATCTTGGTGGTGGTATTAAGATCCTTTTCCTCTCACAACACGAGATGAGATTCTACAGCACAGAAATGTAGGAAAATTTATTAAGAGAGAAAAGTCAGATGAACAGTAACTTTAATAATGAGTGAACTCTGATGTTATATGTTATGGCTGCAAAGAAAAGCACAGGGTACTGACCTAACATAACAGAATTCCCTATTGAAAAGGCAGAAAAAAATAGACACAGCAGAGAACCATAAAACTTTATAAATGCATCATATAGCTGTATTTCAAAATGAATTCAACAAAGAAAGCACAAGGGGGTTGTTAATCAGTGCTGAGAATAGGACAGGTCATCTCACAGACATATTTATTCTAAGAAACTCAAACAAGCCAACTACAGAATCCTAAGTCCATGCCATTAAAGCTTTTATCTTGTTGTCACTGTCATCAAGAAATGCAGTCAAAAGGTTGTATTAGTTTCGAGCTATCTTTCTGCTGCAAGGTGACCAAATTTTCTTGGAGTGACAAAAAAGTCAAATTTTCTGCAGTTTAAGGGAATACGAAAAGAGTTAGCAACTGTTCACACAAAACCTCCTCATTCGTAGCTGAATACAGCTTTCTCAGAGAGGAATGAACATAAAAAGGGTATCTCTGTAGCACAGATGAGTGATTAGAAAACAAATAATGGCTTAGCTTATCAGATCAGATTTGCTTATTTTCATAAGAACTACCACCATCAATCAGGAATCAAGTAGTGACTATTCAATTCAGACTGAAGCAAAGATAATTCGAAACATAAAGCTCTGAAATAGATGTAATTTGAAGAGGAGTAAGCAGGTGTTATTTTTTTATTGACTCCATTGTATTGCTTTAATAACAACAACCTACTTTTAAAAAGAGCTATTTAATTTTTCCCAGCCAAAAAGCACGTGAAAAACTGTCTCCCAGCCAAAGCATGGTCTAAACTCACACAGCACGTTACATAAAACCACAGCTGAATGTTGTAAATTCACTCCTCAAGATATTCCTTCATGCAATTAAAAACTCAGAGGTGTTGACCCTGTAGGTAAATAGCCTTTCCTCCAGCCTTGACAAATACAATCTTGACCCCTTCATTCGCTTGCAGATTTCTGCTCCAAAGCTCATTGTGCTGGCCAGAAAACTCCTCTTTTCTATGTTACCAAATATAAAGCTCTTGTTTTTGCAGCTGAGGGTTTTGTTGGTTTGTTCCCACATCATCCCACAGCAAGTTTATGACAGTGTCACAGTATCTGTTAGGCTGCTGAGCTGCAGAGACTGTTGCCTCTTATGCTGGCCAGTACTGATTCACTGTTTCCCATATCCTGCAGAACACATCCATCCATCACAAACTGTTTTATACCTGGTGAGGTACACATGTGCATTAGGTATGTGAACTTCCATTATGGTCATGAGAGATCAGGGCGTGCCTAAAACCAGCTACCTAAATACAGCATTTAGCGCTATTTGAGGTGTTCAGGGTATTTCAGATATCTACACAGGACTGGGAGATACGATACAGTCCTCAACATATATTTCATAGAATCATAGAATCACAGAATGGTTTGAGTTGGAAGGGACCTCAAAGATCATCTAGTTCCAATCCCCCTGCCATGGGATGTGTGTGTTTGTGTGTCGCAGAGTGGCAGGGGGAGGTGGCTGAGATATGCCAGATTTTTCCCAACAGCACTGGGTGTGAGTAACTGAATCAGACCCTGTGGATGTGTCCCATGGCTGAGCACACACTCTATTTTGGGTAAATGTGAACTCCCAGGTCAGTAGTTAGTTGACTCCTTTCAGTGGAGTGCAGTACTGCATGTGCAAGGACTTCTACTTCGCAAGGAAAGAGGGAGGTTCAAGGACTGGTCAGCAGCTGTTTTTCAGCTCTCGGCTAAGACACGGCATCTGACTATCCCACCACAGAGGAGTTTCATGCAAACTACCAAAGCCAATCTCAGTGCTAATTCAGTGCGTTTCCAGACCTCCTGTGAGCAAGGTCAGGATCAGGAGTGCTACTGTATATATGTAACTGTGGCCACACTGAAAGTTGGGTCACTGAAAATGAATAATAGCACTGTAAGTCCGCGTCTGTAAAAAATACATCTATATAAATCTACATACATATACATCAGTATAAAATTCATCTACATTCTTCCCATGGTCATCTATGATTTATCATGTTACCATTCAGGGCTTTAAAAGTTAAAAAAATTATAAAACAAAATAAAACAAAAAGTCCACCACACCCTGCAAAAAAAAAACCCAAACACCTCATCACTGTAAAACCAGTGCAGAACAAAAAAAACAGAAGCACAAAAAAGAGAAAATCCAATGGTGCTTCAGGTCCAGTTGCTCCAATATCTATATCTCTGAAACCAAACAGTACATTTGAAGTTATCCATTGAAGGATTCCCTTCTCAGCTGCATGTGGTACATATGCAATAAAGCATACAGGTAAAACTAACCCATTGCAGAAATATATTAGCTCTTGTGCAGTTACACCAACAGCATAGTAATGTTTACTTAGTTCAGCATATTAATCCTTTAGTTGCTTGATTCAAAAAGAAATTTTAGAAGTTTGGTCAAATTTATTTGGTCAAATACTTCAGGCCGAGTGTTTTGTTACATTAACAGAAAAAGCTGTTTGACAAATTGGAAAGAAAAATGCCTATTTTCCCAATTCAAAGATAGTTCAGTTGTTTAACTGAGCATCTTCTTCAGACCTTCACAGAAACATATCTGCTATCACTGCAGTGTGATCCAGTCTCTCCTCTGAGCATCATATACTGTTCCCTTCAAGATCTCCAGAAAGCCTACCCGCCTACAGTGTTATAGGTCCTGACATTTCCACAAAGAGACTGTTCTCCAGACTAACAGATTGGGCAATGGGTTAGTTTCAATTGCCTGGATTTTTTATATTTATACTAAACTTTAATTTTTAACTTTAATCTCTTCACTTCTACTTACAATACTTTTTGAACTTCTTAAACATATTTGCAGGCCCCAAAGCAAACAATTAACATTGCTTCCTTCTTTTTTTTTCCTTTGTAATTCTGGCTTTGGTGCAGTTATTGTTTTATTTGATTTGTTTTCTCAATCTGTTGACCAGCTGGTTTAGATTTCAGAGAGGATTTCTATCAGCATCACAACCTACTCCTGCAGAGAAACTTTCCAAGATTATAGCCTTGCAGTCCAAATCATAAAAAAAAATAGTTAATACGTTACTTCTAGCAAAGCTCCATCCATTTCTAAGCGGAAAAAAAAAAGTTAATTCTGTGCTTCATATATATTTCCTATATGTTCAGTAAAAAAAACCTCCATTCCAGTTCTCTGGACTTTAGTAAAGGCCACATTTTTAATGTCTTCATAAAATCTTCACATTTCTATACTCCCGTCTCTTTGAGCCCTTATTACTCTCTCCAGATTACAACTATAAGAGCAAACGACAGCAACTCTCCCCAACAACTTCTCTTGGCTATAACAAATTAGGAGCTCATTACCTGCTCACATCACCCAACACCCATGTCAAGAGCTTAAGACTCAATTAATTTGTAATTATTCACGGGAAGATCCTTTAGTTGTTTTGTGGAAGGATCTTCTCCTGCCAAATATGTGCTTTTTTAACAAAGTAATAGACCTGCATTTTGTTCTCTATGCACAATGTTCCTTGTCAGTGCTGTCCTACATGAAGATGCAGAGATGTTGGCATTTTTGGGATGCTACTTTAATATAAGCATATATATATATAAGGGGGGGAGGGACTTAGTATATTCTTGGAGCCTGAAAACCCAGTGTTAGCACTTGACAAAACAAATGCAGACCTCTGATTCAGAAAAAAAAAATGCAAACTTCTTCCCACCCTGATTTCACTATTTGGATTACTGCCTAGATAATTCATTTGAAAAACAAACCCAGCCTAGCAACTGTCTTGGAAATTGAGTAACCTCAGGTTCAACTGTATTAAAAAACTTCAGCTTCAGGCAAAACCGATAGAGCAGCTCATTCACAGTACTTTCATCAAGCCCTGGCCCTCATTTTATGTTTTTCTGATTACGCTTACATTGTGTTACCGTTTACCAGCAGCACTATTGTATTGTAATACACATTACCACTAGCTGACTCTGACTGTATGCATTTGTCTTGGTCAACAGCTAAAGACGCACAGCTCAATGCATATTCATTGCTGTATTGCCACTTCTCAGCTGTTAAAACAGCTGCATGAATCAGCAACAACTTTCACAACTTAAAATAGATGTAACTGCAGGATACTTGGGCTCAATGTACATTACGATGGTCATCGTAACCTGGTAGGAGCTAGGGAGGTGGGGCATTTAACCACAGTATTTCTCCACTCAAGCACAGCACTACCTTAAAGGTGTAAGCTACATTAGTATCTCAATTTGGAGTAGAAGTGTGCTTTTGTAATAAATCTCCTGATCATTGTCACTTATCACGCTTTGGTTCACATCACAGAGTGGTCTGGGGATGGATGAACCCAATTCTTTTTGATGGAGCTGAACCAGAACTACACCACTGACTTCCATCTGTTAGTGGCATGTGTTTCAGAGGACCAAACTACATCCACTGAAGAGTAAACCCTCTTGAAGGGCACATAGTGTGTTCTGGGTCTTCAGTACGAACTGGTTTGTTCTGCAGATCTGCTCCTCTGAGCCCATACTGAGTCCATACATTGCTAAATGTAGACAGAGCTGAAGACGGCTACCTGGCTTCTGGAGAGGAGCCAGCACTTCAGGCTAGCTTGTCTCAGATGCAGGAATTCATGATATAAACCTTGGAGTTGGATGCTTTCTATCCTTAGTGAACAAAAATGTTTCCTTTAAGTTAACAGCCTGACCCGTCTTTATGAAAAAGCTCATCTAGCAAACACGTCGTTTTCTGGTTGGAGGTCATTCTTTGCTCTCTTCCAGGTCCTCAGCTCAAAAAAACATCTACGAGCACATGCACAATTATTCAGTGAACAAACAAACTACATTTTGTTGTTAATCATTTGCTGTATGTAAAAACTCTAGAGTCACTCAAACATACTGTAGTTATTGTACTTCTAATATTTGTTAGTCCTTCCCCCGTTTGGTGCATGCACCACTGCTTATCATAGAAAAATCAAGTGTTACGCAATCCCTACATGTTTTTATCTGTCATCATGAGGTGCACAGATATGCATGTGTCACTGCCAGAAGAGGTCGGTATTTATTTTAAATTACTGCAATAATAAGGAAAGTGGTTGTATTAGGTTTACATTAAAATAATGTAATGCAAAACATTTAATAAGAAAAGGGATTCTTGAACAAATTGTTTGCTCAGTATGTTTCCAATACAACCATTCTACTGCTACTGCAATACCACAGTACATATTATTGTAGGCATTGTTGATAATACATAGAAACCACACATCACTTAGGAATTTCAGTACATATTTGCTGTTTTTCCTTAGTTGACAACACAATCCCTTTCTTCCCCTTACTTAAGTGCAAAAACAAACTCTACATGCGATCACTTACAGAGTTCCGCCTAATTATGTAACTGTACTAATTATACACACTTTTCAAATGGTGATAGACTTCAAAGTAGGTAAATTTTAAATTGTGCCATTAAGAAAATCTATTTGATGATGGAAATTTCTGTAATACCATCTTGCAATCTTCTACATCGTCATTTTGCTTTCAAGTCAGTATTAATTTAATGACAAGTAACAGCAGAGAATAATAGATTTAGGAAAGCAAACTGAAAGCTGTAAGATTTACAATGTGATATTGGTCAGCAGATGTTAACAAAAAGGATCAAAAACAATTTGGAAAAACAATGGATCTAAGGTAAACAACGAGTAGAAAGAAGTGCTGCATGATAAACATGAATACCAAACCTTTAGAAACCACTCTGTTAACAAAGATAAACACCTGCAAGCCTGACTTACCCCCATGTGTTCAGCTACTCCTGAGAAAATATATATGTCACTGAACACTTAATTTGCATGCACAGCTATCACACTGCTAAGAACGACTTGCAAATTAGTTACTTGCAGTTCAGAGCACCTCTTTGCATGCAAACTAATGCCAACTGCATGCACGAACCAGCCCTACAACCGCACGCATAGCTCAGCCCACCGATGTCATACACACATCTATGAAACCAAACTGCCATGTAAGACTTCAGCACGTGCACCTCCTTTCGCACTTTGGTACACGCTTCTGACTGATATGCCCTCATTCTTCAAAACACAGTTCTTGAACACTAGACATTCATCCCAAACCCTGGTTCTTCAGCATAACTCTTTAGTGAAGTTACAGTACAAGTGAATGCATGAACGCTGATATTCTTTTAGCACTACCTAATATTTACTCTATCTATTCTGATGTCCTAGGTGAGTAGTTTATTTCATACACGTTATAAGAATTTATACATCTCTGCTGTGGATTCTGGATCCTGCACTGTCAAGACCACTAGGCAGATCCGACAGCAATTACAATGCAGACACGCTACAGGACACTAATCCCTCTGTTTTGAGTTAAATAACAGCTTCTGTGGCAGGGAAGAGACAGAATCCATCTTCTCTGAAAAACAGGACTGTGTACAGAAAGGGAAATGGTCAAACTTCTATCACACAAATCCCAGTGTCAAAACAAATACTCTTACTAAGTCATGGGCTGCCACATTTAATCAAAGACATTTATGAAATGGCTTGATAGAAGCATCTTATAAGCAGCAGGTGGGTGATCCTGAGTTACCAACCTCAAATACTGATCCGGACTTTCCCTCAGTGTTCAAGAACTCCTAGGTCGGAAATTTTGGCTACACTCTTCAGCATATGGGGTCTGGATACACTTGAATAGCTTTAAGATCACAGACTTTTGCTGTGGTGCACCCACGTAAAAAAAAAAACGAGACAAGATTAAAACTATCTCTGCAGAAGTAGCTACTTTTCTTTCTGCATAGTTATAAAATGACTCACACACACAAAAAGAAATTTCATAAAAGTCGGAATTCAAAGCAAATATGATGTAGAGTTCAGTATTGGAATAAGGAGTTTCAACAGCAACACAGAGACAATGCACAGCACAAAAAGTGATTTTGTGCTAGTAGTTGACATCTTTGACTTCCACTCATATTCCACACCCTGCCCAAAGTTACCTTCTGATATTCTTCCTTAGATCTCAAGGCAGCTTCCATCTGTTCCTGAGAAAACGTGTAGATGGCTGAGCGATACTGTGTGCCAAAGTCATTACCTTGTCGCATTCCTGGGGAGAGAGAAATCACAGCACACCATGAGGATCATCCTCCCTACCTGAGCGGGCTGCAGGCATAAATTCAACAGACCTAAGTTTAGGATGTCCCATACACCCGGAGTAGCACGGTCTCTTTCGTGCATACTCGGTAGGTATTTTTAGGAAGTCCAAGTCTTTCTTTGGTTACATAGTCCTGAAGAGATGCAATTCTGATATCTTTTAAATGACATGCAAATGAAATGTGAGCATTTTACATTTTGGTACACCACACAGTAGTCAAATACAGATGTTAAACCTTAAATAATCAAGCTGCAGATACTGTAATCCAGGTACTCTTAAAATACTTTTTTTGAACATTGTAAATGGCTACAAAAAAAGTTTATTTTATCAAGTGCTTGAACATTCTCTTGTGCTGGAGGAGTACATCTTAATGGGAGAAAGGTTCAAAGTACCCTTGGAGATAATCAGTTATTCTCCTCTATTCACAAAGCAATGATCTTGCTAAAAGACTAGGATGCATGTATTGTTGAATTAACTCAGGTTATTGCTTCCTACCATCATCACGACTAGTTATGGAGAGAAGGAATGAGTCTAATGAAGCTCTCAAATCTGAGCTCCAAAGAGGACTCCAATAGAGAATTATGCTAAGGAGAAGGTTTGGAGAAAGTCTGGCTGTGTTAGTACAGTTATAACGCGAGCAATGTTTACGAACAGCAACCCTTTTGTAATTTTTTTTGAGTTTGAGAGAAGCAGAAAACAAAAGTATTATGTAAACTCTACTAAATTCTATTCGCAACAACCTATGTGTGGATAATACAAATGGCAAAAGTATATAATACTGTTTAAATCTAACAATAGGAAAACAAACCTCTAACTATACATACCCAGTAACTCCTTGAAATGATATCAGAAATAAGGATTAGCCCCTTTACTGCTGATCTATGTAATCCCTTCAAAAGACTGGTTGTATGAAGTTGCTCGTGTACGAAATTCCAAAACATGAGATGGATTCTACCTACAAAACTATAAAATAATGGGCCAAAGCAGAGGGAAGATCACTATCCCCTTAGGCGACCAGCGCAGACATGGTTTGGCATTATGCAGTCCTAGGCAGCCATGCTGGCCAACGGCATTGCTGGCTCTCATCGCTGCCATTCCCTCAGGCTGCAATACCGTAAGCCAGCTTTGCTGTGGGTCATTCCATAAAGTCCAACAACAGCCTTGGAGAGGAGCTTTAGCATTGAGAATGATCTGGAGGTGCAGTTTTGCCACTGTCATTGCAGTTTTGCAGTTTCTGTCTTTTGCAACCATGTTCCCAATTTTGCATTCTAGAATGGAACTTTTTGCTTTGCTGAAATAAAAGCTATTAATTTTGAGTTCGTCTGGTGTTTTATGTGAACTTGGATGAGTGAAAAAGCTGGAGTGACTGCAACCCAAGGCAAATTGAACATCATCAGTCTTTTGACTGCCAGTAGGCTACAGAAGCCCCTTTGAAGATTACCATCAACTCTCAGGACTATGGAGATGAAACGGAGAAAAACTGTAGGTCCTGATACCCCCCTAGCAAAGGGCAGAGGGTAGAGAAAGAGCCTGTGATACTGAGAGGAAAAGATGCCATCAACATAATACTACTCATTAAAACATGAGAGCTTTTATCCCTCTTGTACTTTCCAAGGAAACAAAAATGGTTTAAAGGATAGCACAATAAACAAATGAAATATGGCTGAAATATTTATGAACTAAAAGATACAGAAATGTTTTCAAAGAAGTGTTTGGACAAAAAGTCCATTCCAGTCACCACCAGTATACATGAGTGAATGTGATTCTGAAAAAATGTTATGGAGTTTTCCGATTATTTGGGTTACTTTTTAACTGCTAAAATGTTACATTGTTACACATAAGAACAACAACTGCATTCTTCATCAATACTTAACAGTGTGGTCTGCAAGGCAGAGAGTTATTTCGCTCATTGCTTTGCAAGTTATTTTAGGGTGGTAGGGAGCTCTTGTAAAGCCAGTGCTACTGAACAGTTAGGCATAAAATGAATACAGGCCAGCAAAGCATTAGTTTTGCCAGGGAATGTTAATGCTGATTGATGTTCCAGCTTAAGTATTAGCATTCTACAAATCTATTTATTGCTTAACAAACCACTTAACAACTGACTAGGGAGTAGATTACAAAAATCTCTATAAATGGAGGATGACGATATAGCACGCCAGTTTCTAGCATGCACTTCAAGAGTATGAGTTAAGCATGAGCTCTTGTGGACAGTGCTCTGAGTGAGAAGATAAACAACATTATTTGATACATGCACGTGCCACAATTACATAGCAATAGAGAAGCCATCAGCTTAATGTATTGAACAGAAGTTTAAGAGGAGAACTGACTCTGATTTACAAATACATATATAAGAGAAATAACCTGAGAAATAAGGCTCTTCAGTCTTGCCAAAGTCACTTTACTAGATAGAGCAATTGAAAGCCAAAGTATACAAAATCCAGATGGGAAATAAGGCAACGTTCAAATAGTGAAGAGCATTTCTCACTGGATCAAAGCACCTGCAGTCACATCTCTTTCCTGAGGGCTTCACGTCAAGGATATACATTTTCTCCAAAGAGATATCAAAACTCAAAGAGCTGTACAAGGTCAGTGATGAAATCACACAGTTAAGGAGGAGGTCAGACTGTGCAGTAATAACAGCCTTTCCTAGTGCTCAAGTGTTGGCTTGCACTGTTAAACCATCCACTAGCTATGAAGAAGATTGAACTAAGACTAAAGTGTAGCTTAAATGTGATCAATCATCTAAGCTAAAATGTAATTTATTTTTACTGGTTACTTAAATTAATTTGTACCTAAATCTCCTGCAATAAGTAGCTAATACATTGTACTAAGCCACAAAGACTACGATAATAAAATAAATAATAAATAAATAAATAATATAATAAAATAAATTAAATTCCATGTGTATAGACATAATCAATTGCCACTGTTGTTATTTGTAATGGACTTCACATGTACAAACTTACTTCTCAAAGGTCCATCACTGATTTTTTAAAACCCTCTGGCAAGTCTTACTTGTTGAGATTCCCTAACTCAATGAGCAACAAACAAGGTAAGAAATTCAATTTACTAAACAACTGTGGTAGGATGATTGAGCTTAACAATCTTGTCTTCGTCTGAAAGTAAGTCTATTAAATCAAAAATGATCTCTGCTTGGCTATCTAAAATTCTGCAATGTTATCTGTAGTTAACTTTCCTCCCTCTTCTGAAATGTCTTTCTTATTTTGTCTATCATGACACTCTGTCTCTCTCTGTTAACATAATACCACAGTTACATGCATTAGGCTTCAGATAGAATGAGAAAATATAATTAATAAAAATGGTAAATGTATTGAAAGATATTGTGTACTGCTAAATCAAAATCCATTGTTAAAAGGGATTGTCTACATTGCTGCCATTGATTCTAGCTACAGCAGATGCACATAAGACTCCAAAACAGTCTGCTGCTGAGACAAAAATGAACCTTTGATCATCTGTGCACCAAAATGGTTTCACTGAAGTCATAGAATCATAGAATGGTTTGGGTTGGACAGGATCTTAAAGATCATCTAGTTCCAGCCCCCCTGCCATGGGCAGGGACACCTTCCACTACATCAGGTTGCTTAAAGCTTCATTCAACCTGGCCTTCAACACTTCCAGGGATGGGGCATCCACAACTTCTCTGGGCAATCTGTTCCAGTGCCTTACCACCCTCTGAGTGAAGAAAGTCAGGAAATTTGTTCTAAGTTTATAACAATACAACTAAAAGCACAAATAATTTCTCACAGGCCTCAAGTCATTCACCTTGTCTACAAGGTCCTAGCTAATTAAAGAGGATTTAAACACATTTGTTAAGCACCCTTCAAAACCAGCATCTATTGCAAATTCTAATCAGACATTATAAAAACATTGAGATTTGGAAGTACTTTGAATGACCATTATTTTTGTTACATTTTCATAGAAAAATGAACAAAGCTCTTGACATTATGGATAAGATGGATTAAAGCAATATTTATTATCACTAAAGGATGAATTTCAGGATCAGAAAATTCTCTATAAAGAATTTTGTCAGAATAGAACATTCACACTTGAGAAGAAGAAAGTTGGTTTTTTTTTCACCTGTGTCCAACTCCATTCCAGTGAATCAGGTTTGTATAAAACTTCACTACTGGAAGAAGGAATAATTCCTACAGAACATCATTTGCACACCTTCAGAACAGCTGGATCTTCTAGGCAGAGGAACGCTGATTGCCTACAACTGTTCTTCTCCAAGATGTCTTAAAGTCACTCTGTGCAAAATCTGCCAATTTAGGGACACAGTTTAAGGTGGATCCAGGAGATAGCTCTTCTCTCCAAGGATATATTATATGGGGAAATCTGTCAGTAGGGCCTGAACCTCCTTTTCATTCCAGGTTGAGATGATAACCAGGCTGCTTCTTAAAGGTGTTAACAAAACGTATTAACACTGAGGAATAGGGTCTCTGACAGGAAGAAATACCTTCACCAACTCTTTCTGAAACCTTGCAATGACAGAATGAAATAACACAGAAAAAGCCTCTGCAGCTGTAATGACCAGTAGATACACTTTGAGTGATGTCAAGTCCATTTCTCTCCAACAAGTAGTTTGACGAAAAGTTTCCAGAGGCCTGAAAGCAGAACATCATCTTACATGTCCCATCAGACCTGCTCCACTTTGTCACAAAGCACACCCAGACAACTTGTTCCCAGTGTTGATCAGAAGCTCTAGAACTAGAGAAAATTAGGTAGAGTCTCAAGGGCTACCCGAAATCCCTGCCATGATGCAGAGGAAGCTAAAGCCTAGGTGATTTACCTGATTTGTATCCAGTGGAAGAAGGTTCAGAGTAGAGGCAAGTCCTTCAGCTTCACATCAGGTTCTCCGGGATCCTGACACCAGAATCCCTTTGGCCAGCCCAGGGCTTGTAAGATCACCCAATTTCATCTGGCTGTACTTTACTAACATCAATAGTGTAAGACAGTAACTGGCAAAAAAACAAATATCTATTTCCCTGACCAGGAGATCAGGAACACCTCCAACAGTAACAGGAACAAATATACCCCGGAATCAAAAGGTTGGCACTTGCTGTTCATACCTGAGACAAAGAAAATCGGCTGCTATGCTGAGAACAGCCGTAAAATGTCTTGTCAAGGAGATGTTTAGATAGAGAGGGTGATTTTAGAACTGACAGAAAAGCAGAGAGTTTGCAGCTCTCTGGCAAGACACAAAAATACTTGGGTTTGGATATGGCTGAATGGTGCCAAAGAGTATAAGCCCAAAGCCTGCATGAGCACTGGCCAGTCCTTTCAAGCTTTTCTGTCTGGAGAACCAGTGAGGATAAGGGCATACGGAGCTCTAAATGTGTTTAGATCTTGGGCATGGATCATATTTAGGAATTTCCCTTCGGATGACCAAAGCACCTCAGTGGTTCTCAGCCTGGACCACTCTAGAAACCATAAAATTTACTCACTGTGCCAGCAAAGACCAGAACACCAATTAATCTAGAAACGCCCTCAAGAGCTGAGCACTTGCTCTGACTTATATGAAAAAAAAATTGTGGCCACAGATTGATAGATGGAAAGGACCAGGAGCTGTGATGTTCTCCCAGAACCTGCAAAAGGAACGATTCCCAGGTTGAGACTGCCATGCAATAAAAATGCACTGTCACTGGAAAAACTATTATTTGCCAAAATGTAGATAACAGTCAAAGAAATCATTCTAAAAAGTCCTCTTACCAACAGTTTGATATCTTCTGATGCACCTGAGTAGGAATGACTTAGTTTTGGTCTCTCCCCTATTCTCTGGCATTATTCATTCGCTTTCCTGGCACCCATGGCTTTTGCTTTACCTCTCTCAACCCACAAGTTTTCTCACTTTTACTCTTCAGATTCTCTCCCTTATCCTGCTGCAGGGAGGGAGTGAGTGGCTGCGTGGGGCTTAGTTGCCAGCTGGGGTTAAACCACAACAGTCCCTTTTAGCCCTCAGTGTAGGGCTTGAAGGGTTTGAGATAACAACAGATTTCGCTGGAATGTGCTCGATCGAATTTATAACTGTTATTGTTGTTTAGCTATTAATTGCCAGGCTCCTGTGCCTGCCAGGGAGCTTGCTTGCCTTACTGTACATTAGAGTCTTGGGCTCGTTAGTGGCTACTTTTTGCTAAGAAATAGGAATATTCACGCATTAATAAAAACACATATTTCCCACTAACATACTTTTCTTTCCTTTGAAATGAAGAATTGTAAAAAAGCAGATTTGTTCCAAAACAGTGATTTTTGAATATATTACCTACAGAAGGCTAAAGTAAAATATACTTTATTTATTTTATTGGCTAAATCAGGGATTTCTTTTGAAGACTCAACCCTCTAAGGACTTGAAAGTAATACTTACACAACACTCCTTATCTTCTCTCCATTTAAAAATAATAAAAAAATGTAATGGCATCATTCGTCAACCTTGCTATTCTCAGAGGATCCCAAGCATAATGGAGATAAATTACTAAGGTCTGAGACTCTTCTGTGCCACCCAGTGAAATTTTAAAGGGCAGTTCATAGCTCTTATTTTTATTATAATTTTTTTTCTGTGATTTATAGACTTTTCTGCAGCTGTCACTTATTTTCTTATACCCGCAGAAACCTGATGTACTGATTGGTCATTTTCTTTTCCCCGATCAATCCTTGCTGAGTTAAGACTAATAAAACTCCTTCTTCCAGCTCATCATATAACTATTTAGTAAAAATCAATTGCACCATGTCACCCTAGCTTGATGTCATCACTCACTGTAATGATTACATCTATACAGCTTAAAAGTTGCCAGGGGAAAGTAAAACTCTTTATAGCATATGATTAAAGGAGAAAAATGTTAATAGAAACTAAATTAGTTACAGCGCTGTGGATTGAGAGTTCTTGATGATTTTCAAGGTGCTGGGGTGCAGGAAGGATAAATGAAATATAAAAGAGTTCCTTCAGAAGGATACAATATATTAATGAGCTTGCACATATTAAAGAAAACTATTATACTATCAGTAGACCAAGAGGTTTACAAAGTTTTCAATATACACGGTTTTTGGTGTCAAGGAGGCAACTATAGTTTTGGTCTTCCCCATGTGCTTTGGGACCAACACAGCAAATCCTAGCATTCCCTATACATTCTGACTTGCACATACACTTGGAACATCATGGCTACAGCAATGTTTTTAACCATTTACATCAGCTTCAAAAATGTCTGGTCTTTAACCTTCATCAAACCATCAGATTACAGGTTTTCTGCTGTAGTTTTGAAGCTAAAACAGAATCTCAGATTTGCTGATGTTGGAAGGGACTTGTGGAGGACTCTAGTCCAACACCCTTGCTCAAAATAGTGTCAGCTAGAGCAGGTTGTCCAGGGTCTTGTCCAGTCCAGTTTTGAATATCTCCAAGGACAAAGACATCACAAAATGTTTACTTCCTTAAGATTTCCAGTGATGGTGTAAATGAGCTTGAAAGAAGAGTTCCCTATATGCTTCATTATTTATTAATTCATTCAGATATAACATTGCTTAAATGCACTTTTGAATGCTCTTTGACCAATGAAGGAAGTGCATGATCTACTTGAGCCCACAAAAAAATAGGTTAGTTTTTGATGAGTGTCAAAAAGCTTAAATATTAAATGTTACTGGAAGACAGAAATTTTAATCCATTTTTAATTATTAATTGAAAATATGTCTTTACCAGTAGTGCATAGAACAGGCAAATAGAATGGTGAATATATAGATAAGTCATCCTCAATGTCATTAAACTTATTGTCGGGGACTTGTATTTACCTAACTTTAATCAAAAATTAAATGAATAGTTTTAGACAAGCTTTTAGACTTTTTCTGTCATAAACAGACATTAGGTCCTTTCAGAGGTGCCTTCTCTTAAAAACCTGTCTCAGGGCTGGATGAACTTCAGATGGGAGTGAGATCTTTTAACAGTATTTATTGGTACAGCTGTAACTAAGCTTCCAAAAGCTGACCAAACATAGGTGCCTAATTTGAGGCCAGTCAACCATGTCGACTAGATCTCCACTGGAAATCGTGGGAGCTGAGACACTCCAGATGTATGGAGACATCTAACTTTAGGTGGGTTTATCTCAGTCTTTATCCCACCTGACGTGTCTACGCTGGTCAGACATATCTGACCAAAGATCTTGACAGTCTTTAAATCAAATGAATGCACAGAGTAGAAATGTCTGGAAGAGACTGGAGGACATGACGCAGGATACAAAGGAGCTCCACATCTTCTAAAGCACAACTGGAAGACAGGCAGAATGCACAAGAGGTTCTGGTGTGGTGAAAGACATTTCTGTTTAGGCATCTGAATTGGACCCTCATTGTCTCTTTTCTTCAGGGACTAGTTGGATTGTGATGCTTACAAAAAGCTGGACAATTACTGATCATGTGATAAAATATAATTAAGAAATAGAGCAATTCAGATCAGGTACTACATAGAGCTCAGCTATGGAATCACACAAATTAGCTATTGTTTTTTTTATGTGCCTTCTCCTTTCTCTTCATTTATCTGTTGCTCACTAATGTCTTGCCTAAATTTCAGCATGTGTTAACACTATGAATCTAAACCTACTATGATCCACCGGGTGTTATTGCAATAGTAATAAAAATAATTAGAGATAATAAAAATAACAGTGTTGTCATTTGCTTTTATCAGCAGATAAACTCATGGGACACTGCTCTCTCAAAACATAGACGAATATGCTCTTATAAATATGCAAGAGAAAATTGCAGGCAGAGAAAAACAGTCATTCACTGAAAATATTGTTGTTTAGAATAGAGTCGGTTTTGACCTCTTGTACCTAATTATACATGAAAACAAAGATTAAAAGCCTACTAATAATCACCATAAACTATGATTAATGATGCCATGCTTCAGTGCCTCAGATTTCTAGACTCACGTACAGTAAATTTACTAGTGGGTTATTTGAAGAAGAAAAGAATATTTGGTATTACTTTGTTTTGACTTTGTCTATTGCTTTCCTTGTATAAAGATTAGGAACAGTCCATCAAAAAAGTCTGCAGAAAAAGACCTTCTGAGGTTGCTCTTTTCCAATTCTATAAATACATATGCAAATCCAGCTGCTGTTATTCACATCACATACCCATAGATATTTGAACTTCATGGACTTCATGGATTTTTGAAAGCTACTGAAGACAGCCTTAAGCACTGAGAAGTCCAGATTTCCTTCAGAAGTTAAAAATCAACAAGCCTGAAAACGAAGGTTCTCTTCCTAATTCTTTCCTCTTCTCCCCCTCAATTACAAACACAGCTATGTTATAATTACAAAACAACCCAGAAGTGATCCCAAGGATGACCATAATAGAATGAAAGCATTTTCAAAAGTTGTTCTTAGCAGATACAGGTGTTATGAACAAAAGGAATCCCTTCAGGTTAGTGGTGGGTTCATGCTTCCCACGGCGTAAGAGTCACAGTGTCATCTTCAATGGCACAAAAGATTGATGCTATGGCTTTTCTTATCTTCAGGGGACCGTTTCATTACTGAGTGTAGCAATACCGAAAGATAATTTTTAGTAGTTCTAGAGAACTGGTTAACACATTACTGTCACATATAAAATAAATAAGATAAAAGTAGTTTAAAGGTAAGAAGAAAACAGAGCTCAGAAGGACTTTTGCCCTCAGCCAGACTGATTCAGCACCACTCACTTCATAATGCGAACTATTCAGCCATCTCAGCAACCACTGCACTGGCTAATAATCCCCCTCATTAAAAAAGATGCAGAGTCAAATCTCAGCTTCTCACTGTGATATGGAAAAACAACATCTCCTAAACTGGAAATATAGGTCAGAAAAAGTCTATTCTAATTTATATGGATAAAAAGAGTCTAGTATGCAAATTAAGTCATGACAGCTAAGATTCCTGGGGACACAAAACAGCCTAATAATATGTATTTATTTTTAATGCACATTTAGTTCTAGAGAAAGGACAAAGAATGAGAACAACATAACATTAGGCATTTCAGCTCATGACAGAAATGAAGCTGTGTTTTCAAAATGCAACACTGATTAGTACCACCAGCAAAGACTCTCTTCACTACCTTGCAAAAAGTATAGACCACAGGCATTTATGAGGTGATTACGAGCACTAAACTGGCTGCCGGTGAGATGGTTAGACATGTCAACTAAGTCCCACCATTGAGATTTCAGTGATGAGAGGAGGAATTAGAAGAATCTGAAGGCAACAGAAGACGTTGTCTGCTATCAAACAACTCACATAGTGCATATTTCTCTTGTTGAGTATTCGGTCCTGCATGAACCAATATACATTTATCTTTATTGTATCTCAACGTATCGATTTCCATGGCTTTTTTAATTTATCAACACAGAGCTGTGTTTTATTCGTTTCCTCCAAGAGCCTCCTAGCAATGTCTTTACCACAGATTTAATTAGCATCCTCTCCACTATATCCTCCAAGTCATTAATGAAAATATTGAAGAGTATTGGACCAAGAATGGCCCCCTGAGGGGTTGGTAATTCTATTTTGAATATATTTAATATGTCTGGTGACAATAGATTTTGTATTTCTACTGGTTTTTGTTACACCTTGTAATAACACTCAAAGCATCAGGGCTCTTAATAACATTTGAAATACATGACAAAGGTGCTCTGCCCTTTAATCTGAGACTTGCAAATTTCAATCAAATTATAAAGGGAAGTGAGTTACAGAAATGTAAAGAAAAAAAAAAAAAGGTTATATTTTACATGGAGAAATTACTTTTTTCCCTTAAATCTCTAAATGATGTTATAGGCCCATAGCAGAATACATAATGCTGGTTTAGGGTTGCTGTAGCATTTTTTATGTGTACAGCTGTTCTTCCACTGGTATAAGTACACACATCTGCTCATTAGCAATACAATGTCATTTCTGATGTCTAATTTTAATTATTTGCAGATGATAGATTCCTCATGCAATGTCTAAAAAAAGTACAGTCCTTCAAAACTGGTGAGAAATAAATATACCCTCTGCAACTAAAATGGGTCAGCACAATAAAAAACAGATATTAATCTGAAGAATTCATGTATCAGCACTAAGGCTAAATGCCAAAATGTTTGGAAGGTCACAGGGAGGAGAAACGGCTCATACATCTCTTCTTTATCGCGGATACACCAGACATATGGACTAAGAGATGTTCTGAATGAATCTGGCAGGTGATGAGTTTGTTGTAGTACAGATGGTCCTCAACTGCTGGAAAAATATCAGTTCTGCTTACATTTCCTGTACAAACACAGACAAGATAAGGACTTCTTCATGACAGAAAGGAGGAATGAAATGACTTACCAGTAACTTTGCTTCTTTGTATATTCACCCTCAAAGAATCAGTCAGGCTAGAAGAAAATTTCCAGAAGCTCCTGGGCAGCAGTGGCCATGGGTGCCTTTGCCTTTCAACCCATCGTCAGAAGGTGGCCAAAACTACAGAGTCCTGGCTTCCTCTCAGCTCCTTCCACTAATCCAAATAGAAAGCCAGAAGAAGCAATGAAAAAGGATGAGATTTGTGTACAACAGGGGCTCACTCCAGAAAACTCCAGTTGTACCTAAGTTATTTCCCGTGGGCTCGGAAGGATTAGGTACTTTTGACAAACATGGGGAGCAGAACTACCAAAACAAGAATTTGGTTTGGATCGTATTCAAGACAGAAAAGAGTGAAAGGGGGCAACTGGATCTTTCATTTGCCCCACACACGTTTTAAAGAGAAATAAATAATATTTGGTTTGTCTTCTGCTTATCTTCTCTATAGCCATTGAAAGCAACAAGGAGCCTTTTTTTAAAGTTGCGTTGGACTGGACTGAAATCTCTGACACATGTTGAACTTCAACCACACAGAGGGTCACTATAATTATTACCAGTAACATGCTTCTCAGGAATCACATTTGCAACACGACAAACGGAGTCCTCTGGTATCAGATTTTTGCGACGGTTTGGAGAAATAATTTCTGACACTCCACAAAGAGTGGCTAAACTTTCTGATCAGATAAAATACGAGATCTTCTTCTCTGGACATAAGCACAGTCGGGTTTTGCTGTTGGCTAACACACCACAGGACAGTGCTAATGCCAGAAGGGTGGTCCCACCAGCAGTCATGCTCCTGGCAGTTTAAGCCCTGACTGAAAATTACATTTCACTTCAATTCATGCAGGGCTAATTTTCAGCTTGATCAGAGAACTTTTTGATTGCCAGCGTCAACACAAGGAAAAAGGGTGTATCCTACAGACAGGTCAGAAAGAGAGAAGATCACCCTTTTCCCTAACAGGTAAGTGAAAGATTAGCTTACAGCAATCATGAAACTACAGGCTGAGGCACAAGTCAGACAAACTGATGGTCTGAAAGTCCACATCCCTCTAGACACACAGCATGGAGATGCCAGCAGAACCACTGTCAGGATGTAATTTGAAGGAGACGGTCAGGCTTATATCTTAAAAATCTGGAAGGCTCTGAGGATGGCCCCTTTATCACAAAACGAAGGCAATACAGAATCTGCCCTACGCCTCTATAAACTTTAGAAAGATAAAATGTTGTACAAAGTGAATAGCCATAAGATTCTTTTGCAGTATTTTCAGCATATCACATTCATTCTCTTCCTGTGTCAATGACAAAGAAGCAACCACCTCAACCACTTATAGAGCTATACAGAGCAATCCTCTTATAGATAAGATCATTCCTAGGAGAGAAGGAATGATGATCTGTGCATTAGAGGCTGAACAGAGATGACAACCATATGTCACTTGGCAGAAGTCAGGGGTTGGTTTGTTGCTTTTTTGGTATCCCAAATGTAATGAATTATAAAATAGAGCCTAAATTAATAGTCAAGGAGGACTTTATCAGGGCTCCACACTTAGGAGCTGCTCATCTAGGAGAATCTCTTTCAACTCATAGAGTGTTTGACTTGATCAAAGGTTCTTGCTTTTCAATAGACTTCTGTATAATACTCAGACTCAAGAGCTTCACGAAACAAGAGCCAGGCACGTCCCAGAGAAAATCTGAATCCCAGTGAGATGTCAGTCTCATCTTGAAGGCAGGAGGTCCAACTGTTTGGAAAGCAGGAACTTCTGAATATTAATATCCTCATAGAGGAATGAATGATAGGACTGCCAGTCTGTACTCTTTAGCAACTTGGTACCATCTAGTGTGATATTTGAAAGGTCTTTAACTGCAACAGAATGTACATATTTGATGTTTAATGACATTAGAACAATTAGACAAGTCCATTATCTCTGCTGGGAGTAGAAGAGTTTAAATGGTGTTAACCCAACTTTGGAGCAAAAGAGACAGTGCCACAGACAAAGCTTTTATACTTTTGAGTGAGAGCTATACTTAGGAAGTCCAGCATTTGCTGGTTATATGAGACACTGGAGGGTACTGAATTTCATGAACAAGAAACCTTCGTAATTTATATGCTTAGTGAAAAACTTCTGTGTGACAGACTGAGTCCTGCATTCCCATAAGGCTGGCTAAATAAGACTTACATCATGCACACAGCTGAACATCAAGAAAGGAGAAAAATACCATAGGTCAGAGAGATAAGTCTCATTTTCAGTATCTTTACATAAAACCACATTTCCCATAGCAAGCTAAAAGCAAGGAGTAGATTCAAATTGAGACAAAGAAACAATTCTACTTTAAAGATCTTCTACTGCTAACTGCTGTACGGCTAAGGGTACGTAAGGTACCTACTGAAAGGGTACGTAAGCATATCATCCCTATCTCACAAAACAAAGAAACTTGAAGCTGGGACACTACGGTTCATGTTGTCCTCAAATCAAGAAAGGTGACCGAGATGTGATAAGCTTTGCAAAGTTCTGGAACAGACATCAGCATTAAGCATCCATAAAAATATCTCTGTAAAGCAACCTGCCCAAGTATGGGGTATGCAAAGTCCTCAGAGAAGACTGCCATCTCCTCTTGTGGATAAAGTGATGCTTTCACTTTTGGCAAATTGTTACAGAAGTATCATTTGGAAATTCTACTGAGCCAAGCTTAATAAAGGCTTAGGTATGTTTACATCAAGCACTGCAGTGCCGCATAGATGCCTGAGACAGTTGTGAATGACTTGGGTATCTACACAGCACTGTGTCATGCGGAGATATTAACACATCTCAGAAGGAATACAGGCACATTAGTATGGCTCTGTGCCCGGGCTAATTAGGTGATGTTTCCTCAGTTGCCAGAAATCAAAGAGTGAATCACACACCTGCCAGCATTCAACCTTCTTCTGAAACCACAAACTGGAACTATTTTGAACCTCAGTTATGGGAGAATGCAAGGTGAATATAAAGACATACTGTCATCGTTTTCCTTTGTTTTAAAGCCAGAAGGAATCATAAATTCATCTGATCTGACCTGTTACCACAACTACTACACTCCATCCACACACCATCGTGTCCAGCCCATGAACTTCAGTCAGCCTAAAGCACTGAAGTCCTGTAGAGACTGACCTAAGGTATGTGTGCCATAGGCAGAGTCCGACCACACACTATCAAAGCCAAGACTAGAGACACGGCAGACAACTGATGAGGTGGTAGTTGCCCAGATTATTTCAGTAGAAATTCATTCCTCATACTGCTCTGGAAGTTGAAGAATCCTATAGTCCTGGCCATTAGTTCTCAGCTCTGGCAATCGAGATGAATCCTAACACGTGAGCAAGACACATGAACCAGTTATCTAGAAAGAGGATTCTCTGCCACATCAAAATAACCATCCATTACAAAGGAGCCAGCCTCTGGTGATGGCCAATCTCTGACAGTCCAATGAAAAAAGAACAGAAAAAGACCTAAACCCAACCACTGCTAGAATAGGGAGAAAACCTCCTTCCTGACCCCTGCGAGCAAATCACTGAGGCCCTGAAGTGTGATTTGAAGATGGTCATTGTCTTAATGCAGAGCTGCAAGTATTCCAGTCATGGTGCAGACAAATTGCTCTGAACACAACTATAAAGGAAGGAGTTGAGAAGAGACGCTGAAAATCAACAGATCCAAGTATAGGCCACTTGACACACAGACATAGAATTTCTTCTCATGACTTAAATCAAGCACCTCTTTTAAAAAGATAAATGATCTCATCTGAAAGACTCAAAAAGATGGTAATGGAAAAAATATTCCAACATTTAATTACACTGAGAGCTAAGAAACGATTTTATTCCAAGGTGGAACTTTTCAATCTTCAGCTTCCAAATACTGGAATTTGCTATGGCTTACCAGTGGTTGGGTTGTCAACCTCACTGTGAGGTATCTGCTCCTCACATAAGTACCTGTAAAGATTACTTGATCATAGTGTTATGTCTCTAATGAGTTGAATGCGCTTATTCACAGCACCAGGCCAGTTTTCCAGGCTCTGTATCCTTTTCTGTCCCTCCTTCAAATCCTCAGCAATACCTCCATATAATTCCTGGTACGTCAACACAGAAACTGCACTAAATGTTCTGAGATTTTACTGATTCTGCATATAGAAAATGGCTTTCCTGCTCCTGATAAAGTCTTATATAAGCAAGAGTTGCAATAGTCATTTTTGTCTTTGCATTGTGCTCTGGGCTCACTGGAACACACTAATCCATAATAACTCCTGCATACTTCTCAGAGTTACTGGTTCTCAGAATAGTATCACATTTTGAAGGTATCATCTGCATTTTTTGTTCGCAGATGTAGTAACAAGTGGCATAATTATGATAGCTGTTAAAATATTGAAATGAGTTACTGTGTGTAATATTTCTGGGAAATGGTAGGAAGGATGATGTTTATTGAAACTACATAAACATGTAAAATGTTTTCTCAACATAGTTTCCCATTTATGTTTGCACAGATGTGTGTAATGTCATCACAAAGCCTCTTCCAAGAAAGATAAATTAAATCAAAAGGTTCGAGTAAGGCAAATAGCTACAATGCTCTGCTGGTGCCTCTACACACCACCTCTTACCTCTTTTTGTTCCATTTTTCTAATCATAAAAGATATTCACTGCCATTGAAAAAATATAACAAACAAACAAAAATTTTTATGAAGGATAAAGGTCTTTGGCACAAATAAAATGACCAGCTCTGAAGCTGCAAAGAAATATGTTTTAATTTAAGAGACAAAAGATAGCATTACAGAAGAAATTGTCATAATCAAAGCTGAAAAAAAAATATTTCTATTGTCTACCGTGCCTCTGTGGGAATTTTCCCAGCACAGACAGCTGTAAAGGAGGAGGGGCATTGTGAGTTTCCGTACTCTCATTCTCTCTCTCCCTCTCTTTCTCTGTCAATAAATGTCTGCAATCATATTCTTGAGCTCCAGTGTGATTTCAAGGTTCATCTCTTCCATGCAGCTCAAACACTAATTATCCCAGCTGTAATTAGTAAGATAATTAAATACTGGCTCACTCATCACTCTACCTTGTGTCGGGTCATGATTCTCCCAGAAGACCTTGAGCAGTTTCTCAAAGCTGATGTTTTCTGGCTCATATACTACTCGTACAGTCTCTGTGTGGCCAGTTTTACCTTAGAAGACAAAATAAAATCAGATTTTATTAGTGAGAATTAGCTGGTGGTTCTCTAGTTTTTTATATCTGAGATTCAAAGCACAATCCTTTGTTCTCCCTTCTTTTTCCTAAAGGTGTTTTGATTTACTATCACTTATATCTAAGCCTTTTTAAACAATATTTTATATACATGCCAGCTCTAAGATGTCTGCTAGTTTGGACAACGTCGTCATGAAATAAACTATCCAGAGAGGCAATAAGGTAAGACAGTGATGTTACTCCAGTAGCTTGTCAGCTTATAGGAAAAAAAAAATGAATAGTTCTTCAATATTTGCAACTGACAAGTAGTAAAATATTTTAAAATAGTCTAAATACAACATTAAAACATGAAAACTTGCATGTCTAAGTTGTCTTGATAGTACAAACTGGGTTTCATTTCTATGTGATAAGATATGGATAAAATAATTGATTATAAAACAAATTTCAAGGGTGTGTTTACACACGATCACACAAATGATTTCAAACTATTTCACATCATCCAAACTACTGATGCCAACAGGCTTCATAAAAAGTGAGAGTCTGAGTGAACTTTATGACAGCAGATGAAGTTCAAGGAAGATGAGCAGGTGTTACAGCACATTATAACATATCATTCCTATTTTTCAGTTACATTATGTGCATGATTTTTTCATTCCTCATGTGTCTAATCACTCACAATATTATTAAAAGACCCAGCTTCACAAAATGTGAGGGATCTGGCCTCATAGAATCATAGAATGGTTTGGGTTGGAAGGGACCTCAAAGATCATCTAGTTCCAATCCCCCTGCCATGGGCAGGGACACCTTCCACTACACCAGGTTGCTCAAAGCCTCATCCAACCTGGCCTTGAACATCTCCAGGGATGGGGCAGCCACAACTTCTCTGGGCAACCTGGTCCAGTGCCTCACCACCCTCAATGTAAAAACTTCTTCCTTAGATCTAGGCTGAATCTCCCCTCTTTCAGTTTAAAGCCATTGCCCCTTGTCCTGTCACTACACGCCCTTGTCCAAAGCCCCTCTCCAGCTTTCTTGTAGCCCTTTTAGGTTCTGGAAGGCTGCTGAAAGGTCTCCCCGGAGCCTTCTCTTCTCCCGGCTGAACAGCCCCAACTCTCTCAGCCTGTCTCCATAGCAGAGGTGCTCCAGCCCTTGGATTATCTTTGTTGCCTCCTCTGGACCTGCTCCAACAGCTCCATGTCCTTCTTATATTGGGAGCCTCAGAGCTGAACACAGTACTGCAGGTTCAATTGTAAGTAACAGGTAGATTGGTGATTGCTCACATATCTCAGGATGAAAGCCCATTGCATTAAGTGCCTCACAAGCGTTTTATATTTTATAAATATATTTTACAATTTATAAATGTAGGCACTTCTGTTGACATAATATATGCACAAACGAGGAAAAAAATTATCCTATTCTTCAGTTAAATCATCATAAGCGAATACTAAAAAAAGTAAACTGGACAGCCAGATCTGCCTTTTGGTGGGGACATAATAAGCTCCTTGATCACAGTAGGCCAGGCTTTTATTTAATTTATACCAGCATATACTTCAGATTTACTCAACTGACTTCAACAGAATTGTTGAATTGCATGAGTGCAACAACCAGCTGAATTTGGCCCAGTGATGGGTTCTGAATTAGCTGTCACCAAACAAGAAAAATCAGAGTCAATGAGTAACTGTTCAGTAGAAACATCAATTCAGTATCAAGAGAAATTTTAATTAAAAAAAAAAAGTAGGAAGAAATAAAAAGGATACTAGGGTATACTAAAGAGACATAACAGGGAAAAGTATGACAGCATTATATCAGTTAATGGGGCACCTGAAATGAAGAAAACCTAAATGAGGCACAGAGGGGTGGCCTAGCTATTAAAAAGGATTTAAAAGACTGGGATTAAATTTAGTCTAGAATGCAGAGGAGTAAAAGGGGACACATGTGGGGTATCTGTAATAAAAATTTTGATAAAATCAAATTGGTTCCTATCTAGTGTGCTTCACAATACAACAAAGATATGCTCACTGAGATTAAAAGACAAAAATGGTACAAGTTTCATGTAACCTGTAGCTAAAGACATGCCATCCTGTCCACCAGGACACTGTCCGGGAAGACGATGGCCTAATTCCTCTTTCACATGCACTATGTCTATTGAAGTCCATGGAGGTAACTCATTATCTGAGAGCAAATTCTGATGATAAGTTAACAGAAAGCAATCATACATTTAGTAAAATAAAAATACAAGTCACAGATAATTGGCTTAATAATAAAGTGAAATGGTCTTTCTATATTACGGCATGAACTGATGGCCAGCTCAGGTCAGGGACGGAATTTATTTCAGATTTCATGGTTTAATATGGACTATCAGTGAAAATAATGGGTTTTGCCTTAGCTCAAGCACAGGTCAGGACTTTTGTTGTTGCTTGAGATACAGAAGGAGAGCAAATGCACAGCAATTTGTCCGCTCTCGCAAGCCTACATCATATAACTAAAAAGAGATTAAGGAGTGGTGTCGAACTTTAATTTTTTTTTTCTTTTTTTTTTTTTTAAGCCAGTGTGAACCTTATGAAAGGTTCTTATCACTCAGGAGCAAATTGCTTGTCTAAGATGACTAGCTTCAGATCAGAAGAGAGTTTCTTAAAAAACTTCAAAACAACAGAGGCATTACCTTTCCTCTCAATTGAAGCAGCAATTACATCTTGTCAACACTGTCTGCTCTGACTAATCCAGAAGTTCAAAGAATCGGCTTCCTCCTTTCCCTCTGAATAAGAAAATAATGGTGCTACTCTGAGAACTATAGCCTGACCTCAAGGAAAAAAATCCTCAGATGTGTGGCTAACAGACTGTTAGAACCTAGAGCATATTTAAAATCAATATTCATCCTCAGAGGAAAAGCAAGGAGGTAATGCTGCTGGTCCTATCAGATTCACCTCTAATTTTCGTCACAGCCTTTCCACAGTCTAGCAGAGTTTCTTTCAGAATACAGCATGGCTATTTCTACTAAGAGCAATCTTAGTCATTTGTGGTGAGCACTCCTACTTCCCAACAATTTTAGTGGAAACTATACCAATCAACTGAGTACACATGAGCAAATACACTGGTAAAAGGCTCCTTGTGAGATAGATTAAACACAAGATTTCATAGAAGAAGCACAGAGAGAAAATGTTATCGAGGACAGGAAAAGAACAAGAGCAATCTCTCCACAGGTGCAACGTGCCCCACAAGCAGGAATCAAAAGATACTATGAGTTTACTCTAAGTAGCACGTGGAAACTACCAGCTCATCAGTGCTGAATATGACTCAGCTGCAGCCAAAGTGGCAAAAGGGAACTTAAACTGGGTTCTCTCTATTGATCTTCTTATTTCGCTTTTTGCATTAGGCTTAAGTTCGACTATGAAAACAGAATAATCACATTATGGTTTGGATTTTGTACATTTGGAACAGTACAGAGCCAAAAGAACAGAGCAGGCATCAAATTAGTTCACCATTCCTCTGTATTGAAAAAAAAAAATAATTGAAATATTTCTAATCAAATCTTTTTTGTAAGATTTTTTAAAATGGAGTGGCAGTAATCAAAGAGAAACAATAAACCCACTTGTTCTCGAAAAAGCAGCATGTCTTTTAATGAGAAATTTAACAGGCTAACACTGAACAGCTGAAACGATTTAAAATGATGAGTGATAGATGCTATTCTTTCGGTGATATTCAGCTCTTCACCTCCGTGCCTCTTTCAGAATTTCTCATGAAAGGTCCATTTACACCAAGTCAGACAGTCATGGTGTCCTCAGTTCACCTATTGCTTTTAATTAGCTGCTTTTTAGTATTCCACAGCAAAAGCATGCTTCAATTTAAGTTCCAAAAGTTTTAACAAGTACGAACATTTCTAGAAGCCTTCTCCCCAAAAAACCTCAAAGTTTGAACCATGTTTTTTGAATAATGTATTAAATCACTAAATATAATTTCATTTGCTGTTAACTGTGAAAATAGAAATCCTTTATTTATAGGTGCCATTATCGGATTTCCAGTTATGGTGCTCAGTTCTCCTTCAGCTTTAGAAGGAGCTTAGCCATTGAAGAACCTCGCAGCAGATGATAAGACTTTATTACACCGTGGCAGAGAGGGCTGTGTGCCAACAGCAGATTTTCTGTTTATCCTATATCCATTTCCCACTTAGAAAACAGAGCCACTCTCAGAGGATTAGCTACAGTGAGCTCTTTCAGTGGGGATTCAAACTCTGGCAAAAATGTTCCTGTAAAGAGCAGTAGAAAAAGACATCTGAGTGACACCTCAGTGCTCCTTTTCAATTTTTTTCTTCCTAATAGTGTTTAGATTTTCACCTCCTTAATCATCTCCCAGGTGAGTGCCCAAGCCGACGGATTAGAGAAGCGAACTCATTCTTTTTAACTTGCTGTAGCCAGTTAGCGTTTAATTATTTCCGTCAAAGTGGAACAACTTCAAAGGGCTGGTTTGAGAGCACCTCACCTGTGAATACCCAGAAGCTACGTGACACGTGGGCTTCATCTCTAGCTAGTCCAGCCCTGGCTGAAATAAAGTATAACATTCAAGCAATGCCACAACTATTCCCTCCTGCCCCACTTCTTCAATAAAAAGGGACTTGCTTCTTTATACCCACCAAAATAAAGGTCCTAAATCCAGTAAATGTCTAAATATAACTTGAAGAAAGAGGTGGGAGATCTTCAGCCGATGCGCTTTTCAGAGCTTATTGATTTTGGAGCTAAACCAATTTGTGCTCGCTAAAGCCTATGCCCTAGTGAATATGCAAAGTATTACATGAAAAAGTAGTAGGTCTTTTGAGCATCTATTTCTCCAAACTAGCCTGGGAATTTTTATTATGTTGTAGTTACCGCTACCAAAATTTCTAGTTTCTTCCTAAAATAGCAATGTGTTAAATACGGGTTTGACACTAACACACTGAGAACTCACACTTCGGGGATCTACTTAATTTTTAACTTTTCACCTTCAAAGTGATGAAATAAGCATGGATTGATAGATCTTTAAGAAGAGTCTGTTATGATAATTTTATTTGACTTTCCGCCTAATACAGATGAGAGATTTTCACTGGAGTAGGCCCATACGCAGAAATGTAACAGCTCTTGACTCAAAGAACTCAACGGACAGAAGATCCAGTGGAAGTCAAGGTAACTTCATTGAGTGGTTAAGACCTCCTCTTTTAAAACAAGCAAAGAAGAAAACCATTTTTATTAATTTCATTTTTTACCTGAGTTTATTTATTTAAATATCTTTCTATGCAGCCAAAGACTACTAGGAAGTCATTCCTTACCTTTTTTTTCTGAATCATAGAATCATTATTCATTCCAATTAACCTGTTGGATACTCTTGTTTTAAATTTTTGAGAACATAACATTGTACTGGTTCAGACCACCAGCCTCTCTTTGGCCATGGCCGTAAGCAGATACCCAGGGAAGGGTTGAAAAAACATATGTGATACATCTACTACACCGTATGTGAAGAACCAACTGCCTTTATCCGAATTTGGCTCCCACTGGATTCTTTTGAGACCCCTTTGTACTTCTCCTTGCAGAAATGGTGAGCAGCCCGTCCTTACGTGTTCATCTTCCACAAATCACAGTTTCCTGACTACTTTTTTTCAGTTTTTCAGGGTGATTTTTCTACTCTTTGGAAGAGACTGTAAAATATATCAGGTGTACAATGGCACTAACAATTTTTTTTCACTTTCTTCTTTATATTTCAAATAACTTTAATGACTTTGTTAGCATTTAACTAGGAGATAATGTTTGGTTTATTATCCACTGTGAACTTGTGATTTACGAAATACACTGCTTTACCTTCTCAGTATGATCCATACTTTTTTATACAGCTGTATTAAAACATGTCACTCTTATACAGCAAGAAGCCAATTTATCACTATGGGCCAGCCAATCCTGCAGTTGTTAATTAAAATAAAATTTTCCATAAATTCCAGAAACTTCTGCCTGGACCACAGGTAATCATGTCTCTTCTAGTGCCTACAGAACACAGCACACACAGCACCTACAATGTGGTGCATATATCTAAAGAGAGAATTTTCTTAAACTTTATTTCTTTGTTTTAGTGGAGGACAGATTAATTACATAGTAAATGAAAATTTTTAAAAGATAA
Source organism: Tauraco erythrolophus (assembly GCF_009769465.1). NCBI lineage: Eukaryota > Metazoa > Chordata > Aves > Musophagiformes > Musophagidae > Tauraco > Tauraco erythrolophus. The sequence continues at coordinate 70,261,432 of NC_141466.1, forward strand.
GAAAATTTGCTGATAGAACAATGAACTGCTCTAAAATGCATTTCTGGTGACTGTTAGAATTACTTAGCTTCTTAGCCCATCAAATCAAAATTAAGAGAATAAAAGTGACTGAAAAATGGAGTACAAAATGCTGTTATTGGTATTTTTTTCACAGAAATTCAATCACATTTTCAGTAAAACTAGACGAATGAATTTAAAATGATGATTGTCAGTTTAAACAAAGAATATTGCTTTTTTTCTAAAAATCTACAAAACAAAGCTACTAAATGAACTCGTTTCTTATTTGCAAGTATTTAAAATATATATGCTATAGGTATAAAAAGCTCTTACTTTCGTTTGGCAAAATCCTATGTATTCTTTTGCAGCAAATTGGTTTTGATAATCAGATACTGAACAGAGTACCTGAAAGCGAGACCACTACTACTGACACTTTTTCTATTCTTATTTTTAAAACAGCTAAACATTGAAGAACCAATAAAAAGAAAAAAAAAAAAAAACACAAAGAAACCATCCTCCCCAAAAAAAACCCAGAAAACCCCAAAACCAATTATATAACCTATAGGACAAAAGGAGACAGAAAACCTTTACTATCTTGTTCACTGGTTATGTTCTCATTAGGCTGAATGTCCATGCTACAAGCACTTCAGGAGGGCTTACTTTGGGCTCTCTCTGGACTGAGTGCTTTTCACAGCTGGAGTGCATTAAGCATGCTCCTGAAGAGTATATTCTGATGTAACTTAATTCAAAAGGATTCTCAGGCTCAAAAAAATCTCAATGATTTCTTGCAGATGTCAGTGGAAAGCTTCTTTAGGGTTTGTATTGGGAGAAGTGTCTGCATCCTAGGGAAACTGGTTTGGTTGGATACGTGATATGGGATATCTCAGCTTTGAGTTGTGTGGCTTTGCTGCCAGGGTACAGAAGAGCTCGCTGAACTGCATGAACCACATCATCTTAAGGATTAGTCTGATGTTGCTCCCGGACAATACAACAGAAAATCTCATGCGGCATTCAACTGAAGAAAAAACGTTGAAGATAGGCATATAATTAATGCCAGTCAACATGGTTGTATGGAATATAGGTCTTGTCAGACAAACTCGATTTCATTCTCTCACGAAATTACAAGTCTAGTTGTAATAAATGTGGGATGTAATGGCATGGATGTAATAGACTTAGACTTTATTAATGCATTTGACTTATTACTTCATGACAGTCTGATTAAAAAATTAGCACTATACAATATCAATAGTGCACATGTTAAATGGATTAAGAATTGTCTAAATGACAGTTCTAAAAAAATTGTCTAAAGGGAACAAGCACTGAATGGCAGCATTTTTATCTGTCCTCTGCAGGGACTGGTACAAAGTCTGTTGCTGTTAAAGACTTTTATCAGTAATTTTAAAGAATTTAAAAGTCTCAACTTACAGAATTTGTGGATAACTCAGATGAGAAGGCTGATAAGATGATCCTATAAGGTGATTACTTGCTGCACTGGGCCCATGTAATCAAAAATGTACTAAAAACAGTCGTACATAAAATCTCTACTTAAGGGAATAAGCGACACACACCATACCTGCAAATGGAGAACAGTCTTTGAGGAAAGTGCAAGGGTGACAGTAGACAAGCAAGTAAACACGGAATTTCATTGCAATATTGCAATAAAATGGAAGAGTGACTGAATGGGAATGCCTATGTGAAAAAAGAGGATGGTAGGAAGAGCACTAGAGAGATCGATCCTGACATCAAGTAGATCCTCAAAAATAGTTTCAGTGACAGCCACAAAGAGGCTGTAATATGTTTAGCCTTTCCAAAAGCAAACCTAGGGGTTTTTAATTAAAGAATATAAGCATCTTCTCAGGAAGAAGATGACTAAGTGCAAAAGGGGTCTTTGAACAAGCAATGAAAAGGCATATTAAGAGCTAGTGGTAGAAATGGAAACCAGGGAAATTCAAATGGAAAAGTAGGCACATATTTTAAATACTGAAGATGGTTATCTGCCACAAACCACTACACTGCTCAATTACACCATTGGATCATTGGGTGCTACTAAAATCCTATGTTCTATAAACCAAGGGAAGTAGTCAATTTTTCATCTCCTGATGTTCTCAAATCAAATCAGATTTCCTTCTGGGAGAGATACTTCAGACAAACACTAGTTAAACTTAAAGGAAAAAGTTATAGGAATTAATAAAATAGTAACTGGATGAAAGGTAATGACCTATGATATAAAAGATGTCGAATTAAATAATGCAGTGAGCCCTTACCAGTTTAAACGCTGTGAGTATATGAGTGAATTTTTCCTTTATTCACTTAGCTTTAAAGCCTTTCTATCCCAAACACCGTTATCTGTACAAAGAGTTGGGACTTTTGTATTACCTTTTCATCACGGTTGATGAGGTAGACTCTCCTAACTACATTTTCTATATGATCTTTATATAGGTGAGTTAAAATCTTTCAGCTACAGTGTCAGAAACAGAAAGACAGCATATTGCCACATTTACAAAGTTCTCATTTAAAAGTCCAAATTTAACCCTAAACTTACACATCAGATGGACGGAGCCTTTACTGGATTAGGTGAGTATAGAACAAAACAAGTGGTGATGCAAGTGAGAAATGCTAGCTTTAGGTTAAGATACATTAATTACAAAGTTAATTAATAAAAAGGATTAAATACAGATGGAGCAATGGGAATCTCACAACCTTGGCCTCATAAGTAATAGCAATCTTGTATTATTGACAGTATCTTACATTGCCGTGGAGAATTAGGGCATAACTGGTTTATACTGTATATTTTCTGTAAAAATGGCATGCCAAAATAACCATTGCTCTTACAAAAACTTTAAGCTTTGCTCTTGGAAACAAAAACATATTTCGTAGACTTTCAAATACTGAACATCACAATGTATCTCATGAAAAGCAGTTTGAAGAGTGATAGGAAATGAAAGAAGGTCAAAAACGTGGTCGTATGAACACACAACAGTACAATGAAGATATCACACCAAAGACAGGTGGTTTTGAAAAATGTCACTGAATTTGTCACTTTCCTGGCTGGGACTGAAACGCTTACTAGCAGAAAGCAGTACAAATCATTCTGTTTTCTTCCCTAGACTAGGATCCAAGCTTTGGAAGACTACATCAAAATGCAGAGTCCACACTTTTTTATTCCCAATATACTTATTTCCATCTCCTCAAAGAAAGCACTAGAAAATCTACTACTTGTTCCAAAGTCTTCCTAACAGCACAATATATAGTTTTGATTTAACTATATATTAACACTATATCTTTTGTTTATATGATATTTATAAAAAGAGCTAAAATCCACAATACGTTTATTCTATTTTTGCCACTCATTTTATATGGAAGATAATACCAGAATTTTCTTTGATTTCGTCATCTTCTACTTTGACATTCCTCAAAGTTGCTGCATTTCATGTGTGTATTTCTTGATCCCGTATTAGATTGTAACACAGAATAAAACTCGAAACAAGGGAAGAAAGACTTCTATTTTTTATACAGAGTCTCCTTAGGAAAAAGTATGTCCAAAGTATGTGATGAACTTGCTCTCAATAGAGTAACACATCATGAATGCAAAAGTACTCTCCTGATTAAAATTATTCATATTACAGGAAAGATTCAGTGGTTCACATTGTTAGATTCTGTGTTTGGGGAGAATTCAATCTTGGACTGTTCAGCTTAGGTTTCTATTGCATACTTTGGACTGAGTGAATTTAGTTTCGTCAGAAGAAAAAAATGTTGTCTTTCAAAACTTAAGTCCTTTTATTCTGCAGTCCTACTCATTCCTTTCCCATTGAATTAATTCTTTATCTGACCTACTTGTGCCTACTAGGACAGACAAGAAAAAGTCCACAAAGGAACATAACAAAGCTACTGTAACAAAGCTGTGAGAAACCGAAATGCCACAAAAGACAGTCTTTTATTCATAAATATGCTTTTTAATAAATTATAAACACATTGATTCATAGATAAGCATTAGGTATTCAGATCATTCCTGAACAACATAAAAAAGGAGTATGGTAATACTTCCCTCTGAGAGTGGTGAGGCACTGGCCCAGGTTGCCCAGAGAAGTTGTGGCTGCCCCATCCCTGGAGATGTTCAAGGCCAGGTTGGATGAGGCTTTGAGCAACCTGGTACAGTGGAGGGTGTCCCTGTCCATGGCAGGGGGCTTAGAACTAGATGATCTTTGAGGTCCCTTCCAACCCAAACCATTCTATGATTCTACGATTCGATGAAAATAGAAGAGAACTGGGGACAGAGCACATCAGTGTAAGACCTTGGGGTGTCCAACTAAAACCCATTGCCATTTGCTTAGGGGATAAGACCCATACCGGATTGCAACTCAAACTTGGCCACTAACTAAAGCACAGGAGTCATTCTGCCACTGTGTTACACTCCATACAGCTTTAGCCTACTTCTAGTATCAGCAGTTTCTGCTGTCATACAGTTATGAATTTAGTAGCTCAGAAGACTGCTTCATTACAAAGCTCCTTTGAAAAATTAAATTAATAGAATTATGTTGACATTTTTTATCATAACCAATAAGCACAGTGAATAAAGATCTGCCCAGGAACTATATCCTGTTATCCATGGGCATAACAAACTTTGGGGATAAAAGATTACTACATCATCACAGTTGCACCACGCCTCTGTCCTAAAGACTTCAAAGTACTTTCTAAATTTGGATTCCATTATCCCTATTTTGCACAGCGTAACCCGCTACTACATTGTGTTCTTCACAATTAATTTTCCATATATGTAACATAGTTTCTCTAAATACTATAAGCCTCGGGATGGCAGTCCTTTTAAAACCCGAATGTGAAACCTTACCTAATATAAATATTTAATGTGGAGCTAAGAGAAACAATATTATCATGTTTAGATAATAAAAAATTCAGTTATGACATGATGTGGAATATCTAAGGTGATGTAATTTTGACTTTAGGTAAGAGTTTCAAAAGGTAATAATTTGGTTATACTACCTACCATTGCAAAAACAAATATCTTTTTGAATAAGCTCAATAAATAGGATGTTACCTTCATCTGCATGAAATTAAGACACTAATTCAGTTGTGCCATGAAGGCAAGTAGTTTATTTGAGATGGCTTAGGACAATTTGTCTGGACTCTAGTGCCTGCTCCAGAAGGCAACAGGTCTCCTACACACCCAGTGACAATTTGTTCAGCCCCATATGGATGTCTCAGATACAGCATCTAAATGTCTGTCCCTTTAAACAACTACGCCATTCCTTTAATCTCTATTTATTTTATTGTAAAATCCACAGGCAAAAAATGCAGTCCTCTGGCTCAATTTTGATCCAGACACAGATCTGCTATGTCATCTTGAGCAAGTATCTTAATGTCTCCCTCAGGATTTTGCACGTATGACATGTGAAGCTGTCTCCCAATAGAATCATAGAATTACAGGATGGTTTGGGTTGGAGGGGACCTTAAAGATCATCTGGTTCCAACCCCCCTGCCATGGACAGGGACACTTTCCCCTAGACCAGGTTGCTCAAAGCCTCATCCAGCCTGGCCTTGAACACTTCCAGGGATGGGGCAGCCACAACTTCTCTGGGCAACCTGTGTCAGTGCCATGTGTGAAGTGGCAGAATGTGATCATTTCCAAAACGGAACTGTGTGTAATGATTAAATTCTGACTAAATTATAAAAAAGCTGCCTCAGTTATTGACTTGGCAGATGTGAAGTCAGGCAATGACATTATGACTGCAAAATGAGGGAAGATAGTTGAAACATTTAAATTTTCTTTAAAGAGGAGTGAATAACCCAACTGTTAATACAATCCCCAAAAAGCTCTGAGAGATAGAGAATCAAAGGACAAGTCTTTGAAAAGCAGGAACCTTCTGACCCCTTTCATCTGACAGGGATGAAGGGAGCTGATTGCAGAGAGCAAAGAGTGACCTGAGAGCAATTTTCCAGAGCCCATTCTAGTAGCACAGACCATTTGAGTGGATGCAAGAACCTGAAAACCCACTAAATCACAAGTTTACAAATGATTAGGAAGCTGAGAGCATTATTTCTAGATTGCATTTTAGTTTGCCTGAATATTTATGTTTTTTGTAGCTCCTAAAGCAAAAAAAAAAAAAAAAAAGCTTGTGTTTAAAGAAGTCAGAGTAAGAGTGTTAAATAGTCTGAATATTGCTGTCTCATATAAAGTGTCATTTGCTTCAACTTTGATTTGTTCCTGAGAACAAATGGAAACCAAGAATTCCCTCTTGGTTGGGAGGGGAGTGATGTTCCAGAACAACTGTGAGCAGGTCCAGGAGTAAGGACCTATGAAGGCCCAAGCCTCCGGAACAGAGTCTCAGCGGGAGATTTGTTCACAAAAATAGCTGTAATATCACAAACCAAAACAGTCACAGGGCTCTGCTCTAGTACAGAAAAAAGCATAGATGGAAAAGTGAAGAATATATCATCGAATCACAGAATCATAGAATGGTTACGGTGGGAAGGGACCTCAAAGATCATCCAGTTCCAACCCCCCTGCCATGGGCAGGGACACTCTCCACTACACCAGGTTGCTCAGAGCCTCATCCAACCCGGTCTTGAACACTTCCAGGCATGGGACATATATATTAAAAAAGTGCTTTGGCTCAGTACTGAAATCCAATCTATAAAGAGGATATTTTTTTCATGTCATTTTCACAGAAAATAAGATTGATTTTTTACTTCTTTTTACAAAGTTTCCAGCTTTTAGCTGCAAAGTCCCCATACTACAGTTATGCAACACACAGATTTCCTTAAATAAACGCACATAATGGATGGCAAAGAATAACAGAAATGTGAAGAACATGTCATGAATCAAGAAAAACTTTGAAAAGGGATAAATGGAGGTAAATATAATACCTAGGGACATCTATTTATAGCAAGCTCAATGTAAGGAGTTGGAAAATGTTAAATAATCTGGAATATAAAAAAGAAGAAATGAGAGTCAGATATTCTAATATATATTCTTTTCCACTTTTCTCTCTGGACTGATTTCAGTAAGAGGTTACTACTCTGAGGAGATCTCTGAATGCAAGATTAGATTTCTGAAATATGCCAGTCCTCACTCTCTGTCAATCTGAACACCAACATAGCGCTTGGAAGAAAACTGTACGTACTGTAACACCTGAGAATTGTAGGCTAGAATGAAAAAAAAAGGAGATAGATTGTCATATTTGTACTAGGAAAGGTTCTCTTTCATATCTAACTTCTATTAAAGTAATCTGACAACTATATGATATACATAAATATGATTGGGATCATTATTTCACTCATGATTTCCCAAAAACAACTATGCAAAAAGCAGTACAGGTTTCACCAGAGACCTCTCACAGACATCAAACTGAAAAGAGATAACAACAGAGCAGAGAACTTCACAGTTACGAGACATTCGTAACTGATCTTATAGCAGCTTTCCAGTACCTAAAGGGGGCCTACAGGAAAGCTGGAGAGGAACTTTTTACAAGGCTGTGTAGTGATAGGACAAGGGGCAATGGATTTAAACTGAAAGAGGGGAGATTTAGGTTAGATATAAGAAAGAAATTCTTTACATTGAGGGTGGTGAGGTACTGGAACAGGTTGCCCAGAGAAGTTGTGGATGCCCCATCCCTGGAAGTGTTCAAAGTCACGTTGGATGAGGCTTTGGGCAACTTGGTGTAGTGAAGGATTTCCCTGTCCATGGCAGGGGGGTTGGAACTAGATGATCTTTGAGGTCCCTTCCAACCCTAACCATTCTATGATTCTATGATTCAGAGGACTTTCAGTAAAAAAGAGTACTAGGATGAAAATTCAGAACTAATTTATACTAGACAAACACTTTTAGGTCCACCAAAACTAATAAAAGAATTCTACAAAGTTCTAAAAATGCCGGAGAAACTTGTTTTCTGCGAGAGCCTGTAACAGAAACAAACTGTTTAAGTGGATAAGAGTTTAAAAAGATACAATTTTGACTATTTATAAATCTAGAACCCAGCTATGAGAATGCTGGGGAAAACTGAGTAAGTAGACATTGTTTGTAGCGTGATGAAAGACAAATGACTGGGAACAGAGACAAAACGAAGTATCCTTCAAAATGAAAGCATGCTACAGATGTGACAGAGGAACTGCAGAGAAGGATCTTAAGGTTTAGGAAAAACAATCTCCAAATCAAAAGCGTTAGAATTATACTAAGTTATTATACTTACAGTGCCTTGGAAAAACTGTACCTTCCTTTTAAGAGCTTTTGAAATCCCAGTATTTATTTAAAATATAAACTGTAGCTCTTGCCCCTCTTCAAGTGATATTCCTGAAAGATTATTGAGGGAGGAGTCTAAAAATTTGCCCAGTATAAGTATTAAAAATTGCAGTGAGGTCAGAGACAGGTAAATCAGAAATGTGTAGTCTTTGGTGGGTGGTACATGTGTCTGCAAAGAGCGAGAAAGGAGAATTCAAATCAGAAAAGGTGAAATAGCAGGTTGGTTGGCTGATAAAAAACAGATTTAAAAAACTTAAAACTGTGATAATGAAATGAGTTTGAACGCAGAAGACTGAACTGGCAGACAATGCCATGATACTGCAGAGAGTCCCTGAAAACAGGTTACTTACTGCACAATTTAAGGTTAATCAAGGAAATGTAGTTGCAGTTTAAGCTATGCGCTAATATTCCCTGCCTGTTCTGATGAACCATAGAGCTCTTTTACCTGGCGTGATCTTTGACATGACAAAGCATTTGACAAATGATGTCATAGCCTGCAGCCTGGTAATCAGGATATTGTGAAGACTGAGTTAGCAGAGCTGTTCTGGCATTACCGATCAGCTGGGTCAAGGCACCTCTTTGGCCACCATTACTGTAGATGGTGTTGAGGTACACTTAGGAAATTGTGTTCCTTTTGTTAATCATGATGATAAAACAGGAACCAGTGACATTGGCAAGGGGTTCCTTGTGATCACAGCTCTTCCTGGGAACACTACTGAGTGCACAACAGAGCAATGGGTTGTCTTCCTGCTAGAGAATAACACGTCCTCCCTTACCTCCCTCCTTTCTTATTAGAATATCTGGACATGACGTTGCAAATTGTAGCTGCTATCTGACTGTGCAAGGTGCTGTACAAATGCAGAGCAAGAGACAGCCCTGTCACCTGCTAAAACCGCTGGAACGTATTAACAGTTCTTTCATTGCAAGTTTAGTTTTCCCAACCGTCCTCAAGAAGGTCCCTGCAATGAGAAGAGGCGGCTTTTTCTATGGCCGGCATCATCTGAGGCTACATGAATATTTTAGAATATCTCATTTCTAATTATGGCAAGTGGAATTCTTCATTCCTGAAATCTCACCTTGAGCATAAAACCTCGCTTGGTGATGACAAGCATCTTCTTAAGGACACCATGAAAAATATGCTACATAGTGTCACAAGTTTCACAAAGACCATTAACTGCTGGGAACAGATCAAACACCAGCTAATATATTTCCACAACTCCATGACCCATATTTGAGCTCAGGTTTAAAAAATAAAGGCAAGTAGATCAATCATTAGCCTTTAATAAATCTTTACAGATACTTCACTTTTTTTGTGGCGAACCTTTTAGATGTTATTAATTCTCACCCCAATTTTAATGAATGGCTGCACCAATGCTTAACCTCAACAAGTCATGTCAAATGAATTATTTCCGATGATTAATTATGCTGTAATAGGCCAATAACAGCAACTTTTATTTCAGCCACTGATGAAATTAATTAAAATTGACTCCAGTAAACAGTTTACTGTTTATACTGCTACTTACAGATAACAAAAAGTATTTTTGCTTTTTTTTTTCTAAAATGTGATATTATACTTCATATTAGATGACTGAAAGCATTTACCTCCTGCTTAAACTTAATGAATATTGACTGTATTTGACTATCCATTATTTCTATTCAATCAGGCACAAATCAAGAAGCTTTAAATTACAGGTCACTTGTATCCTTTCTAAAATTCTCGTCTAAATGGGAGCATTTAAGAAAAGTAAAGAAAGGATTTTAATTCAAGTGGAACCTTGACATTAATTCATCCAAAAAAGAAATGCTCACTTTGGATGTCCAAAAGTATTTAGAAGACAATGAGGGAAAAAAAAAGTAATTGTTAATCTATTAAAAAACCACCACAACCAAAACTGAAGGAATATATTCAAATAAAGAGAATCACTGTGCTCACACTTATGTTTATTGTACAGTACCTACTACTGTGAGATCTATTGGAATTTAATAACATCAAGTCTGGCAAAATGAGAGGCACAAATTTCTTTCTCACAGATACCGCTCCTTGGAGATATTTTTCTTCTCATATTCAGAGGAGCTCCGGTCTTGCTAAGAGAAAGAGGCACAGGAAGATGCTGTGGTTAAAAGCTGAGGTTACATAAATTCAACCTGTAATAAAATGCAGTTTCTTAACAGTGAGGGATAAATGCCTGACATTATTTATCTTCATAGAATCATAGAATGGTTAGGGTTGGAAGGGACCTCAAAGATCATCTCGTTCCAACTATACTGCCACGGGGAGGGACACCTTCCACTACACCAGATTGCTCAAAGCCTCATCCAACCTGGCCTTGAACACTTCCAGGGATGGGGCAGCCACAACTTCTCTGGGCAACCTGTTCCAGTGCCTCATGACTCTCATTGTAAAAAATTTATTCCTTATATTTAATCTAAATCTCCCCTCTTTCAATTTAAAGCCATTGCCCCTTGTCCTATCACTACATGCCCTTGTAAAAAGGCCCTCTCCAACCTTCTTGTAGGACCCCTTTAAGTACTGGAAGGCTTCTACAAGATCTCCCCAGAGCCTTCTCTTCTCCAGGCTAAACAACCCCAACTCTCTCAGCCTGTCTTCACAGGAGAGGTTCTCCAGTCCTCTCATCATCTTTATGGCCCTCCTCTGGATTCGCTCCAACATCTCCACATCTTTTGTATGTTGGAGACCCCAGAGCTGAACACAGTACTGTAGGGGGTGTCTCATGAGAGCAGAGGGGCAGAATCCCCTCCCTCGACCTGCTGCCCACGCTGCTTTGGATGCAGCCGAGGACACGGTTGGCTTTCCGGCCAGTGCACATTGCCGGCTCATCCTCTTCAAGGATCTCCTCAGCAGAGTACAATGGGATGAAGCCCTGGAGGGAAGAGGGGCACAAGAAAGCTGGATAATATCCAAGGATCACCTCCTCCAAGCTCAGGAGCGGTGCATCCCAACAAAGAGAAAGTCAGGTAGGAACACCAGGAGGCCTGCATGGATAAACAAGGAGCTCCTGGACCAACTCGGGCACAAAAAGAAGGCCTACAGAGGGTGGAAACAAGGACAGGTCGCCTGGGAAGAACACAGAGCGATTGTACGATCAACCAGAGATCAGGTTAGGAAAGCTAAAGCCCTGATAGAATTAAATCTGGCCAGGGATATCAAGGGCAACAAGAAAGACTTCTATAGATACGTCAGTGATAAAAGAGATCTAGGGAAAATGTAGGCACTCTCCGGAAGGAAACGGGAGACCTGGCTACCCAGGATATGGAGAAAGATGAGGTTCTCAATGACTTCTTTGCCTCAGTCTTCACTGGCAAGAGCTCCAGCTGCACAGCCCAAGTCACAGACGGCAAAAGCAGGGACCGGGAGAATGAAGAACCGCCCACTGTAGGAAAAGACCAGGTCCGAGACCATCTAAAGAACCTGAGGGTGGACAAGTTGTTGTGGGTTAGGCTGCTCCAGCAACTAAACTGCCCCGCCCCACAGTCATTGACTCACTCTCCCCCAGCCCCAGGGATGAGGAAGAGAATTAAAGGATAAACGAGATACCCGTGGGTTGAGATAAGAACAATTTAATACAGATGATTTAATACACAGTGTAGATGCTCACCACCCCCTCGTATGCGAAGCCCGTCTCGTCCCGAAGCTGCAATTCTGGACGAACACGACGCCTCGAAATAGAGAGGGGCAGAGAGAGAGAGAGATAGTACTCCGAGAGTGGGAGTACTGGGAGAGAGAGGAAAAAAAAAACAATAGAGCAAAAGCGCAGCAAGTGCAAAAGAGCAAAAGCGGTGAAAGAGCCAAAGCGCAAAAGCCCTTCTGTCCAGCTGACCCTCACTTTTATACTGGGCATGACGCTGCATGATATGGAATAGTAATTGGCCAGTTCCACCACAAATCACAAGGGGAATCGTGTCCCCCTTGTCCCAACTATGCTCCCCCCTTATCCCACCGTGCTTCTGCACTCTGGCACACTGAAAAGTCCTTGTAGTTTCACGTCCAACCACAAACATCAACTTGCTATCAGCATTCTTCTCAGAGTGAGCCTCTGAGTAAAACCAAAACACAGAGCTCTTCTAGCTGCTAAAAAGAAGAGCTAATCCGGTCCCAGCTAAAACCAGGACACAAGTCCATGGGACCTGATGAGGTGCGTCTGCGGGTCCTGAGGGAACTTGCAGATGAAGTTGCTAAGCCACTATCCATCATATTTCAGAAGTCGTGGCAATCTGGTGAAGTTCCCAATGACTGGAAAAGGGGAAATGTAGCCCCCATCTTTAAAAAGGGGAAAAAAGAAGACCCGGGGAACTACAGGCCAGTCAGTCTCACCTCTGTGCCCGGCAAGATCATGGAGCAGATCCTCCTGGCGACTATGCCAAGGCACATAAAAATAAGGAGGTGATTGGTGACAGCCAACATGACTTCACTAAGGGCAAATCCTGCCTGACTAATTTGGTGGCCTTCTATGATGAGATTACAGCATTGATGGAGAGGGGAAGAGCAACTGACATCATCTACCTGGACTTGTCCAAAGTATTTGATACTGTCCCACACGACATCCTTGACTCTAAACTGGAAAGACATGGTTTTGATGGATGGACCACTCGATGGATAAGGCATTGGCTGGGTGGTCGCTCTCAAAGAGTTGCGGTCAACGGTTCAATGTCCACGTGGAGGCCAGTGACGAGTGGTGTTCCTCAGGGGTCAGTACTGGGGCCAGTGCTATTTAACATCTTTGCTGGTGACATGGACAGTGGGATTGAGTGCACCCTCAGCAAGTTTGCAGATGACACCAAGCTGTGTGGTGTTGTGGACACACTGGAGGGAAGGGATGCCATCCAGAGGCACCTCGACAGGCTGGAGTGGTGGGCCTGTGAGAACCTCATGAAGTTCAACAAGGCCAAGTGCAAGGTCCTGCACATGGGTCGGGGCAATCCCAAGCACAAGTACAAGCTGGGCGGAGCACGGATTGAGAGCAGCCCTGAGGAAAAGGACTTGGGAGTGCTGGTGGATGAGAAGCTCAACATGAGCTGGCAATGTGCACTGGCAGTCCAGAAAGCCAGCCGTATCCTGGGCTGCATCCAAAGAAGCGTGGGCAGCAGGTCGAGGGAGGGGATTCTGCCCCTCTACTCTGCTGTTGTGAGGCCCACCTGGAATACTGTGTTCAGCTCTGGAGTCCCCAACACAAGAAGGACATGGAGCTGCTGGAGCGGGTCCAGAGGAGGGCCACAAAGATGATCCAAGGGCTGGAACACCTCTGCTATGAAGACAGGCTGAGAGAGTTGGGGTTGTTCAGCCTGAAGAAGAGAAGGCTCCGGGGTGATCTTATTGCAGCCTTCCAGTACTTAAAAGGGGCCTACAAGAAAGCTGGAGAGGGACTTTTTACAAGGGCGTGTAGTGACAGGACAAGGGGCAATGGATTTAAACTGAAAGAGGACAGATTTAGATTAGATATAAGGAAGAAATTTTTCACTCAGAGGGTGGTGAGGCACTGGACCAGGTTGCCCAGAGAAGCTGTAGATGCCCCATCCCTGGAAGCATTCAAGGCCAGGTTGGATGAGGCTTCGAGCAACCTTCTGACCTTCTTTGTCCAGAAAAAAAAACAAAATGCAGATGTCAGTGTCATCTTACATGTAGTTACAGTTTCACACAGTTAATGGTTAAAGGGGCCACCAAATAATCTAATCATCAGGCTATGGCACAGTTCTACAATTCACCCATATTTCCACATTGAAGCTCAGATAACTGTGGTTGTATGTGACATATACCAGAAACAGGCAATGGAAAAGTGCAGTCAATGTACAAGGCCTTGGTAGTGGCAGAAGAATTTACTAAATATTCTTAGATGATCACAGGGGAAAGCTATTCACTTTTGTGCAGATAAAAGGAGAGATGAAGATGAAAGAGCAAAACACATTAATCGTCCATCTATCATGGAGATTTATCTTCTATTTTTTCATCTGCAATGTGGATGAACGACGTAAGCCAGATGCAGAATACTGGGCCATCATGTCCTCACTGTAGGTTAATCAACTAGGGTAATCTATGCTTACCCTAGTTGAAGGCAAAAATGGAAGAAAGACAAAATACCGCTGGCTAGTTATATAGAGAGACATGGGGGATATTGTTTTCTGAGTAATGGAAGTATAAGAGTTGACTATACTAAGTGCTTTAATGAGAGCTGCAAACCATTATGGATGCTGGGCGTTACAAAAGTGAAATTCTCAGTAAAGCTTGTGAAAGAAAGGAATGCTGGACAGCACCATAGATCCATACATTCTGGTGCTGTGGATGATCACCATGACCATCCCAGATAGCCTCTTGCATTTGCAGACCATAGAATTCAGCACAGAAGCTTGAATTAAAATATCTTAAGAAGATAATGATGATAATTAACTTCCCTGGGTAGCCTGGTGTAGTGGAAGGTGTCCCTGCCCATGGCAGGGGTGTTGGAACTAGATGATCTTTGAGGTCCCTTCCAACCAAACCGTTCTATGATTCTATGATAAGTGAGTCCACAGAAAGTTACCTGTGAGGGTAAAACAGCGAGGGGCCTACATACACGACCTGCAGGAAGCTGAGCCTGATAAAGAGGATGCAAAAGGGAAAGCTATTTCCAATCAAAGATATTTGATGGGAAGTTACAGTATGCAAAGCCTTCTTTCTTCAGCAGTGATAGACAGTATAGCAAATGGCAATGAACATAAGCTGCAACCTGGAAGCTTCAAATCAGACATTAAGAGAATCTTTGTCACCAGAACAGTGCTGCAGTGGAGCATGTTACCATGTGCACTCCTGTAACCTCCATCCTTGGAGCTTTCCCTGACTTAGCTAGACGAAGCCACACATGACCTGATTGAGTGTTGAAGATGGTTTTGCTTCAGCTGACAATTTGGAGTAAAGACTTCTGCATGCCTTTTCCAACCAGCATTTCTATGATTCTACATCTTGAAAATAATTACAATAATAAATTACAGCTAGTTCTTTTTATTCTCCATTTTAAATTTATAGACTTATTCTGGATAAGACAGCACAGTTTGAACATACAAAGAAACTCTGGCATCTTTAGTAGAATTTAAGACTATGTCTATACTAGCAAATTAAACAGTACCAGGGAACATTTCCAGGTACTGGGATCAGACCTCTTCAACTGTAAATTGTTGGAATCGTCATCTCCTTGGCATTGGGTCATACTGGAAATGTCTCTCTCCTCTCCCTACACATGTGTGTGCATATATACACTTGCACATATATAATTACTGAGTTGGGAAGGACCACCTGAACCCTCCCCAAAAATGGAGTTTAAGTGTGTGTGATGGTTTCCCTGTATGATAGGTTGTACACGAGCTAGCACACGCTCTTTCAGTACCTATAATGATTATAGGATCAGAAATCTGCATCATCGGAGGACGCATGGGTATATATACTCATAAAAAACTAACCTCTGTTAAATTTTATCTTTTCCTAAGCCTGACAGAAGTCTCAACTCCACTACGTCCTGGACCAGCTGTTATCATTCACATGAGAGACTCTCCTTTACAAATCCACTGATCTTGTATATCAAATGAAGACTTAAAGAAGGGATTAAATTATTTTTTTTTAAAATACTTTCATTTAGCAAGCTTGTACTAAAAATTAAAAGACGTTAATAAATACTGTGTCTATAAGCTAGTCTAAATCTAAAATGCCCCACAGTGAAGTCTTACATCAGTTATTACTGAAACATTAAATGCTTTTCTTACAGGCTTACAGCAATCAATTTAACTTTCAGTCATCTTGTACCCATATGTGCTGCTCCTGTTGATGAAATGGCTATTAATAAAGGAATAGATGGCTATGAATTAAAGCAAGCTCTACTTAATCACATTAATCCAGAGTATGTTAAAGGCTTCAATTTTCTAAATAATTTTGGGCTTAATGCCTCTGAGATGGGCAGACTGCTCTATTGATGCAGCATCTGGTCCAATTTAAGCTGCATTGTGAAGGAGGAATTGTTAGGCCCTTGCAAAAATAAGGAAGACTGACAGTTTTAGGGATGCAACCAAAACTGCTACAGCTGAGACAAAAGATACTGCAAGATATAGAAAAAGACCTACAACAATTAAAAGGCAGCCCACTGCTCTGCAAATACAACTCTACTGTTCAGTGAATTGTATATGATTAACTTACTCTTACTGATGGGATGAGTACTCCATACACTTAACCATCACTGTATTTTCCAGTCATTGAACATCCAACAGCTGCTGCTGTGAAATATGTTCACTTACCCATTACATTGGGTTACCAATTAGAGAGGAATTATTTAAAAGGGAATGGCACAACCACTAACACTATCCTTGCATAAGCAGTAATTTCTGGCTTCAGGTTTTTTTTTTCCCTGAGGGGTTTTTTCTTTTTAGTATTATTATTTTGGTTGTGTCAAGGTAGTAGTTTTACAATGAAATAAGATTTACCTTGGCTTGTAGCACTGAAATACAGCTGCATTCAATTAAGGAGATACAGAACAAGTGTTTTCAATACTTCTTGAGGAATAAAAATTCATAGAAGAATTAGATTTTTTTTGAACATTTCTGGAAGAGAAAGTTTTTTTAAAATCCAATTTTCATAGAAGGTCTTCAATGAAGGAGACTGTACGTTATAGTCCATCCACTGGAAAAAAATATTGTCTTTATTATTACATTTTTGTTATATTTAGTATGTCTAAATTACGGAAGTTTCAGGGGCAGATTTTTTTTTCAGTGACTCAAATGAATTTAGTGCATTTGCACAATATATGTAAGTACTGAATGAAGCAATCAAGTCTTCAGAGCTGTAAAAATCTGTGTGGAAGTTATTTCAATTAAAGTAAGGTTTTCATGAAACAGAGCAGGTTTAGGGAGCAGACATTGCATGTAGTAAGTATTAGCACATATTGTAAAATTTGGACAATTACAAAGTGCCCAAGGAAGATTTTATATGATACACCACCATATTTACTTCTGCATCCTACCGGACTAGAAAGAAATCAGAATTTTAAAAAGGAGATTTAAAATTATATTTAATGTAAAATATTCAGATACATAGTTCATTTTCAGCTGAATAAGGCAACTTAGATATATAATCACCCAAATATATCACTTGGAATTCTTTATGACTACACGAGATAAAAGAAAACTTTAGATTTCCCCTTGTTACCTATGCTTTCCTCCAACACTCAGTACCAGAAAAATCCACATAACTGTACATTTCAAAGTGCTTCATAAGGTAAAGTATCCCCATTTTTATAAATGAGGAGTATAAGCAGGAAGAGCTGAAGGTCAGCCAAGTCAGCCTTGGAGCCAGGAATAGAAGGAAATCTTCTGAGTCTCAAGGTAACAACGCAGCTGAGGTGCTCCTCCTTCTTTCTGAAATACGTTCTGCTCCAAAGAGCTGCCAGGCAAAGTCTAGCATTGAAACTGCTGCTAAAGAATATGAAAGGCAAGAGCAAGAAAAGGGAAGAAAGCACACACCGACCACAACTGCGATGCTGCAGGGGAGAGACTTCTGTTACCCATTTTCAGGACAAGTGTAATTAAATGGGAAGATCTTCCCCTACCACATTCAGGGAGAAGTTTCATTTCTAGGAGGGGTTTCAAAAGAGGAGAGGAAGGTTGCATTGCTGCTGTGATTACAGGGATAGTTTGGGGGATTCTTGGAAGAGGTGAGAAAAGGGCAGTTATTTTCTCATAACTTTCTGAAAAAAAGTGATCTGAAAAAGTTTTATTTGATCTTTATTAAATACAATGGGAGCAGTAGTTCTAATAGGCAAGATGTTCCTCAAACTCTGGGCCATTCTTCTAACTAAGAGCTATTAAATAGGCCTAAGTACAAATAAATAACCACTTATCGTGCCAGCGATATAAAAAGAATTCATATCTAGGTATAACACTATGGCAACAGCTTTTGTAAGATACTCTTTGACACTGCAGCAGAGCTCTTGTTTAACAATTCAAATGCACAAAGATGAGAATAAAGGAGGCAAAAAGCAACTAAACGATACCTCTGCTCACAGCTCAATTGTTTTGATGAATTCTGCCCTCACACGTTATATGAACATATCATGCGTAGACAAATTCTATTTCATGGTAATAATGAGTCTGCATGGAGAAAAGTCTATTATCATATTGAAAATAAAGGAATTAGAGGAGAATCAAAGGCAGTAAATAGATGAATATGCATTAAGACACTTGGCTTTATACTCAAATGGTCTGCAGAATTCGCCTTCTGTATCTGTTGTGACACTATTTATTTCTGCACCTTTAGTAAATCAAAACTGCCTATTTCAAGAGCAGTAGCAACAAATGCAGTTTTGCTGCAAAATTTTTCCCTTTTTAATTAATTATTTTATTTTCCATAGCTGCCTGAAATATTCATCCTTCAAACAGGCTCTAGAAATAATTCTCTTTATTATGGAAAGTGCTTTAAATCCTCACTGCTATATAAAAAATACTGCTAATCATTAAGAGACTTTGGTGGGGTTCAGAGTGTGTCTTTCTCTGGGAAAGACCAGGAAGAGTATTTTGCTCTTCCCAGTTAATTAGATCTGAAACAGTGGGAGCTGGTACCAAAATATTGCACACCTTTGGTGTGATAGCCCTCGGTTCAAACACCTGCTCAGAAAGTTTGTTGCCTGGATACCAAATGACTCTCAAAATAAGAGATGTACATCTCTGGAGAGCATCCTAACTACTAGGCTAGAGGATACGCTCAGGAAGCACATTTGTTACTTGTCCTGATGAAGCACGGCCACTGTGTACCTACGAATACAAGATTATAGAATCATACAATCATTTAGGTTAGAAAAGACCTTTAAGATTATCAAGTCCAACTTTTAACGTAGCACTGCCAACTTCACCACTAAACCATGTCCCTGAGCACCACATCTACACGTCTTTTAAATACCTCCGGGGATGGTGACTCAACCACTTCCCTGAGCAGCCTGGTCCAATGCTTGATAACCCTCTCAGAGCAGAAATTTTTCTTAATATCCAATCTAAACCTCCCCAGGTGCAACTTGAAGCCATTTCCTCTTGTCCTATCGCTTGCTACTAGGGAGAGGAGACCGACCCCCACCTCACTACAACCTCCTTTCAGGTAGTTGTAGAGAGCAATAAGGTCTCCCCTCAGCCTCCTTTTCTCCAGGCTAAACATCCCCAGTTCCCTCAGCCACTCCTCATGAGGCTTGTGCTCCAGACCCTTCACCACCATCATTGCTCTTCTTTGGATGTCATAAAGCCAAATGGGAAGCTTGCTTTCTTCTATTGATCAGGGCAATCTGAGGCAGTAAGAAGATGGAGAGAAAGAAGGGGAAGATCCTGGAAACTATTTTCATGGTTATTTTTTAAATACTTTATAACAATTTCATGCCAGATACATTGTGGAAAGTCAAATCTGGGACCTCTGCTTTTCCTGTGCAAGAATCTCATCTCGTTTGCCACATTTCCATTTTGGATCAGGTGTTGCTGCATGTTCAGAAGCAGAAGGAAGAAGAGGTTCCCTCATCATCTAAAATTTGACCTACTTAATTCAAGAAAATTGGATCCTACTTTCTTTGCACTTTCAAGCTGGGTGCCTATGATCAGCTCACAGACTAAGGACACCAGATCCCAATCTATATTTTATCATTTAATTTTAGTTTCACTTAAAGACTTCTAAATGGACCACAAAGGCAGGCTGGAAGACTGCATCGTGAGTGGAGAAATCATTACATATTACTCCTGTCTTTCAACATCTTTGAACACCTGCAGAAGGGCTAAACTGTCCCTGAACAGAGAGGAATGAGGCAAGAAATAAAATGAAGCCATTTGTTAAACCAAAATAAATGAAGCGGTGAAAAATAATGGTCCCATCTGCACCTACCACTGGTTCAGGGTCAGTTCTGCTGAAGAAAAGTGCGTTGCCGAAAACTGAAAGGAGAAGAATGAAATAGAATCCTGACCATTTTTCTCACCATACAAAATCCATTCAGAAAATAATAACAACAACAATATTTAGCACTCTTGCAATGCTTTGTAGCTTCAAAATATTGCATAGACAGGGCCTAATCAATGAGAGCGAAACGTCTTTTTCCAAGACTTGCTTGCTACTTGGTAGCCACTTTTTTCTTTTATCTTATCCTCGTAGACTGAGACAAATTTCTTCCTGATGTAACACCATTGACACCAGCAGAATTATGTCTAGGATCAGTTTGGCCCGATTTATTACTTTCTTAATAGATAATAAGAGTATTATAATGGTGTTCCACTTGAGTTGGAACAAAGAATTTTCACAGCATTCAGCACACATAATGACATGATTAAACCTTGCAACCATTCCAGGAAATCTAAAACACTATAATTATAACACAAAAATGGGAAAAAAAAAGTAAACAATGTGTAATCATGGTAGCTAATGATAATGCAAACTTTCAGTTTAGAACATACTACCTGTCACCTTTCCAGGATGAATAAAGGAAAGTTATGGCCAGAATAAATTATGACCTCCTTAATAACACAGGCCAGAGAGCCCCCTTTAAACTTCAGAGTTTCCTTTTGAGGAGGAATATATTCTTTCATATCAGTGAGGCGGAAAACTCATGGCTAAGCTGAATATATTTTAGAAAGATAAACAAATCCAAATTTAAAGCTTCGCAGCGATGGCAAATTTTTACCCTGTTTTGGAATCTCTCCTAACCTTCATAATTAAGGAGGTGCATCTTAGTCAAGGCTGCCAGCTCTAATGCATGTTTTAGCCTCAATGCATATTTCTGTTGTTTGGCTGGCTCCTAAGCTGAACAGAACAGTTACTCTGCTTGCAGAGAAGCAAGATAAAACAATTGCTACGGCTCCCTGCAGCAATTCGACACATCAGTACCTGTAAGTACTTGAAAGGATCATAATTTCCTCTGTCTCTGGAAGGATTGAACCTGAAAGAGGGTGTAACAGGGGAGGCAGAAGTGTTAACGACAGAGTCACGAAGATCTGAACAATGCCCATGGGCCATGAAGCCTTTCTCCTCAAACAACTCTCCAGTGAGTATCATAACTTCCCTAAAGTGTGTAACTACGCCCTGCTCCCAGTAGCCTCCTGCTTATGCTGAAAGATCACAGAATCATAGAATGGTTTGGGTTGGAAGGGACTTTAAAAGTCATCTCATTCCAAACCCCTTGCCATGGGCAGGGACATCTTCCACCAGACCAGGTTGCTCAAAATCTCATCCAACCTGGCCTTGAACACTTCCAGGGATGGGGCAGCCACAACTATAGATTTCCACCAACTCTATCTAGTTGCCTTTGAGAAGTTTCTAAACTGAAGATAGGCAAAGATTACCATCCCTTTAACACAAATGTGTTGAGTTTCACCCATTAAAGTTATACTTGTTCCTTTGACTTCTTCAGATTGAAATGCTACTACCTAATGGCAAAGTCATTTCTCCACTGAGACACCACATACACTCAGCAAGCTGGCCTCATGCTTTTGGTGACAGAAGCCCTCTTCTCCTTGCTTCTCTCAGAGCTGCTACAACAAACACTACCGAATGCTCTAGTACTAGGTAACAGGAATGCAACTCTGTATTTCACTGCTGACAAGACTCCTGAAAAGAAGAATCATCACAGTCTAGTTTAAAACCCTATAACAGCCTGAGAACCCAAGGACAGTACAGTTGAAACTGTTTTCTGTTCACTTACTTTCTACTCATAAACAGGCAGTGGCATGTATGTACTGGTATGATGAGATGACGGTTTATCATATTAATTGAAATTCTCTTATAGTTTCTTTTGATTTCCCCAACTGTCTGCAGCAATCTGTTGTCTTTTCTCTTAGTCATACACGGTATGCTTTGGGAGGAAAGAACCTTATTTTTTTCCTGTGCTTTACCAAGCAAGGTCATAGTCCATGCCAAGTCTAGCATTCAAAACACTAATGACACTTTTTTAGTATTTTTGTTCTACTGTTGTACTATTTTAGCAGGAAGCAAACTGTATAAACTTTATGGAAATGTGACATTAGAACAGAATCACTCGAAGGCATTTCAGCTACAATTAACATTTTTCACTCCTCAGAAAGAAAATAAAAATAGTTTCTAATTGAATCGCTTCACTGAATAAACACTGGATAAAACCAAGTGGGGAACTAGTAAACAAAAAATAAGGGTAGCCACATGTTGAGGTTGGGTTTTTTTTACAGATTTGATCTGTGCGTTAGCACTGCGGGCGCAGGCATACGTCGGCACTGCCATGATTTATTTTTGTGCTCTGTAGTAGGGTAGGTACAGCAATGTCTCCAGGCATGCACCGCATGCAGAGTCGAGGAAGCAAAGCTGGTTATTCCTTCTTGCTTCTTCGCAGCCAGAGCATTCCAAGGATCCATGGATTTAAAGGGCTGGTTCTGAATGTCAGTATAGACAATACACTCAAAACAGATCGAAAACAAGTGTTGTGCAGTTCGAAGAGTCCAGTGTGTTTCTCAGTGCAAAATATTTGCTAGTAAATACAACAGGCCAAGGATTACTCTCTGGCTCTACTGCTAACTTCATAACAGAACTTACTTTGCAACTAAACTTTTTATCCTCCACGCAGGATTTGTACATCCACATCGCTTAGTGGGTTTGAGTATCTGGACCGTATTAACCATCAGCTGTGTCTAATAATTGTCCAGGATGGGCTACTGGACTTGCTACAGTCATGTCAGGGACTACCAAAGCAATCCAGCAGTATGATTGAGAACATATCCATGCCCAAATCCGTGTCTTGTTCAGTTTACTATCATAGATACAGCCTGTGCGTAGCCATGACAAGTCTTCTGGGGATGTCACTAGTGTTGGTAACAAATAAGCTTCTTCAGAAGCCAAAGAGGAGGCATCCTTTCAGGAGACTTTATCCTCCTGATTTTTTTAAGAGTGTCTTCAGCTCCAAGGCAGGCAGCTTCTTGTCCTTTTGAAGTACAGGTTTAAGGCCAGATACCTTAGACTGGCCACTCTGTCCATATGAACAGGCTGAAGAGATCTCATTGATGTGGAAATTAGGTACGGTCTTAGTACTGTTGGTGGTCACAGTCCATATATAATTTGAAGACAGGCTGAGAGAGTTGGAGTTGTTCACCTTGGAGAAGAGAAGGCTCCAGGGAGGCCTTTGAGCAGCCTTCCAGTACCTAAAGGAGGCCTACAAGAAAGCTGGAGAGGGACCTTTTACATGGGAGTGTAGTGATAGGACAGGGGGCAATGGCTTTAAACTGAAAGAGGGGAGATTTAAATTAGATCTAAAGAAGAAATTCTTCACTCTGAGGTTGGTGAGGCACTGGCACAAGTTGCCTAGAGAAGCTGAGGCTGTCCCATTCCTGGAAGTGTTCAAGGCCAGGTTGGATGAGGCTTTGAGCAACCTCATCTAGTGGAAGGTGCCCCTGTCTGTCACAGGGGGGTTGGAACTAGATGATCTTTAAGGTCCTTTCCAACACAAACCATCCTATGATTCTATGAATTTGAATCCAATGTAGATGTATGACAATAACTATTATAACTATGGGGTAAGAAAAGACACCTCCTGCCAGCAGCATTGTGCATGAAGCACACCATGTGCAACCATGAAGAAAAATGTCTTTCTGGTGCCAAAGTGAAAGCCTCCAAAGATGTATTACACAAGTATTTCAAAGCAGTAACTGTTCAGAAGAAAACAACCCCCCAAAAAGTGATATTTTCAGATCTCCTATGATGGATCTGCTGAGGTTTTTTCCCCAATTACCTTGGTTTTTCTCCACTTCCCAGCTTACCCGTTGTTTTGAGTTCTACTGATGGTACAGAGATACAGCATGTCACTATGGAATAGTCTTTAATAAGGCAGAGTGTCAGTAAAGCAAATGAAGCTCTTTTTACTTACTCTTCAGAATAAATACTTCATTCCCAGACATATTGATACCTCACTGTCATGAAATAACCTTTAGCAAAATATTGTTTAACTATAGCAACTTCGAAACTTCCTGCAGAGGTTCAGCACTAGAGATAATGAAATGACAATTTCCCATCATATTTGTGGATGTCAGAAATAAAATTGTATTAAAGGAATGAATAAACAAATTAATACAGAAAAGGTCTTGATCATAATTTACAGCCTATCCTAGCTTTACAATCTCTGTCTTTTTTAGTGCACCAAAGTATTTGAAAGGTTTTTCTCTCTTCTGAAAAGAATACACCTATAATGGCTGTACTCAAGTCCCTGCCCACAGCAAATCATCAGCGATTAAACTGAAAGACGACTTCTCTGAAGGATCTTTCAGTTCTTGGCTTTACCAAGGTTAGTTAGGACTCCTCAAACACATTGCTTGATCTCTCTTAGAAAATATTTCTTGCTGTGCATAGCTGTAATGTCTTCCTATTTTATAAGCCTTTTCCCCCAAAAATGTATCCTGAGGCTGACCAAAAAATTTTGCAATGTTGTTTATTTCACTTAATGGATGCCACTGTAGAATAGTGAAAAGTGGGGTGTTGTTCTTTTCATAATGAAATTTCTTGATTTTTCTTTTAGTTCAAGCCAAAGTGTCATTCTAAAATATGGTCCCATTCCTTCCTAAAAATTTAGGAACAATTTAAAACAAAATCAGTGTTCTTCTTGGTCCCAATTTCTTAATTTCTTTGGTTTTTCTATTAATGAAAATTAATCAGGAACAAAAATATTGAATTGACCCAAGCATTATTTCTATTTATTTTTTTCAGTGTATACAGCTAACTGAAAAAAAGCTATTTCCTTAGCAATTGCCTTCTCTTTGTAAGCCTCTAAATCAGTAATACAGTGCAGTTGCCTACTACTGTGTCACACTCCCAAAGGGATTTGTATGATCTTTCTTAACTTTTGTGAGCAATTCTGTGAACTCCCTTGACTTGGCTCTTCCAAAATCCCTCTCAGAGTCCTTTACCCTATTGTTACTTCACGTCAAACGCAGCACTGTTGCTAGAGTGCACTACAGCCATGAGGACCCCAAAGGCTCTGCCTCTCCTTTCCCTGGACCAAATTCTTGCCTTACTCATGGACCAAAATCTTTTCACCTGGAGAAATTCATGTGAGAGTGCGTGAGTCTGCAAATGTAAGACAGAGCAGAACTTGACTTTTTGCTTATTATAAACTGAGACAAAATAGTCTTCTTGGGCATGGCTGAGCAACAAGAAGAAAGTTAAACTCTCGTAACTAGATATTTTCATCATTCATCCAAGACATAGAAACTACGCAGGTCACTTGTAGAATTATTCAAAATCTTAATCATCTTAGTGAGACAGTATGCAATTTGCAAACTTTCATATGCCAGCATAGGAACACGTTCCATAAAAGGGGTAAATCAAAGTGGGTTATTTTTACACATAGTAATTTCAGTACTCTTCCAATTTCAGGAAAAATGTATTCTCAGAAATATCCCTATTATCCTCACAGCGTTTCAGTCACATGCCACTAAAGGAATGAAGATTTCAGCTGGGGGAATAAGCCGTAGGAGCAGCAAAATAACACAAACACATTACAATAAAGAGGAAATACAGGGAAAATGCAAACATATTCCAACATCTGCTTTACTTCCAGAGCAACGCTCTCCCAATCACTCTAGCTTGCCCCTGGTTTCTTCCACCTCTGATCTCTACTCCTCATGACATTCTTTCACTTGCTATTTTCCTCTTTCTTTTGACTTGTAGTATCAGTTTGCACAAGATACTTCAAGTATTACACACCAAGAATGATTCTCAGGGACACGAATAGGCACGAGTGACCTCAATAGAGTTACCACCTGTAGTAAACACTGCTTCTGGGAGGACAGTTTGATAGACTGAGTAGACTGGCCTTGTTGTTGTTGTTGTGTCTCCACAGCAAAAATAAAATGTAAGAAAACACCACTAGCAATAATAACAGTGAGCCCTTTGGTAACATCTTTTTCACAAATTCACCACGTTTCCGTGCCTAAAATAGGAAACAGCTTCCTGCTGCATCTTCTGTTTTCAGACACAGTGACACGGTGAACATCATAGCCTATCACCGCACAGAGTCTCTTCTGAAGGTGAAGGTCCTTTGGGAACTTAGTGTAGGCTCAAGGTCAGAAGATTTCGTCTTTGACTTGGTCTGTAATGGGTCTTTCAACCTCCAGGGCTATCACATTTTCATCTTATATATATATCTTCAATAAAACCAGGAGATGAGAAACATGGAAACAACACATCTCAGTGGAATACAATTCAAATAAAGTTGTTAATAATAAATAATATATTTAGTATTTATACTGCTACTACTACGTAAGCCTGTGATTATGGGCAATGCTGAGATAAATAGATAAAAGGAACAGAGGATAGCAGGGAGGCTATTGGGATTTTAAATTTGCCACAAGGCACAATCAGGTATCTAAATAATAAATATCAGTTTAATTTCTTGAAGCCTGAATTGGCCAAGATATTAACCCTGAGAAGAAAAATTCTGAAATGGAAACATAAACTTAACCTTGATCGAAGATGTAGCAGAACTCTCTTTTTTGTAGCTTTTTGTTTTTCAAACAATGGTTGGTAAAAATATTTATTCTGCCTTTTATTTTTAAATGATGACTCTCCAGAATACATGTCTGTATCCTGGTATCCTAAGGTATAATGAAGTTTTCTTGGTCAACAAGACACTCTTCTGCGGAAAAGAGAACATGTCAGTAATGTCAACATAGACAATTTTCTAGGTAGAACTGCAATATAGCAGGTAACTGAAATTCAATGCATCTGTTATATTTCTTGTTGCCAAGGTTTTAATGTTGCAGCAGCATCTGCTATCACCTTTCTGAATGATTTTTTGAAGCGAAATTGGTATATTCATTTTATTTCATGACTTAGCAATTGCATTGATGACAAATTATAGTTTATAGGGTTATATCAAGGTTTTTGTCTGCACTTCTAGGTGGATCCTAGGACTATAGTCTCACGATTACAGAAACACAACTTATTCTAACTGTGGCCAAGTTAATAAAAATTACATATTTTCTACAAAATCCTGTTCTTCGGTTGCTACAAAAAAAAATACACAAAACACTAATATTCACGGTACATGACATTAAGTTTGATCAATAGAGCATTTTGTACTTTGATTGGCTGACCTTTCCTTCCTTCCTTCCAGGTGAACTGGGGAAAAAAAAAAAAAAAAAAGGGAGAGGTGGAGCAATTGGCCAATTGTATCAAGGCATGTTGTACACATCAAGGGCACGGTGAACACTGATATTCTTCACAGAATCTATAAGTCATTAAAATTCCTATATCCTGTTCTTATAAGAAAAAAAAAAAGGACAAAGGCACAACAGGAATCTATTCTCTTGACAGTGATTTAATAATAAAAGAAAATGTTCTGAGCCATTCTCATTACTCCTTGGAAACTTTAATCTTGTGGAGTTAGTTTCTGTTCATAAAACGCTTCAGATGCCTTTATAAGTTACAGAAAGCGAAGGGAATATTTGTAGTTTAATTATGTATTTAAACATTTTGGAGAGTCAGACCCACTTTGGACTAGTGTGATTTTTCAAGTAATGTAAGGCAATGTCTCAACACACTGATAGTTTGTCATAGAACATTCATCTATATTTTGTAGAGAATGGGAAATCTGAGAAGGAAAGAAATATTTTCCCATATTACATGTTCTCTACATTGCTATTAATAACTCCTGCAAAAATGCTAGTCAGATTTTCTGTTGGCTTCAATGATCATGCTGTTTATGCATAAGTATGTCAAATAAGCCCAACATCATGGAGTCAAACCCTCTGCAAGCATTTCCATTCTTAAAGCAAAAATATCCTCATCATCAACCTGTTGTGGACTTTACTAGTTGTCTTGGCCTCTCTTTCAAGTATAACTAAGATGAAGTAGAGATGAAATTGACTTTGTAACATCACCAGCTGACCAAAGGGATAGGAGGTAAGAGAGAAAGAAATTAATTTTGCCGTTCTCTACTGTCTTCCATCAGCTATTTAGAAGTCTTCCAGATGACCTTTGGAAGCATAGACTTTTAAAGAGAAGGAACTCCTCCACATAAAAATCAGTCAACAGACTAATTGGTATGCAAGAGGCAGCACTAGCCCTCAGAAAAACGTGGGTTTGCTGCGTACGAAATGTGAAACAACCTCATAATCAAGTATTTTATGTAACTCAACATAGAAACTAAGTCCATGTGGCACACTTTTATGTTGCATTGTTAAATATTAAGAATCATGACTTGTGTACAAGAGAACACACTTCAAAAAGGTACTGAGAATTGACTAGATTATAAATTAGTTTAACTAACTAAATATACTGTTATGTTCACTTAGTCTTCCTATTAATATTGGACAATAAACAGGTATATTCATTTATTTTTCTTACATTATAGTCACTGAAGATAAACAAAGAAAAATACTCAAAACTAAATAGAATGACCTGCTTAGATGTTAACAGCTTGAACCATAAGCCTATAAACTGCCCCGTTTTTAAGAAAATTATCATTAGCTGCATATTTTATATGGTAATTGTACATAATCAGTTTATGAATAACAACAGCAGAGTTTTTCCCTTCTGATTTCAGTGCCACTTGAGCTATGCAGATTTCAAAAAGCTTATGAATATACAGATAAACAGAATTGTTCTGAACATCTGTAAGCAAAATACGAAAAGATGTTTCATACTGAATGAACATCCTGGGTTGTCTAATGCTGGCCAAAAATGGTGTATTTATGCATTAGGCTCATGCACCGAAAATAGCTCAAAATCCTTCACAGACTCCAGAACGCCTTTCAGATTTTCATCTGCATGGTTGTCACCACAAAACATAAAAACAATTTTCCAGCACTGTATTCATAAGCTTCAAAGTAACTCCATTATCTCGTGTTCAGCTCTGGAGTCCCCAACACAAGAAGGACATGGAGCTACTGGAGCGAGTCCAGAGGAGGCCACGAAGATGATGCGAGGGCTGGAGCACCTCTGCTATGAAGACAGGCTGAGACAGTTGGAGCTGTTCAGCCTGGAGAAGAGAAGGCTCCGGGGTGATCTTATAGCAGCCTTTCAGTACCTAAAGGGGGCCTACAGGAAAGCAGGAGAGGGACTTTTTCCAAAGGCGTGTAGTGATAGGACAAGGGGCAATGGCTTTAAACTGAAAGAGGGCAGATTTAGATTAGATATAAGGAAGAAATGTTTTACATTGAGGGTGGTGAGGCACTGACACAGGTTGCCCAGAGAAGTTGTTTCCAATTAAATCCATCAAACGAAGATCATGGCAGAAGTGTGGAATACCACTCTTGTGGAAAATAGACCAGTATTCACCTAAAGCAACATAAAGCTTTCTTTCTAGAAAATATATTGAAAGCATGAAGAAAAGAAAGAAATGGTAAGCATTTTCTTGTTTACTACTGAAGATACTTACTCAAGACTAACAGTTGTAATCTAAAGAGTGAAGCAGCATATCAAGTTGCAATCAATACGCTCCAAGCCTCTAACCTCAAGGTCAGGTTGGATGGGGCTTTGAGCAACTTGATCTAGTGAAAGACGTCCTGGCCCATGGCATGAGGGTTTGAACAAGACGATGTCTAAAGGTCCCTTACAACCTAAACTATTCTAGGATTTTATGATTCTATGATATATAAAGTGCCTGGATTAGATATACATGATCAAAACTGCACATGCATCTAAGAACATCCAAGAACAAGAGATTGGAAAATCTTATGCCTCATATACTCCCCTGCCTACACATTGTGTAGCAGTACATATGCACATAAATCAACAGCGCATGGCTCATGTCTTTAGCTCCAGATAGAAATATGGATAGTGAATGTACATATAGATATCCTGGATATGAATTAGTTGTTCACATATAGGCACCCAGTTACTTTTGAGATGTCCAAGGGAAGCTGAGGCATCCATGAAAATCTGTCAGATGTGACCACAGTGTGGCACGTGGGATATTCTCAGATATCTCAAATAGCATTAAATCCTACATTTAGTCAACTGAATTAAAAAAAAAAATCACCATTGGTTGATATGTTTTGAGTGACCTTAGTATAGGGAAAAAAGTAAATCCATTCCATTTTGCCTGAGGTCTAGCTGAAAATGTGCTTTTAGAAGAAGTGCTGAACATCTCATCCAAAGAATTGGTTTTTTTCTTCAGAGTAGAGTGCCAGAAAGGTGTTGGACTAAAATAATTTTCCTGCACAGATTCTCAGGACTGCATGGGCTGAAAGCAGAGCTCAAAGACTTGCCAAGTGGATACTGTTTAGATGGCCCTGAGGTCCTCTCCAGAGCTGGATTTAGAGGACATGACTGTTAAGTGTTTACCATAGATAAGATCTTGCCAGAACAGATCAATAAGAAAGCAGCAATCACACAGTGCATAACTGAAGTCTATTATTTCATAAGAACGGTTCTTCTCAATGAAAACTATGGCAACTAGAAGCAGTCAGATGGCAATATCTTAGGGGAGCTTGTGAGAGCTCTCTTTAAAGAGACTTCCAAAAAGTACGTTCAAAGATTAAAAGAAACCTGCCAAAAAAAAAAATCAGAATACAATCAGAATAAAATAGGCCTAGAGAAAGCTAAGTAGGAAAAAAAGTAGCATGCAGAAATCAGTAAATTGCCCAATTCAGCTCAGCTGCACAACTAGGAACAGAACTAGCTAGGAACAGAAATGTGTAGCAATACACATCCCATTTATGTTCACATAGACAAGTCTATAAATTATGTGCCTATGCTTTGGGATGTCTCTGAGCAAAAAATCCTCCAGTGTCCAGCATCTAGAGGCATATAAACATCATAATGCAAACGTATATAAAAACAAGCACTAGAAAAATAACCTCAGCTGTGCTTTGCTCTACAAATCTAACTAAAAATAATAATCACAAAATAGACTGCAAAGATTTTTCCCATTTCTTTATTCCAGGGTTCTTATTATTTAATTACCATTTTTATTTTTGTTCACTGTGGTGGGTTGTGGGTTGTCCCTGGCTGGATGCCAGGTGCCCACCAAAGCCATTCTATCACTCCTCTCCTCAGCTGGACAGGGGAGAGAAAATACAGCAAAAGGCTCATGGGTCAAGATAAGGTCAAGGAGAGATCATTCACTAATTACCATCATGGGCAAAACCGACTTGACTTGGGGAAAAATTAATTTAATTTATTATCATTCAAATCAGAGTAAGATAATGAGGTATCAGCTTCACCATGGACCTCCACGGGCTGCAGGTGGATCTCCGCTCCACCGTGGATCTCCATGGGCTGCCAGGCACAGCCTGCCTCACCATGGTCTTCACCACGGGCTTCAGGGGAATCTCTGCTCTGGGTCATGGAGCACCTCCTCCCCCTCCTTCGTCACTGACCTTGGTGTCTGCAGAGTTGTTGCTCTCACATATTCTCAATCCTCTCTCCGGCTGCTGTTGCATAGGTTTTATTCCCCCTTCTTAACCAGGCCATCCCAAAGGCGCTACCACCATCACTGATGGGCTCGGCCTTGGCTAGAGGCCAGTTGTTCTTGGAGCCGGCCAGCATTGTCTCTATTGGACATGGGAGAAGCTTCTAGCACCTTCTCACAGAAGCCTCTATAGCCCCCTGCTACCAAAACCTTGCTCCCCACCTACCAAAACCCAATTAATTCACTATTGATAAAACATCACACATAAAGTAGCTACAAAAAGCTTTCTAAAAGTATCTCAATCAAACACAAAGCTTACAATACTATGGAGCTATTCTGAAACATAAAACCAGCCTATATAGCACAGAATTAAAAGAGGTGGTACCTTTTTCTACTTCCCTGGCTCCACCACCTTGCCCTGTGTCCACACTTCCCCTTGGCCAATAGTCAGCATTCAGTATCTTTGGAGAAACACTAAATAGTCCATCATAACCACCCTCAGTGTACTGGAACTGTGAGTGTGTTGCGAAAGAGAAATTGTGCTGCACATCCCTATTCCATATAAGCAATCTTATTTAACAATCAGGCCATTAAACGGAGTGGACAATAATTACCAGATAGGTCTTGGACCATATATGCTTACAAAAATTACAGAGAGTGCAGGTAAATGATGAAGGTACAAAGTACAAGAGTGCAGAGTATTAGGAAATAATGGATCACTTGGATAAATATGACAGGCATCACCGATCCTTCCACAGATGATGCTTCGCATTGCTATGTTTTGAAGGAGTTCTGGGTATCAATGCATCAGTTAATGCTAAAGCCATGATGTCTTTTTTTTTTTTTGGTTCTAGATTTTAAATTTCTATACACTAAATATTTGCACTCAGGAGCATACCTAGTGCTATGCGTTCCCATGGAAAATTCTTCCTAATCTATGTTTTTTTTAGCATTTGCAAGGTAATTTCTTATGAGTTCAGTACTGTCTACAAAATACTGCCTTAAAACATCTCTTTTCACATCTTTTACTATTTCCAGAAAGTTTCTGCTTTTTTGGGTGCCTTGCAGCACTTCTCCACAGTTGCTGAAATGTCCTTTATTTGTTCATGCCACTTAACTTTTTACACTCTTTCTATCAAGTCTATGTGACAGATTGTCAGTGAGAACAGTATATCAACTTCAGTATTTGGCATAAAAAGTGTTAACAAGAAAATAAACCAAAAGAAAACCTCCAAGCTGTTCTCCACCAGCGAGTACAGGAAAGCAAGAATTTGCTTTAACAGCAACATTAGTCAGTTGGCTGCCAGTGGTTCTATGTTTTAGATCACAGAAAGAAACTGTATTGGGTTATTAGTACTGCAGGAGGATTAGTATGAGAGCGCAATGAAAAATAAATGCAAGGGCTTGGAGTGGAAATGATAGGATGCTGTGCATTGAGCTGTATAAAAATTTAACAAATTATTAATAATAACACAAATGAGAAATTTAAGAAAAAGAATGTGTGCTTCATAATTTTTGTTCATACTCTGATACAGACAAAAGTAAAATCAAAACTCATGCTTTTTCTCAGGAACACATTTGCTTAATTTGAAACAGAATTCATTTCCTGAAGAAATTATTATTTCTTTTTCCTCAGAATATTTGCACATACGTGTGGTAGGCTGACCCTTGCTGGACACCAGGTGCCCACCAAAGCGGATCTATCACTCCCTTCCTCAGCTGGGCAAGGGAGAGAAAATGTAACGAAAAGCTCACGGGTTGAGATAAGGACTGGGACAGATCACTCACCAATTACCATCACAGGCAAACCAGATTCGACTTGGAAAAATCATTTTATTTATTACTTAATATATTACCAATAAAATCAGAATAGGATCACAGAATCAGAGAATCATGGAATGGTTCTATGAAATGGAATGAATGATTCTATAAATGGAAACCAGGCTTGACTAAATACTCAATCTCTTTAGTCACTGCAGTCAGTCGTTTTACTCTTCATTGTCACTCATAATCTGACAGGATTCTACTCACAATCCTTAAAAATCAGAGAAAGACTTACCTGAACAGACCTCTTTGTAGGTAGGATTTGGAGTATGCCCTCCTGCGTAACCCACTTGAGTGGAGTAGACTCCTTTCTGTCTCCAAAACTTCCTCTCAGCTCCCCAGAAGCAGCCCATACCTGAAAATTGCACAAAGTAGATATTGTTATGTCAAAATCTGCTCAATACTAAATCACTCATTCGCACATTAATTGATACTCAGCAAGCTCTGTACCCTAGACTTTAAGAAGGCAGACTTCGGCCTCTTCAAGGACCTGATGGGCAAAGTGCCATGGGAGGCGGCCCTGGAGGGACGAGGGGCCCAGGAAAGTTGGTCCACATTCAAGGAGCACCTCCTCCAAGCTCAGCAGAGGTGCATCCCGACAAAGAACAAGTCAGGCAAAAAGGCCAGGAGGCCTGCGTGGATGAGCAAGGAGCTCCTGGACCAACTGAAAATGAAGAGGTTAGCCTACAGAGGGTGGAAGCGGAGACAGATAGCCTGGGAGGAATACAGAGAAGCTGTGCGAGTGACCAGGGATCAGGTGAGGAAGGCTAAAGCCCTGAAGGAATTGAATTTGGCAAGGGATATAAAAAGCAATAAGAAATGCTTCTATAGGTATGTAGGGGACAAAAGGAAGTCCAAGGAGAATGTAGGCCCCCTCCGGAAGGATACTGGTGCTCTGGTCACCCGCGACATAGAGAAGGCTGAGGTACTCAATGAATTTTTTGCCTCAGTCTTCACTGATAAAGCCTCTTGTCTTACCACCCAAGCTGTGGAAAGAACTAGCAGGGACTGTGAGGATGAACCACCGCCCACTGTACTTGAAGACCAGGTTCGGGAACATCTGAGGAACTTGAAGGTGCACAAGTCCATGGGACCTGATGAGATCCATCCGCGGGTCCTGAAGGAACTGGCGGATGAAGTTGCCAAGCCACTGGCCATTGTATTTGAGAAGTCGTGGCGGTCTGGCGAGGTCCCCGATGACTGGAAGAGAGGGAACATAACCCCCATTTTTAAAAAGGGGAACAAGGAGGACCCGGGCAACTACAGGCCGGTCAGCCTCACCTCTGTGCCTGGCAAGGTCATGGAGCAGATTCTCCTGGGAACCATGCTAAGGCACATGGAGAGCAAGGAGGTGGTGGGTGACAGCCAACATGGCTTCACCAAAGGCAGATCGTGCCTGACCAACTTGGTGGCCTTTTACGATGGGGTGACAACATCGGTGGACAAGGGTCGACCAACGGATGTCATCTACCTGGACTTGTGCAAAGCTTTTGACACTGTCCCGCACGACATTCTTCTCTCTAAACTAGAGAGGCATGGGTTTGATGGATGGACCACTCGGTGGATAAGGAATTGGCTCAATGGCCGTACTCAGAGAGTAGTGGTCAACGGCTCGATGTCCATGTGGAGACCGGTCACGAGTGGCGTCCCTCAGGGGTCCGTGTTGGGCCCGGCCCTCTTCAACATCTTTGTCGGTGACGTGGACAGTGGCATGGAGTGCACCCTCAGCAAGTTCGCCGATGACACCAAGCTGTGTGGTGCCGTCGACACGCTGGAAGGGAGGGATGCCATCCAGAGGGACCTCGACAGGCTGGAGAGGTGGGCCCGTACCAACCTCATGAAGTTTAACCAGGCCAAGTGCAAGGTCCTACATCTGGGTCATGGCAATCCCAGGCACAAATACAGACTGGGCGGAGAATGGATCGTGAGCAGCCCTGAGGAGAAGGACTTGGGAGTACTGGTGGACGAGAAGCTCAATATGAGCCGGCAATGTGCTCTTGCGGCCCAGAAGGCCAACCGCGTCCTGGGCTGCATCAAGAGGAGCGTGGCCAGCAGGTCGAGGGAGGTGATTCTCCCCCTCTACTCTGCCCTCGTGAGACCTCACTTGGAGTATTGCGTCCAGTTCTGGAGTCCCCAACATAAGAAGGACATGGACCAGTTGGAGAGGGTCCAGAGGAGGGCCACGAAGATGATAAGAGGGCTGGAGCACCTTTCCTATGAGGACAGGCTGAAAGAGTTGGGGCTGTTCAGCCTGGAGAAGAGGAGGCTCCGGGGTGACCTTATAGCAGTCTTCCAGTACCTCAAGGGGGCCTACAAGAAAGATGGGGAGAGGCTGTTCAAGAGGGCCAGTTGTGATAGGACAAGGGGTAATGGTTTTAAAATAGAGGGAGGTAGATTCAGGTTGGATATTAGGAAAAAATTTTTTACCATGAGAGTTGTAGAACACTGGAACAGGTTGCCCAGAGAGGTGGTGGATGCTCCATCCCTGGAGACGTTCAAGGCCCGGTTGGATGAGGCCCTGAGCAACCTGATCTAGTTGGAGATATCCCTGTTCCTTGCAGGGGGGTTGGACTAGATGACCTTTGAAGGTCCCTTCCAGCCCTAACGATTCTATGATTCTATGATTCTATGATACAGTCCCCAGAAGAAGTAACATCTATAGCCAGCACGTGATGGTCAGATGTTTCCCCAAGATTATACATGGAGTAACTATACTGAGAAATCCATTCTGCATCAGAGCACAACCCAAATAAAGCTTTATTTTAATAATGCTTCTGAGCACTAACATATCATAGAGGACAAATCCTGTAAGGGTTCAAAGGCCCAGACAAGGAGAATTCTCATGCACATACAAAAAAGTTACTTAAAAGGCAATTGGGCTATTTGTACAGCATCATTTTTACTTTAGTTGATTAGCAAGCTGTCAAAACACAATAATTTGTATTAATGGAAAACAGTTATTTAATTTTCTGCTTTCAGGCATATGCAGCCTTTAAAGGTGGCAGTAATAATGGATTAAATGATATGCTAAAACAGGAGGAAAAATGTTTTGGTTTAACAATTCACGCATGCAGGTATTTGATGTTCAGACAAAATTTTGGTAGTCATTCACCCACATGGCCAATTATCAAAGGACAGCAGATTGTCAACAGGTGTAAATTAGCAAAACTCTCCTGGTAATAGGAATCAAGCACACGGTATGAAAGCCAGGGGGAAGGCACAAACAAGACTAACGTTCACAATTCTCTTCTGGCTTCCATAGTTAAGAGACGTTAGCTACAATTTGAAGGACTCTCTAAAGACGAAACATGTCATGTACACTCTAGTGTTGTTGCGCTTACCCCTGATTATGGGCAATGTATTTTCTATTTCAGTGATAACATACTTCCTTTTATTATTCCCTTAGTAAAACATTTGAAATAAAAGGCAGTAAAATATTAAATACATTCAGAAATCAATGATCCACGATGGCTTTTCTATTGATAACACTGCAGATATGATGGGTTAAAAAATCACAGAGATTTTCCTTCAAAGTACAACTAGAACAAAGCCATCCCTTCTATCAACTACAACGGCTCACAAGGGCATATTCTTTCTTTGAAACTTCAGAGATTAGCTTCAAATTAAAGTAACTTATTTTGACCAACTCCTGTCTCTGCAAAATACAGAAGTAATGACCCAGATTTCTCCTTCTAATTCAGGTGCTCAAGCAAGCTGCATAAATTAGGAGCCCAGCCTGCTCCTGGAGACCACAGAAAGAGTCAGGCATCTCCTGAGAACAATTCAGCCCACAGAAGATATAAATTGCTGGTGAAATTACAGTCCTTCTCCCTTGACTACAAAGATAGCTATGGTTATTAGACTTTGGTTCCTCAGCTAAATAAGGCTGGTTTCAAACTGCTGTAGGACCTCTCTTGAAATTCCCTCCTAGTTTTGCAGAAAGAACAATCTAGAATCCTCATTTGAGAGAAATTTTTCAGGCACTCACATATGACCTATCTCATGGTGATTTAAACTAGAGTATATTTCTGTACCTGACATCACGATTTTATCTCAGTTAAGTCTGGGAAGTTCTCTAGTAATTACTGTCAACTGATATAGGGTAAGACAGTTTTTACACATCATTCTGCCTGCGCTGCGCAGTACGAACAGCAGCTCCGGTCCCATCATTGACCAAATCAAGAGCATAACTAGAGAATATCAGCAACCCCTAATGCTCAGGTTGCCTTTCCATGTAAGTCACAGCACGTGTAAGTGGGACAGTGCATGACCATGTCTCTTCCAGACAGTCATGTCACAGATGAGAAGGAGCCTAAAGCAACAAGCTGGGAAGTGCTCCTTGGTCCATTGAGAAAACAGCCTTTGAACACATAGTTTAGACACAGCCTTTGAGTCTTTAATGAAAAAATTGCTCAGAAGTATATTTTTATCCATACTTCTGCATATGTATATGTCAAACTGTGTGAACACAGGTATGTCTGCATGTTCCTTTTAAAAATACCGCATGCGGATATCCTGTCAAAGTTCCTGTTGCAGTACATTTGAGCGACATGAAACATGTAGGCAATACTCATTAACAATACTTTAACACGGAGAGTATGCCAGTTCTTGACTCTTTTACACTGAACGGACATATGATAGCAAAGTTCAGAAGCAAACACAAGTATACACAGCTTGGGGCACACGGGCAAATTTCGGTTCAAATAAAATCCTTGAGCTTCATCATTCCTGTCTGCAGTTCTTTATTCCTCATCCTCAATGTTATAGGGATGAAATCTTGACATACTGCTTTATCCTTGAGGACATTTTGGAGGCATTAAAGAATTAGACTGTGATGAAGAATCTATTAGAAAAATGCATCTGATTTTGCTAAAGTCAATACAGAAGAGAAAACAACATTTTTAAAAATCACGACTGGGACAATTGTTTAATTATGTGCAAAGCCTTTTGTATATCAAGTCTATCACAGGTTCAAAAAAAAAAGTATTTCCATTCCATTGCAAGACAGTGAAAAGTTAGAAATACAGCTTTTCCATGGCCATCCAGTCTGCTCTAACAGACTTTTTTCCTTCTGATAATCATAATTTACTTTGTCAACAAAAGACAATGTTGTATTTAGATATGCAACCCTGAAAGAGGAAGGAGGCAGAATCCACTTAAATCTCAACTATCATAGAATCATAGAATGGGTTGGGTTGGAAAGGACCTTAAAGATCATCTAGTTTCAACCCCCCTGCCATGGGCAGGGACACTTTCCCCTAGATCAGGGGAATCTTAAATTTAGATATTTAACTACACACACAGGCACCTTTCAGTAGTTTTCTGCCTAAAATCTCATCCAGTTTTGCAGCAGGTGATGCCAAGACCCTTGCACAAAGGACTCCGTAGTCCATTTATCAAACTACCATTGGCTGGACAATCAGTTGAGGGGTGGTGAATGAGCTATTTCATCTATGCCAAGGAATAGCACAGACCCAAAATGTTTCCTACAGCATATTCCTAGGCCCACACATGAGTGCAAAGTAGTAAGCCAAAACTAAGAACACAACCCAAATTCAGCTTTAAGTTCAGATACAGGCTCAACTTCAAATACAAAGTAGAAATACACATTTTTTTACTATTTATTTCAAGAATTTTAATGCTCGGTAAATCCCTAATTGCACTGTCTGAAATTACTGATCATCAGGGTAGTGTTCACTGACTCTCCTTGATCAGTAACTATTATTTAGGATTCTCTCATTGATAGCCTTCCCTGACCTGTTAATTTAACCCAGCGACCCACACCTTCACCATGGTTTCTTTCTCTTTTTCTTCTCTGCAACCAGTTTATGCCCGAATTCATTCTGCCCTCCTTCCTCTGAGAGACAGACATTTTATTCTCTCGGTGAACTATTCTCATCATTTCTCAAGTACTCTGGCACCTTGCACAAACAATAAACCCTCACATCCACTAGAACAGATAAAATTGAAATCTTTGTCATAATAAAACAACCTGCTAGTAAAGGACATAATTTACAACAATACAATACTAAATTGCTTTCCACAGTATTAATACATTCAGCAGTTGATGTTTGTTATGCTGCTAAAGTGGTGCCACGTTCCACAGAGAAACTGTCACAAGCAGAGAAATATTAACAATAAAGTCCCACATAATATTCTGGAGTTAAGACACATCAGCTCATGCAATGCCTATTCTTCAGACCACTGCCTGCCTTAAGCCATATATAACATGAACAACAATTACTAAAATAGGGAAATAATCTCACTACAAGACTTCACATGCTTCTGTAGTAGAAAAAAGTTTACTTTCCCTAATTATTACTACTCTAGTAAGAAAACTGAAGAAACAAATAATTCAAATAACTAAATAAAACTCAGAGGGAAAAGAACAGTAAAAACCAGTAAGAACAGTAACATAAAAGAAAAAACAAAAACAGCAAAAAAAGGTATTATAATTAGAAAGTAGAAAACATGAATGTGATTTTAAACTACTCATTAAATAATTTGCATAATCCCCAGTACTGGTGAAGTGAGTGCAGCTTTAGAGCTAGAGAGAGAGCTTCTGGAGGCATTCCTAAGAGAAAGGAAAGAAAAAGGAAATACTGGGGAACATACTCAAGTTCTCAGAAAAAGTATTATTTGAACATAATGGGTATTGCAGAAGAGTGTTTAAGCATTGAAGATATTTGTCACTTTTAATTGCTAATTTGTAAAACAAAAACTATTCTTTTAGTGATGGGTTTTGACTGACTCCTAATTGGAATTTCAAAAGGCATTTAAAGATTTTTTGCTTTTGAACTTCAAAACCAAACAGATTCAAATGGCAATCTTTAAAGGCTCATTCGTCCCTATAAACAATGTTAATCATACAACTTGGGAATAAATGCAAGTACTCCTATTCCTTTCTAGCGTCCACATTCATTTTCTCAAAATA
Source organism: Tauraco erythrolophus (assembly GCF_009769465.1). Taxonomy (NCBI): domain Eukaryota; kingdom Metazoa; phylum Chordata; class Aves; order Musophagiformes; family Musophagidae; genus Tauraco; species Tauraco erythrolophus. Next base: position 70,301,798 of record NC_141466.1, read on the forward strand.
TTCCCTTTATATATACATACATATATATCTTCTGAACAACTCTTTGTGCACAGCCTTACGCTCAGCCAAGAAATAACGTGTTTCCATAGGCAACCCAGATCATTTGCATATTTAAAAAAAATAGTTAGCATAAACTGAAGTATTTTTCTAAAAGAATGAAAGCAAAGTGCTACTGTGATAAGAGAGATAAGCATCCCCTTGTTAAAGATAATCTGTAATAATTCTGAAATACTCACAGAGCAGAATTGAACCCCAGCTGTTTACTTTTGAGTGAGATGAATAGCTTTGCAGATTCCGTTAACCATATTGACCAGGTCTCCATTGACTGTAACAGGAGCTCATACATTCAGGGATTAATTTATTTGCCTAAACGGAGACATCCAGGGTCATCTGAGATGCCTTAGGATATCCAAGACATCTATCTACACAAGGCTGACATCAATGACACAGGACGCAGGAGAGACACATGCCCTTCTTGAGAGGCATCCTGAGACCAGGCAAAATGCTTCTGGGCAGCTCAAACGGAACTGTTTGCATATTTTAAGGCAAGAGAAAGAAGCCCATAGCCCATACAGAGACATCACAAAAACCTGAAAGTCCCTGAATATGTAATCGAATCAAAATCCCAACATACACTGATTTGTGTCTGAAAGTTGCCTATTTCTCTTCCGCAACTATAAAAAGAGTCTACCATGACTGAGTTGTAGAAGTCTATGCTGTACCGTAAGCCAGATTAATTCTATGCAAAATCCCTAATTACAAAATTCGCAGCTTCTAATGTTAGATTCTTTATTTCGTGTACTGCCTGCAATAGCCATCACATAGAACCAAAAACCAGATTGGAAGACTTGTTTGAAAACTATTTCATGTTCAAGCTTTGTTCTCCACTCATACAAGAAACTACATGATCCTGCAAAGGTAACCTTTGCTTGTTTTCATTCTGATCTCATTCTCCAACGTTTGTTCCTATCACAACTTTGAATAATACTCAGTTCCCATGCAGGTTCCCTGATGTAAATTCCTATTTGTGATTCCTGGATATAAATCAGTGCAAGCAGTAAATTTGCATCAGAAGGACATTCCTGATCCAAACTAGAAGCTCACAAGATGCATCCATTCTGCACTAATTAAAGTCTATTAAGTTCTGAGCTCAATAGTTGCTAAAGGAGGCTGATGCTTCAAGGACTCAGCCTTCCATTTAGAGAAACTCACAGCAGGTGTATCATTTTCATATACTGGCTAATTTTCATATTTTCTCTAAAATACACATATATATACAGTATGTTCATTTATGGAGCATTTTTTTTTAATTTGTTTGTCCTTTACCTTCATGGTATATCTTTCTCCACTGGGCATCAGGTGCACACACAACCTGACTTCTGTCTGACCACCCAGCGACCTTTCGCTCCTGCCAGCTTTATTTACAAGCGTTCTCTTTCCCTTGCCCTCCCAGCAGCCCAACAGAATACCCAGAAGACTCTTTTTGTCATATCCTGAAGAACGAATGCATTATTTCATTGGCATGCCAAGTCTTTTCTGGCCCACCGCCTACAGTCCCTACACCCACACTTCAAGGCACTTTTCCATGCAGCAGATTAAGAAGCTGTTTCAATGCCAGGTTGATAGCAATGCTTCACTGCAGAAGATGAACTGTAAAGGATATGGATCCTGCTCCTCCTTCTGTTAACAGGATTTTAAAATGTATGATTCCATTAAGTAGGGGAAAACGTCAGTTTTATATATATACTCAGAAAAATAAAACGTTCTGGTACGCTGACAGAACAAAGAGCAACATGCCCTGGAAACCTCTTCCCTAACCCCAGATCAGAGTAAGTAGTGGGACATCTATCCAAAGCTCAGGAGCACACTAGTCAGAGGAGACCAGCTCTTGTGCCAGCTTATGTTCCAAAACCCTAGAAGTAATGACTCTGCCAGCTGCTCAAATGTTACAGTACCCAGCCAAAAGTAGCTGGGGGCACAGGCTGCTCCTATACATTGAAGCAGTAAAGGACAGCCAAAAGTACATCCCACCGGCCCACCTCAATGCATCTTGCTCTAGCCAGCATCTCTCCGGGAGCTGAAGACACAGCTGCCAGCATCCCCACTTCTCTTGGCCAGTATAGGACTTGGCCTGAATTTTGAATACGATTGATTTAGTTACCTCTATAAAATCTGGATAAGGAAATGCTCAGCTGCTTTGAACTGAATTTTTTTTTTTGTCCCCAACTGGAAGGAACAAATTGAACCTCAGCAAGTTATATACCTATATAATAATGCTCATTTCATACATGTCCGCCAAATACTGACTGTGATTGGCATTTTTCTCTTTAAAAAATTGTGTAGAGCAGTTGGTACAGCTGATTGTTTGAAGTCAGTCCAAGTACTGATATTTCTAAGTACTGAGCCAAAGAGATATTTACGCTGTGAGCTCTGAAACTGTGGGGACCATTAATTTTTAGTACTTCATAGGTTGAAGTGAGTACCTTGGCTTCACCATGAAAAGTCAGGATGAGATCTTGGTAGGCACCATCGTGTTCTGACTTCTCAAGAGAAGATGGGTAAGCAGGCAACAAGGAAGTCGTGATGGGACCCAGCAGACCTCCCACCTTGAACAACCAGGAGATCAGGATATCCTGGCAACCCAGAAGAACATCCAGCCTGTATCTAGTCTATACACAGTGGTTGTATGCTTGGTTACAATAATGTTTCTTGACTTTATATAACTCAATAGCACCAGACTTCCAGACAGTTAAATTTTTTTCTTTACAGGGAAATATGCCAGTCCCTTTGGCTTCACTGTGACTGCGGACACAAATCCAAAAGTAGAACTGGATCTCACAATCACATGGAAAGTGAGTGAATACAGCTTTGTTGAACACTTTCATGCTGCCCGTGCACTTACACAACAGTTAGTAAGGGCCTGAAAATCTAAACCGATCAAAGCCATGTGCTCATAGGCACCAAGATAAAAATACAGCATGAACTACCCCGGAGTCTTTGTTCGGAATTTTTTCAAATTCTTGTTGAGAATCTGGAAAGAATTCTGGATTCAAATTGAAATGCAAGATCATCTTTTACATAACACTGTAATACTTAGAGCGCTTTGGTGAGCCATCTGGATTCATATAGCATTAATGTTATCAATCACGATCTAAAATAAAATTGTATTATTGACGTCTTTAGGGGTTGATGCAGCAACCACAGAATATTTGAGCAATCACAGAATATTTGAGATCACTGGAAAACAATCAACTAAGAAATGGTTGGGAGGAATATAAAAAAAAAAAATTGAAATGGAGAACAAGCTCAGCTGAAAGAAATAAAACTCCCGATGACAGATGGCATTAAGTGGATGATCTTCCTAGATAAGCGTTGGCTCTAATGCTACAACAGGGTTGATAAATATGTTGAACAGCTTGCCTGGGGCAAGTCAAACAAAGCCCTCGGCAAGAAATTTAAAATGCAGTTTGCCTAACAGAGCAACTAAAGAGGAATTTCTTGGCTCACCATTTTGCCAAGATGTGTTCTGTTCACGCTGCATGAATTCCCAGAGAAACTGTTGGGTTTGCTTCTTTTTCCATAGGAGAAGCAGAAGCCTCCTGTTCATTCAAATTAACAAATGCCCAGGCAATTCATTTATGCCTGTACAGTAGCTGCTGACATTGGAAGAGTGTGTTGGGCACATGTTTGTGTATGTATGTATGTTTGTATAAAATCTGCACAACAGATTAGAATTATTGTAAGAGGAAAAGCAGACTATCATAATAGAAAAGGAATATTTTACTGTCAAGAGAAAAACTGCCATGTTTTCAGCACAAAAAATATGCATAACATGTCATAAGTATAAGTATGACTTTTGAAAAACCCTATAAGACAACATCACTCAAACTGGGAAAAGCAATAGTGAGATAGGTAGGAGAAAACTGTTCTTAAAATGTGCTTATTCGATCCATCATAAATGCATGTTACAAGTCTTAAATAACATCAAATCAACAGTACTGAAATAAATCTGAAGCCAATATCAAGAACGTTAATAAGGCACAAACTACAGTTGCCCTAAACTTCACAGTTATAGTACGAGAGGTTTCAGATATTCTTATTTAAATGCAATTTTCACCTTAACCAGCAGAGAGCGGGGATATACACAAGTCAGTGTATCAAAATTCTTTCAAAGATGGCCTTATTCACTGCTTCAGTATTCTTTCCCCACTCAATGCCGGAACATTTAAACCAATTTTATCCTGAAAGTCAACAAAACTGTCCTCTGGTGAGTCCACATACTAAGAAAATGCCATTATCAAAATCCTTTGTTGGAAAACTTCTTGCCTCTTATTCCCAGAAACGGAAAGACAGGGCCCACTCAGAAAACCATTTATGCTGATCTGAATGGTTGTCATCACACTCTGGAAAGAGAACATGTAAAAGCAGCAGAGGCCAAACTTTGTGACCTTCGAGAGATGCACCAGAATATCCCTGTATGTGTGACACATACCTCCACCTGGGAGGTTGTTGCACAACTGTGCAACATAACCTCCACCTGTGAGCTGCACCTGAACTGTTCAGAAGTTCATCTTGGGTCTAAATAATTGGAACTGTGAACACTGTGAATTGCTCCTAAAAGTGAAAGGAGAAGAAACAGATCTTGTGAGAGAGAAGAAAGCCAACCACTTCTGTGGCTTTGCCTTTTTCTGCAGTCTTGGGGTACAGGCTTATTCCTAATCACTGATCTGCATCTATTTGTCCTGCATTAATCATAGAATCATAGAATGGTTAGGATTATCATGCTCAGCATTTTCTTAATTAGGAGAGAAAGGTTAAAAGGAGTTGGAAGACGTGTTGGGTTCTTTAGGCCCCAACGTATACATACAATTAACGGGTTTTGCTTCCCAGCTCCCAAAAGGACACAAGTGTGGAAATATGTCATAGGAGGAAGCCTGACAGCAGACATTTGGATATGGGGAACCATGTTTTCTGCCTCCTCTATGTCGTGGTTTTTGGACTGAGGGTCGAGAGAAGAACCGAGAGGGAGCACCCACCAACCACGGTCCCGGGCAAAACATGACTCAGGCTTTCTTCTTAAAACAATTTATTAACAGTTACTTAACAAGAGACACAAGGGAACGAAACCGGTTGCTTGAGAGGAGGAAGAGAAAACAAGGCCAGATCTTAAACGCAACAACCTCCCCACCCCCTATTTCCTTTCCTTCCCGGCTCTACCTCCCGCCCCCCGCCCCAGCGGCGCAGGGGGACAGGGAATGGGGGAGTGCAGGTCAGTTCATCCATGATGTTACTGCTGCTCCTTTCTTAAAGGAGGAGGAGTCCTTACACCATTTTTCCCTTGCTTCGGTGGATCCCCTACTCATGAGGAAAAAAATGCCCAAACTTTTCCAGCGTAAGTCCTGCCCGCAGGATTGTAATCCTTCCCCATGGATTGCACCATTTACCAGTCTCTGCCTCTTAGGGAGCTGCTGCCACTCGCGTCGGCGTGGGTCGTCCCACGGACTCCAGATGCCCCCACGACCTCGTCGTACATCCCATGCCCATTATTAACAGTACCTCGTCGTGCATCCCCTACTCCACGACCTCTCCTGGGCTCAGGCATCTCTTCCCCGACGTGGGTTTCTCCACGGGCCACGAGTGGGTCTCTGCTCCGCCGAGTACATCTTGGCTGCAGGGGGGCCGCCTGCCATCTGCACACCGATTTGCAAGGGAAAACTTCAGCTCCAGTACCCCTCCTCCTGCTCTATCTTGACTGACCTGGTCGTTGTGGTTGTCTTCTCTTAGATCTTAATCCTCCCTGAGGGAGCTCGGCCCGGTGGGCACCCCGGGAGCGAGGCGCTTCCCGAGCCCCCCATGCGGCTCCCCCGGCGCCATCTTGAGCACGTGGCGCCGGCCCGGGCCCGAGCAGCCGCCCGGCTGGGAGCCGGGAGCGAGGGCAGCGCCCCCCTCCCCTCTCCTCGTTCCTGAGCCAAAGACCCTTTCCCGTTCCCTCAACTTAAATAGGGCAATTCGCAGAGGCGCCGATTTGGCTCAACCCCCCGAGGGGGATGGGACTCAGATCTGGTGCCACAGGGAGCAAATCCCCTCCCCTGCCACCAGAACAACACCCCCCCCCCCCCCCCCCCCTCCCCCCCCAAACTATCACACTCTAGAAAGCAAATACTTAAACAGTAATTCACATGTATTTAGCTTCTTTCATCTAAACCATTAAAGCATTTGGCACAAATCATTACGCCTCACATGAACCATAATTTATGAATTTTTATTTTAAGTACTCAAAACTGAGGTATGAGTGGTCCAAAAATGAAGTAAAGAATCCTTTCTGGAAAAATACTAAAGGATCCCCACTAACAGGTCTTTGTTTAAAATATGTCTTTTTCATGCTATGACTAATGGTGAACATAAACACCACTTGATAAAATGCTGTATTTTCCAACTTTTCCTTTCCACATTTTGGTAGGTTTGTATTCCTCAGTAAAACTTTTTCTAGATAAAATGTGGCAACTTCCATCTAATTTGTCTCCTGTCAGTGGAACATAGCTGCAGTACAGTAATGTGGAAAATAAGACAAAATAAAGAACTGCTTTCAAAAATACAGAAACTGTATCGGAACATTGTGATTGCTTTAACATGTGGAGCCAGGTACACCAAATGGAGATCTTGATATTTGTTAGGTCAAGGATAGAACCAGTCAAGATCAGGCATGGGACAAGAGAAATCAAAAGTGTTTAACAATAAAGAATTAATCCTAAAAAAATAGTTCAATTAGTCTAGAAGATTTCCATCTTACAAAAATTAATTTTGTTCTTTGATCGAGTTTTATTCATGAAATGGAAATAATTCTGTTAACTTGACATTGCATAGGTAGTTGATTCCATTATATTTAGACAGAGGTATTACTGGGAAAAACGAGGTATGAAGGAGGCTTCAGGAATTCAAGCCTGAATGTGGACTGTAAAAGATTTTCTCTCTGAGGCTTGTTTTCATCATTAGTGGTATTGCCACTTTCAAAACCACAGCATATAAAAGCCTTCATCACAGATTTGAATTACTTTGTGCTGAGTTCCGGGCACAAATGCAGAACAAAACAGCAACCTCCTCAAAAGTCTAGTTTTCTATTTACAGGCCATTCATATCAGCATGTTCCATGAACTTGAGAGAGAACTGTCACAAATTGTACAATTCAGGAATTGGAAACCAATAAGCACATGTTTTCTTTAATGTTTGGGGATTTGGGAATGCAACCGAGTGAATGCTCCTGGCTGGGAACAATTGGGCATCGTTTCCCATGAACAACTGAATGACATACAAAGCAATATTGCACCAAAAATGCATATGATCTGCAGAAAGGAAGTGCTATTCACAAAGCAAGAACAATCAGTCCTTAAGTGCAAAATATTTGGATTAAAATTGCATGACTTTCATGTCTAATTGATTAAAGAGGAGTCTTAGGAAGTATGGTAGAAGCCTTATGTTTCTTGCCCACAAAGATGATGAGTGAAGTGTCCCAAGGACACAGAGACAAATCTCAGGGTTTATGGTCAAATTCTGACTTCTTTAACTATTGATTCTTTTTAAATTCTCTTACAAAATAAGCTATTGGATCAGCCAATATGTGATGAGTACGAATAAAAGCATCAGAAGCTCTTTGCACACCTCTGAAGTGTCCAAAAATCTTCATCTGAATCAACACAGCAGAATGTCCAAGGATATAGTCAGTAAAGAATAAATTATGCCAGCTTGTGCATAGATAATTTCAGTCTAGCCACTTTTCTATTTCCTTTGAAAAAGGGAGTAGTTTCTTAATATATTACCTTTCAAAAGTCTGTTAGGGATAAAAAGAACCTCTAGTACAATAATATGTGAAAGAGATTGAGATAGAGCTACATGGTCCGATCATCAACCTGATTATTTGCTTCATTGCAAAGCATCACATCTTTAGTTCAGTCATTGATTTGAGGCTTTCAAATCATTTTGTGATCTTCCTTTGCTCTAAGCATTCCAACGCTTTGCAGAGATTCATTTTAGATCATCCTCGGTCATTTCACACACTTTAGTGCTCTGCTACTCAAGTAGAACTTGATGTACACATAAAATAAGAGATGTCATCAGGGCTATGTAATCCATTTGATTCTCTTGAAACAGTATCTTTCATATAAATTCATCTCTGCAATAATAGCGAAGCCTTACCCTCATCTCGTGAAAATCTCTGTAATCTCTCGGCAACCTTAGGGAGCTTGAAATATACAAAAGCAAAACAAAACATATTCTGCTATTAAAAAAGCAAAGCACCACAAACATTTGTTACCAGCAAAATGAGAATCACTTTTCAGGCTATGCTGCAGAAAATAATAACTTGTTTACAAAGTTTGTTTACTGCAAGGAATAGAAATCTTGCCTTTTCTTACCTTTCTTTTTGATAGCTATTGCTAAGTTAAATTAACTGTCATAGACGCATTCAGAAAAAGTAATCTCATATTATTTATTTCTTTATAACCTTAGATTTTAGACAACAATAGAAAGCTGCAGGCACCCTGACAATTATTTAAACTTACAATCTATAATTGCTCAGGAGTAAAAAATAATTACATTCAAATAACAAGCCAATTCAATAAGCAGCCCCATAGTCCTCCTTTCTCCAGCTCCACCAAAACATACCCTTAACCCTTTCCCAATAAAAGCCCCAAACTAATAAATGCCTTCTAAGTGTACCTAGAAGATGATTAAAATTAATCTATTTTGAACCACAGCTGTCCTTAATGGAAATAGAGAATTTCCAAGAGTTATTTTCTCATCTGTTAGTAGCCAATAAAATTATGGTCCGTTCTCACTTGCAAAATAGAATAACTCTTTCCTATCCACCCCTAAAAAGACAATTACTTCAGAAAATACCAGAGAAGATTGTTATAGAAAAAACTAATTTATATCCAGAGGAACAGACAGAGGCCAAATAGATATGTGGTTAGTCATTTACCATTTACGCAGCACTTGACGTGCCCTCATACGCCAAAAACATGGTATGTCACTGCTGAAAATAAAGTAACTCTAATAATGCTAAGGCAGAGTGACTGCACTGCATTGATAGCTCAGAAAGGAATTGCCACTACGCACAGTGCTGTCCATGACCTGCTCACAATCCAACCTCGTGGTTTTCTTAGACATCCTCTAAACTTCCTGTGCTCTCTGCTTTGGCAGAATATTAAGCTGAACGGCACCACAAGGCACACACCCTCTGGCTGTTTTCAGGGCTGTAGTAACATACTCTTGCTTAAATAAATAGCCTCTTTAACCTTGAAGCTGGGTTTTGGAAACAACCTTATAGCATGCTATAGACATAATCAGCTCTGGAGTCCCCAAAACAAGAAGGACATGGAGCTGTTGGAGCGGGTCCAGAGGAGGCCACCAAGATGATGCGAGGGTGGAAGCACCTCTGCTATGAAGACAGACTGAGAGAGTTGGAGTTGTTCAGCTGGGAGAAGAGAAGGCTCCGGGGAGACCTTCTAGCAGCCTGCAAGTACCTAAAGGGGCTACAAGAAAGCGGGAGAGGGGCTTTGGACAAGGGTGTGTAGTGATACGACAAGGGACAATGGCTTTAAACTGAAAGAGGGGAGATTTTGATGAGATCTAAGGAAGAAATTCTTCCCTCTGAGGGTGGTGAGGCACTCACACAGGTTGCCCAGAGAAGTTGTGGCTGCCCCATCCCTGGAAGTGTTCAAGGCCAGGTTGAACGAGGCTTTGGGCAACCTGGTGTAGTGGAAGGTGTCCCTGCCCATGGCAGGGGGGTTGGAACTGGATGACCTTCAAGGTCCCTTCCATCCCAAACTATTCTATGATTCTATGATAGTGCCACAGCAGCCATCTAAGGTGGAAATTCCCATCTTTATCATGATGTTGGATGTGGCCATTGTATAGCAATTCTTTGAACAAGTAAAGATACACATGTTTTTGTGTGCAGCAGAATTTTTCTCTTTCTTCCCAGGTTTGGAATCACCAATTATTAAAATCTTTTCAAAAGCAATGCAATATGTTTTACTTATGCCTACTGCATTTCAGAATAATGCAATAGTTGTAAGTGATACACAACAGACGAGCCTGAGATGCAACAGAGCGAACACTGAAGCGGGTAAAAAATTAGCTTACACAAACCAGAGATCCTTGTACGAATGTATTTTGAAGAACTGTAGGTACCCAACCAGGCTTGGATAACTCACGTACCACAGTCATAGAGACAGAGCTGTGCTGCCCCAGGGTGGAAGCAGTAAGAGGTCTCTCCATGCTATGCATAGGACATGCAGTTGGACATGCATCCAGAAAGAGCTGTTGCTTATTTTACAGCATCCACTGTGCTGTGCAGTCGATATGATATGATAGGCAATATACATATGATACATGTGATCTATGACATACAGTATATGACATAATAGGGAACATAGGATCATCAAATCATAGAATGGTTAGAGTTGGAAGGGACCTTCAAGATCACCTAGTTCCAAGCCCCCTGCCAGAGGCAGGGACACCGTCCGCTACACCAGGTTGCTCAAAGCCTCAGCCAACCTGTCCTTGAACACTTCTAAGGATGGGGCAGCCACAACTTCTCTGGACAACCTGTGCCAGTGTTTCACCACCCTCTGAGTGAAAAATTCCCTCCTTAGATCTAATCAAAATCTCCCCTCTTTCAGTTTAAAGCCATTGCCCCATGTCCTGTCACTACATGCCCTTGGAAAAAGTCCCTCTCCAGCCTTCTTGTAGGCCCCTTTAGGTACTGGAAGGCTGCTGGATGGTCTCCCTTGAGCCTTCTCTTCTCCAGACTGGACAACCCCAACTCTCTCAGCCTGTCTCCATAGCAGAGGTGCTCCAGCCCTCGCATCATCTTCGTGGCCCTCTTCTGGACCTGCTCCAGCAGCTCCATGTCCTTCTTGTGTTGGGGACCCCAGAGCTGAACGCAGCACTGCAGGTGGGGTCTCACGAGAGCAGAGCAGATGGGCAGAATCCTCTCCCTCGACCTGCTGCCCACGCTGCTTTGGATGCAGCCCAGGACACGGTTATCTCTTTTTCACACTGAATAGTCCTAGTGTAGTCTGTTGTTCCTTGTACAGAAGATGCTTCATACTTCTGATCACCTTTTTGCTCCCCTGAAACTTTTTCAGTTTTGCTAGATCTCTTTTGACCCAGGTGGTGCAGAAATGCATACAGTATTCACAACATGGAAAAATCACGCGTTTATACACTGGCATAACGATGATTTCTGTTCTCTTTTCCCTTCCTATTCCACTTTCCAACGATAGGCATCGACAGGGAAAGGAATCGAATGCTTAGACATCAGCTAAAATCCATATATCACCCTCCTCCTAAAACTGTGTAAAAAGGGAGTTTGGGGGCAAAATATGACTGATGGAGTCATCAGCAAAGTGCCTTAGACTCACAGCAGGCTGCAGCCAGGGAGAACGCAATCGGTTGAGATCTGAAAGACTCTTATAGCCTCAGGTTCCAAACAACACAGCACTTCTGTAAGCTTCAGCACAGGCTCCAAAACATTTTGGATCCACACAGTATCTTCAGTTCTTGGGAAAATATTTGTATAGAGTCAATAAGTCTGTTAAAGCAACAAAACTGCCTCAAGGCTATGAACATCTTTGATTTACCCTTAGGTTTGGTCTACAGCATCCTAAAGCATAAATAATTGTAGTCTGGAACAAACAACTGGAGAGAACCAAGATTATTTTTTAAATTAGGTAGGTGGTAATATTTTAACCGAAGATTTTAAAAATTCAAGTATAAACATACGTTATAAAAATACACATTTTGACCCTGTCACATGCCCCAAGTAATTGGTGACCTATTCAAAAGTCCATTGACGAAAGCAAAAAGAAAGAGTATAGAAGATGTTTTATCAGCAAGAAGAAATCCGTATTAAAAGTCTCCAGTTATATGCAATCTTCTTTGTCTGAAGCTACACTACTAGAACAAGAAAAAGTCAGGAGTATTCATGAATTCTTCACAGATGCTCAATTCTCACACTACAGTCAGCTCCAGTTGGCTGAATATGTCTATACCACAGGTGGTTGATGGCCCGGCTTCATTTATTCATGCTACACTGCTGTTCCCTGTTTTCAGGACATACCATGGCAGGAGATCTCAGAAATTTAAGAAAAGCTAAAGCAGCTCTGAGGTGGGAAACATGGTCAACAACCTTGTTCTTCCATTTACCATGCAAAACACATTTCACCTATGGCACTAAGGCATAATCAATGTTGCGTGTATGTGTGCATATACATTTTCTCAATTTAGGGTTTTGTTTCAAATCAGTGTCAATCCATTAAGAGTGGTGCTTCTATAGTATAAGACCAAGGATGGGGGTTGCATGCACTGGGGCATGACGTGAGAGCGCATCAGGACATCTAAGGATACCAGGTATGCCAGGAGAATATTAGGGGATAGTACAGAGCAGAGGGAGTGAAATTTCACTCTGCTTCACAGCATGATTGGAAGAGGTGGTATCCAGGATGACCTATTCCCAGAAACACATGCAGGTTCCATCTCAAAGGGAACCAGTTGGTTCTTCTTCTCCAGAAGACAGTCTGGGAACAAAGTAGTATGCAGTTAGTAATGACATTAAAAAAAAAAAAATAGAAAGACCCAGGTGTGAATTTCTGTAGTAGACCAGAAATAACCACTGCAGCCAAGCAGCACACTACACAATAGTGCGAAGAGGGACCATGTGAGCTACCAAAAGTCTTTCTATATCTAAAAAACATGCTGAGATCTTTAATGTAGCAGCACAGTAAAATGATCTTGAGTTTATTGGTCCCCAGAAAGCAAAGCAGTTGATGATTTCTCTATCTGCCACAGGGCTAAACACCATCACACTTGACGAGTTGAGTATAACCATTTTGATGCTTAAACACTTATGTTTGCCCTCTCTTGGCTTGTCAGGCACATTCCACTGAATAACACTGAGTTACTCCCATCCTGCTGCGCAGTTGGACTGTATATTATTGTCAAGGTTTGTCTGGAGCCTTGGGTCGTATTGAGCTAGTATAAATTAAAAGACAAAAGATGGTGTTTGTAGCATATGAGACAGTGATATAGATGACAACAACATTCAACCACATCAGACTTGCCATCCCAGAAGAATGAGACAATAAAAAGCTGGATGACCATTAGCCTGAGTCTGCAGTGAGGCTCCATGTTATACACTTGGATACGCAGAAAGACACTTCGCCATTTCTGCAACTACGCGTCTTTACATAGTGTTCCTAATTACAAATACATTTCAGCATTTCACTCAAGTTACATCCTTTTGACTTGAATGCGTGACTGCTACTACATAATTCATAACATGATTCTCAATAATTTTCAGTCAAGGTTCAAGCAGAAATGTGTCACACTAGGATTATATTATTTATGAGCATAATGTTGGATTTAAGCCAATGACACACCAATAAATTTTATCTCAAAGCCTGACATATTGCATGCTGTTTTCTCTGGCTCACAAACAAATAACTACGGCTGTTTCAAAATTACTTACAGTTCAACTCAAATCAGAATTTTTTTGTGATTAGTTCACATCTTATCTGAAAAACTGATCATATTATTTCTTTCTTGTAGATGTTGAAGGGTATTTTTTCCTTCATTTCTAAAGTGTGTTCTGTGCAGAGAGCAAAGCCAGGTGGTATTCTAGAAGAAAAATCTGGAATAAAATGCTGTCTGGCCCTCTTAAAGGGTGCAGTTTTCACTCTCTTATAAAGACAAAAGACTGTGTGTCTCCCAGAAAAAAGCAGAGAGCCTATACTAGCCAGCATAGGTTGTCATTGAAAATGATCTAATAATATGGGCAAACCCCTAAATACAGGAGTAAATTATCTGGCATATAGCGGGACTTAAGGGATTCTGTGGGATATATCCTAGGAGCAATTCTTCTCAGCTAACCTCAGGCACTCCAAGTGGGGACCTCCAGGGTGTGCTTCAGCACGCAGGCTCCATTAACTACATTTAGATCTCTACAAATAGGTGTTCGCACGTGACAAAAGGTGCCCGAGCTCCCATGACAGTGGGGATCCAGCATTCAGTACTGATGCATAAATAAAGGCATCTGGTGTCATCTGAGATGTCTTATGCAGCAATTCTGCACAAGACTGGCATAAGAGGGCCACATATGACAAAAGGTAGACCCATGTCCTTGGAAGCTGGAGATCAAGGACAATTTCACATACGTGTTGTTACACTTACATTTAGAAGTCTTTATATGTGTATTGAATCCGTAAACAAAGGTATTTAATATCTTTTGGGATGTCCTAGATAAACCTGTCTGGCTTTCATCTCCTAGTTCAGAAGAGTATGGATCTCCTGTGAGACCTGTATCATCCCTGTCAGCCCACTGTGGACGTCTCAAATGCCCTAGGACACCTCAAATGGCACAAAACATTTGCAACACATTTATGCAAATGAACCAATTCCCTCTGGTCTAAGCTAGCTGTTTAGATAGCATTTGGCAGAACAAGGCACCTACAGAAGGTGATTTATTCCTTTCTGAGACAGCTGTTGTGAACTGACCTCCAAATGTGTTTTCTCTGACTAGGAAGAAATTCTTGAAGACCACTTTACATACCTAAAATCTGTTGAGATTAATTCCAGCCCAATGAGTTGAAAAGACCAATGAGATCAATATTCCAGTTGACTCCCCCAAGCTTCAGGTGCATTTCTAAGCAGGTATTTTAAAAGTAGCTGAAGATTTTTGTATCTTTGATTTTAAGCAAGAAACCTAATTGTGTATTTTCTGCGATGACCAATAACTTCATCAGGTGAGAAAAACTCCTGAAAATCAGGAAAATCACTCTAAATTATCCCAAACTGAATAAGCCAATAATAAGTAATCCATGTTTTTTAATATAAGACCCTATTCGCTTGGTCTCACATCCCCATTTCTAATATTGTCAGTCCATGACAGCAGTGTTGGAAAGATAAATCCATTAGAGTCTGTAAGATGCACTGACAATATTTTGTGAATGTCAGAATATGTCTAAAATTACCAAAACAACACAATATTATCCCTCAAAAAACCTCCTTATATATTTTTTCTCTGCTGTTGTAACTACTGGCAATTAGCATCACATTTTTCATGGCAGAACAGAAATAAATCATCACCGTTCTGTATGTTTTATGCTATGTCACCATGCTTTGTGCTTTATTAACAGGAATCAAAGGATAAATGCTGATGGTAAATGTGTATGTGTGTATATCATATATCCCAGCACATAAACACATATACACCCCTAATGCTGCACATATATCTCCCACAAAGCAGCATAAATCTCATGAGGGCAGCCTCTAGTCATTAACAGGATAATTTACTTCTATTTCAAACTTAAACCAACTCAGAATGATGCCGAGCATATGTTCATCCTAGTCACTGATATATCCCTATTTATCATTGGCAAGAAATTACTTCTCTGCAAGGCTTTTGCACTGCTAAAGTAATCTCGGTGCTCTTGCTGGCTTTTTGCATAGAAAATAAAAGGTACGTTAGAGACAATTCCTGCTGTTGGACATCACTGAGGCTTATCCCAAACCCTATGAAAATTAACTAGGTCTCTTCTACTCATTTCAGTGGGAAAGTCCCCAAAACATAATTAAATGGCTGTTTTTAAGGTGAAGGATGTTGATTGAAAAGCTGCAAACTGATTTACTTTTAAAAACCTCAGGATCTTCACTAACGTGCAATCACACTCTAAGTGGAAACCCACACAAAGCTAAATTCTTCGTTACCTCAAGAAAGCTAAATTAACATAAACAAGTCCCTGATGGAGAAGGACAGATATTGTGTTTGAAGGCCACATTACTTTTGTTTTCAGAAGCAAAAAGAAAGAGAGACGTGGATCCTTTGAAATGAAAGAATGTTATGAAGGGTTGTGCTGATCAAGGACAGCGTTCACTTTGCATTAGGGATATTTTATTGTCCCTTATTAGTGTTTATAAATGTCAGGAAATGTCCTTGGCAAAGACCAAGCAGACTGTAGCGTTTTGTATTTATCTGGGTCTGTCTCGCAGAGTGCTCTGCAAGTGGCCAGTTACACTACCATGAAGCTGATGCACAATGCCACCAAATCAGACCACCAGCATTCAATGCATAATGCCTACAATATGCTATAGGGCAAGAGAAATTAAATATTAAGAGTTTTATTTTTAAAAGGTCCCAGAATTATGTTTATTTCTGTGTTTATCACCTTATTTTACAACAGCTTAGGGGAATATTTTCAGTTCATGGCTTCCCTGGTTAGAACCTTAAATCCTAAACAGAGAATTTTCCCTGGCAATTACTTACAGCTGACAAAACCCCTGAAGTTTTGACCAGCAAACCAGAGCATCATATTTCAGGCAAGAGTACAAGGAAGAGGATGCTTAGGCACTGGTGGCAATAAGGATGAAGTAGGATGAGATAGCAGAGGCAGGGAACTGGGTTGTGTTTCAGTTCTCAGGAAGAGGCAACAAAAAGACACTGGCCATAAGTCAGTATCTGGAAGACAGAAAAAGAAAATAGAATCATAGAATCATAAAACAGTTTGGGATGAAAGGGACCTTAAAGATCATCTAGTTCCAACCCCTCTGCCATGCGCAGGGACACCTTCCACTACACCAGGTTGTTCAAAGCCTCATCCAATCTGGCCTTGAACATCTCCAGGGATGGGGCAGCCACAGCTTCTCTGGGCAACCTGTGTCAGTGCCTCACCACCCTCAGAGGGAAGAATTTCTTTCTTAGATCCAATTGAAATTTCCCCTCTTTCAGTTTAAATCCATTGCTCCTTGTCCTATCACTACATGCCCTTATAGAAGTCCTGTCTCGAGCTTTTTGTAGGTCCCCTTTAGGTACTTGAAGGCTGCTAGAAGGTCTCCCTGGAGCCTTCTCTTCTCCAAGGTGAACAACTCCAACTCTCTCAGCCTGTTTTCATAGCAGAGGTGCTCCAGCCCTTGGATCATCTTTGTGGCCCTCCTCTGGATCCACTTCAACAACTCCAAAATGGGAAATAAGGATATAGTTCTTTAATAAATATACTGCAAAGGTAAGAATAGGAACATGATTTGGTTTAGGGACAGAGCAGCCTCTCTTTAGGCAATCCTTTTTTGTTACACAATGTCTTCACGTGTTGATTTTCTCGTTGCAGAACTGCAGAAAGTTCAGTGTCCATTTTTACACCACCCTGTGAACACAGGACATTAACATTTCAGTGCTTTACAAACCCAGGCAGTTAGTAAACTTCCTTCGCTTTTCCAAGATGCTGAAAGAGAATTAGCATGAGAAACATGAATCCCTTCTGGAAGATATTCCCTCTGGCTCTCAATTCTTCAACAATGTGATCCTTGTAACATCTGGTAATACTGCTGTAGATGTTTCTCCTACAATTTAGGTCACAGCACACACACCTGTTTCAACATCATGAAGTCTTATATTCTCTTCAGATAGCAATATAATATCTTCTGACATGTAGCACAGTTTAAAGTTTTCTTTGACAAACAGTTTGTTCTATTTTTCTGTCTACAAAAAAAGTATTTCTTTTGGGGTCCAAACTCTGTTTCCTTTGATTTTCTTTTCCTAGTGAAAAGAACAGAGCTCATAAAAAAAACATAGTAATTGAAAGGTCAGTTAGACCAAAGGACTTCCTAACACACTGTCTTATCTGACATGGCCACCAGTAGCTGTTTCAGGAATGAGTAAAAGAAACTCTACATAGAGTGACCCATTGTTAACACACTGTCCACTTTCAAGAGAAATTATTTTCCTTTAGTTGAAAAGTTGTCCTGATCAAGCCTTTATTAAAAATGGTTGAGCCACTCAAGAGCAGGTCTTGCTTGAGGAGCTCAGCTTTCCAACATCAGAAGCCACATACATGGTACCATGTGACGCTGTACTGCACAGGCAGCAGCAAAGGCTGCATGTAAAGGCTGAGAAACCCCTGGCTCTACCCAGGGCTAATGTGACAATCTTGCTGTAATCCTATCTTAGTTTTTAAATACCCTTTGGAAGGAGTGGGAATTGTGGGAATGCATAGAGTACATCTGAATCTCAATAGAACAAAATAACTCAGGCAAAGTACAATGAGCACAAGTACAGGCTGGGCAGAGAATGGATTGAGAGCAGCCCTGAGGAGAAGGACTTGGGCTTGTTGGTTGATAAGGAGTTCATGATGCACATGAGCCGGCAATGTGTGCTGGCAACCCAGAAAGCCAACCATGTCTTGGGCTGCATCCAAAGCAGCATGGGCAGCAGGTCGAGGGAGGGGATTCTGCCCCTCTGCTCTGCTCTTGTGAAACCCCCCCCCCGCAGTGCTGCGTTCAGCTCTGGGGTCCCCAACATCAGAAGGACATGGAGCTGTTGGAGCGGCTCCAGAGAAGGGCCACAAAGATGACCCCTTCCAACCCAAACCGTTCAATGATTCTATGATAATACAGCTCTATAGAATTACTGGAACATGCTGCTGTCTAATAAGTGCAGAGCATGAACAAGCTGTCTGTCAACTGAGAAATGTCTGTAAATAGAGTTTATTCGTTACTTAACATCCTACTTCCGTCTATATTTTGTTTACATCAAGAAACCAATTATCCCATTAGCAGCCAGTATATGTCAAGCAAATACAACAAAATTTAGTCTCATATTTAAAAAGTGTTCTAATTAGAAATCTGAACTATTGCCGGACTTTATTAAAGGTAAATTAGAGCACCATACGCACAATGCTTCCTCTTAGAGAAATAAGGTAGCATATAAAGCACCGTGAATATATAGGTGTTCTGGGCTAAACCGGAGTCTTGCAATAGCAGCAGTTGATAAGAAAAATATGCACTGAAAATTCAGAAATGCTGACCAGAAATATTTCTGACCATAATACGGCAGTGCATTTAAACGTGCTTAAAATACACAAAGAATTATAATAGTACTGATGGAAATTTTAATTTATTGAAAGTTGCACATTATGCAGCTTTCAAGCATTTCTTTTCATTTTTTACACTTTATCCAAAAGTTGATTTTAGACTCTAAATTGCTTCTTTTTAAAACGTTATCAACTCTCTACTATATATGTTCAGGTTTTGACTTTTGCTTAGGTTTTTGGTCAAAATCAGTCGCTATAGGCAAAATACTTTTCATTTAGAATATCTATGGTCATAAAAACTACAAGAAAACTTTCCAGACTCACATTTATCAAATGACTCTTACTTTACCATCCATAACACTGTCATGGTTTAGGCTGCTCCGGCAACTAAACTCCACACAGCTGCTCACTCACCCTCTCCCACCCCTCAGGGATGAGAAAGGGAATTAAAGGAGAAAAGCGAAAGAGACCGATTGATTGAGATAAGAACAATTCAATACTAATACTATTAATATATGAATATGTATATATGTACAATGATAAATATATGCAAACGAATGATGTACAGTGTAATTGCTCATCACCCCTTGGCCAAGGCACATCTCGTACTGAACTAATGATCCCAAAACAGATAAATCCCAACACCGCAATCCCGGACGAGCGAGAGGCCGGAAAATAGAGAGTGAGACAGAGAGAGCACTCTTGAGAGTCTGAAAGTGAGAGTCCCGGAAGAGCAAAGGCCCTTCTTTCCTTCTGTCACTCATTTTATACTGGGCATGACGCTGCATGATATGGAATACTAATTGGCCAGTCTAGCCCTCAATCCTAAGTCTAAGTACAAATCATAAGGAGAGTTGGGGACCCTCTGTCCCAGCCATGCCCCCCCCATCCTGTTGTGCTCCTGCACACTGGCAAGAACACGGCAGCTGAAAAGTCCTTGAGACCTCAGTGCCAACTATAAACATCAGTGCACTGTCAGCGTTCTTCTCAGAGCAAGTCTCAGACTAAAACCAAAACACAGAGCTCTTCTGGCTGCTAAAAAGAAGAGCTAACTCTGTCCCAGCTGAAACCAGGATAAACACAAACACATAACATCTAGAGTTTCATCTGTTACAGTCACTGAACTCAGGAATACACTCCCTTCTTTACTTCAAGGGACACAACGATTTTTGATATAGCATTCTACTTTGTCTCCAGTGAGGAGCAGTGCCTGTGCACCTCCTGTGCTCTTAGTGAGGTCATTAAATGGTGAGCATTAAAAGATTTCCATTAAAGAGTCACCCTCATCCTTGAAATCTAGCTTTTTCACCATTGTAGAAACAAGGACGCATGTCTTTATTCTAATGAACAATAGGTGTATCTTAGGCAGCTGAGTGATGCTAAACAGACAACCGGAGAATCTCAAGAGAATTTAAATAGTCTTTTGAAAACTGTGAGGTTCTGTTATAAATGGGAAAGCTGCAGGAACAATGACCTGTGTACATTCACCCTGTACCTTGATCAAAACAAGAAGTCATATCATGAAGTAAATAATGCAGCATTAGAAGGAACAATCTCGAAGGTGGTTTTGCAGAAAATGGAACTATGTAATGCAATCTAACTGCATTGTGCAAGCAGGGAAAAGGATTAGTGTCTACAACCTGGCATTACATTTTATACTGCTATTTTTAGTGGTGAATCTAAAACTATCCAAGCAGTAGGAAAATTCACTGCAAGTAGGCTATATCCACAAAATCATATGGTTATTTACCATCTTTCAGTTTTTGCAGATATTTTTAAGGAAGAGAGATTGCTTCTTAGTAACTTCTGCTCTTTGAGACTTGTTCTTGTGCAATCCCATTTAAAGGATTAAAGGATGTTTCTGGAGGAGAGATTTAAGAAGCCCTCTCTTGCTAAGTCTGCTAGCTCAGACTAGCTCAGTTTCTTTCCCCTAGCTTGCAGAGTCCTAAAATACAAAGAACTTGATGTTAACAGGAGTATACATGGATAAGATGACTAACAATCTGAGAAGAATTACTAACAAATAATTGTTTTCTTCTTTGAGTGCTTCCTTTCATTCCCATTCCCACAGGGCCAGAGAACATTGTCCTCTTGGAAGTAGCAAAACTGAACCATAGCTCCATTTTTCTATACCGCATATCAGAATGGGATGTCAATGCCAACAAATGACAACAATTATCATCAGAGTCATGTTTGTATACTACTCTATCTCAGGTCTCACAGTAAACCTAAGAACGTGTAGGTTTTCCATTTATTCGCAGCACAGATGGCAGCAGCATGAGTTTTCACCACCTATCCCAACATTTGCAATCGCAATCTTGTGGAAAATCAAGGGCAATTGAAAAATGATGAAAGTTACCAGGTTTAATAGGAATATAACAGAGTTCCTCAGGAATGATTCAAAGTAGGATGTTTAATAAGATTTTGCACTCTGCCAATGAAATTCTGTAGGCAGGATAGTACTTTCTATGAAATTTTACAAATCATGTACAATCAGCAGTGATATAACCACCAATAGAAGCACTCACACCAACACCAACCAGAACCACTGGAAAAAAGGTCTAACATCATACAGGAAATAAACCTGAAGCTTTAAAGAATTTAAACAGTGAAGACTGCATCAATATCAGATTGTAGTAGAACTCTCTGACCCTGTCTGCTCTAAGAACTTCAAAGAAGAATCTCTACATCCATCTTAACCTTAAAACTCAAAGGTAACAAACACACAATCATTTTCCATTAGCTCCAAAAAAATTGTCAAACAGCCTCTCATTCCACCACTTCAATAATTTTTCAATGTTCTCAAAATCCACAGACAAGGGAATACTGGCAGAAAGACAATACTGGATTAGAGGAACTCTAAAGAGAACTTGGAGAAATCACGACGATCACTGAAGGGTGTCACTCACAAACCATTTCTCCTCTTGAACTGTGGTTAGCTCCATAGGAAAGTTAACGCTTAATAAGTTTTTTTGCTATCATCAACTGAAAAGATAATTTTTGAAGTAACAAATTAGTGCCCATGGATAACTTAGCACTTTGCATTCCACATAGGATTGCAGATATTTCGGATGTGAATACAGCTCTGTTTGTAAATAGATTGACAATTCATTCCGGACAGATACGTAAACTGTTACTACACCAGAACTTTCAGACACTGCTCAGGTTTCTGAAATATTTATGCTACGTCTTTTCTTTCTATGAATTAGACCAGATCATCATCACTAAACTCAATGACTGAGCCATATTGACATAGGCTGACTCAATGCCATATTGACATAGGATACTTTCGTCTATAAAATACAGATTCACAATCTTTAACATCAGTAGGCATGATTAGATTATCTAATGCGATCTACTGAATCATAAAGGGAAGGTAATTTTTACTACTTTTGCCTTTATGGAGATCAATAACCTGTTTTCTATTGATGCAAAACCTCAACAAGCATCTAGGGGGAATGTGGCGTCTGACTCAAGTGTCTATGTTCATTCTGGGTACTCTAGGACCGCAGGACTCCAGGAGACCTTCATCCGTCTGGTTTGGCAGCTGGCAGCCTGGTGAGCCTAAGACAGCTGAAACCACTGGTTAAGCACCCCACTAACTGTCCCAGACCCTATCTGAAGGCATGATGACATGGAGATTCTCTTGGCTGCTTTGATAGCTTGTTTCAGTGTTTCACTTTTTTGTTACTGTTGTTAATAAACTCTGTCTAATTGCTCAATAGAATGTGAAATATATTTTACTATCTGTCGCAGAAACACTGCGTGCAGGTGTAAAATTGCCTGCTAATGCCTACCCTCTATATTCCTGTTTTCATATCTGAAGGCTGCATTTATTCTTTTTGTTCCATCATACTGGGCATTTATGTAGTATTGCTTCTCAGAATCATTGCTTTCCAGGGTACATCCTCCATTTTTTCATATTTGTTGTTACACCCATCGCCTTGTAATTGCCAAAATTTATATATATGCTATCAGAACAGGCCCAGATCAAAACCAGTGATGACTGCTTTATATTCCTGACCAGCACTTACGATTAAGAACTCCATCAGGCTAGATGATATAGCAGGTGTATCAAGTAGTACTTTAACATTTACATCAACATCCCAGAGAGATAAACATTTAATAGGTTCTAATAAATTTCCTAAGGCACTTTTGTACCATCCTGTGGGAGTTAATAGAGAATTATATCCATTCTAAAGAAACCAATCTTATGGTTCAAAACAGGGTTAGGAAATTTTTCATTCTCTGTAACAATAAGTTTTAAATAGAAATCAACTTTGTTCTTCCCTAGAAAATTCCATAGGCTTGCTCTTAAGGACTAACATTAGCACATTCTGAAATGACAGCTCTGACAATTCCCAGATTTCAGTCCATATTTTGGTAAAAAACTGGTAATTCTGACCTATTTTAGGATGTTTCTTTCTTCCAGAACTGATTAATTTCTCCAGAGAAACATTTTTTCAAGTTTTACAAAAGGGCTCAAACAATGACATTTTCATAGAAAATAGCATAGATACAATGAAATGAAACATCTTCTCATTTACAACTGGCCACCTTTCCAGCTTTGCTGGTACTCAATAGTCTATGGGACTATTCACAAAATAAAGCACTGAACAGCAGGTTTGGTTTGGTTTGGGACATGTAAATGGTAACAACTCTGCAAGTAGAGTAGATCCCAACAGTTTGCATTCCTTGCATGACTTAAGGTCTGGAGAATCATGGTTCATCTTCAGAATTTTGTTTAAACTAATGAGTGATCTTACAGGAATTACGATACATTAAAAGCTACTATTTTGGAATTTTTATGGAAAAAAAAAAGATTTCAATTAAAAAAAAAAATACTTTTAATATAATTCTTTTGGGGTATGAACATGCCCCAAAATGATCAGTAGCTTTACCTGATTGTAGTGATTAGAAAATGGCAATAGCAGCCCAGATTCTAAAACTCTAAGGACTCAGGCTGAAATTAAGAAATTTGGCATGCAGTAGCAGTATACAGCTTAGAGCTTTTATTTTAAAGCTGATGTCTTACCAAACACAGCCATCTGTGTTCCCTCTGGGAAAGGTTCTACCATTCTGTTTCCATTGACATGATGTTTATCTAGGAGGAAAAAAAAAACAAGTCAAAATGTAATAGAATATATGCTTTGCATAAAACCAACTGTGTTTTTCTTACAGTTCTGTTGAAACCTGAAATTTGATTTATGAAAGCCAACCTGTGCAATTCTCTAATATCTGAAATCTCACACTCTCTGAGTCAATTTTTCAAAAATACTGTCCCAAAGTCCCAGGATATAAACTGAAGATGCATTTCAGTTTAGTGGTTAAGACAAGTCTGCTGATACTAACATGACACGCACATACAAAGCAATATAGAGCAGCAATCACTGTCAAAGGTGGAGTACTCTTGAAAGCAACCTCCTCATGCAAGCAGAAAATGCAGGGAAATCGTAATTCTCTGATGCTTCTAGAGTACGCTGGTGCTCAATCACAAGATTTTGGATATGACCAAGCAGGAACTGTGTCTATTTTCGGCAGCAGTGGGGTGGGTTGGACTTGGCTGGCTGCCAGGTGCCCACCCAGTCACTCTCACCCCCTCTTGTCAATGTGACAGGGAGAAAATGAGATGGAAAAACTCAGGGGTTGAGGCAAAATACAGGGAGATCGCCTACCAATCACCATCATGAGCGGTCCAGACTCAACTTGAGGAAAACTAATTTAATTTATTGCCAATTAAAACGCTTTTGGATTGTGAGAAATGAAAGACAAATAAAAACACCTTCCCCCCACCACCCAGCTCAGCCTCCCCCCATTCCTGACTCTGACCTTCGGGCTCACAGGGCTGTTTCTCACCCTTTTTTCCTCATTCGTCAGCGCTGCGGCAAGTTTTGCCCTTTCTTACATGTATTTTGCCAGAGGCACCACAAGCGTGCAACCCCCTCACTGCTACTACCTGGACATTTACACCCGATCTGTTCCCTAAAATTAATATTTACCCTACATATTCTAATGCCACATCTGTTCACGACAGAGCATACAGAGCTCATCCTCGACAGCAGTCACACCTCGGACTGTTTTCACACTGTTAAATTACTGCCGTCATTGGAAACCGCTGTAACAGACCAAATGCAACTGCTCTTCCATTAACCAACACTGAATTACAAAGGGGAGAGGAGCACAAAATGCAAAACAAAATCCATCATGCAATCGTCCTCAGTGACTTGAGAATCAGCAGCACCAGCACCTTCCAGCTCCCGCCATAATGGAGATGCTTTTCGTACAGGACATTTCCTCCATGTTATGGCCAAATTTCTCCCATTTCTCTTAGAAAACTTGATGCGCGACACAAAATTAGCAAAACCGCTTCTGCTGTTTTCATGGAAACTGAAAAGCTGGTCCATTTGAGATTTATTTTAGTTAAACAGCCCTTTTCTAGGCACTAGGGCCACCCATTCTCAGGCGAAAGACCGTTTTCTCCAGGCAGCAGCTGGGCTCTGGGAAATCCGGTCTGCAGAAGCAGACAGACGATCTACAGCTCTCACGAGCTGCAGCTTAAGACTAAGTAATATATCCTTGCACAAGTATACAGGAGGACATAAGACAGAACATCTATACAAAGCATTTGCATAAAAGTCAAATCAAGACTGAGACTTTTGGTCTCAAGGAACACAAAGCGTACAGGAAAGTGCAATATTATGGCATCCCTGGTGCTCACAGGGATGATTTCCACACAATAAAATAGTAGAAGCCTGGCTTTACTCCCTCCGTGACAGGATGGCTCCCAGGGGTTAGACACTTCTTAGTTTCCAAATTAAATAATATATTCTTCACATGCCAACGTACTTCTCTTTCATCTCAATGTACTTTCTTGAGCACAAAGAAAATTCTGCTCCTTGTGATAATATAGGCTTATTGCTATATAATCAAGGTTGTATGTATAACGTGGAAGGGTTGTCTGTATAACCTGGAAATGAGCTCTCCAACCTCAAATAAAATCAAATATACAGATCCACAACAGAACATTCCCAATCCTTTTCACTGGCATCTCCACATTCATTTAGTGATCTACTAAGACTCATTGTCAACAATGGTGGAAAGAAATAAAATTGCCTGAACTCAAAATACAGGTTTCTGTTCACAAAATACTTTCCAGGGAGAAAGCCAAGAGATTTTTCTCAGTACGCACATTATTTTACTTCCTGTAGTACAGAACCTGGTGAGGAATAAAACAGGTCAAATTAAGAGCAGGGGATTGCCTTGCGAATTCTCTGAAAGTAATATTTTTCGTTACCAGGGAGGCATAGCACAGTATTACTCCCAGTTGGCACCAAACATTTTTCAACAGTTAATGAGAAGGGAAAATCAGGGTTATCTGCAATTGGAGCAAGAGGTGCCACGAAGTCAACTGTTGGCATTTAGGAAGACTGAATACCCTGTGCCACACAAGCTAAGGGAGGGGCTTTAGGAAGGGAATTATTCAGAGGTTCGAGAGTGGGAGTTCGAGACCAGCGCCATATAACGTTTCGACCTCATTAGCTATAGCTTGTATTACTAACATGATCTACAGCCATCTGACATGAGCAAACAGTCAGAAAAAATATGAAACATCATGCAAGATGAAATAAATTGACCCTTCCCTAGTCTTGATAGCTGCCTTCTTTCAAAGACTGAATTACATAGATGATGTATGAAGGAGTTACCATTTCAATTGGTGAGGCTTTCAATACAGTAAAATTAAAATTCAACTTTTAGAAGTGAGATGGGCTTGAATGAAAATAGTATTTCCAGAGTTCTCAAGTTGTCCTCCACTGCCTTCACACTTTCATTTCAAAGATCTTAGACAGATAAAATAATTTATTTTCTTGTCATTCATGCTTTACATTTTTTCCAGTATTCTCTGCCTCCTGCCTAGATGCACTAAATAGTAAAAAATAAACAAAAATTACATGGAATTTACAAAAAATACATTCAACCTTGGGAAGAAAGTAACAATATATAAGTATAAAGAGCCTCTCAACAAGTACACTATTCAAAGAACATTGGAGGTTGGGGCTTTTTACTGAACAGTTTTTCTTGTGAAAACATAAGCTTTAATTCTCACCTAAAATTGGATTGAGTAGCTCCAGAAAATCAGTACTTCGGCCCCATGGAATTAGGGAAAAAAAAAAAAAAATAGAAGGACTTTCCTTGTAACTTGCCAACAGAAAGAATAAATGACTGTTCCAAGCTCATCGTCATTCCAGAGACAAGGACTTACAAGATGTAAGTTAAAACCTCTTGTTAAAGAGATATGGAAAGATTATCAGTGAACACTGAACTGGCTATGAGAAGATAACTTCAGCTTCCTAGTGGTGAAAACAACATGTTTCACCCTAATACTTTCAATATTTACAGGGTTAATCCTTCAGTGGTCTACGATAGCATTCAGGCACTTGGAAAAGTAAAATTGAGAGGACGCAGATGTCTATGTCATCTTCATGATCATCTTGATCCTCAGGGTTTCAACAGAAAGCTAACTGATATGGAATAAATTTTTATTTCTTTTTTATTGATACTCAAGCTGCCAGCATTTAATGAATGTAACTTCATAACCAAACAACGGGGGCTTCCTCTTAAAACTGCTGAATTCTGCTCTATATCCAACTGTGAGAACTGTCTTTACCATTTTTCAAACTAAGCTTGAGAGATATCTGCAACGAACTCTTTCCCTGCTGAACAGAACTGGTATGTGCTAAAAGCAACACATATCCTGGAGGTCTTGACATTCAATTTTAGCTTCAGGCAAAGTCTGCTTTAGACAGGTGCAATGCCTGGCCCTCTCTCCTTAGATTTTCTGGATTTTTACAGAAATAATCCTTCCCAGTTCCTCTGTATCTGTGAAACAGTATAATATATGGAAAGACAATCAAAAGTTGTTAAACAGATCCTCGATTATCCTTTGGCATTATTCAGCCGTTGCAGCTCATCACTCAATAGTTTCTAACATAGTCCTACAAATGCCCTTTGCTAAAGATTCACTAACTTCAAGTAAAGCTCTGTCCACAGGCTTAGGCTGTATCTGTACTACTATACTATTCAAATAAACAAGTCATATCTAGAAACTATTTGAGAGAGTGTTAATTAGCCTAGCTGAAATCATGTTAGATCCTATCCTAGCAATTTATCAGCGTGGACAATCAAGTTCCAGTGCCTGGACCTGTTCTCTGGCACATTTTAATTTATTAGTATACACTTCATTTATCTTCACAGTTCCATGTATGTCGATGGTATCACACCAGTAATAGATAAACTTAACAACAAAATATGTTCAAATGAGAAAGTTTTATAAAATTCTTTTCCTTTCAAACCAGACTGACTTGGGTTTAAACAGATTTACTGTTCTGCTCTAAGCCCAGAGGAGATTTAAAGCTCAATTAAATAAAAACTCACTGCTGTTAGGTTGGATTTCTAATAAATTCATTGCCACAAAATTTATAGCATTTATCAGACCTTCAGTTGAATCTTGGAATTATTAGAGGCAGAAGTTTGTGCTTCTTTCTTAAATATGCATATTCTTGCCTAATGCAGAGCAGCCAGTCACTCATGGGCAAAATCCTCTCTCACAGCAGCACAGATGAAATGAAAGTTATACCAAGAATGAAATCAGCAGTGCAGAAGGTCTACACAAGGCATTTTGCATAACTGAAGATATCCGAGAGGAACTCTGGGTTAAGATACCCAAAGTCAGTAATGAACATGAGTTTTCTATTTGTGGACCCAAATAAAGCTGCTTACAAAGATCTGGCTTTCAGCAAATGCTGATCCAGCATTGAGTGAAAATCAGAAATTTTCTGGTCTCAAAATATTCAATCTCAAGCAATCATTGTAAGGATTTGAGAACATTTTTTTTTATTATTAAGAAATTCATATGTTCTTCAGATTTATCTTTTGATTTTTAAACCATTAGGGAATATTTAGAGTACATATCCAAACTTGTTTCATCAGAGCAGCCAGAAAGTTATTATTTTTAAATGAAAACTGAGATTCACACATAATCAAATTAATCCAGGAGTAGGGGTCATATTTATACACAAGGACTGTTAATTTTCCATGGTAAGCACAACCAGGAATTGAATTGAAAATAGCTGATATAACCAATTACCATGAGCCTCCTCCATCTCTTACCAGCACAAACACGATGGGTATATGGGAAAGAAGGAGAAAAAAGGGATAAGCAGTGACAGGGTGAGAGAGGAACTTCCTAAAGCAAATCAGCTACTGCTTGAACAACTCCTTTCCCCTTTCTGTTTTGCCTTAGACACCTTTTCCTGCACTTCCCATGACATCACCATAGTGGAGGTTTTTTCTCCATTGGTTACACCAAACCCTCACTCAACTGTCGATGTGGTTAACTAGATCACTGAGGGGCTGGAAATTTCAGACAGATGACAGAGAAAGCAGGTCAGGGAATGCAAGAAAAATGTAAAACAGTTACAAAAATAACTCAGTGGTTATTATTTCCAAAAGTGGCGTATAAGTCATAACATATATCATAAGAGTTGCAAGATGGGCACCAAAGAAACATAAAAGCACTGCTCATTTTGCAGAGTGTTAGCTGCACACAGCATGTACATGTAATATTTAGCACAGTTGCCATATTCATTTTAAAAAACAGTTTGGAGGCAATGAAGGGGCATAAAACTTAAGAGCCAGGCTGGTATGAAAAAGACTGTTTTCACCTAAATAAAGGGAAGGAGAAGAAAAGTGTTTAGCATTGAATAAGCAACTTATTTAAATGCCTCCTAAATTTCGGATATGAGAGGAGTATGTCATCCACAGTCACAACTCCACCTCTCTAAAGTGAAGTAATGAAAAATAAGATGACAGACACCATTTGAAAACTTATAACATGGAGACAGACTGATGACATTTCACTGTAACCTACAGCTGCTATGTTCTTTTATTTAAAAATTCATTGAATGCCCAAGTTTAACTTCAGTGTCAGAGTTTGTACGCTCCAGAAAGACCACAGTAAAATGAATGCTACAATGAGAAGACATCAGATTCATTGCTCCTGTGATGGCTGAGAAAGTTTTACTGCTTTAGGAGAGGACAGAATTATCAGCAGTCTGAAAACTGATGTAGGAACAAATCTAACATGTAGCACAAGACAAGTGAAGTGCTTTGTGAGAAGCAAGACGTTCAGAAAAAGCTCCTCATGGCGTGATTGGTAACCCACTGCGAGATACATGGACTATCAGGCCTGATCATCCCCTACTGCTTTTTCATATAACACTTTTTACTGCTGTGCACCATCAATATACAGTCCATAATTGAAGGCCAGTGGGTTTCTTTTCTGTCTTGTAAACAGGAAATTATCTAATTTTTATTTCCAGCGAAAGACTGCAACATTCAGAAAAAAAAATGGTGGAAGTTTGGCAGTGCAGTGTTACCATTTAACATGTAGTGAGTAAAAGGTCTGTAACTGTCACCAAAGAGAAGAAATCCTAAGCTAAAGAAGACTAAGTCATAAAAATAAGGAATTCATTGCCCTTGGGTAAAAGTTCACCACAGGTGACACAGGAAAGAAAACTCAGTTCAAAGGAAGCAAAATTAGCCTTACTTATCAGTATTTTCCAAACAAATGTTTTCTTTTCAATTTAACCATTTAATTTACAGTATACATTAACAGAGAAAGAACTAGGTACCTGTCAATTTTTTCAAAGTCTTATCCTTTACTGTAACTATATTGAAGTCCACAGGCAGCACTTACTTATTAACAGTGAACTAACTCTAAATATACGCTTCCATCGGGCTACGCAGCCCGTGGAGTTAAAAGACAGTAAAAAATGTGTTATTCACATTTTCAAGTATAAAACTTCCTTGGTATCTTTAAAACAGAACTCCATTTCGGTATATTTACGTGTTATCTGATGAGAGCTTCGTTGCATTTCATGCACCTGGCTCAGAAAACAGGGATCTGACCTTCATTATACCTGTGCCTAAAATGAGGTACCTAAGTAAATTACCTGATTCTAAAGACTTCCGGGCTTCCAGAATTCCTATTAACTTCACTAAAAGCCACAACTGGCCAGTACTTTTGGAAAGCAGGTCATTCATTTGTATACCTAAACATGAACCTTCAAGTCTGACTTTTTAAATCTAAATAAGTTGTTTGGGTTTTTTACGCTGTACCTTAAACCTATTAAATCTTTTAACAGTAATTGCTAAATATTTTTCTAACTATTTTTTTTAGTTACTAAATCTCTGATAAATCTTTTAACAATTGATTCATCCAATTTGAAGTCAATCTGACTAAATTCTAATTTGAAAGCCTAGTTGTCAGAGAGCCAGAATCTTCCTTTTTTTGTCCTATCATTCTCAGTAGGCATCGCTCATGGTTTTATCAAAGCAATTATTTGGATTGCTCTGTCAGCTATTCCAGGAGTAAGCTTGATAGTTCTTTCAGACAAAAACGTAAATGCAACATTTTTAAGCATCTATCTACTTCATTACCCAGAAGATATCTCCTTAACAAAGGGCTTAGTTCTCTAATATAGCATCTGATGTGTATGCCAAGAGGAGTTATGTATGTATTATGTACCAAATTATATCACATGTGAGGGGAGAGACTTTTTACAAGGGAGTGTAGAGATAAAGGGCAATGGCTTTAAACTGAAAAAGGGGAGATTTAGAGTAGATATAAGGAAGAAATTTTATACAATGAGGGTGATGAGGCACTGGCACAGGTTGCCCAGAGAAGCTGTGGCTGCCCCATCCCTGGAAGTGTTCAAGGCCAGGTTGAATGAGGCTTTGAGTAATCTGGTGTAGTGGAAGATGTCCTTGCCCATGGCATGGGGGGTTGGAACTAGATGATCTTGAAGGTCCCTTCCAACCCAAACCATTCTATGATTCTATGATTTCACAAATTATACAAGGATAGGATTGTTCCAGTCACTAATATTGAACCAGATCGTTACTTCTTCAGACAGAGGGGAAATCTTTCATCTTACTTATATTCTTTCCATCTCCCAAGATCTCCTGGATATCAGAAAATGCTTTGGAGATGGTTTCACAATGGTCTGGAAAGGACAGAAGGAAAGCCTGGCTGTTAATGAGAAAGCTTACAGGTAGTGTTGCTGAAGGAATAGGAATTACCCACTAAATCCCCCCATTTCCAACCTAAACTTTCTAAAAACACCCACCCATCCTTTTCCCTAAAGATGTAGCTTCTCTTCATCATTTTGGGGATTTAAAAAAGCTACTTAATGGAAAAATCCATGAAAGCATAGCTTCACCAGGGACATGCTCTTATCAAGAGAAGCACAAGAGGGAGAGGGCTGCTCTACTTCGGGCCTCTGTGGAGCTAATAGTGGTATTAGATGTGTAATTTATGGCAGAATTTTGTCCATAAATTCTTCATAGCTGGTGATGAAATAGAAGCCCTTCTTTATTTTCAGGTCTAGTTCAATGAGCAGAACTGTCAGTTCTGCAAGCTCCTGCGTAATAAGAAAATCTAATGTCATATCAGATGAAACCCAAAGTGTTATGTTTCAAATCATTTTGCCTCCCAAAGGATATTTTCAGCACAGGGACATTGCTGCCTGAACTCAGCCATTTCTGTTTCCAACTCTGACAAGTCATTTTGGTTCTCAGCATTGGCAGAGAGATGGCGTACATGATCTACTGGGTTTCTTTCACCTCTCATTTCTCGAGTTCCATCCTCCATCAGTCAGGAGAGAATCAGCTGTCAACTCATTACCAATTAAATAGAGAGGTCAGCTATGTAATGGTAATTCACTGCCTACAACTATTTGTAGTATTATGCTATTGTTCTTACATGGTAGTTCCCAACTATTATTTAAAAAGCAAGATATCATTCAAGTGAAAATATTAATTACAAATTTTGTCAAAAAAATAAACAACTTTGCTTGTTGAAATTGGTCAAGAAAGGAAGAGTGGTAGCTGAAAACAGTTTTGAAACGTACTCTGATGTACGTGATGATGTCTCACAATGTGACACACTGTGTTCTGCTGCATCCATTCTATCAAACAGATTACTACAGAGAAACTGATTGATGCTACAAAATATGATGCGTCCTAGCACAGTGTGTCAGTTCAGACCCCAAAACACATGGACTTCTCCAAAAATATAGGTTCTGTTTAACAAACAAAGGCAAGATTATCACAAACCGACTTTTGTTACGCAGTTCTTAGTGGGAAATGTCCCAACAGGAACGACAGGAAAACAAGTTTTTGAAGATGAAAATTAATTCCTTTCTTAGAAGTGGGCAGCGGAGATGCAGAGGAGGAGAAAGAGCAATTTTGAAATTTCCAATCTACTGGGGTTTGGAGATTAGTGGCTGAACAGCTGCGCCTGTAGCCGTGTGAGTGTGCTAATAGGAAGCAGCGCGTCATGCAGCACTGGACCACGGGGGAAACAGGCTGCGACGTGTGAAAGGGTAGAGGGGCTGCAAGGTCAGGGGAGACTGCATGTGTGATGGGGAAGACAGGCTATAGGAGCACGTGTAGGGCAGGGGAAAAGCTGGCTGTAGGGCTCTGCATAGGACCAGAGAGAGAGCAGATGGATGCACCGGGTGCAGGGTAGTGGGTAAGTGGCAGCTGGGACAGAGGATGGTGGGGTGTGGGGGTAAAATATGAGGATCAGGGATATATTTGGGGCATGGCCAGAGGACAGTATCCTAGAAACTACAACAATGGACTTACTGCTTTCAAGAAGACAAAGCCACAGACCATTATGTGACTTTCACACACAGGAAGTACCTGAGACCTCAATAAACTAGACCGCTCACATCTTGACTGTACCCACACGTGCTGCATGATGTATTTTCTGATTCTGTAGGCCAGGTGTTTAACTTTTGAGTTTTGGGGTAGATTCATTGAGGTTATATTAAATAAGCTTAAATTGGGATTCATGCCACTTGGCTTTAGTCATCTACAATGGGTATCTGCATCTGAGTACCCAGCCTTGGATCCTTCTGTACTCTGGAAAGAACCAGACACTTCTGTGGTGATTCATCTGACATATTTTGGATGTTTTCTTCAGGATAAAATGAATCATATTTAAAAACATCAATTTCTGAGCACTGATTATAAGGAAACTAATGGCAAACTCAGATGAATTCCACCTATGTCACCTGCAGTAATATCACTGAGATTTATGATCTATTCAGTGGGAGGATTATACATGCCTCTGTGTACATACATATTTATTAAAATATGGTCTTGACACCAACAGAGATTCTGGGTTATGAAACGGCACAAATGTTAACAGTAAAACTTACAATCAAAATAGCAAAGGAAACAATAACAGAGGAAAAAATAACAATCCTATCTCCAAGGGTTGCTAGAAGGTAGTCTATCTCACAAGCAGTTTTGTTGTTATACTGCAGTAATAGATAGTGTTCTCCCACCTTAGGCAGGTAACTTAGACAGAAACATATTAGATACACCCAGTAGCCACCTCTTGTGGCATTTTTGAGATTGTCACATCATTTCTCTTCTCAAAAACCTAACTCAGGGGTTATGACATAACATGAAAGTCTCAGATTTCATTTTTAAACCTATGCTTTTTAACCTATCTGTTGGGAGATTTAAAAAATGGAGATCACCTACACCCAAAAATTAAAAATTAAACAAGGAATACAAATATGATTTCTCCTTCTCAGAAGATATGTAGTGTTCAAATGTTCGACATTTTTTCTTCTTAATACCTCTACAATATGGCTCCACTATCTACAGGTACATATATAGCTTTTCTTAAGGTTCTCATTATCTCTCACCTTGATTGCTAAAATATGGTTTCCTTGAGACTTGAGAAAGGCCCTCTGGAGCACTAAAATTCAAAAAAAATATTGATGCAAAGAACACTGTTCTAGTCCATCAGTTTGACGTCACACTCCTCTTCAGATTGCTTCTCTACCGCACCAAGCGGAAGTTGCTTGTCTACTTCCAGGGCCCTCCTGACCGAGACTACAACTGTCACCCATCTTTCATGCACAAGCTGAATGTCATGTTCCACTCAGAGATGCCAGCCTCATTCCTTACACTTTCTAACAAGTTTCCTCAGCATTTCTGTGGTACTCCTCCTTGCAGCAGGGAGGA
Source organism: Tauraco erythrolophus (assembly GCF_009769465.1). NCBI lineage: Eukaryota > Metazoa > Chordata > Aves > Musophagiformes > Musophagidae > Tauraco > Tauraco erythrolophus. The sequence continues at coordinate 70,336,765 of NC_141466.1, forward strand.
GATCCTCATAAACAAACCCAGAGCTACCTCCTTATCTCCTTCCTTAAACCTCCTCTCCTTTATGGACATGTAATGAAAAACCTGACACTAGTTAGTCTGCTAGTATGTAATGTATAGTCAGGTTGCCAATATACTGACCTATAGAGATTTCAGCTGTCAGTTCTGTCTGTCTGTCAGGTCTGTTCAGACCATCATACGGTAATCTAAATAAAAATAATAAAAATAGTGTTGCGTTTACTGTGTGGGACCCCACGCATAGCTGTTGAGTAACTGAGATTGATAATTTATCGCTTTCTGTAAAAGAACAGGTCAGCATGCCATCATTTGAGAAAATACAACAGCACACCACTTTTTTTTGACTCTCTGTAATGATCAGCAATGCACTGAACGCACAGAAAAAGTCCCAAACCTGGGGCAAAGCGTGGCACTGAGTTATCCACGTAACGCGAACAGTCCATGCCATCTCTGCCATTATTGCTTTCCAGTCAGCGCCGGCAGCGTCTGGTTGTTAGTGCAGGAATTGAATGAAGCTGATAAAAGACAACTGGACTTTATTTCAGAATCAGAGACAATGCCTTTCAAAACTCCACTTGAAACCCTTATCTAAACCAGCTTGGATAAGAATATTATCAGACAGGCTGAAAAACCACGAGATCCAAACAAAGGACGGTGATAAACACAGTGTAAGCGAGTTGGGAGGAGATGTCCAGTGGGGTGTGGCAAGGAGAATTGTTAAGCCTCGGTTTATTTACCAGCTTTATTAATGATCTCAAAGAAGGGGTGAAAAGCACATGAATAAAACATGCACTGGATACTCAACTGGGACATCATGTGTACACCATGAAAAATGAAAACTAGCACAAAGCTCTAGGCAGAAATTCTGCAACGAAGCACAGAGAAATGCAAAGCAGCTCCAGGAATATTCCTGTTTTCTTATTACAGAAGAAGAGCTTGCGCCCTCAACTTTCTCGAAGAAAAAAAAGGAAAAAAAAATCTAAAGGGGCAGGAACCACAGCCTGAGGGAAGGATGGAAGATTCACAGGAGAAATAAACTCTTACAATGGCCAGACTCTGAAACCCATGTGCCCTCAGCATCTGTTACAGAGACTGCTGCTGGGGATATAATCTCCATTGGTATGTTTCCTGGCACTGCTTGGCTCAACATCTTCTTGCTCGTGACTCAGCAACGTAAATGCCAAATTCTAGGCTAGGCTATGAAAAGCAAAGCCAGGTACAGAAAACAGTGCACACCTAATGGTAGAATCCCCAGATTGCTTTTAAGTACATTGCATTTTTATAATTTCCTTTTACACGTTAATATTTACATAAATAATCTTCTAAATGTGACTTTTGATTTAGGGTGCTGACTTCCTGAGGGCTCAGCCTGACAGCAGTTAGGTCGCGCGTCAGTTGATACTGAGTATCTTAACACCAACGAGCTACGATTGTCTTTTTATGTTCACAGCTTCTCAAAATTAGACTCAAGATAATTTTTGCTGGATGTTCACATACATGTTCAAAGTGGGAAAATCCCTTTGAAATTCATGGCTGACCATGAATTTGCAGATAAATAGTAGCGCAGTGATTTTTCAAGCCTTTAATTACATACATAGAGACATAGCTCAAACATTTTTTTCCCGAGGAGGGACTCGTAGAGAAACACTGCTGCTCCAATGCAGACTTCTTTGACTAATATTTCAGTATTCTAATATTGCACTAAAACATGCTGATGAGGTCACTCTAAGTGTAACTTCCCTGTTTTTCCTGAAATACAGTATGGAAGAGCTTGACCCAGGAAAGGTTTCTCTCACCCAAAGCACCTGGACTAATGGAGGGAAATATGCAACATTGAGCAATTCACCTGCTTTCAGGCATCCACATACAAAAGAGATTAATCTTATCCTACACCTACAGTAGATGACTATTTTTCCTCAGTAACTATGAAGGATCCTACAGTAGTTAGCTCAGATAAAGATATATATACCGGATCGAATTAATTCCAATCAGATTATTTTAATTCACTTAAGAGAAGCAATAGTGAAGAAAAGCCACTCATAATTTTCTCTGCCTACTTATAGAATCATAGAAGCATAGAACGGTTAGGGTTGGAAGGGACCTTCAAGATCATCTAGTTCCAACCCCCCTGCCATGGGCAGAGAAATCCTCCACTACACCAGGTTGCCCAAAGCCTCATCCAACCTGGCCTTGAACACTTCCAGGGATGGGGCACCCACAACTTCTCTGGGCAACCTGTTCCAGTGCCTCGCCACCCTCTGAGTGAAAAATTTCTTCCTTATATCTAATAGAAATCTCCCCTCTTTCAGTTTAAATCCATTGCCCCTTGTCCTATCACTACACGCCTTTGGAAAAAGTCCCTCTCCAGCTTTCCTGTAGGCCCCCTTTAGGTACTGGAAAGCTGCTATAAGATCACCCCAGAGCCTTCTCTTCTCCAGGCTGAACAGCCCCAACTCTCTCAGCCTGTCTTCATAGCAGAGGTGCTCCAGCCCTCAAATCATCTTTGTGGCCCTCCTCCGGACTCGTTCCAGTAGCTCCATGTCCTTGCTGATACTCTGTACCTTTAGGGCACCTGACTTTTCCTGGCACAAATGTCCTGTTTTATACCAGCTCTGTATCTCTTCTCCATGAAAATGGGAAAAAATAATTTTGAAGACCCAAGCCAGTGAACACCCAGGCCTATTGTGACTTTTATATCTAAAAAAATCTAACCAACACGTGATATTAATACTTTACAACATCCCAGAAAGGTATTGTTATGCAGATTATACCAATAACACAAGGAGAGGTTAAAAGAACTTCTCCAAGTTCACAACATCACTGATAAAACATATCTTGATTCTCAGTCCCTTATACCAAAGAGTTTATCCAACTCCCTCTCCAGCTACTTGGAAAAGGGTGTTTATTGGGCTAATAAAACCCAATGGATGGAATTCAACAGTCACTCTCTATTAAGGAGTTAACATCACTCAGTCACCTACAATTTAATTTTTCTAAGGCCCTGAGATTTTAATTTGAGTAATACTTTTATTAATTACAATGTCTAATAACAATGTCTAATTCAGACATCTGTTAAAAGTATGTAATGTTAATTTATTGGAAAATCTCCAGCAGTGCTCAATTAAAACGTTCCCCAGTTAAGTTAATGCATATGATTTGTAATGAATAGCAAAATTAGATACTGTTAATAAAAATAATAGCAAATTAAAAACAATAAAACCTTAAGACTGCCAAAATTAAAGATGCAGAATTTTTCATTAGGCCGTAGAGCAAGAATTTTTGAAAACAGGATATTTTCATACTGGTTTGGGAGCCTATCTTGCAGAGCATTGCTCTAAATTAGCACCTACAGGAAGTATTTGTTGCACGAAACACTGCAGGAAATAGTTATTAATCCTTATTTGTTAGATTCTTCTTGCTTTAATTTCAGCTTTCCCTCACCAGGTATTTTTCACATTCCTTAAATACGTAGGCTTACCCAGAGGCCTATATTTGGCAGGGTGGATTTTGTTATTTCTAAATAATCACGCCGCTTTGCAGCGCGTCTGCGAGTCCTGCAAACCAACCTGATAAGTGAAACAAACAGCGCTTTTTCCTCATCTGAACATTGTCATCGCATTATCATTTCCGTGCCTGACTGCATGTCTCCACTACGCCGTTAATCTGTTTTTAAAAACGGACCTACAGGAAACCATGGAAATGAGGCACCGCACGGTTTGTAGCGAAGCGGTACAACGCACCGCGGTCCCCTAACGCACGACTGACATTTCTTTTTTTCCCTTGTGAAGATGTCAGTAGCTTTGAGCAAGACGCAGCGTGCAGCCTGTGATAGAGTATCTCTCTCCTGCACATTCCCCCTTGATGGCAGATTATCTGCCCGGAGGTCGCATTAGGCTTCAGTCAGCTGTCACTCAGCAGATGAGCAGGAACGGTCCAGTGCTTCTTTTCCCCCTCGCCCATCTGACAGTGATAAATGACCAGACCTAATGCTCAGCTAAGCTTGACGGGTCCAGGCCTCCCCTCGCAATCTGTTTCAGACGAACAGCAGCCTTTTTCTGGTGATAGCCCCCGTCGGCATAGCAAAGGCAGGATCGCGGAGCACCGAGGTTAGGCCAACTGACTTTTCTTTTTTCAAAAAAAAAAAAAAAAGGGGGAATTGTGATTTTACTACTCGAAGAAGCTCGTAATCTGATGGCAAAAATAAAGATGAGAACAGTGTGATAAACCACCACAACGAGCACAGTCATCAATTAACTGTCTCCTTAAAAGGATGGATGCGTCTCATTCACAGCTTCAGAAATGCACCTCAGCCTTAAATATAGTTTATCCAAAGCTGTAGAATCATAGAATGGTTTGGGTTGGAAGGGACCTTGAAGATTATCTAGTTCCAACCTCCCTGCCATGAGCAGGGACACCTCCCACTAGACCAGGTTCTTCAAAGTGCTTGTCCTTTGTAAAACAACGTCATGATATTGCTTCTTCATTGCATCTGGAGTGGATAATGGGGAAAAGATTTGAAAAAAGACCATTTTTAAAGTGAAATGGGAAGTAGTTACCCCAATTATAAAAATTTGCTAAAACTTCATCTTAAACAGCTACTGCAGCTTAAGGCTGATACTCCATTTCTTAGTGATTAGAAATACACCTTAAAATATTTCGTACTTAACAAATCATTCTTTTTTCACTTTTATCTTAAGTCAAATAAATTAGTCCAAGATTCTAGGCTCAAACTGTGTTTCTTTACTAAAGTTAGTGACCATCGAATACTAAACTAGACACTAACCACTATGAAACATACCCACGGTTAAAGGATCCATCATGAACAGAGGCTTCACAGTAAACTTCCAGTCCACATTTTGTACCTTCCAAAGTGCAGAAGTGATTTAGAATGAGACGCAAGAGGATTTGAAAGTAATGAAGATGCATCTGGCTCTTCAGAATACCTAAGCATAAGGCAGACAGTTCTCACAGGGTGGCAGAGTTAGGCACTGAACTGTTTGTATCTTTGTTGCAACCTTGCTTGCTGTCCACAATGCATCTTAGAATCATAGAATCATAGGATGGTTTGGGTTGGAAGGGACCTTCAAGATTATCTAGTTCCAACCCCCCTGCCATGGGCAGGGAAACCCTCCACTACACCAGGTTGCCCAAAGCCTCATCCAACCTGGCCTTGAACGCTTCCAGGAATGGGGCAGCCACAACTTCTCTGGGCAACCTGTTCCAATGCCTCACCACCCTCATGGTCAAAAATTTCTTCCTTATATCTAATCAAAATCTCCCCTCTTTCAGTTTAAAGTCATTGCCCTTTATTCTATCACTAAACGCCCTTGTAAAAAGTCCCTCTCCATCTTAATGGTAGTTTCACTGCATCTTTAAGCATTTCTGCTTTGAAACCTGGCCTCTTGGAGACCAAAGTTTCATTTTTAAAATGCCTTCAACCACTCTCGAGGAACATCATCTCAAAGCTACACTCAGGCTAAGAAGTAGACTTAAACCATCAAGAAGTATTAGATAAGAGCATCTAATATGAACTCCAATGTTAGATACTTGCACAAAGAAACTTTTTTGTCCAGTGGTTGTCTTTGGAGAAACCTGCTGAGCAGGACTGTAGTCAAAGCAGATAAAGTGGATGAGCTGTAAGAAGAGGAAGCAAAGTGGGTTTGATTCTGCCTTGCTGAACAGGCTTTATTCACTTCTGAATTCAACCCCGAGAGGCTCAGAAGAACTATCCTACATGTAGGCTGTCCAGCATTGACTTTTGAGAGAGATGGAGCCAGGACAAAGACAGGAAAGCGGACCAAAAAGACTGTCTCTGAGTGGTGAGATCACTCTCCAGATGCTTTATTCACTGTAGGTAAGACTTTCATTGGCTATATGTGCACAGTTAGGAGTTATCCAGATTTCTTTACCTGGAAAAAACCTGTGCATTCTGCTAGTGATTTGTAAAGTCTCACATCAAGAATATCTGCATTTATAGTACTGAATCACTTAACAGAGAGGACGAGGCTTCCTTTCAGGTAATGGAAAGAGCAAGGAGCCTCCTTTTGAGGTCCTCAATCCTCCTTCCTGGTCCAGGGCATCTCCTTTGAAGGTACTGCATTGCCTAATTTGGAACCCTAAAGTAGATGGACTAACTACAGCTCTTACGCATTCTCAAAAAACTTGCTAATAAGCAGATTATATACAGAACTTTAATGAAATACCATTTTCAGAGTGAAGACAGAAGCTTTAAAGAGTGAAAAGATGTTTAGCGGCCTTCACCTGGCCTTTGTGAGCACTGTACACACCATTAAACGACTACCAAATCTAGAACAATTATATCTAATTGGTACTGAAAGCTTAGAGGAAATGCAGAGATAGAATAGCAGGGGTCGTGTCACGGGTGCTCTAGGAGAGCTGGGAAGGAAGAAGGCAGCGTGGACGAGGAAGGACGTAGACTGACAAAACTACACAGGAAGAAAAAAGAGTGCTTGATTAGAAAGGATATTACACACGTTAAATATGCCAGTAGAGTTGTAGAAAGTTTTAGCAGGGATTGTTCACATATATTTAATGATCGGTAACCTATGTTAAGACTAAAAATTAAAGAGAATTGTAGAATATATCAAAATACTCACCGAGGAGGGTATTATTACTAACTCTAACAGCAGCACATCTAGGGATCTGCTTCTAAAATCCACTGAAAACATTAACATTTCTTTACTGGCATTGCTGTTCCATCTTTTAGACCTGGGAAAATTTACGCTTACAGGGCAATTGGGAGTGTAATCAACAAGGCTGACTGCTTAGTGTAAGAGGCATCTGCCACAGACAAGAGCGCTCCATGTCTCGCAGCACCAGAAGGAACAGGCTGCTCCTTGGAATACTCAAAGAACAAGATGAACCAGAGAGGGGAAGATACTGTCTGTGTTTGGGGGGACGTGGGCTGCACAGAGCACCCGCCAGCAAGGGACGAGGGAACACGAGCAGTCTGCTCCTCACCACTGCTCAATGGACCTGAGACAGGCACGGTAAGTTCAACCTCGTGTCTGAGGTACGCCAAGAAAGGATTTCTCCCTTTGAAAATAAAGAAACTGAATCCGGCAGTTATTTTGGCAGACGTAAGCGATATATTCCCCAAGGTTAAATGTCCTAAATTCTTCTGGATGATCAACAGGAAGACAGGGCATTGCAGAGAGCAATTCAGACAACCTAAAATTAGTTGTCAGCTTTGAACTGCCTTCTGAATGAGGTTCTCTCCCACTCTCTGTCTCTCCATTGACTGTGAAAGAAGAAACATGGGAGATATTTAGCTCCTTTATGCTGAAGTTAGCTTCTTTATGCTGAAGTTAGCTTCTTTACACTAAAGTTAGTTTCTATGAATAGCCCTGCAAATCACAACAAATTTCAGCTGAAAGCTACAATTTATTTTGAAAATCATGAAAGTGAACATTTTAACCCATTATAGCAAGAGATAGAAACAAATAAAACGTGGTGATACAGGCTGGGAATTCTAACGTGATTCATCTCATCCTAAAACAGTCATCTAAAATATTCAAATCACATCTTCAGGACATTTATCTCCTCCCCAACTGTGATGGAGCCAGTGGTGAGCAGCTCAGATAGCAACACCTATACTGTGAGCAGCTGAATTTTGGCCAAATGAATCTAGCATTTATTACTATTTGCAAAGAAGTGATTCATCACCTCCACTGTAGAACCTAATTTCAATATGATTTTTCAGGGAATCTTGTATTTCTAAAGAATGTCACTCTTGTGAAGAAAAAATCAAATGCATCAAGCCAAGCAAGGGCAGACTATTATTATGGAAGCATTAGTTGCACCCCAATATTTATTCTGTTAGCAGACACAATTCCATAACTACAGTGAAATCCACTTTCCTTACATAAGAGGAATTTAACCTTTCTTCCAACTGAGAAATAGAAAGCATATGTTACCGAAATACGCAACACATTCTTTTGAATACAGAATTAATTTTCTAAAAATTTCCTCCTCTTTCTATTAACTAATAAAGCTCTAATTAATAAGGTGCATCTTTTTAGAAATTCAGCATTCTTTCCAGTCTCCTTTTGCTCTGAACAATCTTAATAACAGAATTTGAATCTTCAGATCCATTATACACTGAAATTAACTGACATATTGAGCTTACATTGTAATTTAATAAATTGCGGCGTAATGAGTTTATCCATTATTGCTTTAACTGTTATATATAAACTACATCGAGCTCTCATCCATAGCTTAGGGTATGCTTCTGCTACGTGGTTATGGTATGACATACAACTCATTGAACCACTATCATTCCTTTACAACTCACTCACATGTAACGATTTTACAAGTTGTAATGAATGAGGGATATGGGAATATTGCCTGCATTGCATCCCATCCTTCCTGGATGAATTTGCTTAGATCTCATTGCTTCTGAAACGTCCCATGTCTGTGTATCTTCTACTTCAGTGGCTGCCCACAATATTCCTTCCTCAGTTAAACCGTGAAGTAAAAGAGAACTCCTGGGAAATTCTCCTTTCTAATTTTGCCAGTCACTTCTCATACAATTGTATGAGTAATACACGGTAATGTTTGTGATTTCAAGGTAGATGAAGCAGATTTTTGGTAGATAAAATGGATGTTGAAAAAAATGTAATCATGGTCTTAGTACTTTAACGTGTCTCAATTTACCAGAAGTAAACAGAACATCAAGTATGCTGAGTTTATAATGCCTGGTTTGCAGAAAACTACAACAGTCCTACAGTATTTTTATCTTTATATTACTGAAATAGTGTTGCAAATGTGACTCCAATTTTACACTGTTTTTTTCTTGCCACATGTATTATGACCAGCTGCAGTTTATGGTACTACGTAATCAAGGACAGTTTTTCAGAATTATTCAATAGCTCCCATTGAACTGATGGCAGATTTTCACAAGAGCTCAGCACTTAATATTGTAAAATCTTTTAAAAATCCGACTCCTGTGTATTATTTCAACTAGTATTCAAGAAAAACAATTAGGTTTTAAAAGAGATGGTGTAGATTTAATCAAATAGCCTGAAGAACCTGCCTTGTTGCCTCTTGGTCACCTACAAATCTGTGCGTTATTCAATCTGTGTGACCACACCAGATTTGTGGTTTTCTCCTGAGTGTCAAGTCAAATACCAGCTGATTCACCTGCTTGATGTATTTTCATGACTGTACCTGGACAGTAAGAACCGACTTGAGATTATTAACTTTTAAGGCTTTGCTTGTGATAATAAACCAATAGTGGCAGAGGCACATGGGCTGGACCACAAAGCTCTACACAGTTACATGGTCTTTGGCATGGTTTCTTGGTGGTTCTCTAGGACTCTCCCAGACAATTCCCAGCAAGGTTCAGGAGTTAGAGCAGGTCAAAGTTCATTTCTGGCAGGCAGTCTGGATCCGCTTATGATGTTTTGGAAGATAAGAGAGTTTAACAGCATGAAGGTGGTCAAAACCACCTCAGTGGCCTCTAAGTCAAAGAAGAGGCCTTGGCTCTGCTTAGTTTACTAGTATAGATGTTGCCTGAAGGCTTAAAAGGTTGTGGAGGTTTTTCAGATGTCATGTGCTGGAGGAATCTGGGCACAGCTGTTTAGACCTCTACAGAAAGTAGATCTGATGAGGTTCGAGTAGTCATAATGAAGCCCTACGCAAAATTTTACATCAAGCAATTCACAGAAGGAGCTGAACCTGGAAGTTATGGTTCCTATTTTTTCTTTAAAGCTACACCTGAAAACAGAAGTAGACTTTGTCTTTATACAAATATGGATGGAATAGGGTTGAGATGCTGCCAAAATTCAGATGGCAGCTTTTGTCTGCTACTGACTGTCGAAGATTCATTGGTAACACCCACAGATGAAAGGCTCTATACGATATTATCAGAGTTCAAAAATATCAAGTTATTCAGAGAAAAAAAAAGTTTCTCTGACATTCTCACATTAAACTCTTGATTATTTCCAATAACAATAATTAATCATGTTTTTCTCAACATTTCATAATACCTCTCAAAGTAAGACAATGTTTATTGCTCTAAATCCATAAAACACTCTAGATCCAGTTTAACAAGCAATGAGGGAATAATCAAAACATAATTGCTGTCTTTATTAAGAAGGTTACTGCTGAACTTTATTTGGTATTTGAAAATTGGAAATCTAAGTTATGTGTAGAATATTAAAGAAATATATAGATGATTTACCAGGTAGGCTATTGTAAGTTAATAAACCAATTATGAGATCAGTAGTGACCTTGGTGGGATTAGGATCTCTGAAGCGGTTCATCCAGAAAGAGGATGGTCAAGTGGAGGGGTTAAAGAAAGCACAGATATCTTCAATTCTGATAACACTTATATACCATGTATATACCATTTTATTTTTCAAATTTTGCTTTCTCCAAAGTGACACAAAAACTTTGTCTTAATACTTCCAATGTAGAGTTGGAAGAATAGTTACTGGCCATAATGTAAAAGCATTTTCTAATGAAAATCACCTACATTTTGAAACTAATTTGCTTTGACCATGTTTGCTTCACTTTTGTGTTTCGTTTTTACAAATGTTCAGTTGATTGAATTTACCTGCTATAACTGTTCAAGGAAAAAAAAAATTCAAAGATCACATAAGCAGGTGTTCAAGAAGCAGAATTTCAAATGCACCCTGCCAATTTGTCTCAGTTATTTTGAAAACCTCCATAGCAACTTATACTTTATAGGCTTTAATGGATTTATTCTCACAGCCCTCAGAAGGGGAATTAGGGCAGAATTAGGAGCTACCTGACATACCCCTGGCTACAAAAGAAGCCAGCAGCAGAGAAGGAGACTGAATATGTGTGTCCCAGGGTCTCAGCTACCTGTCCTAACAATATCAACTTCATCACAGTCAACAGTAAAGAAACGTGAAACAGGACATAATCATAGTTAAGCACTAAAATTTTTATTCCAAATGCCTGTAAACAACATGTAAACTAATGGAAAGAGGGTCAATGACTAATATCTAACAAGGACAAAAGTATTTAGTAATGCAAGTACAAACAAGACAATCTTGCAAATTCAAATTAACTACCCTGCATATATTCATATATCTAGATTCATGTATGACTGTACAATTAAACTTCAGTGATTAATCTCAGTTGCAAATTCCTGACAGAAATATGATTAATCTGTAATTTTGAAAATAAGGCACTGATTTACAGCATATTGTTTAGATCTTATTGTATAGGCTATATCTACACAAACTTGTCTACCCATAGGCAGCTCAGATTTCTTGTTTTGAAAGAAGTTATGGCAATAGTTAATGTAAACTGAAATGCTTTGCTATAAAATCTCAAAGCCAAAAAAAAAAAGGCAATAATTATAAATATAATAAGCAATAACCACCCATCAAAGCAGGCAATGAACTGCCTTCAAATATCAAATGTGGCCTGATATGACAACTCAAGAAGGCAAGAAGAAATCAAGTCAGATACTCAGTTCCTGGCTAGGATTATTGGAAGTGTTATAAAACCAAAGAAAAGACAAGACAACAAAATAATGTAGCAATTCCAGACAGTTCTTCAAATACAAACCATAAAAGACTATAAAACTATATAGTTATGTAGGTAATATATACTTGCTTTTAATTTAGTAAAGTCAAAATGTAGCCTGGATGTAAACACTTTTTTTTTTTTAATTAATACATTATATTTGAACAAGACCTGTGATACAGCTCCTTCAACGTTTCCGTACAGATGTTGTACAATATCGGATATTGGCTCCCAAATTCCAGCAACACAGCAGACCTCAATTTCGGTATTAATTCATATCTACCACTGCATGACTGGCCTTGAAGGATTAGTCTGTTTGAAAGATGAGAAAGGAATAAGGTAAAGAATCCTAGAATGAGCTGAAATTCCCTGGGATTTATTTGACATTAAAAAATATTCATGGTCATAACAGTGGAAAGGACCCTCTGAATCTCAACAACATTACACAAGTCCAGCCATGAATTTACCAGGTTATCCCAGCACCAAGGTGAATTTAAAATATGGTAAAGAGTAAATCTTAAAGGATCAGGTAACACAAGAGAAATCAGAGTCTGCTCTTGGCTTACTTGAAGGTAAAGTTTCTCTTACAAATGGAAAAAGTATTCAAGGGTCTTTCAGGCTTGATCTAACGAAAAGACATTTCAAATACTGTTTACTGAAAACATGAGATTTAAAGAAGAATTTATTGTTAACTCTTAGAATAGCTCGACAGCATCGTAAAAATGTGAATTTAGTGAAAAAGACAGGCTCTTTGTTCCAGAAAGAATTAGGTTGAGTTTTTTGTGACACTGGTGCTGAAAACGTTATTTCAGGTAAAGATCACAGAAACAGAGACTCCAAACCATCCTCTACGGTAAAGCACACAGCAGCAATGAACTGCCTCCCTAACCACTGGGGCTGCTCATTTGGCTGGATATTTACTAGATGTTTCAAATAACAGCATGTAAGAACCTAAAGAGATAATGAAGTTTCTAATTTTAGTTATTTAGCATCACTTATGCTTCTCCTTTGGAAGGTTTTAAAACCTTTTTTTCTTTTGCTGGAGAAAAATACAGCACAGAGAAATGTATAAGTCATATTTTTAGCGATCATATAGATGTATCTTATTTATTCTCGGTTCTCGCACTCTCTTTGCTCTGATGTCTTATTTATCACTGTATTTATACAACTGGTTCACTAGAGAAATGAATATTGTAGCAAACCTGGTAGAACTTCAGGATAAACATTAGGCTGTGAAGATCTGTAGATGATGGATATTATTGCAATTATTCTCATCCTTCTAATCTTCCTTCCTATTTTTTTACTCTACACAGCTGTTGTATCTACTCTTAAAGCAGTTTACAATCTTTCTGAGCAAAGAATCATGTCTCCTTAGAAGTTCTACATCATCCTGTACAGTGGAGCACTACTCTCCTAATCGGGCATGTCAGTTAATACAAATTACGATTGTTATTATTGTTATTTTATTTAAAAATGCAGCTGCAGACCTTTTAATAAAGAACTTTTTATGATGATGAATTAGAAAATTACTTTGGTGGATAATGAAAGGAAGCCAAGTCTATGTCTGCAACAATACACAAAAGTTTAAAGATCAGAAGAAGAAACAGAACATCATATTCATCCGAACAGAAAAAGAATAGAAAAAAGCAAAATATCATTGTCTACTTGATACAGGTTATGTTCCTTTCTAAGTCCCCATCCAAGCACTCAGCCACCCTAACAATGGCAGGTAACAAGATTAAACAAGATCTCAACCCACAACACCTGCAATACTGAAACCAAATCAGAGCAGAGGCCTGATCGTCCCAGTGTGCACAAAGGGGGAACCAAAGTGTTTCTGAGGATGCTTTTCAGACAACATAAGGGTTCTACTGCTTTGGTAGACATGAGCAGGTTGTATACATTTCTTGCTAGGGAACTGAACATTTTATTTCATATTTTGTCATATAAAATGGAGGTTTCAAAACCATTTTGATTTTACTGTTTTGTTAGGAAAGACCACAGTCAGCGCACTTTTACTATGTTTACCTCTCAGAATGTCTTCTTTTGACAACATGATTCATGTAATTAATTTTAAACCTTTCTATAACAATATTTTAAGTTCCTGAATAGAAAAAAATGATAAATTCAGACATTTTTCTTTCAGACACTAAAATTTCTGCATTAAACACAGATTTCCATTATTACTGATCTAATAAGTCCTATTCTCATCTGGGCTATCAGCAACTCAATAAGTAATTACCATTCACCTTAGGCTGTTCCAGTCCATTAGACCAATACTGATGACTCAGGGGAGGCAATAAATGAAGAGCACAAAGCTGATGAAAGAACAGAAAGTGATGTGAGAAACTGCTGCAGCTGTAACTCATGCCCCATTGCTATGTTTACTGAGAAACGTTCAAATAATATAAAATTGACACAGTAAGAATAAGTTTCTAAGTTCAATGGTTTATTTCCTTGCACAACTAAATATAAAAGCTGTTCACTCTGATGTTACAGAGGAACACGAGACCTGAATTTAGTACCAATCTAAGCATAATAGACACTACTGGAAGCAAACAGCACAGTTTCATCTGTACAAGTCCTGGCTCTGCATTCTCTCTGAAGGCTGAGAGTTACTACGGGGAGTCGGACACCCGTAGCTTTGTAAGTTAAATTGACCCGGATGCTTTTCTCGCTCAAACGAATATAAAAATAGAAAAGATTATAAAGATAAAGATGAAGGGGTCGGTACTGGGGCCAGTGATGTTGACTATCTTTGTCAGCAACACAGACAGTGGGATCGAGTGCACCCTCAGCAAGTTTGCTGATGACGCTGAGCTGTGTGGTGCGGTCGACACACTGGAGGGAAGAGAGTTGGGGATGTTGGTTGATGAGAAGCTCAACAGGAGCCAGCAATGTGCGCTGGCAGACCAGAAAGCCAACCATGTCCTGGGCTGCATCCAAAGCAGCGTGGGCAGCAGGTCGAGGGAGGGGATTCTGCCCCGCTACTCTGCTCTGCTCTCGTGAGATCCCACCTGCAGTGCTGCGTTCAGTTTGGGATTCCCCAACATAAGAAAGGACATGGAGCTGTTGGAGTGGGTCCAGAGGAGGCCACAAAGATGACCTGAGGGCTGGAGCACCTCTGCTATGCAGACAGGCTGACAGAGTTGGGGTTGTTCAGCCTGGAACAACAAGGCGGCTCCGGGGAGAACTTCCAGCAGCCTTCCAGTACCTAAAGAGGCTACAAGAAAGATGGAGAGGGACTTTTTACAAGGGTATATAGTGACAGGACAAGGGGCAATGGCTTTAAACTGAAAGAGAGGAGATTTAGATTACAGATAGGAAGAAATTCTTCACTATGAGGGGGGACAGGTTGCCCAGAGAAGTTGTGGCTGCCCCATTCCTGGAAGTGTTCAAGGCCAGGTTGGATGAGGCTTTGAGCAACCTGGTGTAGTGAAAGGTGTCCCTGCCCATGGCAGGGAGGTTGGAACTAGATGATCTTGAAGGTCCCTTCCAACTCAAACCATTCTATGACTCTATGATGTCTGCACAGCTATGTTGCTGCAGAATCATGTCAGAACAACCCCACAGTGACTCTTGGCTGCTTATGAAGGAAGAGTGAGATACATCTTACTGTACCTTTGCACAGGTTGTAGCCAGTGTCTTCCCGATATACTGTTCTCTTCAGAAAAGAGCGGAAAAGGTGACAGAGAAACTCAAGATCTTTATTGAGCTGCACATCAGGAGAAACAACAGTCCCAAATTGAAAGAGGAGAGGTTTCAACTGGATGTAAAGAGGACTCTGAGGATAATAAAGCACTGGAACAGTTTGCACAGAGAGGTAATGAAATGTTTTACTTGGAGGTTATCGAGACACAACTGGAAAAAGTCACAAGCAATCTGGCTGAATTCAGCACTGACCCTGCTTTGAGCAGGAGGTTTGACTTGAGACCTTCTGAGGTAAAGAAGGTACCAGGCTGAGTAAATCTGTGTTTCTAACCTATGATTTATCTTCATGAAAAGTAAAATCTTAGCAGATGACTGAGATGCCATCTCTGTCAGTATGCAGTAAAAAAAAAATGTATAGGCAACATCAAGTGTCAAAATAAAATAACTTGGTAATGAACTTCACACAGAGTTTTCAGTCCCAACTCTTACATTAAAGATTGCTTGTCACAGCATGTCCAGGGCTTGTGATTCACTGACCTCCTACTGATGTTTATATAAATGAATTAAAATGACATAACTGTCAACAAAACATTTACAAAGGATTTAGATGGTTTTGCTGACAGCATAATAAATACTTCTAGATAAGTGTCCACAATTATATGGACAACCAAATTCTGTAATAGATCCACAGATCCCAAATGCAGACTTTTGTTTGAAATAAAATACAATCATATCATTGAATCATAGAATAGTTTGAGTTGGAAGGGACCTTCAAGATCATCTAGTTCCAACCCCCGTGCCATGGGCAGGGACACCCTCCACTACACCAGGCTGCTCAAAGCCTCATCCAACCTGGCCTTGAACATTTCCAGGGATGGGGCAGCCACAGCTTCTCTGGGAAACCTGTGCCAGTGCCTCACCACTCTCAGAGGGAAGAATTTCTTCCTCAGATCTCATCGAAATCTCCCCTCTTTCAGTTCAAAGCCATTGCCTCTTGTCCTGTCACTACACACCCTTGTCAAAAGTCCCTCTCCAGCTTTCTTATAGCCCCTTTAGGTACTGGAAGATGGCGTGGTTTGGGTGAAGGCTGTCTTTCAGTATACAGATAATTTTATATTTCCTTTTTCTATTCAAGCTGGCTCGTTAGTTTAAGTAAAAATAACATTTAACATTCATTTTATTGAAATCTGTCTCTTCAAATCACAATAAAAGTTATACCAGTAATGCTTTCCCTATAATTACATTTTTCTAGAACAACAAACATCAATCTCAAATTCACAACAGTGACTAAAGATGAGTAATTCTAATATCACTATCTAATGCTGATCTTGGATTAAAATATTTTCTTATAGATTTCTGTCATCAAGAAAATATTTTGACAATGTGGCTACCTCAACTAGGAAAATCTTCCAAGAATTTCTACAAAAACTTCTTTCAAAGAATTTTGAGATTTCTTTATAAAGTTTTTTAAAAGTAACTCCCTTCAAAGTAAGACACTTTGAATTATTTTTTGTGATTATTATTTATTTAACTTTTTTCCTTCTATAGGTAATTCAGAAATGCACCTAATTTGCAGCCAAACTTACAGATCATCTAGAAAGCATATGCTTAGACTAATCTGTCTCTAACATATGCTGTGCATGAGAACCATCATAAAATCATAGAATCACAGAATGGTTTGGCTTAGAAGAGACCTCAAAGATTATCTAGTTCCAACCCCCCTGCCATGGGCAGGGACACTTTCCACTACACCAGGTTGCCCAAAGCCTCATCCAACCTGGCCTTGGACACTCCCAGGGATGGGGCAGCCACAACTTCTCTGGGAAACCTGGTCCAGTGCCTCACCACTCTCAGAGGGAAGAATTTATTCCTTAGATCTAATCTAAATCTCCCTCTTTAGATCACAGGTGCCTGCTATTGTTTCTTATCCATGGTTGACTTACAGTTTTAAGTAGCTAAATCAGACATAATTAATAGAGAAGAACTAACTTTCTAGTGCAACTTTTTTACATGATACAATTACGTCTACTAAGATTCATAAAAGTTTGGAGTCACAACTGTTGTCATACTTACTGTCTTGTCCTTTAAACATCTGCAAGCAACACGTGCAGCTTCCCAAAACCAGTGAGCTTACCTAAACATCTTTGCCACTGTACGTATTCCCCAGTTTCACTAGTTTATCAGGCTATGAAAGAACTCCCAAGTAAACATGATATCCCCATTTTACAGACAGAAAGCCATGAAAGTTTACAGGATCAGTCAAAACTACTTTACAGTCTTGCTGGTGACATGCATTAGAAAAAAAATTAATGAGCTGATCTGTAAGGAAAAATGTCTTTATTAAGATGTGTTGTTCCTCTCTCAGTGGCTAAATGATTGTTTCCAGAAGCAATAATCAGCTACAGATATGAAAGCACCCAGTTAATTAGCTAAGGGTTGTACTATTCGAAGAAGCTCCATTATTCAGTCAACCATGGGAAATAGTTTTATTTCACAATATTATTAAATGCGGCTTTTGAAATTGTTTAGCTGGTAATGCAATTCTTGAAAAATGTCATTGACTATAAAAATATCTTTGCTGGTTAATAACTGCAAAACAAAACATGCAAAATCTAGCAGCTACGTTGTTGTGCAACAAGATTGCTTCCTTTTATTGCTTTTCAACTTTTAATTATCATAGTAGAGACTATAATAATCTCTAATAAACAATTACATAAAATTATTGGACAGTGAACTGAAAATCAAAATGCAATTAAAGTATTTTCCTTCTTATATTTCATGCAGAAAGTGGTGTACAAAGTGTTTTTTAATATACAGCCTTTAGAAACTACAGTGAATCACTAAAATGTGTCAAAGATCAGTAATAAAACTTGGTTTAATTACACAGAAAGTTCACACCCGCTAAGATATCAGTGTCATAAGCATGGGTGACTCTTTTATTTGTTTTCTAAATTAAAAAAAAATAAATATCTATATCAACAGATTGAATAGCAGGAAAACAAGATCTGCAAATTTTAACTGTGAGATTTATCTAATCTACTATATCTATGTAAAACCTCTCTAATGAACACATAAAGTTCTTTCTGTGGGCAACAGAGAGAAAGTGGCAACTGAACAGACGAACTCCCCCTCTCTACTTGAAACCATTTAACGATGGAATTTAGAAATGTCTTTTGGCAGCCAACTTCATTGACTTTAGAACCAGCCTGGATCATAAGTTTAGCTTAGTCAACCTTTCTCCTAAAGCCAGGGTGGAACATCAAACTGGAAATTTTTTTGTATACTCTCTAGTTCAAAATTAAAGACAGATAGACCACTGTGATGTGTACGTTTGGAAGGGAAAATAATTTTGTCATCTGTAGTTTAAAATACTGGCAGAAGACTCAGTATACAGCCTCAACGTTGAAAGTTGTTCTACTGTGGTTTTTTGCAAAACTGTAAATCTTAAGTAACCACATAGCAATACTTATGCCTGAACAATAATCTCTAAGGATTTCAAGTTTCATTTTGCTTTATACAAATACATACCTCTCTCTATATATAAGAATATATGTGTATCTATACACCTAGATATACATATTTTATCTATATACAAAAAGGTATGCATATAAGACGTGGATCCAGAATGTTGTCTAGTCGAGTCAATGGATAAACAGACTTCATAGCCAGTGGGACTATTAGAGTGAGAGAGTGAGGAATTATTTCTGTAACTTTTTCATCTTCTTTTTCTTTTTATTTCCCCAGAGAAAGCAGAAAAAAATTAATTCCTGTTCTTTGCCTCAGTTTGCTGCTTTAAACTTTTTTTTCCTCAAAGCTGCAAGCTCAGGTCAGTTGGAAATCAACAAGTGAAAAACAAAACCACATAAATAGTTGAGACTTTTGGTCAAAGGTCCTTTCTCAATGACACTCTCATGGAAGACCTATCTTGCAAACAAACCTTTTACAAACTACTTTCCATGAACAGCAATTTCTGAGAAAACAACAGGGAACTGCTGAAAAGGACAAAGATCCTGTTCCAACAGATTTGCAAAATAATTTGCATAACAGACGATGTAACAATTCATGCCCAGGTTGGAAAAAATGATCAGAAGCAGAAAGAAACAAAAAGTGTGAGAAGGTGAGTTTGGCACAGCAGATGATTTTACATTTAACTGCACTTAGGCCAGGACCATTTACACGAGGTGTCCTCTCACTGAGCACAACAGAAGTCTCATCTCCTGTGGAGGTATTTGGGAACTGCCTATGGAACAGTAAACAATAATGGAAGTTTATGGACTGGAGCTCACCAGGGGAATGCCTAACATGGTAAGCGAACTCTGTAAGGGGAGATCTGATGGCACATAGGTAAGTCACCGATAACACAAATAGATAATTTATTTCACCACTGTGGTGGCATGACAGCAAAGAGAAAAGGGAGCATTAAAGAGACAGAAGTGAAAAGTTATCATAATCTTATATCATCCACTAAAAAAGAAAGAGCAGCTGACAGTTTGACTGACAGCTTCTGAGATGGCACAGTTCAACAAGTTACCGGGGAGTAAAAAAAAGGAACAAAAATAAGAAAGTTGAGCATGAAGAGAGGTTACATGAGTCCTGTCTTCTTCCCTCCTCCCTCCTCATCCAGACCAGGTATTTTTCATGAATTTCACTAAAAGTAATACATGAAAAGATAAGGGAAATGTAAGAAAAGATACTCACGGAGAAGTGAGGATGAGAAAAATTTTGTATATTGACCGTAAATATGGATCAAGGAAGCAGCGCTTCCAACCACAGCACTTGCAGGTGCTAATAAGCAATGATCAATAATGACAAAATGACATTTTGATTACAGTCAACTGAGAGAAAAAAGATTTTGACACAGTTCATGGTAGCAGGAAAAAGTAGGTACTGGAAAAACGCCAAGACACTTAATTTTGAGCCAGATTATGCCACCTTCCCCTTATGCTATTCCACAAACAGTTGAGTAAAGATAAGGGGCAAAGTACTACTTAAACTGAGAAGGGTGACTGGATTTATTTTTAAATTCTGGGAGGTTTCCAAATCTGAAATAGGCTGTCAGCTTGTTGATAAATTATAGAACGTGACAGGCAACATTTGGTTTGGGAACTGTTCTGAAAAATACCTCTTTCTTTAATCTCTCTCTCTCCTTTTCACTAATCCTGCATCACCATTACCACAGGCATATAAAGGTTGTAAGAAGCTTCCTTTAGGGCCACCACTTAAGATATCAGCCAAAAGAGTAGCTCAAAAGCAATTCAAGGCATTCTCAAAAGCCTCCAAGTGTTTTGGATTCCCTTCTGTTTAGTTTTGTTTGGTTTTTTTTTAAAAAAGAAGTCAGATGATTGCTTATCACCTCTAGCACATTCAGATGAATGTCGAATAAGCTTTCCTCATGCAAGAGAAAACGGAGATCAACTGGTAAACGCATATTCAATCCTGTCCAGATCCAAGAAGTTGGGCATGGGCATATAATCTTCAAGAAGACACGCTGTCAGATAGAAGAAAGTGGCCAGAATCATGAAGTTAAAATATTTGCTGCAGACAATTGTTCTTCAGTGTAAATTCAGAATTTGGGCAAGATGCTCAGCGGCTCCATGCCAAATTAAGGCACGAGCAAAGATCCCACCTTGCTACACAGAAGATTCAAAAGAGCCATGAGTCTCATGTTATTCGTACCTGTATTTATAAATGCTCATTTAACATAATAAAACAAATGAAAAAAAAATGTCAAGGAAGTTACTGTATTTCTGTCACACATTTGGAAATATTCAAGTACTTAAAAATTGCTAATGCTATTTTAGACACCTAAGGCATCTGAGACATCCTGCACTAAATGGTATAAGAAAAGTGACATCTTTATAGTGGTGTCAAGGTTGTTTCAGTTCACTGTACACATAGAAATTTTATACCTGCTGTACTGAGTTCAGCTCTGGGGCCATCAACATAAGAAGCACATGGAGCTGCTGGAGCAAGTCCAGAGAAGGCTACAAATATGATCCAAGGGCCGGAGCACCTCTGCTATGGAGACGGGCTGAGAGAATTGGGGCTGTTCAGCCTGGAGAAGAGAAGGCTCCAGGGAGACCTTCCAGCAGCTTTCCAGAACCTAAAGGGGCTTTTTGCAAGGGCGTGTAGTGATAGGACAAGGGACAATGGCTTTAAACTGAAAGAGGTGAGGTTTCAATTGGATATAAGGAAGAAATTCTTCCCTCTGATGATAGTGAGGCACCGGACCAGGTTGCCCAGAGGAGTTGTGGCTGCCCCATCCCTGGAAGGCCAGGCTGGATGGGACTTTGAGCAATCTGATTTAGTGGAAGGTTTCCCTGCCCATGGCAGGGGGGTTGGAACTAGAGGATCTTTAAGGTCCCTTCCAACACTAACCATTCTATGATTCCTAGCACCAAAAAGCCACTAGAAAAAGGATGAGCTTACTGAAGAAAAGTGGTGTAAAGAGCCAGTGTTAAAAGCACCAGTTTGATAATATTCAAGCTCAAGGAGAAAGACGACGAGTGAAAGAAGTTCTATTTAGAAAGGAAAGATTGATAAATCTGAAACCGTGAGGTCGACTGATTAATTAGCAGATAATTACATTATATGCTGGCAAAATTTTTAGTGCCATCAAAATGGTATCCATCCACCTCCCCAAGGAGAAGGCCACAGGTAGAGTTAGGACTGATGAATGAGGAGGGAAAAGCGTGGACAGGTCTTGATGTAAACAAGTGTACTGGGAATGGACAGGACTCACATTATCATAAATAAATCAATGACCACAGTAAGGAATCACTTTGAGGAACAAAAGGAGGAAGGTAAAAAATACCTCCAACCATTCCTCACACTCACCAGCAAAACTGCTGTACCAGAAATAGGTTGTTGCCCTGAGAACTTGTGGGCCATAACAGATCCGCAGCGCTCACAACCCAGGTCAGAGGAAAAGCTACAAAACAGAGCCATTAATATTTGTGCTTGATTAGCGGTTCTGATGTTCAAATCAGTATTAAATGTTAATGACTTAATCAGCAACGGAAAGAGATATAATTTGAATTAGTGCTAGTTCTTGACAAGGAAAATAATTTAATACAGGGAAATTAGGTGACTTAAGTAAAGAAGTCACAGTAGTTACAATCATGGATCTAAACTGTGTGAACTCTAAATACGCTAAAGTCAGATTCCTTAAGATTTGGATTCAGCCCTTAAATTTGTCACATGGTTCCTGAACTGGGAAAGAAAATTATACTCAGTTTAACACTTTCAGTTGGGGATAATATTTCAGAAGTGTATGAGGCAAAAGCCCTGAAAAGCAGAAGATAAATCTTCCAAGACATGCCTGACTGGGAAATGGAAATCAATAAGCTGTGCACCCTAAGCTTGTGCACGTGAACTGAACCAGGTCATTTCTCCAATCTAACTGAACTTCATTACAAAGCACATATATTCGATGTATAAAACAGACTCCAGCCAAACTCATTTATATCATTATAAATCTCAAGACAGTAATTAGGGATGAAGAAATACGCTCACAATAGGTACTACTCCTGCATTATTTTATCACGTGTAACACATGTTAATGCACAGGTTCTCAGCTGGGTGAAGGACACAGAAGAACAAACAGGCTTCTGGGGGTCAGAGTCACCCTCATTAGCACCATCGTGGATGTGGACGTCCTGCATTAGACAGAGCTGACCTCAAAACATACTCCTGCAAAAAGCTAGCTGAGATTTGAGCAAGATGAAAACATAGGAAACTGCTATATTTATGCTCAAGCAGCTCTTACTCCGCAGAAAGGTGCTTGTGAACTGAGATTACACTACTGCAAATTAATCACATGAGAAGATCTTATTCAACTGCGTAATCTACCAGGAAAAGGTGCACCACATGTGTGATATTTTGCAAAATTAAAGTCTATATCTGCTGACCAGACTTCAGACTAGGATCAAGTAGCACAATATTAGAAATCACTCTGAGAAATCAGAATCATTCATTATAAGGAAAATATGAAAACAATGACGGTGATTTTTTCAATTAGAAACTCAGCATGTTAGCTGCAGTGTTAATACACTTACAATTAAGCTTGCCCGTTGCTCACAGTAGATTTGTTTCACATTGCCTATATTACTGCCAGACTCCTATTCCTAGAAGAAAATTCTCCTATACCAATGTCTATATCTACGCAGTTTTTATAAATTCTAGGTAACTTTAATTCAGCCACTTGACAAAGCAATTTTAAGATAGAAATGCAATGTTTTACCCATGTTTAAAATAAAAACCTTTGCAATCACTTAATTAGAGTTTCAGTTGCCTCCTTGTTTTGAAATAGGAATTCAAAGGTAGATCTTCACTTGCTCAGTACAACATCTCTTCCTTTGGATTTCTCAATCTGGAATAAAGCAGAAGCCTCAAAGCTCATTGTTTTCCTCAGCCAAATAAAAAACTGTGAAAATCCACTACCAGTTTGTTCTATCTCAATGAAGTGCTGGATGCTCATGTTACACAATTATCTAATACCTCTACCAATTATTTCTTTGGCTTTCTTAAGCATATGTAGCACATGTAGATTTCCCCGAACCTGCACTCCTTCTACCTCACTTCCATAAGGTATGTTCTTTAGATATTGTCTGGATTTGATTTTAAAACACACTATCAGCACAAGTTAGACAGTAAAAGTTTGTCTAAGACATTTTCAAATCCTAATATAGGCAATACACATTTTTTAATCTATGCATTAAATTGGTAGGAAAATTAAATGAAATTAAATGGTGGGAGACAACTAGGATACAGCCTGGCAAAGTTAGGTCCCAGTTGAAGCAGCGGACTTTATTATCGATCACTATAATTTGTGATTATTCACATATTATCATAATAATTTGGCACACATAATTTGTGCTTTTTCACTCACATGCGTTAGCATTTTACCTTAAATCCCAGAAAAATCCATCTCAACAATCTGACTTGGAAGATTTTAAACAAATAAAACTCGCAAAAGAAGTAAGATAAACAAGTTTGAGGTTTAAGCTGATGAAAAGTCTTGATGAAAGAACTATGTAGTTGGGTACAAACCAATAGTTTTAGAATTCATTTTATGATAACAGTTTGCCATAACACCTTTGCAGTTTCTCTACATTATTTTTAAAAAGGCAAAGAACAAGTGGTAGCACTTCCCAGAGCTTCAGTGAAGGTTGTTCTGTTATGGTTTGTTTCATTTTGGTTTTAATTTGTGAAAAGGTTCAATTCTTTGTACACTATAAATCAAATTAAGGCCTGCCTGGGGACTCATCAGCCCAAGCATCTAATGAAGAAAATACATCAGGGCTGATGCAAATTTATTGGATGATTTCTGCACAAAGGAAAAAACAAAATAGCCAAGAAGAAACACGTATTAATCAGGAAACATATGATATGTAATTAAATAAATATCCTCAGCAATGCTGCCAGGAATGACATTTTATGGGTGTTGGACAGCCAAATTTTGAAGCAGGTTACTACAATTTAAGCTACATTGCTCACTGGTTCTCATTCTACTTATAGAGCAAAAGTACCTACGAAACAAACAGATAGTCAACAGCACTCACATGGTTCCTAGATATATTAGCAAACCTCTGCCTCCCAAGACTTCCGAACTTCTGTGCAAACTGTGGCTACAAGGAACAAAGGCCACAAAGATAGAATTTGGTTTTTAACATTCCTAAACCCAGTGGTTATGTTTACAGAAGCAAATAATTCAGTTACACTGAAATAATTCAGTAAACAAGTAGTTGCTGATAAAGTCCCTATCCATATATTATATACAGTACAAGATGTTATTTAGATTAGGCTGACTCTGATCCTCTGATTGCACATGTGCATGAAGCTGCCTGAAGGTCAGTTGCTAGTTCAGATTTTGTTTTCCAATATGATGAGTTGGTTTAGTTTCCCACAAAATGAGTCTTAGTGTATACACCAAAGCAAACTGATACGCAGAAAGGAGTTTAAAATTACACTAATGCTGCAAACAAATTTTAGCCATTTCTTTTCTCTGCCCTTTCATCTGATATCCATTTAGTAAAATTAGAAAATCCACCTTTTATGCAGATGAGCAAACTATTATTATTACCTTCATCCTAAATTGATTACATGTTCATTAGCAAATACAAGCATGGAAGAACATTACCGATTAGATAGCCTGCAAATAGTCCGTGGTTCAATTCCAGAAGGTAGTTCATTATCCTAAACAAATGGGAGTTGTTAAAAAGCCTTAGGAAAAAGCAGAAAAATCATATAGAACTAATATTTGCAGGCAAGCGCTATAAGGGTGTTTCTACCACTTCCATTACATCATGGAATGGCCTATTCTTCACCATTACTCCACCCACATTTTTTTCCTGGGACTGTTATTGAGCTTTGAAGATTTATATGACAGGTTTGTCAGCAAATCAGCAGTATTTTGAATCCTCCCAAAATCACTGTAATAACCCTGACTGCACTTTGAACTAAAGTATCACATTATTCCTCTTTTTGCAAGATTCGTGTTTATTAGTCCTCTCAACTAAAAGAGAGTGAACCACAGTCCATCACGCCTCTTGAAAATTTTTCACAACAATATCCCAGTAAAGAAACAGCCTGTGTGTGCGTGGTAGATAAAAGGAATATTCATCTTGGAAAAGTTATCAATAAACTATTTAAGAAAATGCAAATTCTAGTTCTCGTTATTATTAATCAATTATAGTGGGCACACTCTTGCTGGGAGTTGAGCACTCTGGCTCTAAGCCAGTAAAGCACTTAAGCGTTTTCTTATCTTTATGCATTGAAGTCAATATTATTATTCACATGTTTAAAGTTAAGCATGTGTAGAAGAGCAGAATGCTCAGCCTTGCTCCGGATCGAACCCACCAGAAAAAGCACAGTTAATGGAATACGGAAATATAAAAATAAAATCCTAGGCCAGAATGTTCTACAGATCGAAATAATGTTCATTTCTAAATACTTCTATTCCTCCAAGATTTGTTCCGTTTCATCAGGTTGACAGTATGACAGCGTGTGTGTGTCCAACAGAGGAGAAAGATTTGAGGATTACAATTCAAATATTATCTTATAATATTTATCCCTATATCTTATAAAACTATTAAAAGCTCGGGACTCAATTCATGCCTGCTGTAACTCTGGCTGAATTCAAAGAGTTGCAGCAGAGAGGAAATTAGCCTCATGTGTATGTGAGCGTGTGCTTTTTCCATAGATGTTGCGAGACTTCAGGATGTTAAGCTTTTGTAAACCTCCATTAAAGAGCTTTTATGAACTACTGTTGCAGTTTCCATAGAAACAGCAGATCATAATTTCTGGGAGAATATAAAACCTTTTTCAACACATTTGATAGTAATTTTCTCCAAATGACCTCCAGGTAATTAATGTGATAGTTTCACCTCTGCTTTAACGTTATTTTCTAAGAAACAAGCTGTATTGCTCCTTTAAAAATCTGAATGCATTGCTCATACCAAGCAAAAAAGACCTTGAAAGTTTGGGATCTACTCAAGCAGATATTGTCTGTGTGGCCAGTTCATGCTTCTGCCTCTTTTAACACATTTCTCTGACCTTGTGGAAGATTATATATATGTATACAACCTCTATGCCTTTGCAAAATTAGCAGTCAGAAACCTGCAAAGTGAAACCAAATAAAAACTGAGTTGTCCATCTCTCTAAATCCCACTGAGAATCTCTGTTCTCAAAACTTTAGAATTTATGGCATGATTTGCACGCAATATGAAACATGTCTGATGAAAGACAATTGTATGCTGGGCTGCATCCAAAGCAGTATGGGCAGCAGGTCGAGGGAGGGGATTCTGCCCCGCTACTCTGCTCTGCTCTCAAGAGACCCCTGCAGTGCTGCGTTCAGCTCTGGGGTCCCCAACATCAGAAGGACGTGGAGATGTTGGAGTGGGTCCAGAGGAGGACCAAGAAGACGATCCAAGGGCTGGAGCACCTCTGCTATGGAGACAGGCTAAGAGAGTTGGGGTTCTTCAGCCTGGAGAAGAGAAGGCTCCAGGGAGACCTTCCAGCAGCCTAAAGGGGCTACAAGAAAGCTGGAGAGGGACTTTTGACAAGGGTGTGTAGTGACAGGACAAGAGGCAATGGCTTTAAACTGAAAGAGGGAAGATTTCGATTAGATATAAGGAAGAAATTCTTCCCTCTGGGAGTGGTGAGGCACTGGCACCAGTTGCCCAGAGAAGTTGTGGATGCCCCATCCCTGGGAATGTTCAAGACCAGGTTGGATGAGGCTTTGGACAATCTGGTGTAGTGGAGGGTGTCCCTGCCCATGGCAGGAGGGTTGGAACTAGATGATCTTGAAGGTTCCTTCCAACCCTAACCGTTCTATGATTCTATGATTCTATGAAATTGCAGTGATCACATTCCCTCTCTGAGTGAGTGTGTGTGCAGTGCCAAGAGAACAACATACCTTTCAAAATTTTACATTACTTTTGCAAGATGAAAAGAAAATGAAGTCAAATAAGTTTTTACTTTAACCCCACATACTTAATTGAGATGACTAATTTCTATTTACTTCAAGAATTGACTAGAATTTGATTCTGATGGTGGTATTAGACATTCACTATTTTAGGAAAATGTTATCAAACTTTGGCATTTAACTTTAGAAATCTATTGCTGTAAACCTTCTCTGATTATATTTATCCCGAATCTTTATTTATTCTGATCTACTCTCTCTAATGACAGGATGCATCATTTTTCTTTCTTTCTCTCTTTCATTGTTTTCAATATTGAGATTTTTTTCTCCTTTCCCATCTGAACTCCTTTTACCTGGCGATACTCTCTCTGTTTGCTTACAGTTCTGTATTTGTAGTTTTTCCATTTTTTTGTTTCCATGAGAAGATCTCATGGAACATTTGTCGTTTTTCAGAGATTCATTTCCCTATTACGCGCTTCCACCTTTTTTTATAGTTCTACATAGAACGGCACCGGTGTTCAAAAATGAGTAAATGTACGAATGAAAGGATATTGCTTTCTATATCAAAAATTTGGAAGTCTTCTCCAAAAGGGATTATACGCATATGCTCATCAATATATGAAAACTACCAGCTCATTAAAAGTATCATGGAAAATACATCAATCAGAGTGTCTTCTCAAAAAATCTGGACTATTTTGTATATTTATTTAGTTATATATATTGAAGTACAAAATAAACATCACTGCTTCTGAGAGCACTGAAATGTCTCCTTCTGAGCCAGACTCTCAAATTGTTCAGTTCACACGGCAGCTTATTTTTTGTTGGGTTCTGTTACTATTGGAAACGCTGCTGTTCTCATTGACAACATTTTAAAATATATGTGAACCTATTTGCCGTGAATCTCAGACACTTTCTGTCTAGTAGAGAAGGAATTCTCTTTATATGCTTAACAGGAATAGAAATTGTTGAACTGCTATGGGTTGTTTGTTGCTTGTCTCTGGATCATCCTTTTCCATAAGCTGTCCTTACTGAGAAGAGTTTCCTTTATTTATGATTGTATTTATAAGGAATAAAAAGACATTTGTATACAAAAGCTACTTCTGTTCACTCTTGGGGGAGAAAGGAAAGAAGATCTCTGGTTTACAAATATTTCTGTGTTTTTTCTGTGGTTCTCAGGATTTGACCAAAGTTTCCAAGTATTCTAATAGCTTCTTCATCCTCCGGGGTGTAAACCAAAGGTATTATCTGAAAGAAGTTGTATGACTCTAGGGTGATGTTCATAGGAAACCAGTAGAAACAGAAGTAAGCAACTCCAGACTTGTCTCTCTCACACAAGAGAGTTTAGAGTTGTATTTCCATAGCGAAGGAAAAAAAAAACCAACCCTGCCTTTTCTTGTTGTGCTCTGCATGAACTTGTAAAGATGCGTTTATCCTCATCACTGAGCTGGAAAGACTAACATAATGTCACTTCTTCAAAGAGGCCCTTACGTTACCACGGTCTTCAAACTCTTTTTATGTCATATGAATATGTGTTTTTCCAAAAAAAAAATTCATCTTTCCTCAAAAAAAAAAAAATCATCTTTCCTCAAACTTCACATACTGGAAAAATCATAACCTCAAGTTTGATACTCCAGTATTTATTCCTAAAGGATACTGGACTGGTGGGTTGGCTGTCAAAAGCTGCCGTTGTCCTCTCCTATGTGTAAGGGTTACTGCTCAAGGGTTCATAGAATCATAGAATCATAGAATCATAGAATCATAGAATCATGGAATGGTTTGGGTTGGAAGGGACCTTCAAGATCATCTAGTTCCTTGACATGGGCAGGGAAACCC
This sequence comes from Tauraco erythrolophus, assembly GCF_009769465.1. Classification (NCBI taxonomy): domain Eukaryota; kingdom Metazoa; phylum Chordata; class Aves; order Musophagiformes; family Musophagidae; genus Tauraco; species Tauraco erythrolophus. The sequence goes on from NC_141466.1 coordinate 70,366,211, forward strand.
TCCACTACACCAGGTTGCTCAAAGCCTCATCCAACCTGGCCTTGAACACTTCTAGGGATGGGGCATCCACAACTTCTCGAGACAACCTGTTCCAGTGTTTTACCATGTTCATTGTAAAAAATTCCTTCTATCTCATCGAAATCTCCCCTCTTTCAGTTTAAAGCCATTGCCCCTTGTCCTGTCACTACTCGCCCTTATCCAAAGTCCCTCTCCAGCTTTCTTGTAGCCCCTTTAGGTACTGGAAGGCTGCTGGAAGGTCTCCCCGGAGCCTTCTCTTCTCCAAGCTGAACAACCCCAACTCTTTCAAAGGGCTGCCTTCTTTCCCTTGGTAAAACTGCAATGGGTGCAGAAGTCCTGTGATATTATCTAGCTACAAAATGTGTTCTAATGAAACTTTTCATTGTTAGTAAACTTTCTCTATGAATGTCTTTCCCTAGGACAAACAAAACGTCCTTGATTCTCAGTTTCCTCATGATTCCATAACCTGAAGAATCAAGAATAGAAGGGAGCTGCTCATTAACAGAATTTTCAGCTGAGGGTCCGCATATTCCACTAAGTGTGTTAGGTCAGTTTTTAAAATTTTGCTTTATTATCATAAGTTCTGTAAAGAGCTAAATTTTCTCATCTTTCTAGTCTACAAAGTGCAAGTGGAAAACTGCATTTACCCTGCGTTGCTGGCAGCATGTTTCTGTTGTGCCTTGCCCAGTCACAGGTTCTTGTAAAAGAAATACATGAGACATGTAAGATTGAACTTTATCTCCCCAAGCAATCCTTAACACTGTTCAACGTTCAGGATTTCCAACAAGAAATGGGCACTGCTGCGTCTACTGCTCCGTTATTAAGTGGAAAAGCTGCCTTCTTTGCTGATTGTAGTCCCTCAGCTTTCACCTTTATTTACTTATTTACTGAGGGAAAACATTTTGAATCCTACTGAAATCTCTTATCAAATTTTATTCTGCAAAACTCAGTGTATTTGTTGATTACGCATAGAGTCAACCCAGTTCATTTGTGCTATTTTTTAAAGGAATGTCCAAAACAACACAGCACTCAAACCAGCTAAGTAGGGCACAATAATGACCTTATTTTACCTGTTTGACACTTTTAATAGGATCACATTGCTTACTCTGAAATTTCCCATCACCTGAAACTGTGTATTTCCATCCCACAAAATAACAATATAATTTTTAATACAATTGCTCGCACTTTATGTATTTCCTATACACCTCTACACCTCTCACAGTTTATGTGTACTTCAGCTGTCATTTCACCTTTCTGTATATCTTTAACATCTCAACCCTTTTTCCTGCTTGCTTTCAGGTTTTTAATGCTTTACCAGCAAATTCTCACGAGTACACTCACTGAGAAACGTATTTTAGATCATCGAGTGATAATCTCTTCTAGCATCAAACTGTAGTGCTGTGGATTAAGAATAACTCAAAGCCTTGTGGATTTTAAGACACTTAGAGGACTCCTTTGGAAATGGGACACTTGTGTTCACTTCCCGACTACAGTGAATGCTTCTTTATTTATTTATAAATCAGACAAAGGGTCAAAGGCATTACCTGAAAAAATGTGTTTCCTTCACTGTTGGAAGGAAAAAAAAAAAAGTGGGAGGGAAGATCGATGTAAATCCTGTTAGCCAAAGGATGGAGCTGGATTTCTAACATCTGGTGAGAATGTCCGCATCCCTAAACTCTTGGGTAAAGTTCAGCTTCTTCTTCCTTTATTTCTTCCTAGAGGTGCCTCAAATGGAAACACTTCATTTTAAAGGAAAACATTTTGGACTAGTTTTACCCAGTCTCCTTTGTTTACAACAGGAAAGTTCTAAATTATGGCATCAAAAATTTTTTAAATTCAAATTTGTTAATGAGTCAGATGAATGGATTTGTTGCACAGTTCTGTTTCCATGTCCTTGTTTCTACCTACAACACACCCAGCACAAGCCAGGGAGAGTCATCACCTGCCCCATGAGTAGCACATCCTAAAGCAGACATGTACCTTATTAGCACGGCAGCTCTCTGGGTTGCACCAACAGTGACTATAATGAGAGCTTAGACAATTACTGCATTTAAAGACATCTAAATTCAAGTGCATTAACTTCGAACTGAATCCAATCCCTAATGTGCATTTTTATCTCTCAGCTGCTCTTCAGATTTTTGGCAATTCTTCCTCCACCTATTTCCCATCTATTCCTGTATGGATCAAGTTGATATTATCCTGTTACTACTCATTTTTACACTAATCACTTCAGAAGGAGATTTGGAGAGGGACTTTTCACAAGGGCATGTAGTGATAGGACAAGGGGAAATGGCTTTAAACTGAAAGAGAGGAGATTTCCATTAGATATAAGGAAGAATTTCTTCCCTCTGAAGGTGGTGAGGCACTGGCACAGGTTGCCCAGAGAAGTTGTGGCTGCCCCATCCCTGCAAGTGTTCAAGGCCAGGTTGGATGACGTGTTGAGCAACCTGGTATAGTAGAGACTGTCCCTGCCCATGGCAGGGAGATTGGAACTAGATGGTCTTGAAGGTCCGTTCCAACTCAAACCATTCTATGACTCTATGATTACCAAGAGTGCAATTTCCATTTCATTTTGAAAGCTACATGCTTAACTATCTTTTCTCTATGTAAAGACATTCACCATAGTTTACAGGTACAATAAAAGGAATGCAACAATAGGGATACTGATTCAAATTCTCATTATTATCCAATCATTTCCCAAAAAGAAAATTATCATTTGTTAGCACTCTCCAAATAATAATTCAGCACACAAATCTTACTTTAATCAGAGAAAAGATCCCACATGCAAACATATTTATCCTGTTGTCAGTCATTTACAATCCACCACCTAAGCCTCTCTAGCACTAATCTTTTGTAACACATTAAAATATTCAATCATACCTTCTAAAAGGAGATGATAGAAACAAAATCATAGAAAAGAGATATGTTTGGCAATATCACCTTGAGGCCACCCTAGACTTGGGATGCACTAAGCCAGGCATTATATATATAACTATCTATATATAGAAACACATACATGTATACACACATAAAGAGTTTAAGTCAGTATCTGTAACAAGAAAATGTTGACAAATGGCTGAAAATTACCATTGCTTCTTGATAGTATGTTTCAGGGATCATTTGATATGATCATGATGAATGTGATTACTTCACATTTTTATACATTCTTGAATATGATGTAATGTATCAACACATTAATTGAAATTTTGGTCACAATTAGCATGTATTAAATTCCTGATTAGTTGTATGCATTTAAAGCACTTTAATTGGTTTGTTTCCATTGATATAATGTAATGTGTTTAAAACTATGTAATTTAGAGGTGTGTATTTAGTTATCATTGATTAGCTAATCAATAGTATTGTCACAAGTGTATGAATGCTGGGTTAATTATGTCTGAAACTCACATTTCTCAGGAAATAGTGATATAACAATTTTCACTCTGGCTGTGTTAGCACATCATTTGCTTCTTTTATTAAGTCATTCAGATACTAACATGAGTTTGCATTCTCTTGCTTTTTTTGTAAAGTACTTGAAATGTCTCACAGGATATTCTTTTGATTATCTTCTTTGAAACTTGTAACTCCAATGACTTATAAGAAGTATTCATATGAAAAATTTACAACAAGTTCACATCAGTGAAATTAAAAATTCAGGAAAACTAGCATCCTCTCTAATCACAAATCCTGTTTTGTGGTTTTTTTTTGTTTGTGAGATCTTTATTCAAACTGAGCAACATTTGGTACCTACCGTAATCAATAACAACACTGCCATTGGTTTCATCTCAGCTAAAGTGGCTGCACTGCTGTTATTCAGGGAGACTTTAATTTCAAACAGCTCAGTAGAACTAATCCATGAAAAACATGGTTCACCAAGAAGTATCACTTAGCCCTTGCATAAATATATATAGATTTTTAGAATTTGGAAATGTTATGTAGAATTTTTAAGATTCTTTACTTGTTGCATTAGGATTCTCTAAATGACACTTCAGCACATTTTAAAAAATGGTTTTTTTAATACTTACTATCCATTTTACTCGCCAGTTCTTATCCGAGTTCATCTTGCCATTTAAAATCAAAAATTGTTTTCCTCTGTGAATTTGTCCTTCTCCATTTAGTAAGCTTGCTTCTTTCTCAGATTTCAATGGAACTGAAACTTCATTTGTTTAACAATAACTTCAACTTTTGAGCTCTATGTCATTTCAAGAGATTCTTATGTAGCAATTTCAAAAGTGATATTCACCTAACTGAGAGAGACATATTTCTTAGTAAACTGATACACTGACAGTACAATATGCTTGTTGAGGCTGTATCAAAATATCAGCAAGAATTCACTACAATGGATATAAAAGGTGTATTTCAGTACTACCAAGTTCCCTTTGCAAGCCTCAGGCATGATGGACAACCAAACCATGCTGCATCTTTTTCATTTTTCCCATGGCTCCCACGTCACAGCCAGCACAGAAGTGACTACCAAGCCATGAGTTATAACCAAACAATATATTAAATGTTCCTCAAAACCACCACAGTAAATTTTCAGGCACTGAGTTTAATGCTTTGGTCTCATCATCATATCATAGGCTAAGACAGCTTAGAAATTACAAAATAAGTATTACCCAATGCTGGATATGTTTCCAGCGGGACACCACAAGGCCGTATCAATTCATCTGACTACTGAGGGCTTTTTGTAAGTCACATAGCAAGGCGAGGACTGAAGTGGTTTTGGTTCATTCCAGGTCATCAGGAGACTCACTTCTAAGGTTCATGTCTCCTTCCTTGGCCCAGAGTAGCGCAGCTGAGCCCCGTGCTCAGTCTAGACTAAGACTTGGAAGGAGTTAGTTGGCTGACCATGGATGGAGCATCTCATCACTTTAATAGAGAGATTTAGCGATGAGTCCATGCTCACAGGGAGCGTTGGGCACAAGCAGACATATCAGCTTTGACTTAGACAGCTGTTGGTTCCACACCAGCTTAAACTCCCTTTTTCTCTCTTTCTCTCCATTACTCTCTGCACCTAGTACTGAAGCAACCAAAACAACTCAAATCATGTAAATTAATAAGATCCATTTTAGTAAGAGCTGCCTTTCGAATTGTCTTTTCATCTCTGTATGGAAATGTTCAGGAAAGTCCAATCTATTGAAATAGTCCAAGCTTTAGAATTTAATATCAACCACCCAGAGTACACATAAAGAGAAACCCTAGGTAAATACTAACTAAAATGCGAGATGGTTAATATTCAACATAAATCTAAGAATATCTACACTGTATCTGACCAAAGGTGTATCTGGGTTCTTTACCCTGATAGTGCTTTATATGTTGTCCAGGGAAGAGTTTAACACTGTAAGTACACTGGCATTTCCTGGTACATTCTCTCATTTCTAGTTATCTGCACTAAGAGTCTCTCTTAGAAGTGATAGTTATTGTTTAACAACTCCTCATGGGTTTTTCTTCTCTAAATTTCTCTAAGCACCTACTGAGTTCTTGTAAACTCTTGGCATTCACAGCAGCCTTTGCCAACAAGCTCCACACAGGCTGTGTGAGCCACCGAACCAAGAGATCCCCAACTTTCCAACAAAGTAAACCATGTTTGCTTTGAGTACGAAGAGGTCTCCAAAACATCAGATCTCATAACTGCCTTTTATTGAATAAGCAAGGTATTTCGTTTCATTTTAGGGATATTTCAGATTGAATTAATGGTAATTACCATGTCCCTCTGCGGCTGATGCAGTTATATTAATTTAAGCTATAATAAAGTGCTCAGCATTTCAAATTAAAAAGATAAAATGTCTAACATTTCAATAAGAACTTTCTGCATAGCATGCGTCATCCAGCAAATTCATGATGCTGTGGTATAAATCCTTTCTAAATGCTTCACTGGGATGTCTTATGCGTCTCACCCACCACTTTGCCACTCGGAAAGAACATGGCCAACTCAAGCTCATGCAAGTAGAATTTTTATGTATCATCATGCACAGCTCATGCTCTCTTCTTGCTGCTCTCAGTTGTCTCAGTAAACCCAAATGAATCTTGACTCTTTCCAAACTCCAGGTCGATTGTTTCAAGAATCAGTCAAAACAATTTTTATTTATTTCCACCTCACTGAAACAGAGGTAGTTAAAACAACATATCTGTGACTAATAAAACTATCATCTTAGGAGCCACAGATATTAAAACATTTAAAGGTTAGGACACCCACAGAATACAAAACGAAAGATTTTCAAACTAGGCAAGCAATGTGTGCACATCATCAGAAATTGTAAACAACAAAATCACAACAAGGGCACTTGTCCTACACATTATCTGATAATAACCATGCATCAGCAGAGAACGTACGGTAGCTGAAACTGGCAACGTGCTATGAATTATGCAAACAACTAATAAAAAACTATTAGGTTTTCAACTCTAAAATACAAAAGTACTGAGTGAACTGGAAGCTGCATGAGGATGGATTAAATATACATCAATTTGCTTTTGAGATGTCTTTAATAAGTTCACAAAGAATGACATCTAACCTGAATGCTTTGTTCAGCAATACGCCAGCTTTTCCTCACCTCCCAACTAATAACATATTTCAGCAGAATATATTTATTTGTTTCATTGTTTATTTTAACCACTGATAACTGAAACAGGCGACAGAATGGTCGCACAGAATTACATCATTCATTTCTTGTAGATGATATCCCTTCCCCCTCCTGTGTCACTTGATTCTTGACTGAGCTAAAGCACTGAAAAATTAGACTTCATTTCAGTATGCTAATAGCAATCTATCCAAAACAATGTAATCAAGGCCTCATGTGCTCCTATAATTTCATTCTTGACATAAGTCTGACAGCTATTTATTGTTGGAGGGAACTGTGGGGAGGGGAAGAGAAAAATTCCTGTAATTTCCCCTCCCCCAACAAGCACAACAGCTTTGCAGTTTAAAGCAGGATCTTTGTGCAATGCACAAAATGGTAATAATCAGGGGGTTTACATATGTCTTGTCTTAAGCAATCAAGGCAGAGAGTTAACGGAGAGGCACATTCAGATGTGCCAATTCCCAAACTGGCCACCTCTGATGAGCCAGCTGTGAGCTTCAATTGTCACATTATAATTTAGGCGAGGAGGAGGAGGGGGAGAGAAAGGCATCCAGCTCCACACTGGATGAACATAATTATTCACAGCAGGATGCTGCAGAATTAATTTAGCCAATCAGAATTATAGTGGGGGCTGGGTATCGGCAGCAGCGAACATGAAAAAAGGAGAAAGAAAGGAGAAAGAAAATCAGGAAAGGGATCAAAAAAAAAATATGTGACTAGCACCTTGCTAGTGTTTTGATTCTATATCCCTCAGCGTATTTGGAATACAATGAAGTGAAAACAAAACTGTTACATGGATGTTCCCAGCTCAACGGGGCTGACTTGAAATTAGAGAAGCTGTGAATTCAGTTCACTGGGAAAAAGCCAACAGTCTGAGGGTTTTTTTGTGATACATCACATAAAACGCTACCTGGCTGTATCATACTGAATAATACACTATCAGATAACCATAAATCTGGGAACAATGCTAGCAATTCAGCATCATTCTCGTTTAGAACTTTAGAAACTCTGCCAAAACTCCACTTAAATAACAGAAGAGACAGGAAAATAATCCCCAGCTCAGTGGGTACTTAAACGTATGATCCACATAATTTCATCTCACAATCTATCACAAATTTTGTGCTGACAACTTTTCATTGTGCAAGCCAAAGGAGCTGACCAGGGGAGTGAAGAACTGGAGCTCTGCCATCAGAGGTCAGTAGTTTTGGAGCTGGAGACAAGTGTTTTGTTTCATGATTCCATTAAAATGATAACCAGTGAACACCGAACAATATTGGTTATCACTGCGCTTCAGCACAAAACACCCATTGAGATCAACGGCAAGTTCACCATTCCCATGTTTTTCAAGTTTTCTGTAAATTTTGAGTGCAGCATTTCATTAGTTTACAAGGTACCAAGGGCTTTTTTCAGAATTTTAATGATTTTTTGGGGAGCAAAGAAACTGGTAAGACCTATAAAAGAAATCAAGCAGAAATGCGTATTTTCGTTACTTTAAGCTGTTAGTGTCCAGACAAATACTTCAGCCCAGCTCTTCAGGGCACCAAGACAGTAAACTTGGAGAGAAAGAATTCTTTGCCCCATTTCTATTCACCTTACAGAGAATGGACGAGGACCAGGACCAGGAGCAGAGAAGTAATAGAACGGTTTGGGTTGGAAGGGACCTTCAAGATCATACAGTTCCAACCTCCCTGCCATGGGCAGGGACACCTTCCACTACACCAGGTTGCTCAAAGCCTCATCCAAAAGTCATGCTCTTTGACTCCAGTATTCTCCTTTAACTGAAGCAAAGAATAATACAATCTATACAGCAGCAGCCCTGTTGTCCCTGTTCCTGCCAACAACTTATTTACAGGGACAGTTGTAAAACTAGAGGAAAGGTTGAAAAGATACAGAATATTTACTCTGCTGAGACATCTGTACTTCCAAGTCTTGATTCCTCCTCCCATAAACACAAATATCTCTCTCTGTTCATAAGACAGGGAGAAAAGTTTTTAAGTTTTGATGGCTTTAAGCTTTAATTCATAGAATCATAGAATCATAGAATGGTTAGGGTTGGAAGGGACCTCAAAGATCATCTAGTTCCAAACCCCCTGCCATGGGCAGGGAAATCCTCCACTACACCAGGTTGCCCAAAGCCTCATCCAACCTGGCCTTGAACACCTCCAGGGATGGGACATCCACAACTTTTCTGGGCAACCTCTTCCAGTACCTCACCACCCTCAATGTAAAGAATTTCTTTCTTAATTCTACCTTAAGAGATGCTTAAAAAGGAACATGTAGAAAACGTATCTCCAGAGCACTCAATTCATTTCCACTTAAATGAAAAATAAAATTATTATATTGTAAGGCAGAAGCTTGCTTTAGTTTTTTTTTTGTTGGTTTTTTTTTTGTTTTTTGCCTTTTCCTGGAATAGTACAAGCATGATTAATGTAACTGAAGCAGAATCCTTGAGTTCCTGTAAAAGTTAACTTAAGCTTCTGCTCTCTGATTCTGGTAATGGTGAGAAAAATGACAGGAAGGTTGGTAAGATTTTATTTCTGGCAATAATGTTTGATGTACACCACTGTCAATGAGAACCATGATTTAATCTGTAAGGATATAAGGCCTTGTGGTAAAAATGGTATAACTACAAATCCTGATTAACAATCACTGCAACAGTAAAATTGGTTCCCATAGCAACAAGACTGAAATTATACAACAAATGGCAATGCCATATCAGATAAATCACTCCACAAAATGTCCCTTTTTGGAAACCGTTTGGCTTTCTTCTACCTTCATCTTTAAAGACTTCTAAATATTACTTTCAATCTCCTGATCCTCAGTGCTCATCCTCTAAATTCCACCATCGTTTGTTCTTCTAATAATCCAGGTAAAAGAATAAAATAAAAGTAATAAGAAGACAATATGGTATTTAACATCTGAAAGCTCATTCTGGATCCTGGCAGTTTAAAAAAATACATATTCCTACATATTTTCTCATTTTTTTCTCTTTTCATTTGCTCTGTGTTTATTTTATGGCATTTCCATAACTTCAGCTTCCAAAAGCAAACATTAATTTTAAATATTTTGCATTTGTACAACATAAGACTGCAGTTACCCTCTCTGTATGCATTGCTTATGGAGACAAACACTGTAACCAAGGAAGACGTGCACTATAGAAGAAGAAAATAGCACTTAGATATGGAATAAGAAATTATATATTAATCACTTACAAAATCTACAAAATCTCTAACTGCATTAAGAATTACCCTTTCAGTTAAAAAAATGTGTGATTCCACCTACGTAGCTCATGTACAGCTTGACTTTGTGAAGTTGTTATTACAGAACTGCTTAAAGAAGTTGCATATTAGCCACTGCTTTAGGGAATCAGCCCTTTACTATGATTATTGTATTTCTACAGGGCTACCAAAATATAGGTAGATAGGCAGACAGGGACATAGGTAGGTAGGTAGACAGACAGACAGACAGAGCGCTGTAGAGGGTACCAAAATGGTTAAGGAGTCTGGAAGACAGGACACATGAGGGGATGCTGAAAGAAACGGGTTTGCATGATATTAAGAGGAGAACACTAAGAGTCAATGTTGTTGCTGTCTACCTAACTGGAAGGTGTAGGGAAGATGAAACCCGACCCTTCTTGCAGTTGTAAACTAAAATGACAAGAAGCAACAGACAGAAGTTGAAACATGGGAGATTCCAACTCAAAATAAGAAATTTATCATATTGTTCAAATGCTGGGGCAGGGCTCAGAAAGACAGTGGGATCTGTCTGGTCCTCTAACAGCCAAAGCCCTGAGCCTGCCCTGCTCTAAGTGCAGATGTTGAACTAAAGAACTCAGGAGGTCCCTTCCATCCAACGTGTTCCTAGGACTCTGTTGTCACTAGGCCAGGGAGAGCATTCACCTCTTAAATTTTAATGATTCTTCATTCAAACAAAAACAACCCAGATTAATTCTTTGAAAAGGGCTGGGAGAACTAAGTCCCTCCATAAAACACCGAAAAGCCTCTTGAGCCTCTTACACTCAGAAAACGAAGCAACACTATTACAGTAGAGGTGAGAAAGGGGTTTCTTTTTTAACTGAGAGGCTAGTCAAGACTAGACATGGCTGTACCAAGACAAAAGAGAAACATCATCTTTCAGACAAGCCAAGAGCTGCAGCTGGAGGACACTGGGAACCTAATCTAACCTCAGTGACAATGGAGAAAGTTAGATATGAAAGGGTTGCCAGAATTTACTGGTTTTGTCAGGACTTGTCTACCTTTCAAGCTATGCAAACACTACCTGTTTGCTTAATCTATCACAAGCCTCTGAACCACAAACCTATAGCGCTGACACGACGGGCATTCTTGAAGATCGTGAGTTTACATTAGCGAAGTTCAAATAACTGAAGAGTTAAATCACCATGTCTCAGCTCTTCAGAGAGAGAAAGAGCGGATCTGCTCCCCTAGACCACGTATTAGCCTCCAGAAGCAGTTCCTGGGCTCATTTAAATCCAAGAAGCTTTAAGACGTATCACGGGATCTCAAGTAGATCCATGCAGGTATGACAAGAATCCAAGAATTCAGCAGAAAAGAATGCTGGTGAAGAGCAAAACTGGCAGTTTTACAGAACTTTAACTATGAGCTGGAATCAAATAAATAAATAGCAATCAAACAGCTTTCAGCCTCTTAAGATAGGAAGACTTAAAAATTTACTTTCTCTAGCTATTATTACAGCTGAACAGGTATGAATAAAAGAAAGACAAAAGTTTTGGAAGGAGGTATTTATTGTATACCATTCTGAAAATCAGCATCATGGTCAAAGATTGAAACGCTCTTAACATTTCTGTGCCAGAGTACTATTAATATAGAACAAATGCTGCCCAAAACCTGGAATGTATATATTCAGGTAATCTTTTCCGTGGGGCTATTTTGGGAACTAGAACATATTATCAAGAATTTGATCAAGACTACAGTTTATAGATTGAAGTTTAGCAGAAAAGTATCTTCTATTTATTTTTGCCAATACTTTCACTCGAGTGAACAGTGTGAACACAGGAAGTAATTCAGATAAATATGAGCATAGAACTGACCAAAATAATTTCTGTTCGTTAAAGTAATCTGTGAGAATTATAAAATATAAAATGTACTTTATTTGGAAGACTATGTGAAAGTTATCTGGCAATAGCACCTGAGTTTTCTGTCTGTTATGACAACTGGACTTGTCAAAGCTCAAGGAATCATAACTATGTGCTAGTTTTTTGTTTCATTAACTAAGATCCTCGTAGCAAAAAGAAAACAGCAGGAACCTTTAATTTTGAATCTCTGGCGACAATACATTAGTTCATGTATGGTCTCTATCATTAAAAAAAACCAAAATTTATGAGCATCACTCTCTACATAGGGGACTTTTTTGAAGGTATACTGAGAAATGGCCTTTCCTTGCCAAGGCAGAGGCAATAAGAAGAGATGTCCATAGCATCTCTCACGTCCATCGTCTCTGCTCCTCTACTGAGATCAAATTAGAGGAGATGATCTTACGTGTTAATCACTGTCATTAACCAAAAAACATCTTTGAAAGTCCATACTCCACAGGGTTTGCTCAAGAATTGACCTGTTTAGGGGTTTTGCAGTTGGAATAAGGGTAATTAGGTAACTGGTTTACAGTAATAAGCTTCTAAGCTAGGAATTAATTGATGTAAATCAGTGTAGTTCCATTAAGTTAAATGTGGCTACACTAGTCATATCAGTTGAAGGCCCCCATCATCTGTCCCTTCCCACCATCCCATCATGAAAATATGTTAAGTCTGAATGTCATGATTTACACCAGTTAAGCAATCTTTATATATATGTGGAGTTTATGTGTATACTAAAAAGACTATAATTTTGCTCTTTTCAGGCATAGGTCTTCAAAGTCAGTGCCAACTCCTACCCTCTCTCACTTTCATCTCCACTCCAGGTAGAAGTTTTGTTGTCTTTTCTCCAACACATTTCTGCCAGATAATCTTTCCTTTCTGTCTTTAGAGCTAAAAGCCATGCTGTTTCCATCCATAACTGTCTCCCAGAGTCACACATTGCACTTTTGCCTGCCACACAAAACACAGCCAAGGTCACCATAGTTACTCGTCACTGAATTCTTCTGTTAGATCCTACTACAGACACCAAGTTAAAGCTTTCTGTATTTCACACTTTCAAATGAATTGTGAGACCTTCTGAAACTCTATAATATTGTTGCTGTGATTTACGCACCACGTATTTCCACACACCTGGCTGTTTCCCCCATATATTTTTTATTTTATTTTATGATGAACTTTACACTCAGACCATCTCAATACTCCCTCATTTCTCCAAATTCTTTCGCAAAATCAATTTTTCCATAGACTTGACAAGCAATTAACAGTTAAAGACCACTTTAATGATGAGGTAAATGTCTAGGACTAAGGGGTGATAATGACATCAGCTTTTCATCCCAGGAACTATGTGGGTACCACTATCACAGCAAACCACAGAACATCACGGCCCATTCTCTGGCATGACGCCAGCCAGGCCACATCCACACTAACCTCTTTCCTAACCAGGACGGCTTTATCCAAATTGGTGCAAGATTATTTCAGTGGTTCTTGTCTGCACTGCTAAAATGTGCTCAGGGACTGATAAAATACTAATTAGGTGGGACCAAGGGCCTTAAGAGTAAGAATATATAGAATACATTAAGAGTATATAGAATATGAGTTTCAGCTCTCAGCAATTTAATTTACTAGCATGAGCATAGCCTTTATGCACCTATTTTTTTATCTCTTTCCATTCCCACACTTCTGCTTGTCTTAGTATATCAGCAACAATTTCTCCTTCTTTAGATACATAAGCAGCATAGAGCACATTGGGATATTACACCAATACCGATGTATCATTTCTAAAACTGTATTTTCAGAGCTGATGCTTGTTTTTCACAGAAATAACTAACTCATGAAGTAATATAAAGTGGTACGGAAGTTTGACACAGCAAAGCAGAATATTTACAAAGCTCTGCCACTTTTTTCAAAGTTTTGATTCCGTTTTCTCTGCTCAAACTAACTATAGCATCTCCTTTAATAACTTTTTTTCTCTAGTTTGGAATTATGTAGCTGTTGCAGACAATGATATGGAAAGGCAAATGAGGGAATATTCCTTATCAATTTCTGCTATGAAAAAAAAACCTGCAAATAGCATTTTAATGCTTTACTCTAACATAAATCTAATTAAAGTTATTGAGAAGATTACATTAAAAACACTGAAAAGTGAAAATAAAAATCACAGAAAGCAATGAAGTGATAGCAATCTATATCCCAAATATTTTTTCCTAAATCATTACCTTGAATATACTTCCAACTTATTTATTTAATTTTCTAAAAACTACACTAGTGCATAATCATTTGTGCCTCTTGTCTGGGACAGAACTTAAAATCTGTATGCTAAAAGATCCCCTCACCATGACTTTACAGGTGTTTTTTTTGTAAAGTTCATAAAATCAGTAAATGCATTCATCAATTTACAGTTTTTTTTAATTTAATTATTGCAATTAACTTATTTTCAGTCCTCAAACTCATTTTTTTTAAACCTCCAACTGGTTTAAAATGTCAATCCCCATATTAAAAGGGAGCTAAGATATACTGACCCAATCCTGTTCCCATTAGAAATAAAAAGAAAATTTGCCTTGACTTGGTTGAAGTGAGGTTCAATTTTAAAACACTTTCCAGAAAAAGAAACATTTATATGCACAACACAGCATACGAGAACAAATGCTAGATACAAGGAAAGGAGGCAATTTCTTTTTCTAAAAGGAAGTTTTACACAAACAACATATAAATAATTTTACAAACACAACAGAGTGAATATCTACCACCTATATGGAGCAATAACATTTTTCCCATCTTTTAAATGTAATCATTTTGCTTTCAATAATTACTTAGGCAAAGTAAAGAGAACACGCCAATGAAACAGAAGATTAATACACATCATATTTCTCCATGAAATACAGTATTTCTCAAAAATTACAGTGGGTCAAATTTAGAGGATGTGCTCAGTAACCCAGAGATGTATTGTAAAACCACTTGCAACGGGAAAAAAAAATAGAGAGAGATATTAAAGAAACTGAGCTGCAAATATCAGTCTCTTTTTAGCAGAAGGAACAAGTTAATCTTTGTTCTACTAACATTAAATCTTGTAATATGACTCTGTATCTGGCCAGCACACTTAACCTCAGCTTTAAGGCTGCAAGCTGTCGAAAATTCACAACTGACAAAACGAAGAGTCAAATCAGATCCCCGGTTCTGGAATTTGCACTCAGAATTTTTTTTAAGTCATAACGTGTACTGAAGACAGGATTATTTATTATGTCATATCGAAGATACATAGACCTATTTACAACTCCTGAAGTCAATGAAACCACACTGGGCTTGCCATCTTCTAAACATTCTGGTTATCTGAAATTTTCCCTTTTTATTACAGCAGTTACCCAAGTTCATACGCTTTTGCTCTCAGATCTCAGTCTGCAACATCACCTTCAATGGTGTACGCTCTCAGGTTTTATTAGAGAAGAAATCGAGTACTTTACCCGTTGTTTCAAAATATTGTGGGTTTCCCCTTTTAATTGGAGGGAAGGTTTTTCATTTTTATTGATTTTTTTTCAACTGTGGGGGGTCTTTTTTAACTGATGGGGACAGACTTTTTAGTAGGGCCTCGAGCGATAGGACAAGGGGTAAAAGTTTTAAACTAAAGGAAGGGAGATTCAGACTAGACATAAGGAAGACATTTTTTACGCTGAGGGTGGTGAGACACTGACACTGGTTGCACAGAGAGGTGGCAGATGCCCCATCCCTGCAAACATTCCAGTTCAGCTTGGACAGGGTTCTGAGCAACCTGATCCAGTTGAAGATGTCCCTGCCCATGGCAGGGGGGTTGGACTAGATGGCCTTTAAAGGTCCCTTCCAACCCAAACCATCCCATGGTTCAATGATTCTATGAACTCTGTTGCAAAACATTTATTCTTCCGCTCTTTTCGATATTAACTGCTTTGCTGATCCAATGCTTCTGTTTTCCTTCCCATAGGAATCCTAACCCTAATGCAGCCGCCACTGCCACATTTATGCACCTTTAGGGAACACTTCATTCACTGAAAAACAAAGCCAGAAAAGCTTCACATGCAACCCAATAGATCCAGCCACTACAGCCACATGGTGCAAATTTTACATACAAAAATGAAAATATTTTTTATACCGCTCTATCATTTCCCAGGGCTATCATACCTGCACTAGGAAATGGCAGTTGACTTTGCATAGGCAATATGACTTTTATGTGCTACTTACAACAACGCTATTATCATGTTGATACCTGGTACACCAGGAGCAACAAGAATAAACCTTAGGCAGAGTTTCTGCACATCCACAATAAATTCTCGTCTTACTATAAAGAGTCTTTGGATGGCGCTTTTGTTATTGCAGAAGGAACCTGACAGTGTTGATAACGACACAACCCTGTATCTTGCAGTGCCTTTGAAAGCTCAAAAAGAACCTGTCAGTTCAAAAAGTAACAGAGAAAATCTTCTGACTTTAAATCATGGAAAGAAATCAGTGCGTCCACAAAAATAGAGGAAAATGCCTTGAAAAGCCTTTGAAGGAACAAAGAACTAGCAATAACAACAAAAAAGAAACAAAATTCGTGCTGCTTTTTAGGTGACATACACAAAATCCAGCAGCGTAGAAGTCAAAATGTTAAAATTTGTGCTAGTGCCACAGAGAACCCTGAGGGAGCTTACATTAGCACAACAAAAGTTTGCATATTTAAGCTTTGATGAAATGAGTATGCACTGTTCCGCGCAGAATATGAAGTTACAAAAGGTGTCAAAACTGCTGTGAAGACTATTCTGATGATGCCTTTAATGGAACAGAGAAAAAAATTATTTGCTAACATTTTCTAGCCTCTTCACGTCAGAGCAAACTGCATGGTACAAAGAACAATAGCTGATCTTCCTAGTTGACAGAACAAAATCTTTTCCAGGTCTTTAAACTAGGTACCAGTCACCAATGAGGTAGTCCCAAAATCATCACAGGGATACAAAAAAACACACTAAAAAGAACATTTAGGAATAATTTAGATATACCAGTGCTATTTTCAACACTCTCATAGCAATAATCTTTATCTACTACATCTCTGCCTTACTTCCCATGCCAAACATCCAGGTACTGCTCAAGGTCATAGAATCACAGAATTATAGAATGGTTTGGGTTGGAAGGGACCTTCAAGACCATCTAGTTCCAACCCCCCTGGAGACCTTCCACTAGACCAGGTTGCTCTAAGCCCCATCCAACGTGGCCTTGAACACTTCCAGGGATGGGGCATCCACAACTTCTCTGGGCAACCTGTGCCAGTGCCTCACCACTCTCAGGACTCTGAGAACTGCCCTCAATTCATTCTCCACCCAGCCATTATTTGTGCTTGGGATTGCGCCAACCCATGTGCAGGACCTTGCATGTGGCATTGTTGAACTTCATGAGGTTCACACCTCAAGCCTGTCCAGGTCCCTCTGGATGGCATCCCTTCCCTCCAGCATGTCCACCACACCACACATTTGGTGTCATCAGCAAACTTGCTGAACGTGCACTCAATCCCACTGTCCATGTCACTGACAAAAATATTAAACAGCACCGGCCTCAATTCCGACCCCTAAGGAATGCCACTTGTCACTGGCCTCCACTTGGACACCAACGTTAATAGTGTAATTAAAACAAAGCTAACTCAGTTCAACAACTACCAGTAGAAAAGGACCTTAAATTCCCAATAGCAGGGAAAGAATTCTACGAATGCGGAGCTGTGCTGAACTCTTCATTTAATTGAAAGCTTTTAAAAGGTTTTGAGGTAAGCAAGCGCCACATGGCAGTATTTTAACACAGAAAGACAAGGGCTGAGTTTCTGCCACTGCTCATATTAAAAACACTGAGCGGTGGGATTCAGACACGCTGCCGTTCAAAGTAACAGAAGGTATGAAGAAAAACTCCATCAGCTGCTCTGAGCCATTGACTGCATTTCAACAAGCCCTTCTTTACAGCATTACTCTATTCAAATAATTCATTCGAGTCATGTTGAAATCGCAAAATCAAGTGCTGAAAAGTTTGGAAATGCCAGAATTATGACTGTCCACATCCATTACAGTAATTCTGCTGTGTGTATGCATCATGATACGGACGCAATTATGTCATTATTTTTTTTCTGGCAGGATCTCAGCTGTTTCATGAATAGGGTTTTATTCAGTACTTCATTTTATCCTGGTACCTGCCTGTATCTAATAAACTCTTTGCAACTACAGCTGATAGCACCCAAGCAAGTGCTCTGCCAAAGTTGCAGACAACAAAACTGACAACAGTCAGTTTAATCCACCCAGCGCAAACCAAACTTTGAACCACCTAACAGTCACCAACGCAGAAGAGTATTCCAGCAGCTTTATTAAATTTAATATATTTCTTATAAATAAATAAAAGTATTGTATTTATTATTGAAGCTGTTTTATTAAAACGCTTGTTCCCACAGACTGCCAAGATCAAAGCAACTTAACAAAACTTTTCTGAGCACAGGATGAAAAGTTGGGTTCCACGAATTACTAATTGGATCACGAGGCAGATACTCAATATACTGGATTGCACGCAACATTACATTTCATCTTACTAGCTTCTTGAAAAACACATACCAACATCCAGCAGGAGAATGTGAAAATATCTGTGCCCCTCTTCCTACGCAAGCCTGGCAGCCTTGCCAATCCCAATTTAAAGAAATAAAATGGGTTCTTCTCTTATTTACTGTGTACACAGTGACTAATTAAGATGAAAAAATGCCATTCAGTTTGATTCAGTGAATAAACAGAAATTCAGAGTTGTCCAAAATGTGAGTTTTGGGCAGAACGGAAGTTCAGGGTACTTACTTAGCACAGTTCCTGACTCTGGGTTTGAGAGAGGGAGCAGATTTTTCAAGATGTCGGTAAGAGAAAAGACAGTTTGAATCAAGACTGCCAGGCAGCCTCCTTCGGGGAGATGTAGGTTAGTGTTTGTAGGACAGTATTTAGGCAGCTCCCAATCTCAGATTCAGGAAAGTAATATTTTGACACACATGCTCCAACCAACCATTCCTTAACTTCTTTAAAGTTATCTACAAGACTGGAGATAATTAATGAGGATCGTCATTGTGTCCTCCAAAAATTAGGGATAATACTACTCAAAAGAATAAGATGCAAAAATAAATCATACCAGGCAACATCATGGGCTCAAGTCTAATTTTAAATTTGCAATCACATTTTAAAACCACCCACTTTACAGCAAATGCATAAATATACAAAGTAATCAATTTTATCAGGTAGGTGGCAATGTACAAGTATGCATCTCAGGGCTGGTTTTCAAATTAACTTGTCATTTTTTTAAATTACAAACACTAGTTTATGCCATAATTTAGTATACCATGAATAGTATATTTAAATAAATGTTCACTTCCTGTCTAAATATGAAAATAATGCTTTTCCTATCACATAAAACTAATTATTGCAGTTTTGCATGGCAATTTTTTTCAAAATTGCATCATGAATTATTCATTACGTTGAGTTTCATACAGTTATTTTAATGATAATATCTCATCGAAAAAGTTTTTTGAGAAGAATTAAACGCATCTTTAAACAAAAGAAACAAAGACTACCAAGTTAAAATGGTTCTTTCAGTAGTTCTAGAGAGATTAAAGTTGTAAGCAAATACAAACTCGGTCTCTTCAAAAGGAGGCAGTTATTTGGATTCAGGGTGACACTTTCAGCCACAGTAAAATTAATATGTAAAAGCTGTGCTAAGCTAGAACAAATGCAAACAGTATTTGCACAGAAAATAGTTCCTTGGAAGTACAATGTCGAACTGGCTCGGTATCAACTATATTAACTTCCATTGTCACAGACTTTTTTACAATTTTTTTTGCAATGTAGAAGAATTAAGGGCAATCCCAAGCACAAATACAGGCCAGGTGGAAAATGGATTGAGAGCAGCCCTGAGGAAAAGGACTTGGGGCTGTTGGTTGAAGAGAAGCTCACCGTGAGCCAGCAATGTGCGCTGGCAGCCCAGAAAGCCAACCGTGTCCTGGGCTGCATCCAAAGCAGCGTGGACAGCAGGTCGAGGGAGGGGATTCTGCCCCTCTGCTCTGCTCTCGTGAGACTCCCCCTGCAGTGCTGCGTTCAGCTCTGGGGTCCCCAACACAAGAAAGACATGGAGCTGTTGGAGCGGGTCCAGAGGAGACCACGAAGATGATGCAAGAGCTGGAGCACCTCTGCTATGGAGACAGGCTGAGAGAGTTGGGGCTGTTCAGCTGGGAGAAGTCTTCGGGGTGACCTTCCAGCAGCCTTCCAGTACCTAAAGGGGCTACAAGAAAGCTGGAGAGGGGCTTTGGACAAGGGCATGTAGTGACAGGACAAGGGGTAATGGCTTTAAACTGAAAGAGGGCAGATTTAGATTAGATCTAAGGAAGAAATTCTTCCCTCTGATAGTGGTGAGGCACTGGAACAGGTTGCCCAGAAAAGCTGTGGCTGCCCCATCCCTGGAAGTGTTCAAGGCCAGGCTGGATGAGGCTTTGAGCAACCTGGTGTAGTGGAAGGTGTCCCTGTCCATGGCAGGGGGTTGGAACTAGATGATCTTGAAGGTGCCTTCCAACCCAAACCATTCTGTGAGTCTATGACGAAAATGTGCATTTGGGAGATCAATGTTGAAGGAGGCAGCAAAGATTGGAAAATGCCTCTATATGATAGTGAATTGTCACAGTTGCATGTAGTAAAATCTTAACATTAAAAGCATGGCTTGGTTTCAAACATGTTGGAATGAAGCAAATCCTCACACCTGAGAAAATCATGACTTGTCCACACTATGACTGGGGTATTTTGTAGAGAAATAAAGCCAGCAAAGTCTCGTTTCCTATAGATTTGTAAACTTTGTTCCCTCCACTTTCTCGCTGATCACAGCTCTTCTCCACATGTCATTTGACCCTTTTTTACTGCTTAAGCAGCATACTGAGGCTAGTTTGAGGCCATGCTTTTGCTGATTAGACAGCCAAAAGGACATATTGATTGGCTTGTCAACTACCCCTAAAGCAGAAGAACTGAATTTCCCTGCCTCTCCACCAATATGAGTACTCACTGATGTCCCTCCTTCAAGTTATGCCATCCTTCCTTCAAATCTGCTTGAAGCTGGCTGCTGATTCAGAAGTTACTGAGAACAATGAGGGACAAACAGGCAGCACAATCACGGAAGTTTTTGTTCAGTTATAACACAGAGCTACAGGCTGGAAGTCTTTTTTTTTTTCCCCCTTGAGCATAAGGAAAAGAAGAAATAAGAGAGAAACATACATCCAAAATGCTCCAGATATTTAATGCCTTCTCCAAAGGCTTCTCAGCATTCAGCCAGCAAAGGAAATGCAGGATAAATTAACAGTTTTGAGGACATCTTAGCAAAGTGATTCCTCCATTAGGCTCCAGTGATCAGTGAGAGAACATTATCATTTCTCCACTAAGAGGAAAAGAGGGTCGGATGGTCACACACATTCTCCACCCTCCACAGCAGTGATTCAAGTAAGCTTTCTGTAAGCAAACTGTCTAGTGTTTTTTTCTCTTAATAAAAAGCTTTTTTCCTCTTTTTTCTTGCAGTTGGACATATATAAAACAACAAGATACGAGCATAGTGGATTGTGTATTATCTTCTGTGTCATTATCACAGATCTGTCTATCAAGTTCTTCTCCACCTTTCTCTTGTCACAGTTCACTATAAGGACCTGTTCTTTTATGACTAAACGATAGAGTAATATTAATCCTTACCAAATGTAAAAAAGAAGATGCAATAGCATGAATTTAATAAAAAAGCTTTTATTCACCACGGCATTTTTCTGAGAATATAAAATGGAACAGCATATCTCAGACTCTGTATGAATGGAAGAATATTTTCCTGAATGAGTTAAAATTTCATCCCCAGCCCACAGTTGTACGATTCGTAAAGGCCAGATAGTCAAATCATTTTCAAAAAAAGTCAGATATTAAGATAAACACAACCCACATGAGAAACTATTTTAAATTGTAAGTTATAGTTTAATTGTTATTCAATTAGGAACAAACTATCTGGGTCACTGAGTCCAATCCCACGCTCTCAGCAATACACTGGGTATTACATTTATACATTATTTACGTAATTTGCATTATTCCATTGGAAGGCCAGTCCAGAACTTGATGTTTCTAATTTTTGGAAATGCTCTTCGGATTTTCAGATAATCTTATTCTTGGCCACATTACACCAGGAACCGTGCCCATATTCCTGGATCAGTACAGTTCTTCAGTGTAGGCAGTTCTTTCCCCAAACTCTTTGTATTAAGAGTTGATCTGAGATTCAGGCAAGAAGGCGTTGCCAAAAAGGAAGGGTCAAATTTCCTTCTGGTGCGTTGCCAAAGATCTTGTATTATTTAAAACACACCTGATAAATCCCTTAAGCTAATCTGTCAATATAAGAGAGCTGGTTTGCTTCTGGGTTTGTTCTCCTACCTGTCAAAACTTCACATTTATTAACTTATTCCTGGACTTTCTCTCAGAGAAAACAAGTTCCTTCCAAAGCAGGATGTGCTGGAGACAATTCCATCCAAAGTTTCATCCCTATGGCTGCAATAAAAGGTGCATCCACATTAAGCATTTTAGCTCAGAGGAGGAGTATGCTTTTCACGCAAACCTTGTGGTAATCTCCATTTAATTGCCCTGTTTCCCAGAGGAATGGTCTCTGAGCGCAAGAAGTTGATTCCTCTTCAATAAAACT
Organism: Tauraco erythrolophus; assembly: GCF_009769465.1. Classification (NCBI taxonomy): domain Eukaryota; kingdom Metazoa; phylum Chordata; class Aves; order Musophagiformes; family Musophagidae; genus Tauraco; species Tauraco erythrolophus. The sequence continues at coordinate 70,388,615 of NC_141466.1, forward strand.
AAACTGGAGGATTCCCTCCAGAAATGCACCTACTACACTACAGCTGGAAATGAGTATTCAGCCCATGGAGCCAGACTAAAGTTGGTCTGATGCAAAAAGCCTTGAAATGTCTGCAGTATAGACCTTGGATCCTCAATGCCATCTAAATCTAAAAATCTACTGGTTTACACTAATTCCTTCTGTAGACTTAGCCAAGTAGACACCATGATTACCACCTCCTGCCCTGGAATATGGTCAGCACTATCACAGCAGATCCTCTGCCCTCAAACATCCCCACTCTGCATCATCCTACAGAAGCACACACACGTGCATTTGCAAACATTGTTCTGCCATTTGGACACCCCCTCTCTAGTTGTAATCAACCTCCAAATAAGCCTAATAGGAAAAATCAGTTAGTCAGCTGTGTACTGAAGAAGCCCTAATGTGCACAGATGACCTGCATCCACCCTTAAAAATAATATTGTAAGAACTGTTTTAATACAGTACATAGAGGCTGTGAACACATTGAGGGTAACACAGACAACCCTCTCTGCTCAAAACCTGACATGCAAGAGGCTGCACAAGAGAACTATGAGATTAAAAATGTCTTCTACACATACAGGTCAAATAATTTCTCCCAAAACAGGTTTTAAGCTTTTGAAAAATAAACCTAAATTCAATTTAAAGACTCCAGATACAATAACTTGTATGCATAACTTCCCTGGAAGTTGCCCCATACTTCAATGATCTTTGCAGCTAGCAAACCAACCCTTGCTTTAGAGATGAATTTATCGTCAACATCCATCCTTCTATCTTACACTTTTCTCTGCAAAACTAAAATGCCATTCATTAGCAGGAGTCTTCTCCACATATAATACCCACATACAAGGAGAGTTGCCTATCCATCTTCTCTTCATATAGAATTACAATTTGAGTTTTTCGAGATCCACATCCTAAGGCTTGCTTGTCAGCTTCAAAATAATTTCTGTGGCTGACCTCTATTTTTCTTGTTATTACCACATCCTTCTCATCAAGGAAACATCATCAACAGATGTATCATTCTTGATGTAATCTTACCATGTAGAGCAGTTTCAGGAACTATTTCTAATCACGGAGTAGCACTATTGCTTTTTTCTTCTATTAAGAATTATTACTGAAAGTAAGCCTTTTGGCAACTTTTTAAAAGAATTTATGGGCTGGATGTTCCAAAATAAAGTATTTGCATGCATAACTTCCATAAAAATCAAAATGGAAGATGGATGTTTACATCCCTTTAAAATCCAGTAGGCAACATCTCTACAGTATTTACTGCTCTTAAATATGTTGTTGAATGCTGCAGCATTCCATTAATATCCTTAGCATGTCCATGGGAAAGTGGTGTTTTCCTTACTGAAAATAATATATTCAAAACAGGAAAACTCTTGACCGCTAACTAAGCTACTCAATCAGTTTCCCTTAGGCAGCATTGGTAACATACATCAACCGAGACTATCACACACTTTGACAGATTAAATTCCAGTCTTCTGCACAGGATCCTAAGAGTATTCAGATCCATTTTCGTTGCACCTTTACAAAATATCTCCACCAGATTAAGCAGAAAAACTACTAACAGCTCCAGTTGAAACCATAAGCATGTAGGAGGCACGCAGCCAGAAGGAAATCAAACAAGGTCTATGAGTTGGTAGCACAGTGGCCAGAAGACTTACACATTTTTCCTGTCATCTCACAGAGGAAATTGGTAGAGAAGATACAAAAAAATAATCTAGAATTACTATTTCATGGCAATTTTAATTCAGCTCTGTCAGGCCCTACTTCTCCTCTAAGAGTTATGTTTTCGTATGTTTGCAGTGTGACCAGAGGCTCAGATACCCCAAGACGACCCCTTTAAAAAGGAGACTTGTGGAAACTCAAGAAAGTCAGCAAAAGAGGTTAGCTTACAGAAAAGTCTAGTATTCGATTTTTTTAAAAAAAAAAAAAAACAAAACACAGATAGCCAATATCCCTTATAGTATCTTCTCTCAAAAATTCTTTGTTCCTCTTCTTGGATAATTACTAAGTAATTAATGTGGACCTACAACAGCATCATCCCAGGGCTTTGCTTACATCCCACAGAGTAAGGTTACGGCTTAGCCCGTTCCTCTTCGCACTATATAAACAGTTATCTTTTAGTCAATCATCTCTTCATGTCATGCATGTCACATTCGCATGAAGCAGCAGAAATGAGATGATGGCACATGTTTTGTGGGTTAAATTTTCTTATGTGCTTTTAACAGCATTAAATCTGAGGTAAAGCAAAGAACCTCCTGGAGTTAAGAATTCATTAGCATGCCAAAGGAACTTGTTCCAGAAAAGATGATTACGCAAATACCCCTGTGAGAAGGGGAAAGTTCTTTGAAACGTCTCTCATGGTTGAAGACAGCTTCATACAAAGTGTAGACAGATTTCTGAACTGCCCAGATAAGCGGAAGGAACAGATCCTCACGTACGTTCTGACATACAGTCACCACTGACCACTAAAGACATATACTCTCCAGCACAGTGGAAGTATTTATTCTTGGAGTCTAGTTCACCCTTTACAAGGCTAGGATGGCCTGACAGCATGGATGTCCTGGTATTATGTGATTAAAAATTGTATTTAAGCTCAACCTTGTTAGGAAAATTCACCATTTCTTCCTGCACAGCTGGACTGCAGAGATCATAAAACAAATACTTTGACCATTTCTCCACAAAAAAATGTTGAGAAAATACATAAACTGGTTAGGAGTAAAGACTTTTTTTTAAATTTGGTTGCAGTTTTTCAAAATACTAAGAGCTTGAAATTAATAAGCAAGTAGGGAGAAGTAGATTTCTCTATACAATCCCAAAGTATCAATAATAATTACAAAAGGTATTATCTTAAACTTATCTTTAATTAAGATATTAAAGAATTATCATTAAAGAATGATGAAAAATAACTTGTACATTAAAAATAACATCAAACAAAAATTTTTAACTCAGAAAAACTGTAATACAATAACTCAATTTCTTCAAGGCTTGGTAACTACTTAAATAATGTGTGAAGTACAGCTCAGCAGTATATGAAAACAGGTCCTGCATATTTACCATACAAAAATATAATAAAAAAATAATAAAAATGGCTGAAAGGTTTATATCATCCTTGATCAAATAAAGCATCTGCTTCTGCCCATTAGAGAAGGACTGAGACAGATGATCCTTGTGTTAAACTATCACACAATCAGACATTGATCCAACAAGATTATAGGATCATGGAAATGAGATGTAAGAAAAATTTAAAATAGGCAGCAGTGAAAAGTGTCACCCTGCACCCATAAGGACATGAGAAACTGAGTCACTAAATCATCTCACCAAGAAGGATGCAACAGAAGCTTGGGAAAAAACTGTGCAGTGTTATAGATCACAAAGCAGAGAAACACATAAAATGCTCTTCTGAATATGATACAGTACTGACATTATTTTTGCAACCAACATCAAATGCTTTGCAGGATTCTTTATTTGCTGGGTGGATTAATGCTTTAAAGTTTCATTTTTAATAACAATACATAATAGTAGACTTTTGCTTCTTCAGTATAAACGCACAGAAAAACTGCAAGCTATAAAATTGTATATAGCTATATTAAAATTATGTACGCAGCTACAGTATTAAAACTAAAATATTTCTAATATAGTGACAGAGTCACAACTTCTGAAAAGTTAGCTTCTGCAGCTAAAAATCAAAAAAATGCACAGATTTTTTTTAAAAAAAGGTAAATAGAAACATGAAAAGGATTACAGGTATTGCGAAAACAGAAGAAAGTAAAAATAAGAGAATTGATGTTTCATTGGGTTTTGATGGTAAATCATAGAATCATAGAATGGTTAGAGTTGAAAGGGACCTCAAAGATCATCTAGTTCCAAACCCCCTGCCATAGGCAGGGAAACCCTCTACTACACCAGGTTGCTCAAAGCCTCATCCAACCTGACCTTGAACACTTCCAGGGATGAGGCATCTACAACCTCTCTGGGCAACCTGTTCCAGTGCCTCACCACCCTCTGAGTGAAAAATTTCTTCCTTATATCTAATCTAAATCTGCCCTCTTTCAGTTTAAAGCCATTACCCCTTGTCCTATCACTACACGCCCTTGGAAAAAGTCCATCTCCAGCTTTCCTGTAGGCCCCCTTTAAGTACTGGAAGACTGCTATAAGATCATCCCGGAGCCTTCTCTTCTCCAGGCTGAACAACCCCAACTATCTCAGCAGAGAGATAGCAGATAGCAGAGGTGTTCCAGCCCTCGCATCATCTTCGTGGCCCTCCTCTAGACTCATTCCAGCAGCTCCATGTCCTTCCTGTATTGGGGACTCCAGAGCTGAATGCAGTATTCTAGGTGGGGTCTCACGAGAGCAGAGTAGAGGGGCAGAATCCCCTCCCTTGACCTGCTGCCCATGCTGCTTTGGATGCAGCCGAGCATACGGTTGGCTTTCTGGGCTGCCAGCGCACATTGCCGGCTCACGTTGAGCTTCTCATCCACCAGCACTCCCAAGTCCTTTCCTCAGGGTTGCTCTCAATCCATTCCCCGCCCAGCCTGTACTGGTGCTTGGGATTGCCCCGACCCACGTGCAGGACCTTGCACTTGGCCTTGTTGAACTTCATGAGGTTCTCACAGGCCCACCTCTCCAGCCTGTCAATCTCCCTCTGGATGGCATCCCTTCCCTCCAGTGTGTCCACAACACCACACAACCTGGTGTCATCTGCAAATTTGCTGAGGGTGCACTCAATTTTGGAAATTTTTTTTTTGCGTTTGGAAACGCAGTTGGAAAACATTCAGATGCTGGGAGGTGTGTGTGCTTGCTGCAAAGCTCGTACAGGTGTGCTAATGAGAGACAGCACTCTGCTCATCACCAGCCTGAGACCTTGGAGAATATTAGTAAAAATGCCAATTTGCATGTCTTGGGGTTAATTGAGGAAATCTCCGATGGAAAATCGTGCTGTCACTTCGGAAGCCTGTTCTGAATACAAATTGTATGTCTCCACAGGATATTGTGAAAGCTTTTCGACTTCTCTGCAAACCTGTAGAACCAAGGAAGGTTGTTAGCTCCCAGAGCTCACAACGGAAGTTTTACTCAAAATTTCATTTGTTGACATTCACAGTTCTCTTGCATTAACATGGGACTCATAGACCAAGCATGGAGAATATGTGGAATCCTCTACCAAACAAACAAAAAAGAGACATGATTATTTTCTCAGATATTACCTAAACCACACATTTTTTAAAGGAAAAGAGACATTTCTGCTTGCAAAAAAACTTTTCAAGTGGGACAACTCCCTTACTTTATGCCTTTACTCTAATCCAAGCTTCTTGTGGATAAAAATAGTTACTAGATTTTTTTTTATGTTTGATTAAGCTGAGAAGTTGTTTGACAATATGCAGGTGTTTCACTGAAAGACTTAGGAAAGCGTAGAAGAAAGGAACTAGTTAATTAACCTGATACTGACTAAGAATCAGTGCAGATTTCTATTACCCCAGGATCACAATGTGTTTTTTCATCACCTGATCTTCTAGGGGGGCTTCTTTGCTTTTACAACTATTTTATTATATGCTGCTATAAAATTACCACCAACAGTGCAGCTCACAACCAGAAATCTAGAATATTTCTATGTTTAATTGCAAATGCTGTGTGATTCTCTGATCATTCGATCAGCCATTAGAGGATTTTATAAATGTCTTGCTCCACATTATGTATGTATAATTAACTGCTCTTGTTGAAATACCTAATTTTTTGAGGAGTTTATGGAGAACACTAGGGAGAGGCATTGGTTTGATGCTGATTTTAAATGATTTATTACTTGGGTTTCAAAGTTAGCTTTTAGTAGTTTTGACATTCAGTCTTTTTTTTTTTTTTTAAACCAGCATGTCCTATGGAACAAAAAGATAAAAAAATAATTAGAAAAAGCAAGAAAAGAGAGCAAAAAGACTAAATTTTCCCTTCAGCAAGAGTTCCATAAAACCGAACTTGATGCCTGAACCTCCATAAGAACAGGGAAGTTTGACCAAATTCCTTCCACTTACATTTTTCCAGTTTTCTCATTTGAGCATTCAGACGTGGCTGTGCGACGCTGCTGATTTCAACGTGTCTCAAAGGGTGTAATTAAAAGCAGAATTCTACCTTGATTATCGCTCTGGTATGTGCACTTACCGGCAGTTGCAAGATGATGAGCTGCTAAAACCATACAGACATGCAAAGTATTACAGCTAACGTGGCTTTCCCTTGTTTGGGGCCACTTTCTAGTTAAGTGCCATGGAGGCACTGGTGAGGGGAGAAGATCTTGGGGTGAAACGCCCCCAAGAGGATGCTGGAGCCATGTGTGTGCTCGGTGACTTTGCAATGCCTCTCCAGTGCTTTTTTTGGGTACCAATTCTCCGTGCCTAAACACCACACGGATGAACTGGGGACAAACACACATTATCCTTTCTCTCGCGAAGGCGAGGGACACTGAGAGGATAAATAAAAATTAATTAGTGCCTGAAATAGTAAAGTTACATACTACAGTGGTTCACTGTACAATGAGTACAGGTTTCAAGATCTGTCACAAGCTGCTGAAGGAGAAATAAAAATCTATTTTTTTCACCAGCATTAACATAGGAAAAGCAACCCAGGCAGTCACTTTTGAAGAGAAATTAGGAACAAAAGAGAACACATGTGGTAAAATGTTATAATAGTCAGAGCCAGAAGATCCTACTCATTTCCTGTAGGAGGAAAGTCACCAAGAATTGGAAAGAGGAAAGCCCACATGATTAAAAGAAGAACAAGATCGACTTCTCTCTGACTGACAGTCTATGCATCAATGCTATTCTGTTTCAAGACACTCGTGTTCGCAAGATAATACAATTGAGCCAAATATAAAGCTGCAGAAAGGAACAATGACTGGCAGAGAGAACATCAAAGATTTGCTTACTGATGCAAGAAGGAGACAGAAAATTCTCAAGTGGGAAACAAGGTTTCAACCCTTGCTAAGGCTGACCAGAACGACCAGCTCTAAATGTGAGATATAAAATAGTAAGTGCAAAACAGGAGAAAATAGAGTGTTGTGTGCATTTAACTTGTAGTATACATGAGTCTGGCAAGGTACTGGGCTCCTTTCCTTCACCTTAGTCACAAGGTGGGTATGAGTCCAGTGAAGCCACCACAAACTTCCTGTGTCTTGAAACTTTATGCTATAATAAATATTTTGAAATAGACATGGTTCCCTATTTGCTCTTTATTGTGAAATGACTGTAAAGCTTGAATGATTTTAGAGGGTAAAAATGAGTTTGTACAGATACATTTACATACAGTCATGTAAAAGTGTGTATGAATATTTACATAAATATATACATGTACTCACATCCGTCTATCCTTCTATACACACCTGTATCACAAAAGAGATCTGAAACATATGGCTGGGACATACACACTGAACTTGTTGCCTTGCCAGACCACAACCTCCTTTAACCACAGACCTGTGACTAAATTTCCTAGGACCAGGACTAAATTTTCAGAGGAGACTTGGCATGCGTCAATGCCATAAAGCCGGGAGCAAGGGCTGCCTCAGCACCGTAACATGCTGTGTCTTCTGAGAGCAGCAATGGCTTATATCCCTCCAGCGGGGCAGAGCTGGGATCAGCAGCACCAGCCTCTGCAGCCTCTCTCTCTCCCTCGACCTGCTAGCCACACTGCTTTTGATGCAGCCCAGGATATTAGATTTCTGGGCTGCAAGTACACATTGCTAGCTCATATCCGATTTTTCATCCACCAGTCCAACCAAGTCCTTCTCCTCAGGGCTGCTCTCAATCCCTTCATCCCCCAGCCTGTATTGGTACCGCGAGATTGCCCTGACGGAGGTGCAGGACCTTGCACTTGGCTTTGTTGAACTTAATGTTGCTGGCACAGGCCCACTCCTCGAGCCCGTCCAGGTCCCTCTGGATGGATTCCATCCCTCCCTTCCAGTGTATCGACTACACCACTCGCCGTGGCGTCATCTGCAAACTTGCTGAGGGTGCATTCCATCCCACTGTCTATGCCATAGGTGAAGATATTAAATAGCGTTGGTCCTAGGACAAACCCCTGAGGGACACCACTCGTTACTGGTTTCCACTTGGACATTGAGCCCTTGACCATAACTCTTCTTTTAACTGTTCTGTTAACCATTTCTCTCCCCATGAAGACCTGGCAAAGCCTTGGGGGAGGGGCAGAACACTGGGAGCCCCAACATTCCATCCTGGAGATGTTCCAAACAGAAGCAGCCTGGATACACTCCGAACAGAAGCAACCAGACCTGCATCTGCCCAATATAACTGACCACCCACTGACTGCACCCATGGCACTGCCAGCTCTGTGGCACCCACCGTGTGGCCCCTGGGCCACCCCGATGTCGCAGCTGCTGCAGCCGGTCGTCTCCCCTGGAACATTCTATGCCGGAGGTAAGGACCGACCCTGACTTCGGCAGCCCAGGGACACCCATGGGGAATTCACAGCCCTTTCTCTGTCGTACCTCCCCCTCCTCCTTCTCAGTCCCCTCACCCACCCTCCAGCCCTAGCCTGGGATGTGACCACCAGGGTTCGTTCACATCTCCCACGATGCACCAACGGCTGCCAACTGCCCGGGCAGGAGCCACAGCCCTTCCCGGCAGCCCAGGCACCCCCGGCAGGGGTGGCACCATGGGCACCCCGGGCACCCCCAGGACATACGGCATCCCCATCCACCCTGGCACCTCAGCACACCTGCCCCCCGCCAGCAACCCCAGTGCCCATGGGTGCCCTCCATCACCCCTGGCACCTCCAGCGTCACCGGTACCCTCGTCCCCAGCAGCTGTGGCACATGGCTGTCACACGGGCAGGGCTGCCCAGTCCATAAAACAGACAGAGGATTTCCGGGGATCTCGTGGCCGTCTCTCCTGTTCCACTCCGCAGCCTCATCCCACCGGCACACAGCTCACCCGCAAGGATCATCCCTGCCGCGAGCTCCCTGCTCGCCCGGCGCAGAGCAGGGGGACATCCGTGCTTGGGCCTGGCTCCATGGGTGCCCCAGGAGACTTCCCCCGGCCCCCAGCCCGGCACATCTCCCTCTCATCCCTGCAGGTCTGCTAATGGCTCCATGTGGCGGCTGCTTCAACCCCCCCGTCATCTGCTTGGAGCGGAGAAGACCCGACCCACCTCCATCAGCCACCTTCGCAATGGGCCACAGCTTTGCGGCTCCACCGGGCACTGTCTGCTGGGGACCCTTGGGCTGTGGGGTGCCCTTGGCCTGGGCACACCGATGGGCTCCCCAGGGCCAACCACAGTTGTTCGTGCCTTATGACTGTCAGGGGACAGCAGTGGCCACGTTCCCCCCAGTGATGCCACCATCCCTTCCCTGTAATCACCATCTCAAGGGGCAGTACACACATAACGGCCCATCCAGCACTGCCAACCCCTCCAGGGCACCCCTGGGCAGCAGCAGTCCCCCAGGTGATGGAATGGATAATGGCATCTCCCCAGGTGGTGACATCTCCCTGGGCAGTGATGTTTCCATGGATGACGCCACCCTCTCGGGTATTGACATCTCCCTCAGCAGTGATGTCTCCATGGATGAGGGCATCCTCTCGGCTGTTGATATCTCCCTGGGCAGTGATGTTTCCATGGATGACGCCACCCTCTCGGGTATTGACATCTCCCTCAGCAGTGATGTCTCCATGGATGAGGGCACCCTCTCGGCTATTAACATCTCCCTGGACACTGATATCCCCATGGATGATGGCACCCTCCTGGGTAGTGACAATGTTCTGGACAGTGGCATCCACCCAGGCAGTGATGTCCACATGGAGAAGAGCACCCTCCCAGGCAGTAACACACCCCTACGCAGCGACATCGCCCACAGCCACTCTGCCACTGTCCATGTCCAAGCCATGAGGGACCCAGCGGTGATTCCAGCTGGCGATGTTGTGCTGCCTGAGCAGGTGATGCTGGAAGAGGCTCTGAGGCACTTGGTTTTCTCCCTGGAGGCGCTGTCAATCAGCCAGGTCCATCCCAGCAGTGACTCCATGCCCGGGGACTCTGCTGGTGCTAGTGGCACCATACCCCATCACAAGATCAGCTCACTCTGGCTGCCTGAGGAGATGGTCTTCCCTGACTACAGTGTCCCCAAGACCTCCAAAGCCATCCTGAGCACTGAACACCTCAACACCAACAAGATGAAGCCCGAGGATTCGCAGCAGGATGTGGGGACAGACCTGCCACCACCCCAGGGCAGCGTGTCTCTGCACAACACGAGCCTGGAAAAGAAAAGGAAGTGACAGAATGCCTCATTGCCAGAAAAGGGACACAAGCACAAGGCTCCCGCAGCCAGTGCTGGGGCGGGAGGGTGGGATTAGGGCTGTTGTGGGGATAAAATGGTTTTAGGGAGTGGGAGAGGGGGTCTGTTGATGATGTAGTAGTTGTTATGACTGTTTTGTTCTCAGTTTTTCCATTAAAAGCCATTTCTGCAGAAGCTCTCCGTGCCTGCATGGGAAGGGGAACAAGCGCAGTGAGCATCAGGAAATAGCACCAAAGAGGTGCAAAAGCATTGCTGAGACCCAAATCAGATCCACCACACCCCAAAGGGCACCAAGTTGTCCCCAGGGCTATGTCACTGCCAGCAGTGCAGGCAATCATGGGAGGGGTGACTCCCCTGTCCCATTCCCTAAGGGAAGCAGCCCTTTGATGAAGAAGCTGGGACATCCAGGTCTATGCAAGACTCACGGACACAGACCCACGCGTAAAGCAGTGCTGACTCCCACAACCCGGGGCATCATCCTCCCACCATGGGGCTTTGGCAGGGTGCTGTACCTACTCCCAACAACCCCATCGTGTCCCCATGCATCCCACTGCAGCCCCAGAGATGGCTCCTCCAGGCTGCTCCGGGGCAGTATTTAACAGGCACCATAAGCCACAGGGTCTGCCTGCCGTAAGGGAGAGGTAAGAACATTGTGGGGCACCATATCGAAGGCCTCCCACAAGTCCAGGTAGATGACATCCCCAGATCTTCCCTTGTCCACTGATGCAGTTGCTGCATCCTGGAAGGCCCCCGGACTAGTCAGGTGTGATTTGCCCCCAGTGAAGCCACTCTGGCTGTCTCTAAAGGGGCTGCTGAGCTGTTGCCTTTCCATTTTCTAGCTTTGCGGTCACCAGTTGTGAAGCATTTATGCCTCTCAGTCACTATTAATTTACAAATAGGTAAAAATGCACTTTCTAAAGCAGAAACATCCTTCTCGGTGAACTGTCTTGGCATTTTATTTGAATCGGGTTTAGTTCTCCTGCTACGTGTGCAAATCTTGTAAATTCTTCACTCTCGCTTCTGCCACTGTCGTTAATGCTGCTCTTCCCAAAAAAAGGCCTGGTTCCCTTTTGCCTGAAATCGCTGTTGAATTCACTCACTGCGATAACCCCACAAACTGATTTGCTGCACACTGTATCTCCTACAACATCTCCAAGTAAACACCACACAGTTGGTGGTTTTCCATGTGCCAAGCTAATAGCTATTGTTTCATTTTGCACTTCTAATAATACCAGGGAAAGCGGAATACTCTCATTTTTATTTTGAATGTGTTGCTGCCTATCCTTGCTTTCTGCAATAGTTTCACAGCTTTTCGATATGTTTCTGTCACTATTTCTTTTAATCCCCAGATCTTCTGCAGAATAGCCCACCTACATCAATTCAATCACTATGACCAGAACTGTCAGGAGAGCTCAACAGGTTCTGATGTTCAAGTGTTCATAATATCTAGTTGACATACCCCTTGCCTGGTTTGAAAATCTGATTCCACATGAGGATCCAGATGCTCAACACTTCTAACAAAAGTTCATTTTGTATATAGAATTCTCAAACTCTCTTGAACAACTTACAATGGAGGCTTAATGTGTCTTTTACCTTGATGTAACATAACACGCTTGTTCTTGTTGTCCACAGTTGTCTTCACGTGTAATGGAGAGCAGAGAAAAACGCTGCAGAGTTTTCTTCAGACCAGAACTGCAAATAATATGCAGCACCCACTGCTCTGTCTGAGCGAGGGCAAAGCCTATGGCTTAGGCACAGAAACTGCCCTAACGTTGCTTCTAGGATGATGTATCCTTGCTGCATCCAAAGCAGCGTGCTCAGCAGGTCCAGGGAGGGGATTCTGCCCCTCTGCTCTGCTCTTGTGAGAGCCCCCCCCCTGCAGTACTGCATTCAGCTCTGGGGTCGGGGTCTCCAACATCAGAAGGACATGGAGCTGTTGGAGCAGGTCCAGTGGAGGCCACGAAGATGATCTGAGGGCTGGAGCACCTCTGCTATGGAGACAGGCTGAGAGATTTGGGGTTGTTCAGCCTGGAGAAGAGAAGGCTTCAGGGAGACCTTCTAGCAGCCTTCTAGTACCTAAATGGGCTACAAGAAAGCTGGAGAGGGGCTTTGGACAAATGTGTGTAGAGATAGGACAAGGGGAAATGGCTTTAAACTGAAAGAGGGGAGATTTTGATGAGATCTAAGGAAGAAATTTTTTACACTGAGGGTGGTGAGGCACTGGAACAGATTTCCCAGAGAAGCTGTGGATGCCCCATCCCTGGAAGTGTTCAAGGCCAGGCTGGATGAGGCTTTGAGCAACCTGGTGTAGTGGAAGGTGTCCCTGTCCATGGCAGGGGGGGTTTGTAACTAGATGACCTTCAAGGTCCCTTCCAACCCAAATCATTCTATCATTCCATGATTCTATGTGCTTACACCAGGATCCTTCCCTGTGGCAGTTTTTGTGTGATTGGTTGGTTGTTATATCAATTTATATCATTTTCAGCAATGTTAATTGCCAGTGATGAGAAGTCATGAGATCAGTCCCCAGAATTATATGATTACCTTAGGCAAAGACAGTTTTAGTTTGAATGGCAAACAATTTTTTTTACTCAAATCCTAGTTTTTGCAGATTTCTTTGAAGAATACCTCTGCAACTCCAGGAGATAAAAACTTGCATGAAAAACAAAAGCTGATTTTCTTAAACAAGGAGATGCTTGATAGTTCCTGACGAGAGGTTCGTCAGATTTGCAAATCGTGAGATTTGCAATAAAATCGTGAGCGGTAGTGACCTCACGTTTCCGCCTAAGTAGGACAGTGTGTGTAATTTATATCCTAAGGTACATCAGTAAAGTATTTCAAAAAGAAAATAAATGTAATGTATTCATAATTGCTAATGTGATTGAGAATGTACATTTAAGAAATGTAGTGGCATAAACCTGAAGAAATCTAATTCTGAAAGGAAGCTGTCTAAATTTAGAGTGATGTAGTACTAATTAATCCATTTAGCATTCCATGCTGGTTTCAGCCCCAGGAATGACTAAACAGAGAACTGCCCCCAGTTTAGGAGGGGCAAGAAAAATGTAAGAGGTTGGATTTTGGGAGGGTTTTGCTGTCAAGTCAAAACAGATCATCTCTGATCATCTCAGTGACCAAGGTATCTTTTCCAGGTCATTTTGCACTAGTTGGGTTTGGATGGAAATGCTTTCTAGCAATGTGAGGGCTAAATTTGCTGCTTTTCATGCAAGGAAAAGCCATGTCTAATTCAGTAAGGGGTTTATTTGCATCAGGCCAGCAAGACAGAGCTCCAAAATGACCAGTGGTATAGAGGAGCATATATACTATATAGCGGTGTGTGCATATACTTGTCCACATATGTATAACCCAGGGACTAACCAAAGTCTGCTGCAGCCAAGCCATGCCAAATATTTCCATCAACGCAGTGAGCTTGGGATGAAGATCTCCAGTTACCTGCTCAAAAACTTATTGTGGTCTCTACAATATTGCATACCGGACAGTGTCACATATAGTCATAGGATCATAGAATGGTTTGGGTTGAAAGGGACCTCAAAGATCATTTAGTTCCAACCCCTCTGCCATGGGCAGGGACATCTTCCACTAGATGAGGTTGCTCAAAGCCCCATCCAACCTGGCCTTGAACACTTCCAGGGATGGGGCAGCCACAACTTCTCTGGGCAACCTGTTCCACTGCCTCACCACCCTTAGAGGGAAAAATTTCTTCCTTATATCTAATTTAAATCTCCCCTCTTTCAGTTTAAAGCCATTACCTCTTTTCTTATCACTAAACAGCCTTGTAAAAAGTCCCTCTCCAGCTTTCCTAAAGGCCCCCTTTAAGTACTGGAAAGCTGCTATAAGATCACCCCGGAGCCTTCTCTTCTCCAGGCTGAACAACCCCAACTATCTCAGCCTCTTCATAGCAGAGGTGCTCCAGCCCTCGGATCATCTTCGTGACCTTCTCTGGACTCGCTCCAGCAGCTCCATGTCCTTCTTGTGTTGGGGACTCCGGAGCTGAACACAGTATTCCAGGTGGGGTCTCACAGGAGCAGAGCAGAGGGGCAGAATCACCTCCCTTGACCTGCTGCCCATGTGGATGCAGCCCAGGACACAGTTGGCTTTCTGGGCTGCCAGCGCGTATTGCCGACTCATGTCGAGCTTCTCATCCACCAGCACTCCCAAGTCCTTTTCCTCTGGGCTGCTCTCAATCCATTCTCCACCCAGCCCATACTGGTGCTTGGGATTGCCCCGACCCATGTGCAGGACCTGGTACTTGGCCTTGCTGAACTTCATGAGGTTCTCACAGATCCACCTCTCCAGCATGTCAAGGTCCCTCTGGAAAGCATCCCTTCCCTTCAGCATGTCCACAACATCACGCAACTTACTGTCATCAGCAAACTTGCTGAGGGTGCACTCGATCCCACTGTCCATGCCACCAACAAAGATGTTAAATATCACTGGCCCCAGTACTGACCCCTGAGGAACACCACTCGTCACTGGCCTCCACTTGGACATTGAATCGTTGACCACAACTCTCTGAGTGCGACCATCCAGCCACTTCCTTATCCACCAAGTGGTCCATCCATCAAAACCATGTCTTTAAGACAAGTCTATGAAGATTTTTTTAATTCAGTCTAGAAGTTTCTCTTTCTTTTACCAGGAAGTCTTTGACCCAACTGAAAGCAATTAAGACTAAAAGCAGGGATATGGTGGTGTTTAAACTTCTTTCTGCTTCTTTCTAGCATCAAGAACTAGTGTGAATGTGTGGTAAAATCCCACTATACAAATACAAATCTCAGCTATACAAATAAACTCTGAGAACCACCACAGCAAGAGTTCAACATGCTCACCACTGAGAGTGAAAAACAAAGAGAGTAACGCAAAGTACAAACATAAGTCCAAAACAATTTGGGTAATTTTAACTCACTATTTTCTCAGTCCCTGCAGGAAGCTTAATAGGCCTATCTGTCATGGAGAAGCACACACTCATCCTCCAGAAATATCTACTGTCAATTAGGAGAGATAGGCATTTCAGTTAAGTTTGCTGCACTGGTGTCCAAAGATCTTCAGAGATGACTAGTTCAGTGATGACACAGTACCTGGCTGAGGCACCCTGAATCACAGTGGTATGGCCATTTACTTTCTTTGAAGTACCACTTAAAGCTCTTGGAGCAAAGACTTTGCTTACCATCAATACTCAGGCTTGTTTGATCCATCATTTCTGAAAGGCAGGGCTCCCACAAATGGGGGAACAGATGTATTCAGGTCAGCTACTAATGTCACTCTAGACTGCATCATCTTTTTTGTCAAGGTTTCTAGGTGGACAAGAGTCTGGGAACCCTTAATAAGCTCCAACGCCAACAGCTTACTATTCTCATTTCACTGTTTGACTATGCTAATGCTTTTTCTTTGCTTGAATTGGCAACACGTGACCAATCTATTTTAGTTCGTTGGTTTCGTTCTATTTTATTTTCGATTAGATATAAGGAAGAAATTTTTCACTCAGAGGGTGGTGAGGTGCTGGCACAGGTTGCCCAGAGAAGTTGTAGATGCCCCATACCTGGAAGTGTCCAAGGCCAGGCTGGATGAGGCTTTGAGCAACCTGGTGTAGTGGAAGGAGTCTCTGCCCATGGCAGGGAGGTTGGAACGAGATGATCTTTGAGGTCCCTTCCAACCCAAACCATTCTATGAATCTATGTAGTAGTCAATGGTAACAAGGCAGTTCGCCAGTCATCTTGTTTTGGAAGTTTCCTCTGTGGCTCATGACCTTAAAATGAGTCCCCGTGAAATGCTATGTCTCAATCCCTCTTTTTACAGTCATGTCATAGTTATCCTGAAAGCCACACTTTCTCATTCCTTACTTTAGTTCTCCTCTGCAAGTCATCCTTCTTCCTTCCCTTCTCTGACTCATACAGTCAGATTTCCTGGGGACTCATTTTTATCCCTCCATTTTCTAGTTTTCTTACTCCTTTATCACTTTACCTCCAATTCTGTACGCTGTCACTGTCAGATTGGCCTCCTGATTATCAGCTGGACCTTTGGTGAGTATAATATTGTTGTCCTTGTTCCTGAAATAAGACTAACGATCAGTACATCTTTTAAATTAATGCACTTAGCCTTAGTCCATGTGGTCACATGTAAAGCATACACATTTTTAGTACACTGCAAAATACTTTTCCATAGTTTTTTCATTTTGTCATTGAACTTCAGGCCACTAAAAACTCATCTAACAGAGACGGTTCAGAAAAATAAGTGGCAATCTACTTTTATTTTTCAAGCAATAAAACACTTTTGATAGATGAGCAATCTATATTTTGACAGGTGAGCAACCTCACCTACCTAAGCTGGCCCTGCTCGGAGTGGGAAGTTGGACCACAGACCTCCAGAGGACTCTTCCAACCTACAGTATTCCTATGCTACAGAATTACAGTATATGAGATTTTCTCTACTTAACTATCATTTTGATTAGCATGATCTATAGAGAAGTAGAGGGGAAGGATGAATGACAAGGAAAGCCTGTGCATCTGCATTGAACTTGACACAGTTTTGAGGCTACCAAAAAAAAAATAATAATTAAGGCAACTTTGACGATCTCTCTCTGCATCTTTCTCAGTGTTAGTCACTGTTTCACTCTACGATCCTATATCTCAACTCAAGACATTTTGCATCCCCATAGACAGCTGTAACTTCTGGGCTAACAAACATTTTCACTCACGTTAAATAATGTAATTACAGCTGGACAGGAATCGATTACATTCTTCAATAGCGATTGCTAGTATGCTTTACATTATAAATTTGGTGGAAATAATCAATTAATAGATTTTTTTGGTTTGGGGAAAAAAACTGCAATGTTTCAGACGTATTGAAACATTTAGTTTCGTATTTTTTTCAAACAAAAGAGTCAGTAGCAAGCAACACTCCAGATCCATACAAGGAAAAGATTTTTCACAACAGAAGCGGTTAAGCACAAGAACAAGGTGCCTAAAAAACTGATGAAATCTACGTCCTCAGAGATTTTCAGTACTCAACCAAGCAAGGCCCTGACTTTGAAGGCAGCAATGCTCAGAGCAAGGAACTGAACTAGATGACTTCCATAAGTCCCATCTAACTTAACTCTTTCTGTAATAGTAGGAAAGAACACTATTTTAGTTTGTTGGTGTTTGTTTTCAAATTTAAGCAGGATAACAACAATTTTAAATGGACAAAAATAAAACATTTCAAAATTCTAAATACCTCAACATTTTCACTTCTCTTATCTTTTTCGTTTGGTTACAGGTATTTCTGAATCTTAAAACATACCATGTAAACCAGCTATAGCAGGTTGAACTCAAGGTCAGTTCAGACCCTTGCTCTCCAACAGCGTAAACACATATTGACAAATTCCTCGAATATTTGCCCAGACTCCAGGGACTCCCTGGCCCAAAGGTGGTACCTGTATTTAGTATCTCCCAGAGGACTTTTCTTCCATGACTTTTTCCAGTCACTTTTGGGAACACATACGCTTTTAGTTGATAGCTATATTTGAGATTTACATCCTCTGTCCTTTGCGACTTCAAAGAAAATGTATACTACATTGGTTTCTATAAATACTAAATAATAAACAAATTAAAAAATAAAGCCTTAAAAGAGCATTTTTCCCTAGTACTAATTCAGTGGGTGGCTTAATATAAAGAGGTGTAACATCATTTTCCCTCCAGCAGCTATATCATTTACACTCTTCAAAAACCTATTCTAAAAATCTGCTGTTGGAATTTCTCTCATTAATCGAGCTAAATAAGTCCCTGAAAGCCTTTGGTAAAACAGACACTAGATTACATTAATTAATCATTTAAATTTTCTTCTGATTTTTCCTCGACTGCCACAGGCAACTCTGCTTCTTCAAAGATAACTATGATGCAAGAACAATAACTACAGTTCATAAGGGCAGCAAAAGAACTGAAGCAGGGGTACATTAGGTGAAAATTTGAGCCAATTTATTTGCATCATATATCCTACCAATTATGTTGCTCTAAGTGAAGCTAAAATACACTTGCCTTGTGACTTGATTTGCACAAAATAATAAGAAATTAGGGGGCAGGGGTGCAGAAATAAATTTCATTTTTAAGGAATATCTATCTCTCTTGACTGTAAGTAGAGGGAAGACATTTATTAACCTGCATGTACCAAATGCAGGTGAGAGCACAAGGACTCCCCTTTCCTAAAATCAAATTGACTCTTCATTGTAATCCTTTTCATAGATCTGCTGCAACCAAAACCAGCAGTTCAGCTATCTCAGTACGCAGTGACTTCCTCGTGCTTCCCAAAATGCATCCTCCTATGACCTCTGCTTCTTCCTCCTAATTCTATTCATTACTAAATCTGTTTGATAGTTAAATATTTTTACCCATTATATTCAAAATTTAGACACAGTAAAAATAAAAATGCACATTACAAATTATTAAATAATTTTTATCAATATAAGATTTTAATACAACACTGTCCATCAGTACACACTGTTCACAAAAATCCTTAATATTATTAGCGTTAAACTGTTTTACATAGGCAAACTGAGAGTTACTTTTATTTTATGTACTTTTGTTCAAAACCTTCAAGAATCAAAGAACTTTGAAAAAGCAAATAGCCATCAGAACTGATCACTTAAATGAAAGAACTGAAAAATTCTAATTTCTTGAGTGATCACACCTGTTACCACACCATACAAAGAACTACAGATTCTACTAAGCCAATAGCACCCAAAGCACTGAGAACTTCAAGAAATCAATATCCTGGTTTCCCTCAAAACCAAGATCGAGCATCAGACACCCAAAATTCACTGTCACCAACAGGTGGTGAATAATCAACATGACTGATCTCAAACAAAAGTCAACAGTGGGGTGCAGTAATTTGTCTCATTTATATGCCTATAACATATATTTGTTACTACACGTATTTATAAAAACTATAAAATGCAGAATTCACTGTGAAAGCTGCACACTGCCATACTGGATGAGAACGAGGAGCCCACTTCACTAAAAGTTAATAACCTCCTTGTAATTCAGGCATCCACAAGAGAGGTTCTTGCATATGGTGCGTCAAAAAAATAGCATATCTTAGCATGTAAGGTCACTGAGCTGTCAGGAACAGAAACAGAAACTGCCTCTTAGACAAACGACGAACAAGAAATCGCGAAGCTGAGGAGGAAAGGAAAGGGAGGAAAATTCTAATTTAAGCAAATTTAAACAAGATGTAGTGTATGCACTAGGTGGAAGACCCTGGCCCTGCAGACTGGCTGGTGTATTTATCTACTCAGTTAGTGTCAGTATGGACCAGGAACCTTTCCAAAAGCCATTTTTGATGTTGCTATTGCGTTCTGTCAGGTGAAAGAGTTTAATAGTGTGGACATGGTCAGACTGCGTCAACACCAGAAAACCATTTAGTTTACTATGATGGCATAGGTTATTATAGATGTAGAAATCTATTTCAGGTGTGATCCTGGGATGGGTCAACCAAGCATGGGTTGATCTTCATTCTATCAAGTGTTTGAAAAGCTTGTAAATATTCTCCACATTATTTACTCTAACTCTGACCTTACTGGTGATGTGTGGGTTGAAAGCAGATGATTAACATGAAGATATTCCACCAATTTCTGGTGGTGTACGTAAAAATGAGGCAGTAGAACACTTGTGCAGGAACCAGTCCCCCAGGTCGTATTCTCCAACACCTCCAGAAAGTAACAAGAAGTTTCTCCATCTAGCCGCACAGTTTATGAACTACTAAAACAAGAGTATGAGAAGACAGCATGACTCCCACAGCCAGTGAGAACCCAAAAAAGCTGTCTGACACAGAAGAAGCACGCTTGAATCCATGGCTTCCTGTACAGTTCGTAATAGTAACATAAATAACATAAAGACAGCACCTCTTAGTTTCAGTCACAGAAAGACATAGCTTGGAAGGACCAGTGAGGCCTGAAGCCTAAGCACCTGCTCAAAGCAGAACAAATTCCAAGTTAAATGAAACTGCTCAGGGTCACATCCAGTCAAGTTTTCAAAATCTCTAAGGATGGTGATTCACACTCGCACTATGAAGAATTTTTTCCTTACATGCAGTCAAACTTTTCCTTGTTACTGTTTTGCTGTTGTCGTGGGTTATGTTGAACCGCCCCACACACAGCCGGTCACTCCCCCTCCCCCACCCCCAGGAATGAGGGAGAGAATTAAAGGATAAACGTGAAACCCGTGGGTTGAGATAAGAACAATTTAATACAGATGATTTAATACAATGTAGGTGCTCACCACCCCTCGTATGCGAAGCCCATCTCGTCCCGAAAACTGCAAATCCCGGACGAACGCGAGGCCCCGAAATAGAGAGGGGCAGAGAGGGAGAGAAAGAGAGAGAGAGAGAAAGAAAAAAAAAAAAACAGCAGAGCAACAGCGCAGCAAGCGCAAAAGAGCAAAAGTGCAAAAAGAGCAAAAGCGCAAAAGCCCTTCTTCCCGGCTGACCCTTGCTTTTATACTGGGCATGACGCTGCATGATATGGAATACTAATTGGCCAGTTTGGCCCTCAGTCTTAAGTTCCACACAAATGACAAGGGGAATCGTGTCCCCCTTGTCCCAGCTATGCTCCCCCCTTATCCTGCCGTGTTTCTGTACTCCGCACACTGAAAAGTCCTTGGAGTTTCACTTCCAACCACAAACATCAGCTTGCTATCAACATTCTTCTCAGAGTGAGCCTCTGAGTGAAACCAAAACAGGGAGCTCTTCTGGCTGTTAAAAAAAAACTCTGTCCCAGCTAAAACTGGGACAGCTGTTCATAAAGAAAACAACTGATAGTCATCTGGATGTGTGATAAGTCCTCCGTATCAAACACTGCTTAGTAAGCTGGTGGGTACACACAACACCAGGTTCAACTTCCAAATGATTTTAGAGTATAGAGATCATTGCACCCAAGCTGATACATAAATGCAAAAAGAATGGTAATGGCCATTTTGCCAAGCACAAATCATAAATACTACATCAGAAAACACTCATTCACTAATTGTACACTGAGCAAACTCATCAACATATGCAGGCCGATCCTCCCACAAAAGACACAATTTATACGAATACTATTCAGACTCTTCTTCAGCACAAAAATTACAAATGACGTTGCAAGTCCTACGATCTTCCAATTTGGACTGTGTCTATCAATTTGTAACCCTATTTGGTAATACTTCTGAACTGACTGTCCTGCTAGGTTACCTGCACTGCAGAAAATGTCATGCCAGCAGCATGAACACAGCTGCGTCTCACTTCTTGCTATTTCAGGTATTTCTAGACTGTTTCTTCCCATTCCCAGAAAGTCTCAGAAAGTGGAAAAAGACTTAATTCTCTGGAAGAGCCCAACAAGGTCAGTTAACAACATGTAAAGGGATCAGTATACGGCTAAGTGCTAACAAGGACAATATCTTGATGTGACGTAGTGGCCCACATTCCCAGTTCAAACCTAAGGAGATCCCAGCCTTTTAAAAATTCATTTGGGTGGTACTACTCAAGTTCCTTGCTAACATCTACTTACTACTGGCTTACACATCCCAGTCCTTGGAGAAAATAAGTTGATATGTGATCTAAAGTCGCCACTGTGCTCCCTGTCGTCTCAGACGAGACGACTTCAGTGAAATTTAGGCAGGCTGAATCCCACTCAGAAGGTGTTCCCATGGAGGGTGCTGTGATTCACCTTCATTTGAAGAAAATAAATGTTTAACATGCTTATACAGAAACTCCCAGAATGGTGATTAACCTTAGAGTGCCACAAATCAGGCAGAACTCAGCTTTTACTGTGAATTCTCTGAATGCAGGACAAAGCCATGAAGGAAAGGAACAGGAAAACTGTAAGACAGAAAGTGCTCCATGACTAGTGATAGGCAAAGATTTATAATTAATCAACAACAGGAATGGGGCACTGTTTTACAAGGCAATAATCCAGCTCCACTCCCTAAGGTAAAGCCTTAGAGAATGAAGGCCGAGTAGTTTATTCAAACAAGGCAACTGGATTATTACCCCATAAAACAGCATGGCACTGTGATTATTACCTTTGTGTTACATGCCCTTTTAAAATGGTTTTTTCCCATAAATGTTTAAAACCTAACAAGTAAAAAGATCAGGAGAAAAGAAAGGGGACATGGGGTAGAAGGTAACTCATTTAATATTTTCTTCTAATTTCCTGAAAGCGCGTCAAATAAGAAATGTAAAAGAAACGGTTTCAATCAGGGTTATTATAAACAGCAGCAATAAATCCTATTAATAAGCAGCATACTAAGATTTTACATCTCTCTTATTCTTCACACGTCGTTTCCCCTCTCTGCTACTTTCCTCCCTTTTCACACTCTCCCAAATGCATAAGCAGTTTTTCTTTATCTAGATTGTTTCCTAACACATTTAAATTTCACATTATACCCAATGCACATTTCTCCAAACCCAAAACAAGGCAAACATCAAATATCTTGGAGAATTTTATTAGTGACAGACCATAAAACTTTAAGTCACATCCAGCCTTCATCATCTCTGAAGAAATAGGACCAAAGTATTAGCTTCATTCATACTAGCACTAAAAATATATGATTCACTGAGTAAGAACATGATCAAAATAAGAAAATTCAGCAGACTCCCAAATCCTTTGTTTCTGATATTGTACTTAGACGTGCCACCGCTGCCTCACAAGTCTCACATCTATTCAAGGCACTGAATTCAAAAGAAAATAACAAGCAGAACTTCTGCAAATATTTCCTCTCTAAAAACTCTTCTTTCTTTCATTTTAAAAACTTTGCAATTCCTCTAATAAGAATTTCTTTATAAAGGCAAACAACCAAAACAAATACGATTTCAACTGACGTTGTTTTGAAAACATTAAATGGAATCCCACTGGGAAATTAAATGGAAATGTCATCTCTAATAATGGGAGAGAATGATTCATAGACTGAATCTAACATTTTAAAATATGTTACCTACATAATTAGAGGAGTCCGATTTTCCAAAGGATCAGTCTCTTACACCTTCCAATAAAATCAAAGTCTAAATACAGATTTTGAAAGCCAGTTTCAACATATGTGCTTAAAATATTTGGCCACACTGCAGAAATTAAATCTGGAAAGCCCTGAAAGCATGTTCCTGCTACCTAAAGCATGAAACTCACTGGGTTCCAACTGCTTCATGAATGTCTTTTTGGAAAAACTGCTATCACCAACAGCAAAACTACAGCTTGATTTCAAAATATTTGAACTACACATAATATCTGTAACCATCCTTACAACAGCTTAAACATAAGCTGTCCATTTAAGAAAACTGGGACTTAGGAATCTATAACAGGTTAACAAAAAAAGTCTTCTAATAAAGAATTATAGGAAAGGTGTCACTTCCTACGCTGTGAAGGGGAGGAGAAGGTTTTAATTGCACTTTTTATCAAAAAATCAAAGTCCAAGGTTTGTGTAATACAGACAGAAGGAATCACGAAGTTGTGTGTAGATAGCAAAGGTTCAAGTCCCATTATTACATTCAAGTCCCAGTACGACTAGTGACTTGTAAGTTTAGACTCAGCCAAAACAGAGTTAACAATACAGAAAATTTTCTTTGGCCTCTTTAATTTTATGTAAAGACAATTTTATCTCAAACTGCTAAGCAATGTTCTTAGATTACTAATAAAACTATTTAAAGGATAATGTAGGGAGCCTATTCATCAGTATTAAAGTCATTACACCATTACACTGGTTACTGGACTTTCCTGTCCTTAAACTTACTCTAAGCGCTCTCAAACTGTGGCCTCCAAACCAGCAATCGCAGGCTGTCACAGGTAATCTGCAGGCAATCCATAAAACATGCATTATTTTTAGGTATATCATTAGCTCTGCAACTTTGACAAAGAAATCATAGAATCATTGAACAGTTTGAGTTGGAAGGGACCTTAAAGATCATCTAGTTCCAACTCCCCTGCCACGGGCAGGGACATCTTCCACTACATCAAGTTGCTCAAAGCCTCATCCAACCTGTCCTTGAACACTTCCAGAGATGGAGAACCCACAAATTTTCTGGGCAACTTGTGCCAGTGCCTCACCACCCTCAGAGGGAAGAATTTCTTCCTTGGATCTAATCAATCTCCTCTCTTTCAGTTCAAAGCCATTGCCCCTTGTCCTGTCACTACACGCCCTACTAAAAAGTCTGTTTCCATCTTTCTTGTAGCCCCTTTAGGTACTGGAAGGTTGCTAGATTCCCCCGGAGCCTTCTCTTCTCCAGGCTGAACAACCCCAACTCTCTCATCCTGTCTCCATAGCAGAGGTGCTCCAGCCCTCAGATCATCTTCGTGGCCCTCCTCTGGACCCACTCCAACAGCTCCATATCCTTCTTGTGTTGGGGACCCCAGAGCTGAATGCAGTAGTGTACAGGGGTCTCACGAGAGCAGAGTAGAGAGGGAGAATCCCTTTCCTTGTCCTGCTGGCCACGCTGCTTTGGATGCAGCTGAGGATACGGTTGACTTTCTGGGCTGCAAGTGCACATTATAGAATTATAGAATTATAGAATCATAGAATCATAGAATGGTTTGAGTTGGAAGGGACCTTAAAGATTATCTAGTTTCAACCCCCTTGCCATAGGCAGTTGGTACTCCTCTTCCAAGCACACATAGGAATGAGGAAAAAACTTCTTCTGCGTCATTTAACTGCTCAGTGAGGAGTCAGGGGCTGAAATTTTTAAAATGCAACAAGTGCTCTTTCTTGGTGGACTCCGTGCTGCATGAGAAGGTCTAGGTTAAATTTCTGAACTTCAGTGAATTGTAAGATCCGTGTGGGTCCTCTTTGGGGTGAAGCAATCTTGGACTGTGCAATTAAACAGATGAGTGCGTTAAGTGTTGATTATTTGGTATCCTGTTCACTGGAGTGCTCAAAACCTGATAGTAGGAATGGAAGCCACAAATCTATTTGCAGTGTATTAATAAGAGAATGCTCGGAGACATAAATTCTCAGTAAAAAGGAAAGCAAGAGAAGTATTAACTCAGATGTTGAGGCTAATAAATGAAGGTCTACTGACTTTAGTTACAGTGAAGGGGAGAGTGGTACTGTGACCAATAAATAAACACCATCAACTCCACTACCATGACCATTAAAAACGAAGCAAGTAAAATTAGAAAAGCAAGGAGATTAAACAAAGTAGATATTTAATGAAAACTATTAGCAGTAGTTAGATGCAATTTTGTGCAGGACAGGTTTTCTTCGATGTCTGAAGAATGAAAGAGCAAATAAAAGTCATTTAAAATGTTTACTCATAAATCCATGGCTATGTATCGTATTTCATACCATCAGTGGCAGTTTTGTTCCTGATGTCACAGCATTGGGCACCAAGACTGTGGATCCACATGGGAGTAATGTAAATGTTTCTGAAGAGGGAAAGCTGCAAGTAGGATGGTAGTAGTGAGCTTCACAGCAAAGCCTCGCAGCTTCTCAACAACAGGAGGAACTTTTCATGCTGCTCACATCTCAGAGGACCCTTAGGGAGAAGGACGAGAGCTTTGAGATGCGTTTAGGGGACACAAGATGAGCTGAAGTTATGGACAAAAGAACTACAGACAGAAGTCTCCAATTCAGGCACACTAAACAGCACACCCAGGTGTACAGAAATAGGGAGGAGAAAACTTGAGTACTTTAGGAAAAAACTCAAATAAAAATAAATTGTGTTGGTCTCCTTCAAGGTTGTAGGAGCTAACTATTTTAGATAAATCAAGGTCCTGCTTTTCAGCTCATCAGTGTTTAGGATCATTGGAAGTGCACGCAAAAGTTTTACACCAGATATTCTGACATTTATGCTTCATAAGACTTCTGGTCTCATCCCGAAAGACATGCAAATATCCCATTTTATTTTCGCATGTCCTTTTGAAAGGCAAGTTCAGCACTCTGTGCCCATCACTTGCATATATAACAGCTTTGTACAAAAGACTGCTTGAAGCCCGAAGGCACATTTTAAAACCAGTAACTGCATTAGCTAACTAAATCTATAAACTTTTTATACAAAAAAGACAAGTGGCCTGTAAAGAAAAAACAGTGAATTTGAGGCAACATAAGAAACTCCGGCTCCCAGCACAGGCAATGAAAAGGAAATGCATTACGAGAGGGTAGGCAGACAAGGACTTGCCACATTTGTTTGTCTCATTTTTATCTATTACAAATGAAATTATAATGATTTATAATAAAACAATTACAGAGCTTTTGATCTAAATGCCACTCACAAACTCAAATTTAAGCAAGTGTACAAACTAAGTTGAATATCAGAATGTCTGGAAAATATACAAGAAAAAAAAAATCTTTGAACAAGCTCTATGATATCTGATTATAATGAAAAAATGTAAATGTTTTAATTATCTCCAAGAAGCATATGAGCATAAGTTTTACTTTCACCACACACCCATCCATATACATATACATTTGTATAGATACATACACACTCCTCTCATCTTCAAATAAAATCTCCTATATGAAAGATAAGTTTAATAACGCATATCAGTATATTAGGAATAGAAAAATGTATATAAGGATTTTGCAGTTATCCAAAAGCAATCAAAAAAAATTATATTAAACAAAGAAAACTCCAAATATGTAAAAAAATCAAGCAACTAAAGGGTGCAAATAACTTTAATTGATCTGCAGTAGTAATACAATAGGATTACTGACTCTTAATATGTTGTCCAAAATTAAATTATTTTAATTGGCTATACTCCCTCATCCCACAGCAATACAGGACAGAGATAAAATACCTTCCTTTCTCTGTGAGCTAAGATGTTGCTCATTTACTACACAAGCATGTAGGGCAAGGGAAATCAATGCTTCAATAGTAAAAGAACTTTTTGGAATCATCAGATTTCTGTTCCTAATAGCAAAAGAAATGTGAACACAGAAAACATGTTTCTAGGCACTTCTTGGAAGACCTCATCGAAAAACATTTGTTCTTATCCTTTCTTTCTTTACTTGTTTTTCTTCCTACCATTTTTGTCGTTTTCTTTGATTTTTTCACTATCTCATTATCTTAAAAATATTTTTTTTTCATTTTAAAACTACATTTGGCTGCTGAATACTCAGAAGATTTGTTTCAATTAGCTCCTTATAAAGGAACCCACGAAGCAAATATAAGCTTGGCCAATCCAGGGCACAGTACTGTGCCCTTTCATTACAAGACACGGTCAGCTGTAATGTTTTCTGGTAATACCATGCATAATTCCTGCCAGCAGGATTGCGCCTGATCTCAGAGGATGAACCAGCTGAGGGAAGATACCACATGCAAAATTCACCACTTCTAACACACAACTCAAAAGCCCATAACATATGCAGTTAGGACCACTGGGACTGGCTGTGATAATAGTAAGAGTAACATGCTATCCATGCATAGAACATGCAAGATTAATATACAAAAAAAGACAACAGAGAGCAGAAGAAAAACTTTCCTTTTTTCAAACAAAAATTAGAGAAAGAAAACAGGCTGAAAGTTCACAACAGAAAAATGGCCAGAGTATCATGAACTTCCTTGCACTACAAGGCCATAAAATCCAGTTCGTACAGGCAGAGGTGCTGTTCTCTGACATAGGTAGGCGCAGGAGTTGAAAGACTTAACACATCTCCTTTCTGCTACAGAATTGCTTCAAAATACTCTAAGGAAAAAATTATGAAAATAAAGAAAACAATTAAACTATCAAACACAACCTTCCATGGATCACAGTCACTGCTGGGTAGAGCTCAGGGCATGGAGCTGCTCCAGCCTCACCTCCATCATGCTACAGGATTTGGCTATCCATATTTACTGTTAGTACACCCCAGTGTTACTCAAATTTTGTTATCCTTCCTAACGAAAGGGATCAATTTTGGACGTAGAACAAACTGGGAGCGAGTTCAACTGATGCAATGGAGTTTTAGAAATGTTATGATGTTTTGTTAAAGCATCATCCTTCTGTTTGAGTCATGTTATCTCTCTTTTTTCATATATTGTATCAATAATCATAAAATACAGGTTTGGAGGTCCCAGAGAGAAAACACAGTTCATCAGTCTGTCTCAAAGCAGGATTACCTGCTGTCATCTCTAACAGCTGTTTGCCCAACCTGATTTTGAAGACTGGTACAGCTGGAAGCTCCAAAGACCCTGAGATCATCTATTCCAGTACTGCTCTACCTGAATCTTTAGAACTTTTCCCCAATATCTAACTTGAATCTTTTTTGACACAGTTTAAACCCACTATGCCTTGTTTGAGCCACCAGAGGCATGGAGAACAGATACAACTTTCCAATTTACAGCAGCCTTTTACATAAGTGAATAGTGTTATCACGTCATCCTTCCATCTTCTCTTCCTTAGGCTAAATGACTCAAGTTTGCTTTCTCGCTGATTACATTTTCTAGACCTCTGATTACTATCATTGCTGTTCTTTGGACTATTTCCAGTTGGACCATATTTTTCTTGAAATTCAGTGCCAAAATCTTTAAATGTGCATTACTCCAAATTGTAACCTACCAGGACAGGGCAAATGACAGAGAGAATGTGCCACATCGACTTGTACAGACCGTCTTCTAAAACATCTCCCGTGGAACAGAGCGAGTTGATGGCATCACCCAGCGGACACACGCACGCACACACACGTGCACGAAGGGCTCGATGTAATTATGTGCCAACAAAGTATTCTGCATACTGCTAGTAATTTCTAAAGAACATTTATCTGCTACAAATTAGGAGAGCTAAAGAAAGCCTTTGATTCACAAAGTCACTGCTTAAGAGCACCTCAGCCATAATTCAGCACTTCTATGAGCAAATTAACTAGAAGATATTGTGTTTTACTTGAAACTATTCCACCTGAGGCTCCAACAGCATTGTACTATATAATGAACAAATTTGCCTACAAGTGCCTACCTCTGCTGCTGACTATGAAGGAAAACGGGAGTAATGAGTCCTACATACCTACACTGCAGATATTGATCCTGGCCCAATTCTCTCGTAAGAGTCTAAAAACTCTTTCAAGTTAAAATCTCATTGAATAACAGCCAAGACCACAAGAAAATTAATTCTAGAAGTTGTTAACTGAGTGTCCATAAAAATATTCTCCCTTTTCATCAAAATGCCTGGGCAGACAAACTGCATCACTCTCAAAATTGTTGTCTAAAAAGTTATAATGGCTGAAGAGAACTGGCGAGATAGTTGGGCATTTACATTACCATAAACACATCAAATATTCATTACAGCAGGGCACTCATTATGTCAGCATCTGAATTAAATAACAAGAAAAATGTTTCCCAACTACAAAAGTAAGTACCACAATAGCCTCCCGCAACACAGCGATTTTAAAGATGAGATAGTGAGATGGCATTGCAGGGAATCGCATTGCGCTCTCTGCTAAAACCGCTTCATTCGCTACAAATATATCAGCTTTTAACATTTACCTTTCAGATGAATTTACAGTGAAAAAGTGTTATAACAGAAAAAAGGAATTAGAGTGAATCCATATGAAAGGAAAAATATTACACTGGGACGACGTATCTTACTACAATAGCACAATGTATCTTAAATGCAAAATTACACCAATGCTATGAGTTTATGAGTTTATTCATAGTGGGGAAAAAAAAGAAAGCAACCAAACAAGAAATACAACAGACATTACATAAGCTCATTTATAAAAAGTTACTACACTGGGTGCACAAAAACAGAAAACAAGAGCCCTAAGTGCAATAACATCAAAACAAAAGTATCAATAACATCTCAAGTACTTAAAATGCATCACAACTGTGCACAACTAATAGAAAGGCATATATATGTAATTTCGTGTCTTCTGGGGACCACAAACCTCTTATCTACAGATTATAAAGGTGGGTTCCCAGCTTGCTACCAAGTGCCCATGCGTTAATTCCTTGGATAGTGCCGCAAATGGATATGTTGGCATTAGGACAAACACACGGAATTACTCTCACAATGTTCTCACTCACTGGATAAAGCTACGGAAAAAGTAGTAAAAGTGCTGCCCTCTTTGTAACTGCAGATACAAGCAGCATTGGTTTTATTTGCAAACAGCATTGGTTTTCTTTTAAAACAGCAAAGCACTTGCAGCAACATGCTGCTGCCGGCAGCAGTTCCGTACGGCACTCGCCTGTACCTCGCTAACGATCTCATCTCTGCTTTCTTATTCTGAAGCAACCCTCCTATCCAGCCACTGACGAAATACATGTCCTCAGAAGACAGATCCTCTGTCGTGACTGGCTCTCTTCGGGAATCTCAGCTGGCTGTAGCCAAGAAGTTTGGCTTGCTATTACTTTCATAATCAAGGCTTAAGTGGCTGTTTCAATCTCGGTTAGAACCACACACATCACAGCGTACAGTACTGGGGAGATTTGTGCGAGACAGTATCATTATCTTTGTATAAAGACAATACACAAGCAATTAATCAACAGCATCTACCTATCACTCCATTTCACCTCCCAGATTGCAGACACCTGACATTATCTAGAACTTCAAGGTAGAGTGAAAGATAACTAATGTGAGTGAAAAGTAGCAACCCTTAAAATAATAGTTACTAGTAAAGAAGAGGTCCTCTCCTTCCTCTTTGAAAGTCTCCCTGCCTTCTAACTTATGGAGATGAGAAAGTAGTGCTCTCCTAGACAGACGACGAACAAGCAAGTCACAACTAAGGACATAACAATGCAACACTCTCCAACTAGGAACAGGATACAATATAAACTCATGGGTAAACGCCATGCTGCTCTTTACAAACGGGAAAACCATCTAAAACAAGCCTTCGCTCTGGCCCTAAATATCCATCAGTGGATACTGTCCACTTCAGTGCAAAACTTTCCATCCTATAATGTTCAGATCCAAGTATTTCTATCAACATAGAACTGCCGTGGTTTAACCCCAGCCAGCAACTAAGCACCACGCAGCCGCTCGCTTGCTCCCCGCAACAGGATGAGGGAGAGAATCGGAAGGGTGAAAGTGAGAAAACTTGTGGGTTGAGATAAAGACAGTTTAACAGGTAAAGCAAAAGCCGCGTGCGCAAAGCAAAACAAGGAATTCATTCACTGCTTCCCATGGGCAGGCAAGGGTACAGCCATACCCAGGAAAGCAGGGCTCCATCACGCGTTAACGGTGACTTGGGAAGACAAGCGCCATCACTCAAAATGCCTTCCCCTTCCTTCTTCTTCCCCTAGTTTTATATGATGAGCATGACATCACGTTATGGAATATCCCTTTGGTCAGTTGGGATCCTGGCTGTGTCCCCTTTCAACTTCTTCTGCACCCTAAGTCTACTTGCTGGTGGGGTGGTGTGAGGAGCAGAAAAAGCCTTGACCCTGTGCAAGCACTGCTCAGCAATAATGAAAACATCTCTGTATTATCAACACCATTTCCAGCACAAATCCAAAACACAGCTCCATACCAGCTTCTCTGAAGAAAATTGACTCTACCTCAGCCAAAGCCAGCACAAGTACAAGCAAATTGTTAAGATTTTTCTGAATATGCTTCTCATGAATATACACTTTTTCTCTCAGTCTGTCCTCTCCTCACAGGCCCTGCAGATGTTTTAATCCGGGCTGGAATCCATATTACCAAAATCACTGTCTATGGAAAGCAAAAATCTGAAGCATTGTATCACAGTACTATCTATGTAGAAGTAAGGACCCCAGGGACTTCTTTGTTCTTACTTGGCTATTTATTTGATGAATAAGCAAACTAGACCTTATTTCTATTCCTATCTGTAAGACTGGAAAAAACACAGCTGTGGGACATCCAAAACAAAATCCACACAAAAGCCTTTCAACTAGTATAAGCACTCTTACACTGTACATTTGGTGCAGTGCTGAAATGTAAAAGGGACAACAGTTTGCTCTGTAAAATCAATACAACTGGAAATCTATCAGTATTAAAACCCAAAGTTAGCATTTGGCAGATAGAGAACTGGGACTAAACTCTTGCTATGTATCAGGAAAAAAGTAAGAACTGTTTAATGCACTATCTAAGACAGTGGTCAAAGAAATATTCCAACTTCATGTAATCTAGCAGATTAAAGACAATGTTTTCTGTATGCCTCTCCTCTCGTTCTTCTAACACTAATCTATACAGAAGATTAAATCAAAGCCACATTCAAATATAATAATAGCCCAAATAACAGCTTGCTAGTACAGAATCCTCACCTTTTGCACCTGACCAAAAAAGCATCACATATACTACTCTAGGTCTCGCATTTCAGCAGAAATATGTAATTCTGCATCCTAATGTGGAGACAATCCACAGTATGGAACAGAGATAACCTACTGGCTAAATATAAATCACATCTGCTCTCAGATATTCCATGCCACCCACACTGCTCTTCATGAAGAGCTACATCCTGAAACATTTCAAAAAGTCAGGGAACTCAATTTACTTTTTTAGCTGCCTTTGGCACACCTGCTCTGTCTTACATAAGGATAAAGTAATCTTAGATAGCTTTTGCGTATTAAATCAAGAGTTTACTAATAGCTTCTTTAAGGATCTGCATGGCAGCTATATATCTTCTCATTATAGCTTAGTGAAGTCAAAGCAAACCTTTCTTCAGACCTTCCAGTTTTCTTTCAAGTTCAGTAAATGTATTATCTTCACATTAGAGGCACTCTTCTTGGAATACGATTACCTCTCAAGTTGTGGACCTCCTAACAAGCATCTCCCTGAAGTGTCTGAAACATCTATCTGTCATAACTGCTTTTGAACTTGAAAGTCTCCACAGGTGTGGAAAAGAGACATCTAATCTTGCCATAAATATGGAATAAGTTTAATAGGACATCCTAGTTTCATGACTATTCTCTAATTTCTCTCTTATCAATTAATTAATCAAATTAATCAAATTAATGCTTCATTAACAAGTTGCTAGAGCACACAAGGCAGTCAGTGTCCTACAAATGCTGTATACTTTCTCTTTTCAAAAACCTAACATTTGACACTACAGAGGTTTCAGTTCCAGACGAACCAAGACTTACATAGGCTGAAGAGGTATGCAGGAATAAGAATTTAGGAGAAAAGATGACACCAAGACAGTCATCTGTGCCAGCCAGATAATTTCCCTAAGCAAATTAGCAGTCACATTGGTGAGAAGTGGTCATGTAAAACAATGTCTCGGTTTGAAAAAAAAGACAGAGGTCTGCTAAGGAAGGCAGGAGCCTCCCTCGAAATGGAAAATGTAAACCCCCTTCCTCCGAATTACTAAAATTTTGAAATTAAGGGGCTCTCAGGCAAAGATATGGGAGTAGGAATAACAGTTCTTTACTGGGAAGATTAAAGAGAAGGGAAAACAACAACAAACAACAACAACAACAACAACAACCCAAATGCAATAGTACACAAAAAGAAAAAAAAAAACACTGACAGAGTCAGAATACGACCTGACGCCCTGCTGGTCAGGGTGCTGGCAGCAGTCCGATCAAATGGGTGGCTGCGGCCCTCCTGGCACGGCAGACGTGGCTCCGCGGAAGCCGCGATCCTGCCGAAGGGCGCGGGCCCCCTCCCAAGGGCCGGCGGTGCCGCGGGTGGGCCCGGTCTTCGTCCGGGAACCCGGCGGAGAAGGAAAAACCCGCTCCTCTGCAGGGTCAACGCCGACCGCCCCAGGCCTCGCAGGTCTGGGAGGAAGGCACGCAGCAAACCTCGAGTGGCTGCTCTGTCTCAACTAGTCACCCAGCAGCGAGCAGTGCCCGTCTGTCTCCCCCGGCGCCTGCCAGAGCCCGCCCGACCCGCCGCCGCCGCCGCTTTCCCGCGCGCGGGTGCAGTCGCGAGGCGCCCCCTCGGCTCCCGGCTGGAGCATCTCACATGGGGCTGGTGTTGTTCTGAGTCTGGCGGTACATCCTTGATTGCCCATCAAACAGAGATGGCTCCTGGAAGGAGTGATCCACGAGTCATGGGCAAGGCATTGATGGCCCATTAACAGAAAACAGTCTGGGAGGAGGAGGCAAGGAAAGCATTGCCCCACCTGGTCTCAACAGCTCATGAAGATGGTGATAGAATACATACTTTTGGGCACATCTTAAATCGTAACCTAGGACAAACAATCAGATCTTGCTGTCCTTCAGAATCCAGCTTACCAAAAATATCTCTTGGTACCTAATTTATGCCAGAAATAGTACAAAGTACATTTCTTACCTCACCCATAAAGCACATCCAGGAAGCTCATCCTTTACCCAGCTAGAACCACTGCCCTAAGAAATGCTCATTGTCCTGGCTAAACCAAAATACTTTGGGGGAATCAGAGTCCACCACTCCTCTGCAACACTGCGATTCTATGCTATTTCTACAGTTTCCTGTGCCACATCGATCCTAATTCACACACATGCTAACACGTATGTTTCAAGCCCTATTTTCTTCTTATGCTCTCATATACTACCACCATTAATTTCCCTGGAACCACCAACATCTCTGGAGAGTGGCAAAGAAGGGCTTCGGAATACAGCAGTCCTAAAGCAAGCCCAGTGAACTCAAACACCCCTGAGTTACCTTTTGAGATTTCTGAAGTACAAGATTGAACTCAAATCGTAACTCTTCATGTGGAAGAGGTAGTAACAGGATGTCTTGGTAACCCTGTGAACCCTCTCTGAGTCCTTTACTGAGAAAGGAATTCTTTTTTTTTCAGAAAGGACTTCTTCAGTGCTGAACCTCTGAAAAATAGGGAGAAAGGGAGAATTGGTTAAAGTAACTAAAATAAACTAAGTCATCTTGGAACTGAAAATTTCAGGGATTAGAGAAAAAATACAGGTTCAAGAGAGAAAGAAAAAAGACCTGGAGGTATGCAAATTAATACACTGCTCTGTACAAAAGTGTTAAGACTGGTGTTAAGATGCCAAAGTGTAAGACTAAGAGGACATGTCACCGGGGATCCTGATCTTGTACTCGCAAGTTCTCTTGTCATTACTCAGGAGATAGATTACATTGTTTGTAGAGCCATTTATGCATTACGTAATCTGACTTTGGGAATCAAATATTTTAGAGAAAAAGAAACTCTACAGAATGTCTCTAATCTTCATTGGTAAAATAATAAAAAAGAAGGTAATTCCAAATGCCAAATACCTTTTCAGATGTCCCCACCCAGCTTCAGCTGTAACTCCAAAAGTCCCCAGTTCTCCTGTACACCCTGTCTCACACCTGCCAGCTCCATGAAGATTTCTCAGACAGCCTCGGATGTGTAAAATGGCACTATATACTGCTGTTAGGTACCTAAACTCCCTAGATGTTCCAGGAGAATATATTATATTTCCCTAAAAAGCTGTTTTCCTAACCACTGCTATCAGGAGAATAATGAAGATAGTATCAATATGAACCTCTGGTGAGATGCTATTTTACAGTTCATGAAAAGGAAATTCATAGACTCTCTTCAAAGAACTATTGAGCACAGAGTCCCCCACATATAGACTTGGGAAAAGTATATGTTATATGAATAACTAGAGAAAAAATTGTGGCATCATAGAATCATAGAATAGTTAGGGTTGGAAAGAACCTCAAAGATCATCTCGTTCCAACCCCTCCTTCCACTAAACCAGGTTGCTCAAAGCCTCATCCAACCTGGCCTTGAACACCTCTAGGGATGGCGCAGCCACAACTTCTCTGGGCAGCCTGTTCCACTGCCTCACCACCGTCAGAGGGAAAAATTTCTTCCTTATATCTAATCGAAATCTGCCCTCTTTCAGTTTAAAGCCATTTCCCCTTGTCCTATCACCACATGCCCTTGGAAAAAGTCCCTCTCCAGCTTTCCTGTAGGTCCCCTTTAAGTACTGGAAGGCTGCAATAAGATCACTTCGGAGCCTTCTCTTCTCCAGGCTGAACAGCCCCAACTATCTCAGCCTGTCTTCATAGCAGAGGTGTTCCAGCCCTCGCATCATCTTCGTGGCCTCCTCTGGACTCGCTCCAGCAGCTCCATGTCCTTCCTGTGTTGGGGACTCCAGAGCTGAATGCAGTATTCCAGGTGGGGTCTCACAAGAGCAGAGCAGAGGGGCAGAATCCCCTCCCTCAACCTGCTGCCCACGCTGCTTTGGATGCAGCCCAGGACACGGTTGGCTTTCTGGGCTGCCAGTGCACATTGCCGGCTCATGTTGAGCTTCTCATCCACCAGCACTCCCAAGTACTTTTCCTCAGGGCTGCTCTCAATCCATTCTCCGCCCAGCCTGTACTTGTGCTTGGGATTGCCCTGACCCACGTGCAGGACCTTGCACTTGGCCTTGTTGAACTTCATGAGGTTCGTGTGGGCCCACCTCTACAGCCTGTCAAGGTCCCTCTGGATGGCATCCCTTCCCTCCAGTGTGTCCACAACACCCATCAAACTAATCCATTCCGAGATACTTAGGAATATGGAAAATATAAGAAGTGTCAGTAAGCATCTTCAAGGATACCTTTCACCTTCACTGGAAAAATATAGAAGGGAATTACATTTTTGTTAGGAAGTAGCAAATACAGAAGTCATTCACCAGTTTAAAACACTAGAAAAGTTTCTAGTCTCTTTGCCTTCACAATTTTTAAAACTAAATCAGATTCAGAAAAGGAAAAGTTAACCTTCATTATAAAAAGACAACAAAACAAGGCTGGCTAAAGGAAATTATAGCCCTGTTCTGCTTGATCTTGCCAAACTTGAAAAAAAAACAGGTGATTTAACAAAAGTAAAGAAGGGACAATAACGAGAACTTCCTGCAAGACCTATAATTCATCCCATCTTAAGGAAAACAACAGGTCTCCATTTCAATCCCAACATTTCCCTGACTTAGATGAGAAAATGTACAGTGGCCAATTCATTTTTGGTCATTTTTCTAGTCACGATAAGTGGCATCTTTGTGAATATAAGGGACACGGAATACCCAAGACAAGATGAAGACCACTAGAGCTTTCAACTACATACAAGTGGGTGGTCCTGGTCTGCGTCAGGGAAGACACGAACATTTTAAAATTCTGTAGCATCAGCCAAATATGGAAAAACAGCTATAGTAACTCAGAGAAACAGATATATACTGAGTATAACTTTGCAAGTCCATAATTATCAAGAGGACAATCCTCTATCATTTCTGCAATAATTTCCACAAGATTATCAGACTCAGTCAGGCCCTAAACAACTGTGAATTATTACTTATCTATAAAATAAATGTGAATATAGCAGACAATACCATTATCTTAAGACAAGTTAAAAATAATACAAATTAATATTTTCATCTTCTTATCATTTGTTGTCCTATTTTTCTATTTTCTTGACCTTGAAATGGAATATAGCAAATACTACAACATTGTAGTGGAGCACAAGCCTGAACAAGTAATCACTGTCACTTTTTATTTTAAAACTTTCTTTTTCGTAAATTATCTTATTAAGAATTTGTTTGACTTTCCTCAGATTTAGACAACTATATGTCAGATGTCTTAGTCTAAGCTAGCTGCTCTGGGTTACACCTTTACGGTCAATAGAGAGAGTGATTCACAGGATCGATGTGACAGCCATCTGAATCACCTTCTAAAGGTGTTTATTCCTCCACAATGATTACAAAAGTTACTTAACTCACTCACATGCCATTTTAAAAGTTACACTGGACAAAATGCTACCGATTTTGCTCAAAATTTCTATTGTACGGACAAAGACTGTGGCTTATACCTCCAGTTGGATAAAAGGAGTGGAATTCCACCAAAGTCAATTCCACTATCCCAATTCGCAGTGTTGAGAATCTAACCAGCACATGCACACATAGTCCTGGACAAATGATTTTGACTAACATGAAGAAAAAGTCTGTGTCTATTTTTATGAACAACTGGAGAAGTAATTTATGCTAAATTATGAGAAGGTGTGGATGATAAGAAAGAGAGGAATACTACAGCTTTCTTCCTGCAGTTTCTCAGACGGTTTTCCACCTTGGTCAAGGCTGGACTTATAGATAAAACATTAGGAATGTATCTACAGTTTTATGTACTTTGCTATGTACTGGAGTGAGATCTGAAGGAATACATGCAACAGTTATATGGAATAATTAAAATGATGACACCAGTGCCAGAAAAGTTGCTACACAGAGAGAAAACAACTTGCCATGTAGTGGGCTGCAAAATAAGTAATCAATCTGGAGTAATGGTAAATGGTAAATGGAAAGAGCCTTAAAATATATGTAGCTTTGTAAAAAATACTGGATATAGAAGCTGAGGATACCTCTGCAATGACAGAATATAGAGTTCTACCATGTGTAGAATATGAAGGTTATCTTCAGCATTTTCTATGGATATAGGAATGCAAAATAACATGCAAAGTCTGCATACACTGTATTTTAACATTTATATTATCATTCTGCAGCTGCATTTAGGAAAAATCCATAGTCACTGCCTATCTCTTCCTTGTTCAATAAACACATTGGTTCATAGTAAGCGCTCATTCAACCTTTGTAATAATCCGTGTTAAAAATGGATTACACATCTCAATATAAAAGGCACAAACTAAGCCATTAGAGTCCCATTTTGATCTCAATCTACTTTGATACTAGCAAAAACAGAAGAGCAAACCTTGGTTTATATATTATTAATGCATACAAGTGAGATCAGACATAGGCCCATTACAGCATCAAACGCAATGCTCCTACGTGAAATACTATTATGCCTCTAATAGTAGTAGTTTAATAAGAAAAATCAAGTTAAATCCTAACCCCTAATCCTCACCTCCACACTGAAATACGTCACTTTAAGGAACTGTACAATCCCATACAAAATATATACTAATGATTCATCAAGAATTAAACACAAATTGCTCATTTATGAAGTTATTAAACTTAACCAATAATTAAGGATCATAAATGAATGGTGATAATGAATAATCCGACTAAAGTATCCAGAAAACTTCAACTGATTATACAGCTTGTAAATAAAATATATAAATACAATAAACTATTTCAAATTACACTCACAAATTACATTTCCATGCAATCCAATCAACAGTCTGGAACCAAGCCTTTAAAGCATGCACTTCAAATTTCAATATTAACTTGCCAAGTAGGGGTATTTTTCAAAAAGAAGCACTTAGATGAACTTTTAAAAGTTAAGGGTTTAGAGAAAGAAAAAATACTTTCTTTATTATATAGGCCAAAAAAAATCTGCAGTGTTGTATACCTCATTTAGGAAACAAAAAGGTACTGACGAGAAATTTCAAAGATAAATAATACTTTCAAAATTGTAGTAACTGCTTTCAAAATAACCTCAGTGTCAATATATGTTCAAATATTTGTACAAATATTTCTATTTGTAAATGAATTGCAAAGACCCACATGTTGATCATGTTTAAAACCTGAGAAATCATTTAAGAAATTCTAGAAGTACTCAGCAGAGAAATATGGTTATTTTAATATTCAGAGCTTGTTTTCACTTAGAGGCACCACGATCAATGTTTTCTATTGTTTTCTGACTTCTAAAAAAAATTTAAAAATTGTTTTGAAAGGTAGTGACTAAAGAAAATAGCACATGCTTTGAGACTACACACTATTTCTAAGAAACGCAGGAAATTCATTTCAGAATATGCACACAGATAGACAAACTTACTCCACTGTTGTGACTGCAAACTTACACCCCTCACATCCCTCCGCTTCCCCGATCACATCACATGTTAATGTCTGCGCAGGAATGAAGAACACGCTGGCTAACCAC
Organism: Tauraco erythrolophus; assembly: GCF_009769465.1. NCBI lineage: Eukaryota > Metazoa > Chordata > Aves > Musophagiformes > Musophagidae > Tauraco > Tauraco erythrolophus. The sequence continues at coordinate 70,428,526 of NC_141466.1, forward strand.
ACAGAAAGCAAAACTGAACTCCTTCAAATGCTTCCTTGCCACTGAGTATCAATTTGCCATCTATTGCGGGACACCTATTTTAACACATAGCTGTCGAATATATTTTTTAACAATTTAGAACAGGGTTGCTAATTTTATAGTATCATCTGATGGAGACACTTTCTTCAGAAATCACTAACCAACCATATTAAAAGGTTTCAGTACATAAAATGGCAATCACAACAGCATCTTACCCACTATTTAACTGCAGTATCTTTCAAAAGGTTCCCTGACGCAGCAAAAATCTGACATATCTTGCTGTTCAATTTAATGTAATATTAAGCAACCCAAGTTCTTTCACATAATCAAAAAGGCCAGTTATTTCTCGTAGTCTAGTGGAATCAAAATGCCATGACGCACAGTTAAAATAAAAACACATTGCTTTAAAAATGTTTTTCATTAATGTTGTTTCTCACTTTCCTTTAGCATATAAGAAGAATTAGGGAAATGTATTTCTGCAGCATGCCAAAAATTACACATCTTACAGGCTGAACAATCTAGTCTTTAAGTACAGTATAATACTTACTATAAGTGAAGACGATCCATAAAAATCTATGCTTTACAGCTACTCTGTGAAATCACAATTCTGATTGTCACAGCAGAAGTAGTATAATCCAACCACATCCAGGCCTCATAGGCAGTATGCTTGCATTTGTTCCTATGAAATCAGAAAAAAGGTACCTGTCTCACTGAAAATCCAGGCACCCTTGGAGAAAACAAATGATGTATTTTTAGGTCCTTAATTTTATTGAAATCACTAAACATCCACGCTTCAGTTTTTGCAGTCACAGATTTTTTTTTAATCCACATACGAGAAAAGAGCAGATTTTTTCATAATTTACAGCAAACAGGCACTGTAACTACAAATTGAAGTTTCTATATCCAGTGTCATCAGTTCAAATCCAGCTCTGTCATCTTCAAACATTCCTCACTTGGCAGAAGTCAATATTTTTTCCATCTCTTATTTCCTCTAAAAGTCGAAAATACAGCAATTTCATATGCTCTCTAATAAGATGCACCAGAAGAAATGTTTTTGGGCAGTAGCAAAATAACCATGTTCTTATTTCTTTTTTTGCCCTTCAGGCGTAGTCTGGGTGTCTTCGGCTTGCCCTGCTGGTCTTCAGTGTTGTCACTAACAGCTGAGAGATGGAGCTAGGACAGCACGAAGCAGCAAAAACAAATATTGTTGCTTTAAGAACATACTTACTTTTATGTTAAGATGTCACAACTTTCTCTCTACTCTTACTTCGTTGCTGGGTCAGGTGAAGTCTTTCAGGAGGTTCCATTAAAAGTTCGTATCCGTAGCATATACGAGAGAAGCGCTGAAATTCCCGTTCTGAACAAATTCCGAAGGAGGTCAGATTTGGTTTTAATGCAAGTTCATGTCGACGAAAACTTTTTTTGGTTGCAAAAAATTAAAATCCTCCCTTTTATTTAGGTATTCCCTCTGCAATCTTCCAAGTTACTCGGCTCACTTACAGTTTAATCAGACATTCAAAAAAAAAGAATCAAATATCGTATTTCCCATATGTATAAACTGACATTGTGGAGGCTTCATTAAAGAAGTCTTTTATTTCTCTTATCACTGGTAACTGAACGTCATTTAATGTACCACCACTTTCAAACAGCCCAAGAGACTTAAAAAGCTATCTAAGTTTGAAAACCAAAAAGTTCTGAGTTCTTCTGTACCCCAGGACGGTTTTCTTTCCTGAAGCTCAAGCCGAGAAAGCAGACAAAAGAAGCTGATTTGACTGAGCCGTGCCAAGTCTTGCCTTTTTTTCTTTCCTCAGCTCTCTCGCTCGCTCTCTCTCTCGCTCGCTCGCTCCCAGCATGGCAACCTTCCCGAGCAGTCTTGGCGGAGCTCCAGCCTGTGCCAGGCTGTCTGAGTTCTTGTTTTCCAAAAGATGCTCTTTGCGAATCAATTAATATATTTAAAAACAGGAAACTGTGGGTCAGTAACCAAATCTTGGCACCAACAACCGCTTCTTCTGCCAAATCGGCTTATAGATTTCATGGTTTCCTACCTTTTACAATGGATATCACATTTTCGCTCACTGATCGTGGAGCACTGGAAGCCATTCACTGTTCACAGTGATAAGAAATCTGTTCTCTAAAAATGTCCGCATGCGACACATGAACAACCTGCAGTAAATCAAGACTCTTTTGAAGGCGGGCGTATGTGCAATTTTAATAAGCACCAAATACTCCTTAAAATAATATGTTTTTCTTCTCTCCTCCCGAGAATCATGGGAAGATTCCAGGAGCAGGAGACGTACAGATTTGCATTAAGATCACATTCGAAAGTTATGCACGTTTTAACTTTCTAAACTCCAGCTTGAAAACTACTAGTTCTTATCAATTCCACTACTATTAAAAATCAGCCAAAAATTAATATTAAATCTGATCCACCTAATACACGAAAAATATTCAGCAATCTCCACACAGCCGTAGCCACCAATGATGTCATCTGTTAATTCAAAAGCACAAGTCCTTGATGTGGCATTTGTAAGAGAAATGGCTCAGCATTACCAGCTAACTTTGGAGGTAAAAAAATGGGTATGTTGCAAGACCCTAAGAATAGTAAATTATATTTGGAACTTCATTCAAGATATTCTAAACTACAAGAACTCATATGAGGAGAATTATAGGAATAAACTTTCTTTTATCTTCAAGCTATTTGCCAACTTTTTAAAACATATGCATTACATTAATGAGCAAAATAGATTATCCTGAAAAAAAAAAAACCTTCTCTAAGTGTATAATTGTAGAATTTTACAGATACTACTGTTTTCTTGATGAGAAATTCAATACAGAGTCCCAGATGTAGATTTAGACTAAATATAAGGAAGAAATTTTTTACACTGAGGGTGGTGAGGCACTGGACCAAGTTGCCCAGAGAAGTTGTAGCTGCCTCATCCCTGGAAGTGTTCAAGGCCAGGTTTGATAAGGCTTTGAGCAACCTGGTGTAGCGGAAAGTGTCCCTGCCCATGGCTGGGGGGTTGGAACTGGATGATCTTTGAGGTCCCTTCCAACCCAATCATTCTATGATTCTATATTTTGGGGCTAAGCTGCTTTTTGGGACTCAGTGATACAATCTTCCCAAAGGTTTGATTCAGGGATAAAGTTCACTTGGCTAAAAAAGCAAAACATTCTTCCTCAAGCTAACACAGGAGCGTGCTTTGTTTCTCAGGCAAAGAAAGCCCTCGAGTTTTATGTATTCCTTTAAGATCCACATTTGTCAAAGGTCTTTAGAGAGCAGACTAATGCTGGATGAGATGGCTGGATGGGATTATTGGGCAAGTTGTAAATCATTTAATTCTTATCTATCCTGTCCCATCTTTGCATTACATACATGTCCGTATTATACCAAGTAAGGCAATTCAGTTGCTAAATCAGTATATTTTTACCCTTTTTACAAGGACCTGTAGTAGGACAAGGGGAAATGGATCTAAACTGAAAGAAAGGAGAATCAGATTAGATATAAGGAACAAATTTTTCACTCTGAGGGTGGTGAGGCACTGGCACAGGCTTTCCAGAGAAGTTGTGGCTGCCTCATTCCTGGAAGTGTTCAAGGCCAGGTTAGATGATGCTTTGAGCAACCTGGTGTAGTGGAGGATGTCCCTGCCCATGGCAGGGAGGTTGGAACTGGATGATCTTTGAGGTCCCTTCCAATCCAAACCATTCTACGATTCTCTCATTTCTTCCTAATAAATACATCCAGAAATTTTGTTTCCCTTGCTTTCCGCACTCATTTGTTTAGCCTGTAAGTGGAGCTCTCTAGGCTTCACTCCAGGGCTACATCTCTATGGAATATAACGGGAGCTAACACAGCCAGAGCGCACTGAGATACCTGTACGCAGATATCTAAATGTCAGGTCTGAAATCAGCGCTAAATCCCACACTACAGCTATTTAATCAAGAAGAAAAAAGAAAGGAGGATATAAATTGTTCTATGTAACTACCATGAATAGGACAAGAAACCAAACAAGTTAAACCAAAACAATAAAGATCTACCTTAAGCCTTCAGAAAAACATGTTCCAAAGGTAACTACTGTTACATCTGCAAGAGATTGTATAATCCTACCTACTGGGTTTTTTTTAAATAGGTTAATTGTCTGACCTTCAGACAGGTGGACAAATTAGACATCCTCCCAAGGTTCCCTCTGCCTTGTTTCCAATGACTGCAACAGATCTACTCATGTTTTTCCCAACCGATAGCCTCCCAAGTCCAGAAGAAACATCATTAACTTTAAAATCACATTTTTGCCTCAAAATATTGCACATTCTATCATTTCAATTAGCACCCAGCATCATTATGACAGGCCAGCTTGGGAAAAAATACAGCTATGTATAATTTTTCTATTTCTTTTCTTTGTGCACTTGACAGAAAACTCTAATATGTCAGTTTGCCTCCACTGAAAGACCACCAGGCACCAACATGGGAACAAAAAGACCTCACAAATTACTGTCAGTGAAATTACCTCTGAAAGGCCATACTACTTCAGCAGTTACTATTAGAAACTCATCTTTTAATTAGTTTTCCTCCAAAAACTGTATGTATTGACAACAGAGCATTTCAGCTATATTAAAAAAAAAAAAAAAAAAAAAGAATTCCAATAGAGAGGAACAATTTTAACTACTGCTTCATTACTGACAGTAAGGCAGGAAAAACAAAAATACTCCCTAGCAGCCAAATGTTTTCCTGAAAAGAAGAGCTTTGCTAATAGGATGAAGATCCTTATTTTATCTCTCAATATACACTGCTCCAAATGCAGTGGATCTCATTTGCAGAAATGACTACCCTCTTCCTGTCCTAAAGCATTTTGTCAAATATGCAGTTTACTGTAGCTCTCCTAATTCCCTCTCTCTTAAATTTCTCTGTAATTGCAGCTCTGCTCCACTCTACTGAAATTGCTTACACCACCCTCACTTACACCTTCCAAGATGCATCTTCCTCCAATTTGAGCTGTCAAAATCTTTCAGTGCAACCAATTTCTCTTCCTTCCCATAAATAAGTTTCCAGCCCAGATCAATCTAGTGTTCCACTTAGTCCAATACCCTCCAGATAGGAAGAAAATACAAAACTTTCACCACAACTTGTGTTTTGGGACTTTCTTTCACATTCTTTCCCCTTTTTCATCTTACTCCCCCACTAGCTTCTCCAATTTGCTTTTCTCCTTATTGTCATCTGGGTCTCCCACAGTTCCGATGTCAGTCCTTTCCTCTTTCCTTCTTGCACTAAGTCTGTGGCCTTTCCCATGGGACGCTGCAATCATCCAATACTCAAATCTCAGATAACTTGACCCACTCCCACGACATCAGGCTCTGTATTAGTAACTTTATAAAGTACTTTTTGATTCTACTTGAACATCCTTGTATCTCCAGCTACCCTCCTGATATTTCTTTGATGTTATTCTCTTCCAATGCATAAAATATAGAAAGAATTGAGTTCCTCATCTTTCTCTCCAGGTATTCTCCTATCCATCTCTAGTCCAAATTTGACCATCTTCATTGTTGACAGGTTTACCATTAAAGAATAACATGTAGGTCTGTCCTTCACTATTTACATGCTCATAGATAAATCCACAAATTTTTCTTTTGCAATATCTTAGATATCACTTTGATCTTTCTTTTATGAGTTAGGAAAAAATTAATATTTATCTGTGCCTTGGTCATCACTCAATTCAAATTCTTTTTTCCATGCTTTTATATTTCACCTTGATGCCTCTACAGTTTGTTCATTTAAAATTCTCCAAACAAAAGCTTCCTGATGTCTTCTTATTCTGACGTTTCTCAAAATCCCTTTGTTCATATATTTTTGCATCTCACCTGTGTCTAATAAAAACAGTATACTTGGATACCTGTCCTAGTATACCTGTCAAAGGATTATGATTTCCTACCTCACAATTGGAAAATTTAGGAATAGAAGAAGTAACTCATTCATTTAAGCTGTTATATTTGGAATCTAAAACATAAGTCACCCATAAGACTGGCTCTCCTTCCACATATAACCACAGCTTATTTTCTTCGCTTGCAGGGAAGGCAAATCTACCGGGCAAGTTTTGAGAAGAATTAACATGAGAGAACGATATACAAAACACAAAACCACTTACAGGCCAACACTTTCTCATGAAACACAGTAAATGCATACCTAAATGGAGAGAATATAAACTACTAATGTTAACAAGTATTTGTACACATAAAAGGGCCTTTACTCATTGGAAAACTCATCAAGACACTTTAATTCCAAATAGCTACTTCTAAAACTTTAATGTCAGGTATACTTCTCATTTCTCTTTTTGTCTTCCTTTGATCCTTGCTATGGATCCATGAAAGCTGTGTAACACTTCATCCCGACCACCTGATACCGGAATAGTGCTCAAAAGCAGCATGCACATAATATCCTCCAAAACATTTTATTCTTAAGAATAAACACATTCTTAACATGGCATGTTTGTCATGTCAGGGCTAACTCTATTAGCCTTTCTGCTACCACACTCCTATTATCATTTCTGGGCATTCCCATTAGAGATAAGTGAAGCCAATTCCTCTGAGAACAAGCCAGAGGTTTTTCAGGAGTCTAATTTTGGAGAACAGATGCTTTGTTGATTTAATGTTGATTTATTATTAAAGGCTGAAAGTACATTATGTGACAGAAAAAAGGCTACTTTTACCTGGGCTGTTCTTGAAGAGAGATTATGACAATGAATTGCCTAATGACTCTCCACTTTTCTGTTTTTCATTTATTACTGAATAACCAAACGCTGGTGAGGCTCTAAGAATCCATGAGTGAATATAGCTATGACATAGAGATCAATATAAAAGGAGAATGAATACTGAGAGAAATAAGGCTGAAAAAGTTAGGGGAAAAAAAAAGAAAAGAATATTGCAGCCACTCAGAAGAAGCAAAAGAAGATAGCAACAGCTGAAGTGGACATTCCAACACTGAACCACAAAACCAGAAAAAATATAGAAGAAAACAAGACTAAAGGGCTATAGATGCATGAACAATCTGAACATGAAGGACTAGATATGCACGGATCTCCAGTGTGTACCTCAGGTCCCCCAGACTCCCAGGGCAGCCAAGCACTAGACTGATGAGATGTCCCCAGCAGGGACCACGTATGACGGCTCGTTGGGCGTAGCTGTGTATGTACCAAATTAACTTTGCTACAGGACGGACTGTCTTTTCCTTGGAAGCTGACCACTTACCACCTTCATTTATCATTTATCATTTTGACAACATAATGTATGCGTGACTGTGGCCTTTTCCGTGGGAGGCTGCAATAGTCGAGCGATGCTGTGGGAAAGGATTAGCACCAGAAATGGATTGTTCCAGCTGAATCCAGCTGAAAATCAAAGCAGTAAAACTGTACGCTTGAACTATGCCGCAGTGCGGTGGGTTTAGGGCTGGCACACTGTCACACTGTTGAGTGGAATTCTCCAGCTTTGCAAGGCAAACAAATTGTAAGTCCAAACTCTACGGGAAGCTATCAACAACTTCCTAAATATTCCACTGTGGGAATATACTTCAACTACTCATCATCTGCTGGCACGACGCCCCAATTTGAAATTGCAAAATACATGAGTCGGTCTTCACCAAATATGTTCTTCCTCATTTTTTTGAGGACCAGCTTTTTGTCTCAGTATATCAACCAGAATTTGCCCTCATGGGTTAAAACGTTTTCCCGTTCTCTTCATCCAGAACCACCCGGAATACTTTAGACACATGTATTGTATATATAAGTGCCATGTGGAAGTTTAAACATTGTTTGTACCATTAACTACTTATAATTTCTCAAATCTCAGGAGAAAAACAGATACTTACACAAATCAAAATGTTAGGAACCCAGCTTCACAGGCATTTGTGGCTGTCAGTTAGAAACGTGATTACAGCGTGCAACGCGAAAATACATGCGTAGCACTTCAGGTAGAAGTAGTTACTCATAATGGATTCCACTTACAGTTAACTTGGGTAGAGTGAATATAGACTTGTAATGAAGTGGGTAGAAACTCTCAAGTATCTTCAGTGATTATGAAAAAGGACGTTTTGAAAAATCAAACAACCAAGAAAGAGAATGTATCCAAAATACGGTCAGGTTACCCTCTCATAAATGTCAGTTTATGTGTCAGGAATAAGAACATATTCTTTGTTATTCACTAAGCAAGGTCTTTATTTTAAAGTTCAGGTATAAAGTGCTTTATTTAGTGCTCAACGTTCTCTTGAACAATTAAATTTTCACAAATTAAATATTTTAAATTGTTCTACAGAGAGTAATATCTCCGAATTCCTCATCTGCATCCAGTCATCGGCCCAGAGAGATCGACTTTTTACTCATTTTCCACTTTCATTATACTTAATAATATTTTTACAACAGGAGTACCCAGAAATGTCTGTGCACAGATATCCACACATATAGGATACAGATTTGATGCTCTTTTTTTTTTCTGTCATTCAAAAAGCTTTTAATTGTTGTAAATTAAATCAAACACTGAGTATCATAGAATCATAGAATCATAGAATGGTTAGGGCTGGAAGGGACCTTCAAAGGTCATCTAGTCCAACCCCCCTGCAAGGAACAGGGATATCTCCAACTAGATCAGGTTGCTCAGGGCCTTGTCCAACCTGGCCTTGAACGTCTCCAGGGATGGAGCATCCACCACCTCTCTGGGCAACCTGTTCCAGTGTTCTACCACTCTCATGGTAAAAAATTTTTTCCTAATATCCAACCTGAACCTACCTCCCTCTATTTTAAAACCGTTACCCCTTGTCCTATCATAACTGGCCCTCCTGAACAGCCTCTCCCCATCTTTCCTGTAGGCCCCCTTGAGGTACTGGAAGACCGCTATAAGGTCACCCCGGAGCCTCCTCTTCTCCAGGCTGAACAGCCCCAACTCTTTCAGCCTGTCCTCATAGGAAAGGTGCTCCAGCCCTCTTATCATCTTCGTGGCCCTCCTCTGGACCCTCTCCAACTGGTCCATGTCCTTCTTATGTTGGGGGCTCCAGAACTGGACGCAGTACTCCAAGTGAGGTCTCACGAGGGCAGAGTAGAGGGGGAGAATCACCTCCCTCGACCTGCTGGCCACGCTCCTCTTGATGCAGCCCAGGACGCGGTTGGCCTTCTGGGCCGCAAGAGCACATTGCCGGCTCATATTGAGCTTCTCGTCCACCAGTACTCCCAAGTCCTTCTCCTCAGGGCTGCTGTCGATCCATTCACCACCCAGTCTGTATTTATGCCTGGGATTGCCACGACCCAGATGTAGGACCTTGCATTTGGCCTGGTTAAACTTCATGAGGTTGGTACGGGCCCACCTCTCCAGCCTGTCGAGGTCCCTCTGGATGGCATCCCTCCCTTCCAGCGTGTCGACGGCACCACACAGCTTGGTGTCATCGGCGAACTTGCTGAGGGTGCACTCCATGCCACTGTCCACGTCACCGACAAAGATGTTGAAGAGGGCCGGGCCCAACACAGACCCCTGAGGGACGCCACTCGTGACCGGTCTCCACTTGGACATTGAGCCATTGACCACTACTCTCTGAGTGCGGCCATTGAGCCAATTCCTTATCCACCGAGTGGTCCATCCATCAAACCCATGACTCTCTAGTTTAGAGAGAAGAATGTCGTGCGGGACAGTGTCAAAAGCTTTGCACAAGTCCAAGTAGATGATATCCATTGGTCGACCCTTGTCCACCGATGTTGTCACCCCATCGTAAAAGGCCACCAAGTTGGTCAGGCACGATCTGCCTTTGGTGAAGCCATGTTGGCTGTCACCCACCACCTCCTTGCTCTCCATGTGCCTTAGCATGGTTCCCAGGAGAATCTGCTCCATGACCTTGCCAGGCACAGAGGTGAGGCTGACCGGTCTGTAGTTGCCCGGGTCCTCCTTGTTCCCCTTTTTAAAAATGGGGGTTATGTTCCCTCTCTTCCAGTCATCGGGGACCTCGCCAGACCGCCACGACTTCTCGAATACAATAGCCAGTGGCTTGGCAACTTCATCCGCCAGTTCCTTCAGGACCCGCGGATGGATCTCATCAGGTCCCATGGACTTGTGCACCTTCAAGTTCCTCAGATGTTCTCGAACCTGGTCTTCAAGTACAGTGGGCGGTGGTTCATCCTCACAGTCCCTGCTAGTTCTTTCCACAGCTTGGGTGGTAAGACAAGAGGCTTTACCAGTGAAGACTGAGGCAAAAAATTCATTGAGTACCTCAGCCTTCTCTATGTCCCGGGTAACCAGAGCACCAGTATCCTTCCGGAGGGGGCCTATGTTCTCCTTGGACTTCCTTTTGTCCCCTACATACCTATAGAAGCATTTCTTGTTGCTTTTTATATCCCTTGCCAAATTCAATTCCTTTAGGGCTTTAGCCTTCCTCACTTGATCCCTGGTCACTCTTACAGCTTCTCTGTATTCCTCCCAGGCTATCTGTCTCCGCTTCCACCCTCTGTAGGCTAACCTCTTCATTTTCAGTTGGTCCAGGAGCTCCTTGCTCATCCACGCCGGCCTCCTGGTCTTTTTGCCCGACTTGTTCTTCGTCGGGATGCACCTCTGCTGAGCTTGGAGAAGGTGCTCCTTGAATGTGGACCAACTTTCCTGGGCCCCTTGTTCCTCCAGGGCCGCCTCCCACGGCACTTTGCCCATCAGGTGCTTCAAGAGGCCGAAGTCCGCCTTCTTGAAGTCTAGGGTACAGAGCTTGCTGAATGGTTTCCTTGCTGCCCCATGGATCTTGAACTCCACTGTGTCGTGGTCACTGCAGCCAAGGCTATCCTTAAGTTTCACATCGCCCACCAGTCCCTCCCTGTTGGTGAGCACAAGGTCAAGCATGGCACCCCTCCTTGTCGGCTCCTCTATCACCTGCAGGAGGAAGTTGTCATCCACGCATTCCAGGAACCTCCTGGACTGCCTGTGCCCTGCCGTATTGTCTCTCCAACAGATGTCAGGGTGGTTGAAGTCCCCCATGAGGACCAGGGCTTGTGACCGCGAGGCTGCTCCTATCTGGCTATAAAGCGCCTCATCTGCTCTGTCCTCCTGGCCAGGTGGCCTGTAACAGACTCCTACCGTAACATCCCCTATCCGTCCCCGTCCTCTAATCTTGACCCATAAGCTCTCTGTCAGCTCGTCCTCCGACCCCAGGCGAAGCTCCACGCACTCCAGCTGGTTGCTGACGTAGAGAGCGACACCCCCTCCTCGTCTCCCCTTCCTGTCCTTTCTAAAAAGCTTATACCCCTCCATGTTGACACTCCAGTCATAGGAGTCGTCCCACCACGTCTCCGTGATGCCAATAAGGTCGTAGCCCTGCTCATGTACACGCATCTCTAGCTCATCCTGTTTATTTCCCATGCTGCGTGCGTTGGTGTACATACACTTGAGATGGGCCTCCGACAAAGCCGACTCGCTGGCTGGAGTGACAGGTGTTCTCTTGGACGGCAGTGTAAGATCGTTCGAACATACCTGCGATCCATCCTCAGCTTCTGGACCCTCGGTGCTGGCACTGGTGCCATGCTGACAGCGGTATAGATCTGACTTCTTGGCTGGAATTCCCTTCTTCTGTTCTACAGATACTTCCAGCATATCTTTACCATTCTTGATATTCCCCCCCTCCCCCTTCAAATCTAGTTTAAAGCCCTGCCAATGAGCCCTGCTAGCTTTTGAGCTAAGACCCTGGTTCCCCTCTGAGAAAGGCAGGTCCCATCCGGTGCCATCAGACCTGGTTCAGCGAAAGCCTCCCCATGATCAAAGAAACCAAATTTCCGTCGGTGACACCAGCCTCTGAGCCATCTGTTAATCAAATCTGATTTTCTATTCCTTCCTATGTTCTTTCCTGCCACTAAAGGGACTGAAGAGAACACTACCTGGGCTCCTGACCCTTCGACCAGTCGCCCCAATGCCCTGAAGTCCCTTTTGATGTCCTTTGGACTTCTCTCTGTTAGCTCATCAGTTCCAACCTGCATGACCAGTAATGGATAATAATCAGATGGCCGTACCAGAGCAGGGAGTTTCCTAGTGATGTCCCTGACCCGGGCCCCAGGGAGGCAGCAAACTTCCCTGTGGGTTGGGTCCAGTCGACATATTGGCCCCTCTGTTCCCTTCAGAAGGGAATCGCCTATGACAATTACCCTCCTTTTTCTTTTAACAGGGGCAGTCAGAAATCGTGGAGCAGACTGACTCCCCTTAAGAGTAGGTCTTAACTGGTGTGTGAAATGCTCAATGCAAGGATGAAATGCTCAACTCCTTAATGAGGAACTGAGGAGGAATTTAGTCATCTAAATGCAAGAGGGCAAGTCTGGAAGTCGGCACTTCTGCACCACCACAGACTGGATAGACACCTAAGTCCTGCTGGTGGCTACTTGGTGACCTCAGGTCCCATCCTCTGGACCTGCATCAACAGCTCAGTCACAGTCACACAATACTCATACACTCTGAGAAAGGATGGGTGCATCAAACTGTCAACTGGGAACAGCTCCCGATTCATGCTAACTCCTGAACCAATTCCTTCTAGGAATTTCACAGGAAAGTACTAGTGACCAGGACAAAGGCAGATAATCTGGCAGGTTGACCCTGGCTGGACACCAGGTGTCCACCAAAGCCGCTCTATCATTCCCCTCTTCAGCTGGACAGTGGAGATAAAATATAACAAAAGACTCGTGGATCGAGACAAGGACAGGGAGAGATCACTCACCAATTACCATCATGGGAAAACGAGACTTGACTTGGGAAAATTAGTTCAATTTATTACTAATCAAATCAGAGTAAGGTCATGAGAAATAAAACCAAATCTTAAAAACACCTTACCCTCACCCCTCCCTTCTTCCCAGGCTTAACGTTACTCCTGATTTCTCTACCTTCTCCCCCAAGAGGCACAGCAGGATGGGTAATGGGGGTTGTGGTCAGTTCATCACACATTGTCTCTCCTGCTCCTTCCTCCTCAGGGGAGGACTCTTCACACTCTTCCCCTGCTCCAACATGGCATTCTTTCTCACGGAAGACAGTCCTCCATGAGATTCTCCAATGCAAGTCCTTCCCATAGGCTGCAGTTCTTCACGAACTGCTCCAGCCTGGGTCCGTTCCATGGGGTCACAAGTCCTGCCAGGATCCTGCTCCAGCACAGGCTTCCCACGGGGTCACAGCCTCCTTCAGGCATCCATCTGCTCCGGTGTGTGGTCCTCCATGGGCTGCAGGTGGACCTCCATGGGCTGCAGGGGCACACCCTGCCTCACCATGGTCTTCAACACGGGCTGTAGGCCTGGAGCACCTCCTCCTCCTCCTTCTTCACTGATCTTGGTGTCTGCAGAGTTGTTGCTCTCACAAATTCTCACTCCTCTCTTTCAGCTGCAGTTTTCTCTTCTGCAGCTTTTTCTTCCCCCTTGCTTAACTGTGTTATCCCAGAGGTGCCATCACCATCACTGATGGGCTCAGCCTTGGTCAGCAGCAGGTCCGTCTTGGAGATGGATGGCATTGGCTCTGTCGGACACATGGGAAGCTTCCAGCAGCTTCTCACAGAAGCCACCCCTGTAGCTGCCCCCACTACCAAAACCTTGCCACACAAACCCATTACAGATGATCTGAGTCATCTACATCTACAGAGAGTCGGGGCCCTGATACCGTTCAATCTACTGGGACAGAAACAGCCTGCAATGCCCATGCTGGGTACTCAGCGTTCGAGGCTGAGTCCAGCTTTTCCTGAGCGGGATGGTATCCTACTCCAGTAAAAGAAAACATGTCCCAGGTAGTTTGAAAACCAATTTGATGTCAAAGAACAGCACAAGGGACCAAATTAAATCAAACAGCAAGAAATTTAGAAAACTTGGTAAGAAAACAAATGCACTAACCCACTCAACAGTAAGATATAAGGTACAAGCTCCTTCCCCAAATTCCTTCACTGCTCAACACAGTGTTTTAAAGAGGAATCATTTTCAGCTGCCAACAACATCAGAAGACACTTTTCAGAAATAGACTGCTTTACTTCTGAAGAAGTGAATGTGACAAACAGATACTCACAGATACTCTGTTCATCCTACTGCTTAATTTCAGAAGTTGCAGTTGCACTCCAGAGCAGCTGAATTTATAATTGGATTTATGGGAGAAATGATAAATAATAGGAGGAGGGTCAGAACATCCTAGAATTATTTTAAAAAAAAAAAAAAAAGGATCACTAGTGTCGTGGGTTAGGCCGATCCAGCAACTAAACTCCACGCAGCCAGTCTCCCACTCCAGTAAATGGAGAGGAGAAAAATATAATAAAAGGACTGAGGGTTGAGACAAGAACAGAGCAGCACCCACCAACCACGGTCCCGGGCAAAAGAGACTCAGTTTCCTTAAAGCAAAATAGTTTATTAACAGCTACCTAAAAAGACAAAAGCAAACAAAAACGGTTACTTGAGAGGATAACAAGAAAACAAGGCCAAATCTTAAAAACAACACCACTCCCTGCCCTTTGCCTTTTCTTCCCGGCTCTACCTCCTCCCCCAGCGGCGCAGGGGGTAGGGAATGGGGGAGTGCGGGTCAGTTCATTCCATGTTGTTACTGACGCTTCTCTTAAAGGAGTCCTTACACCATTGTCTCTTGCTCCAGTGGATCTCCTACTCATGGGGAAAGTGTGAGTCCTACCCACAGGAGACAATCCTTACCCCATCGGATTGCTCCAGGTGTGGGCTTTACCACAGTCTCGGATTCTTAGGGAGTTGTTGCCACTTGCTCTGGCGTGGGTCGGCATATCAACCTTAAATGCGTCTCCATACAGACTTAAAATGCGTAAATGTGCCTCGACCTGTGCCCATAATTCACAATAGTCTCAGGCTCAGGCATCTCCTTTAAACACAACACCTCCCCATCAATGGGGGTTGTCCCACGGACTTTAGATGCGTACCATACTCAGGCTCTAGCATCTCTTCTCAACATGGATCCTCCACGGGCTGCGAGTGGGTCTCTTCTTGCTCCACCGAGGACTGCCTTTTGGCTACAGGGGGGCCGCCTTTGGCTACTTGCCACTGGTTGCAGGGGAGACTCAGCTGCAGCACATGTTGTCTCATTCCATCTTCACTGACCTGGTATCTACATGGCCATTTCTCTCAGATCTCAGTCCTTTCTGGGTGAACTCGGCCCGGTGGGCACCCCGGGAGTGGAGCTCTCCCCGAGTTCCGCAAGCAGCTCCGCCACTGCCATCCTCAGTGGGTGGTGTCAGGCCCCGCCGGGCCAGGTGCCAGGGAGTGGGGGCTGCACCCCCCTCCCTTCGCCTTGCTCCTGGGCACAGGCACACCCTTCCGGTTCCTTTGTCCCGACGTAAATAGGGCAATTCGCAGAGGCGCGGATTGGCTCAAGCCCCGAGGGGGATGGGAGTCCGGTCTGATGGGCAGCTCCTGCCACCAGAACCTCCCCCCCCACATCAAACCATGACAACTAGCTAAGTTCTGAAATTAGTGCCTTAAGAATCAACTGTAAACACATCTCTGGAACATCTTATTGATATTTCTCTTCTTCATATAAAGACATTATAGTATGTTCTGCTTAAGAATCCACCCTCTGCATTTGGTTTGCCTGCTAATTTCTTCTCTTTCCTGTAGTAACTTTGAAAATTGTCACTCAAGATACTACTAAAATTAAGTATTATTAATCTGCTCGCAAAACAACTGTTATTAAAAGTTGTCTGAGTGCAACCACTTCAAGATGAGATTTCACTTCTGCTCCTCATCACACAACAGGTCAGCCTTAAGTCAGTGCAAAAAGATTTGCACATCCCTATTTATGTAAGAAGAATTCTTAAGGAAGCACATAAACAAAAGAAAGCAAGCAATATAAATAGCCCTCATAGACCCTACATACTGTAATGTTATCTCTGGTACAGTTACTTTGCTTCTGATAATCTTAGAAAAAAATTTATTACACTTTGCTAAAACATATCAGGAAATCATCCACTGATTCCACAACATAGTATTTTCTCCTTTTTTAAAATGTAAGCTCAACATTTGAAAGTAGCAGATGATTACAGACAGTTCTCTACCAGACCAGTAAATGAGCTGTCAATCTACTGATCTCACAAATCAATGATCTCCCAAAGTCCCTTCCAACATGGATTATCCTGTGATCCTACTCTGCAATACAGCAGGTACCAGTTCCTGTCTCTGTATTCTGTTTTGCTGTCCCCAAGGGCTGTCTGGAGTCATCCTTCTTCTTCCTCATCCAGCCTGCCAGGTAATCGATGACTGTCATCCCCAATCCCTGCTTTAGGAGTGGGCTGCGCTATGACTGAAGTAGTCACAGATGTATAATCAGGTTCTGGGATTAAATTTTCACAAGTTGAGTGTTTGATGAACCAAAACCAGCATTTCTGAGCCTGTAAATAGTGAAAGATGAATGAGGAATGTCAGAAACAGAAAGACTTCTGGAGAAACATGAACATCATCCAGATTCTTCTTCCTTCTTAGGGTGGTGAGGTAGTGGAACAGGTTGCCCAGAGAAGTTGTGGCTGCCCCATCCCTGGAAGTGTTCAAGGCCAGGTTGGATGAGGCTTTGAGCAACCTGATCTAGCATCTGTGACAGGGGTGTTGGAACTAGCTGATCTATAAGGTCCCTTCTGACCCAAACCATTCTATGGTTATACCTCAATGAAAGCAGACAGGCCAGCGCTGTCTTTAACAAGAACCAACTTGTGCTTCCCTTTTGAGAGCACAGGTGTAACACTGAAACATTTGTCCTACCCAATGGCCAGAGTTGGCTACAGTTTGTGGAAAATGTCTAAACACCCCACAATGGTAGTCGCGTGTTTTCTGATTACGGAGCAGTAGTCCAGGATGTGGAATGCTTTTGCTGCTAATCTTCCGGCTTTCTATGAGGACTTCCAATGTCTAATCAGAACAAGCATTCCTTGCGCAATACTTCTTTCTCACCGGGTTCCTAGCAGAAGTTACCAGCCAGTGTCTCAAGCACTAAATCTCTACCCTCAAACAGAGCATAGAGCTTTCTGTCTCACATTGAGGGACACCAAAAAAAACTAGTTACTGCTGGAGTTCTGCTTCTCAGCCATTCCTGAAATTTGAGTGGTCCTTAATACATCTTTGGAGGCTCCTGGAAAGTCAAATTTCTGAAAAAACAAGCCCAAACTACAGCAAAAATACAGATATAATCTACTTGGCCACATTTCACAACAGAGAATAAGATCCTATCTTCAAAACAAAGACCAAAACAATCTCTTCACCCAGGTGGATGAAATACCACTAACTCCAATTTTGCATATCCACAACAGGCATTAACTATGAGCAATACATAAGAAACTGCAATAAACATCATTATATATTGCACAAGTTTTTATCTTATTTGAACTGACTTATTTATGTCAGAAATTGTACTAGAATTGTACAGGGTTTTAATTGTACTAGAAATTTAAATGCAAGTTTCATATGTATTGTAAAATTTTGCAAGTAACAAAATAAGAGCAATATACAAACGTATCCATACCACTGAAATTCTACGCATAATAAATAAAATACCCATATGCAAACATAAACATCGCCTATCACAAAACAAATTACAAGCCAAATAATTCAATGGTCGCAAAGTAAAAATAAATTTAATAAAAATTACATAAAACTGAAGTTAAGGCAACATACACCATTGTAATTTGAAGGTATAAATTTGACAGGAAGACCTTAATTAAACCACAGACGGTTTTTAAGTCGAAAAAAATCAAAGTAAATACTACACATCAAAGAAACATAAAAGGACTAAGACACATTGGTTAATAGCTAAAAATTCAACAAACCTTAAATCTGCCTTATGGTAACTTAATGTAAGGCCTATTCTGTACTTATCTTCTTTTAAATCAATTGAAGTAGGAGGAGTTTACTGTTGTACCTCCTGAGGGTTCTGAGTGAACTAAAGCTGTTGCACTTCTACAGTTCCATATGTGAACAACTTAACTCTCCTTAGCGTAACCTGACTTTGGAAATTCTTTTCTTTATTACTGAAAATGTTGTATGTAAATATTAAGCAAGAAAATCAAAGAAATGAAGGGAAAAAGATATAATTCTGTGAAAAGAGTGAAAAAAAAGAGACAGCTTTTTACTCAAGGCGATCAGAATAACTCTTTGGGCAAGAAAATAAAAATTTAAGGCTTTACATTGAATACCAACTACAGGGATAGGTCATTAAATAATATTATTCCTTTAGTTAATTTTCATTGTGCTGCTCTGGGAAAAAACAGAGATGAGACAAATGATTCACACAAACAAAATTCTTAACATACTATAGCATCGCTTTGTGGCAACCCACACTTTTTTACCCCGGAGTAAATGTAACATAGCTTACTTTTCAATGAAACCGAGACCGATTACTTTGCATTCACTGCACAACAAAAGCATCCATGTAGGCAGTTACCTAGAGTAGTTATTATGCCGTAAATCCACACCTGGCTTACACTGAGCTAATCTGTCCATGTAACCATAAGGTAAATCATGATCATGTCTAGTTTGAATGAGTCTCCATAGCAGTTACCCTTTTCTTTAAGAATATCATATATAATAGATCTGTACCATGCTGAAAAGTATGAGCATGATACATTTTCTTAATAGTAACCTATTTTATGAGAAGAGATTAAAACAGCTTTACTCTTTAATAGAACACAGGAGAAGGCAGCATGGGACCACTCTCTCTCCTCTCATTAAGGAAAGAGAGAGATGCTAAATGACTATGTAGACATAAAAAGAGAGAAGAAAAGCAATAAATAAGAGGGTTAAAAATTAAAAGAACATTTTAAATTGTCAAAGCAGTTCACTCCTGGAAAACTCTTCCAAACGGAAGACTGGGACAGACATGTCAACGATTTAACCAACATCAAACAGCTGCAAAATTGAAATACAAGTCAATGGGCCCATGGAAGACTGTGCACTATGTGGTTAGGGTCACAAAAATGATCAGAGGGATGGAACATCTCTCCTATGAGGAAAGGCTGATGAGAGAGTTGGAGTTGTTCAGCCTGGAGAAGGCTCTGGGGAGACCTTATAGTGGCCTTTCAGTACTTAAAGGGAGCCTATAAGAAAGATGGGGACAAAATTTTTAATCATCGGGCCTGTTGCCCGAGTGCCCGAGTTGGTCACTGGACATTCCTCTTGCAGCCAGTGGAAGAAAGAGGCATTTTGGGGGCACTATTCACCTGGTTTAAATGTCTCTTGACATTCAATAAGTGATGAATTAAACACGCAAGTGCCTGTTTTACCTATAAAAGCTGTGTATTGCTGCAGCAGTACTTGCAGCAGCAATTCAACAACACATACAGTCCCTTCCAGTGCTCTATTCCAGCTCTGCACGTGGTACATGGTAAAGCTAAAACAAGGTTTCTTCCCCGATACTCTCCTGTCTGGTGTGGAAAGAGAAGGAGCAACGGCCAACCTAATACCATGTCTCTACCTGTGATACACGTTCACCAAATGAGCGTTACATAGGCCCATGTGTGATCCAGGGCACAACCTGATTTACTACCCGGTACTTTACCAATGCCTACTTGTATGTGAATAGCTGCAACAGCCCATCATTTCAAATCAGCTTAGTCTTCCTCATATATGCTAACTTTGTGCTAGTGTGACTATGATAAAGTCAGCCAACTATCATATCAAAAAAGAAGAACATTTGTTCATTGGAGTTACACAGATCTGAAGACATAAGTGGTGCCACAGATCTTTAGCATTCAAGCACAAAAAGCTTTTAAATAGTAGCATGGAGACCAAGTAAAGAAAGTGAGATGTTTCTCTCAACCTTCTTATTTTCAGTCAAGATCACAACATCACCTAAATGTCAAGTCAGTGTCATTCATGCAATAATTGCACTAAAGACAAATGGACACAATTAGCCGAAGAAGTCCAATGTATCCCAGGACTCAGATAAAATAATATAAAATATTCTCTAGTGAAAAAAATAACCTATGTAAATATAAACCCTCTGTTTAATCCTCATAACTGACAGGTCTATTTTACAACACAAATTTGGCAAATTCAGACATTACATCCCTTTTCAAACCAGCAGCAACGAGAAGCTATTCAATCCTGTGTACTACGCCGCTACCTTTTACTAGAAACAATTATCCTCTTTTATTACACAACTTTGAATGATTCCTCAGAGCAGCATCCACACATAATCCTCTGAATAAAGAATCTCTGGATTCATTTTTCATTTCGGAGAGGGAAATTACGGTATCAGCAAGAGGAGTCTCCTTCAGCCTTATTTGCATTCAAGAGGCTGCCAGTTGGGTAAAGTTTCTCCCCATTTAAGTAATTCTGTTTCCCAGCAACCCGTGCTGTTGCCAGGAGAAACCCCGGGGAGAGCTTCCTCCGCACCCGCCCCGCCGCAGTCCTGGGGGTACAGCTTTGTGCGGCGCTGCTTCATGCCAGCGCACACATCCGACTGTGAGCCGCATGCTAAGTAGTCCGCCAGGAACTTCAGGGACTAGAACGAGAGATTCTTTTTCATTTTATATTTTTTTGGAGAGGGTTTAGTGATGAATGAGTGATGAATGACATAGCCCTTCCCATTGCAATGTAGTTAGAGGTGATAAGGCAGTGCAGGGTTTCTTCAGCGGGGTGGTGTTACCTTGGGGAGCAGCGTTTGACAGCTGGATGTGCAGCTCTGTAAACATATTTCCTGTACGTTTTTCATCTATCAAGCATCACGTGTGCATGCTAACTTCCTTTTTGTTGTTGTTTTCCAGCTGCCAAGAGCAAAAAGCACATGCAAACAACAAAAAAATCCCCTTTGCTTCTCCTTGCAACACCTTCCAAAACGTAAACGTCATGGATGGTTAAAAAGTAATTCCTCTTTTTCCAATGACAGTACCATATTTATAGTTGTACACTTGGCTTGAAAACAAGCTGCTTAGTGTTTAGAAATAAATGTCTGACAAGGTGCAAAATACAAAAGAGAAATAGAAAAAAACATGGCATGTTATTACAGACAGGATTTCCAAGCAAACTCCTCTCGCACCTACCTATGAAGATGTTGCCTCCACAAATTTCAGAAGTTGTCTTTCAAATAATAAACAATTACTGGGGGTGAGATGCTTCATACTCTGCCTTACATCCTCTTTGATTTGAATCTCAGCATACGCAGCAAAATTGTAATGAAATTTAATAATTTATGGAAATTGATGGCTTGAGTGTATTTGAGGCAAAGATTGTCTCCTAGAACGAAGAAATAAGTAATTATCTCTTCTGAATTAGAAAGGTAAATTGAAATTTGAGAAATACTAGACCACATATGACATTGTTATTCAACATTCTCCTGAACCGTACTTTAGTGGAAGTCAGATCTCACGGTTTTTAGCCCATATTTCATACAAATGTCAGTAAAAATGGGTGACTAGTTAATTCTTTATGTAGAACACTGTATCAGGTAAATAAAGTGGCAGAAAACTTTGAGAAATTAATCCTTTTAAACCTTAAGAGAAACTGTATTTCCTTTATAGGCTTTGTTCTGAAGCATAATCTCAAGAATCTCTATTTTAGACCTACTATATAGTAATATTAAATTCATGTCTGAAAAAGTTTGCCCATGATTAGCAAACTTTTTTAATCATTAAGGGAAAAAAATATCTAATATTTTTCATTTTATTCCTTATAGTCTACCAAAAAAAAAAATCTTGGAAAACACTAAGCTTACATTTTAGTTTGCAATTCTATTGCAAAACCTTGTGCCCTGCACAATTCGGCAAACTGTCAGAATATCAGGGAAAATCTGTTTAAAACTTCTCAACCTAACATTGAATACATATTTAGGCGCAGAATAAGCATAAAGTACCAGATTTTTTCCCTAATTCTGCACAGTATAAACAGGCTACAATAACATGGAGAATTCCACAGCATATTAATTCACAAGTATCCAAGGATCGGACTGTCCCATTCAGCAGTTCTACATGTTGCCATTCGCCCTTGGTAGGCGAGTACTGAGGATTTAAGAATTGAGTTACTCAATGATCAGAGCTCAGTGATATCCAATACGCTTTGTCAGTGCAATGCTCCTGTATCATTACGAGTCAGCATAATCTGAACTTGAATGACAACACAGATTCATCAACTGTTGAGAAAATTACTAGATGATCCCATGTCAACAGGGATCAATTTCCACTGGGAAGTCTTTGTACCAGTCCATGAACATGCACACAAAAAGTTGTAGTCTTTCAGCCTCAGCACCTTTCCATTTGCCCACAGCAGCACATGCAGTCCCACCAGCCACCTCCTCCAAGGGCAGGGGATGAGAAAAATGAAAGTATCAGACCACAGGCCACCAGTTTGAAGACAATAATTTCTGTTCAGTGGGGTAAGAATGGTAAAAAAGATTACAATAGACAGAAATTCCACTAAAAAATAAATATTATTTCTGCTTCTGAATGCTCATTGAGTTTGGAAACTGTCAAGCTTCAAAAGACATCCAATTAAATGCAACATTAGAAATCAAATAAACGAGTCCTAATGGGACTTATGATACCAAAAATCGTCTCATTTAAAAATCTCTTGTGATCTCCCTGTAAGAATATAAGGTATACTGTTCTTCATGCATATACAGTCAATTGAGGTGGAATCCAAACTGTCCGTATCCTGCAAAAATCAAGTGCTCCTTCGCCAGGCAAGAGACAGAATAGGAAGAGTAAAGCAGCTCCCATAAAATATCTGTTTATGTTCTGCATAAGTTTAATGGAAAGAAGTGTGTCTCTGAAGGAAGAGCAAGGTATCCCTCTTGTAAAACTTCAGCATATTCTCTAGGAACTTTAGAAAAAACTGACATACCTCCACTCAGCCTGGGGAAAACTGAAACACATTTCAGAGGTATATCCTAATCACTTGGACCTGGAGTATCCTGTGAGACTGAAAGTGTGTCCCACTGCAACGGGTCAGACTGTTATACAGGCAGAAGTAATGTGGCCAAAAGGAGAGACGATTTGAGGGTCTGGCTCCAGCCTCCTGCAGTCACTTACAGAAGTACCACCATCCCAGGTATGCCTTGGCTGGTTATTTCGATATATCTGCTTAGGATGTCATGTCAGCCTCCCAATAGAGGAGGATCATCAAGATCCTGAGGGAATTCTGTAAGTGCTGGAGTATCATCCTAGAAAAGATGGACACTGCTGTTATCACCACAGCTACGGCTAAGAGGATTCATGGAGTCATGGCACAGCTGAAACTGGAAGGAAGCTCGGGAGATAATCCAGTCCAACTCCCCTGCTAAGAACCAGGTCAGCTAGAGCACATTGCTCAGGACTGCGTCCTGTCAGGGTTTGACTGTCTACAAGGATGGAGAAGCTACAACTTCTCTGGGCAACCTCTTCCACTGTTCAACCAATCTTAGAGAAAAAATCTTCTTATTATGTTGAAATGGAATTTCCTATGTTTCCGTTTGTGCTTGTTGCCTCTTGTCCATCCACGGGGCTCCACTGAGAAAAGTCTGTATCCATTCTCTTTACTCCCTCCCATCAGTTATTTATACACATCGATGAGAGCCCCCCAAGCATCACATCCCAGCTTAACTGAATTTATGCAGAGCCACCCTTTCACTCAAAGATCATGTACTTTGATCATGTTTTAACAGTATCGAGGCAACTAAAGCTGAAATATTCCCGCTACATCTGAAGACAATAATAGTAAAACAATCAGGGTGAAACTTGAAAACTATCAAAATCTCAATTTCCTATGCTCACTAACCACATTCTTCTCCAGATGTCTCAGCAAAAACATTCAGTGCAACTTTTTCTTGAGTGGAGTATGTCAAGTTACAGTACTAATTCCACATAGAACTGAAATTCACAGTTCTATAAATTTAATGTAAAATATACAGACTTGGAATTAAATCAAAGAGTCTAAGCAAATGCTGATTAATTCATAAAGTTAAAAATAAAAGCAGACACTATACCAATGACTTTAAAAGCTTTTAGGTATGCAGGAGTCAATCACTTAAACCCAAAGCTCCCAGTGTAACACTTTTAACCCAAAATGTTAGTTATGGTTTGGTACACAAACAAGAAAATACTGAGAAGGAACAACACTGCAATTTACATTAACACCATCACTAGTAAATTCCTGTGTCTATTTCCAATATCCAAAACTCAAGGAAGACCGTAAGTAATTCGTGACAGTTTAAGGAAAAGAAATAAAAATTAATAAATGATTGAAAGCGTGCCTTCTGCTGACAGAATAAAAATTCACTTTGATTGCTTTATGTCTGGTTAAAGTCTTTGCTTTTTTAAAAACTAGGCTAACCAGTAATTTAATTATCCAAACATATGTCGAGAAAATCAGAAAACACATACTACTGTGGTTTTCATCTTCATGAAGAAAACTGTAACAAGCTGCAATGGTTGGAAGTTGAAACATAACAAAGTGATTAAAAATATGCACCTTTTTAATGGAGTTATGAAACATCGCAATAATTTATGAAATTTTGCAGTGAATCCTCTGTCAAACAACATTTTAATCAATGTTTTCTTCAAAGAGCATGATCTGATTCAAGCAAGAATTAATTCATGGAAACGCTGTGCTCTTTTTTATGTGGAAGGTCAGACTAAAGTTCACCATGACCTCCTCCATGTTTGTAATTATTGCTCTATTAATCTATAAATTAAGCTAAGAGGCTTAATAGGTTTAAACGATTGTAAGACTTTCTGCCCATGAGTTGTACCTTTACTGCCTCAAAAGAGTTAACCCACTACAGATGTGTATGTTAGAACGTGAGTACCTCTGCTAAGAACATAGCTGAGACCACAAAGAGAGGGAAGGTATTTCCTGACACTACCCATGGGGACCAGTGGGATAAAACAATCTTTTAATTTTCTTTAATTTAATACTATATTCCCCTATCTCAGACTATCTAGCAGAAAAAAATTGTGTGTGTGTGTGTATATATGTCATACAATGTCTCACACAGGAGGTTCCCTCTACATTATTAGGGCTCCTTGACTAGTGCTCCTACCACTAGCATAAAGTAAAATAGCCAATTATATAGTGTAAGCAATATATACTCACATAGTCATAAACTCAGCCATGTTTCAGCAGTAATGTAATGAAAATTAATTCTGAAAACTAGAGTTATACTAGAAAGGTAGAAGCAATAAATAACGTGATTTCACTATAAAGCATGACATCATATTGCACCATTATACAGAAATGATATGAAAGAAATAATTTTCAAAAATGAATGCAGCAGCTCTACTGCAGGGAAAGAAAACAGCACTACATACTATAATTCCCAGATTACGAAATTTGTTGAAGATCAGACAAATCCAACTTGATTACAAAAAGAGTAAGTGAAGCTTAATAACATCTGTATTGTTTTCAGCTCACAGTATGGTATTTTATCCTTGTTTAACTTCTACAAACAGAACCCTTTGTATCAAAAATCAACTACTTCCAGTCACTTCACAGAAATCTGTATAATACACAAGGTTTAACTGCATGCTTTTCTTAGATCCTAAATTAGTAATAACCTTACGATGAAATAAAAAAGTTACGCAGACAAGGACAAGTCTCACATAATCCCACGGTCAGCCAGCTGCAAAGAAATAGAAATGCAGTTTAGCTTTTCACAAGACTAAATTAAATGCAACTGTCAAGCTGAAGTTGTCACTCAGCTCTTTTTCCCTCTCCTTTGGACTGCAGCAAAGGAGGGGGCAGCCTGAGCTGGTCTCTGCACTCAGAAGGTTTGCGAACGGTCATCAAGAACCCTCAGCCAGAGAGGTTCCCCATCAACCAACAAATCTCATGAAGGGGCGGAGCACATTTAGAGCCCATCTCCCACCCAGAAAGCATCAGGAACTTGGAGCATTGGGATCAGGATGCGCAGGCAGGTGCAATGCAATTAACACAATGTGCAGGAGGCACAAAGGGAGCCCAGAAGCGCAGCTCACAGAAGAAAACGCTCAGCTGCCGAAAACACCTTCCAGGACACAATGCCCAATGCCCTGACCCAGACAGTGCTAACACCTCTGGTACTTCAGCAACCTCCCTCCTGAGAGTGGTCTCAGGCTGTGGGGAGAGCCTGGTTCTCCTCCATGGGGATCACAGCAGCGGCTGCAGCCTCACCTTTGAGAGCTGTGCTCTGGCAGATCTGGTCGCTGCAGTGCAAGGGAAAGAGCTGCAAGAAGTGAGCACATCAGGGACAAGGAGCAGGAGATCAACAGGATCTTCAAAGACATCACACAGACAAGAAGCTAAATGCTCTGCAGCTCTTCACCTAGGAAACTGTTAGAGGCCCTCAACACCATTGAAGATGAAGAGGACGGACACCTCAGGTCACTGGATTAGGATCAGTGCTAGCTACCACTCAAAAGAAAGGTCTAGTAGATGTTTTCTTCAAGTGTCTGCACACTAAGGCAGAGTTTGGTTCACAAAGAAGACTCAGATGTCCAAGAGTGGTCATAGATCTATGATGTGACAAGAATCAGAGACCAGGCACAGCACACATAACTTGAGCAGTGTCACAGATGGCAACAGGGTAGGATTAGCACGGAACAGGAAAGGGAGCTGCACTCTGCTGAAATGAACTCCTTGATAGCACAGAGCTCCAGTGTGAAACTGAAGTCACATCTGCTGAGAGTCTCCAAGTGAAGATCAGAGGGGAAACACTGGAGATGTATGGCACTAATCATTCTTATCCAGCTGGACTGAGTTGAGCTAATGAACTACTAATTAACTACTCAACTCAAGGTACCTATCCTGCCCACAAGAGGCAGGCCATTTCCTCCTGGCTGCGGAGGATGCAACAGCGTCCCTGGTGCCGCAGCCCAGGCTGGTGAGCAACAACTGGTGACCCCGACGTGATACATCGATGAGACCCTGGGAAGCCCCGACTCCCTCGCTGAGCTGAGAGCCCGAGCCAAAGGAGCCGGAGCCAAAGGAGCCGGAGCCAGCGCCGGAGCCAGGAGCTCGAGCGAGAGTCCTTCGGAGAAGGTAAAGCCGCAAGCCCCGACGTGGTATTTGCGGAAGGGAAGCGTGCTGGAGTTGGATGAATGGGCCGGGTCTCTGCTCACCTTAAAGCCTTTGTGAAAACAGAAAAAATGGTAAAACAAAAAGGGGGAATTATGGCACTAATCATTCTTATCCAGCTGGACTGAGTTGAGCTAATGAACTACTAATTAACTACTCAACTCAAGGTACCTATCCTGCCCACAAGAGGCAGGCCATTTCCTCCTGGCTGCGGAGGATGCAACAGCATCCCTGGTGCCGCAGCCCAGGCTGGTGAGCAACAGAGATGGTGTGGTATGGGGTCTGCTACAGAGCAGCTGACCAAGAGGAGGTAAGTGGATGAGGCTTTCCACAAAGAGCTAGTAGAAGTGTCCAGACTGCCGACTCTGGTTCCCCTGGGACCAGATTTCAGTTCCCAGATGTCTGCTGGGTGGGTAACATCATATTGCTCAAGCAATTCAGGAAGCTGCAACAGCAACAATTTCATACTAAAAGTGCCAGATGGACCAACCAGAGGTAATGGTCAGTCGCAGACTGGCTGTTCAGAAGCAGGGAAGAACTGGTGGCATTGCAGCAGCAATGTGACCACAAGATGACAAGTTCAGGACCCAAAGGAAGGCTAGAATGGAAGACAGCAGATTTAGCATTTTGGACTTTCAGAGCTCGGACTCTGGCTTATTTAGGGAATTGCTATGTAAAAGCCCCTGAGAGGCTGTCAAAGGGAGAAAGCACCCTTCAGGGTGGTCTGAATTTTGACAAAAACCTTCTAAGAGAACTAAGGAACAAAACATCATGCAGAAAAACTGAGAACTTCATCAGAAATGAGCTGCGTAATGGACTAAAATGCAAAGAGAGCATACAAGAAGGAGAACCAATAACACGCAACAAAGGAGGCATATAAAAGCATTGCCTAGGCATTTAGGCACAAAATCAGACAAGCCAAAGCTGGAGTTAAAACTAGCTAGGGACATAAACAGTAATAAGAAACAATCCCACAAAAACGACATGAGTAAACAGAAGCTCAGAGAAAATCTATTGATGGAGCATTGATGAATAAAGAAGGCAGCCTAGAAGTAGTACAGAAAAGACTGAAGTACTCAAAACCTCTTTTGCCTAAATTTTCACAAACAACGACTTCTCCAAAACCTCTCCATGCACTGGTAGCATCAGAAAGAAAAGCAGCAAACAATGTTAGGAAAAATGGGTTATGACTACTTAAAGAAGCTAAACGTGTTCAAATCCAAGGAGCCACCTGGAGTTTTCCAGACCTGCGAGGCCAGCCTGCTGCTGTCACCATCAGAACACTGTGACAGATCTAGATTTAATGATATCTAGAAAAATCACAGTGACTGGGGAAGATGTCTGATGATGAGATACAGGCTACAGTAACAGACATTTTTAAGGAAGGCCAAAAGAGGACTGAGGATCTATAGGATGTTCAGCCTCAGTTCAGTCCCAGGAAAGATCATGGAGCATGTCCTCGTGTAAATTATTTCCAAACACAAAGAGAACAGGAAAGTAATAAGGAAGAGTCAACACATTTACCAAAGGCAAATCACGTTCAACCAGTCAAGTTGCCTTCTACAATGAAAAGATTGGCTACGCAAAGCAGTAGATGCAACACATGTAGACTTCAGCAGGGTTTCTGACACCATCTCTTACAGCATTTGCATTTGGAAGCTGAGAAAGTACTGTCTGGAAGAACAGACTGCTAGGCACTAGACATGTCAAAAATTGGCAGGACCACCAGACTCAAAAGGCAAGCGATCAATATCTTGATGTCTAGTGTGTAGCAGGTTACCCCAGAGGCTGATGCTGGGGCCAATATCATTCAATATCTTAAACAATAACATGAATGATGTGACAGAAAACATGCTCAGCAAATTTGAGGGCAATGCTAAGCAGAGAGTGAGATTCAGTCCAACGAGACCTTGAAAAATTTCAGGTCTATGCCAACGGAAACCTCATGAAGGTCAAAAAAGAGAAGTGCAGGTTCTCTACCAGTGCAAGATAATGTCAGCCCTGCTGGAAAGGACCTGCAATTATGCTGGATGCCATGTTAAATAAAAGCTAGCAACGTGCTCTCGTTGCAAATAAAGTAAACTGTGTACTGAGCTGCATTACAAGGAGCATGGACAGCAGAGCAAGCAAAAAAAAATACCACTCCTCTATGCCATACTGGTAAGAATTCACCTGGAATACCATGTTCAGCTTTGAGTCCTCAGTTCAAGAGAGACATTAATAAAATGGCAACAGTCTGCAAGGTCAGTCGTCAAGTTGGTTAGCAGCTTACAGCACAGAAACCTACAGAGCTGGCAGAAGCTGGGTGCATTTCAGCTGGTAAAAGGGTAAACTAAGGGCAAATTTTACAGAAACTCGATAAGGAGTGAAATGACAACTCAGCCAAAACCTTTTCAACAGGACCAGACAGCATTGGAAAGGGCAGCAGCCACTGACTGTGCTGTAAGAAGTTCACATTGGACATGAGAAAAAACTCTGTCTAGAAGACAGCACAGCACTGGCACAGGGGCTGGAGTGGAGTGCCCTCCAACACTCCTCTGATTCTGCAACCTAAGCACAATTTAATCAAAATAATTGTTACCGAGTAAATGTCAAACAATGTTAAAATTTAAATCACCATTCTTTTCTGAAAGTAGTTTACACTTTATTTTAACTTTCGCAATTCATTGGAGGTCCATGCTGTTATTAAGCACACAATATCATGTTCAGTCATGGAATAAACACATCCAAAAAATTTAATGTTTGGCCTTATGAGGACACTTTTTGTACAGCAGCACAAAATTATTCTATTTATGGAGTTATAGAGTGTAAAACGGGCCTGGCGTATATTCTGTCCAGGCTTTTATCAACAAGCAATGTGAAGGTGCCAATTTAATGAAGGCAATGTGCTCATCTTAGGATCCACCTCTAGAGTTCACGTCCCTAACGACATCAACCTCCTCTCTGCACTGCTCCTTTGAGTCCACCTTCTCCACATCAGACATAATACTCTTCCTGATACCTTTAATTTCACCACTACCTTCTTGCTACCTTCAGCATTTTACCAAATATCTACACAATGTAAGATTTTACTATGCTCTCAAACACTAGTTTCACCAGGCTTATGCCATCATCCATTTATTATTCTCCCACCAGCACTTATGTACCTTTTGTGCTTAAATATTTTTTTTCTTAAGTTCACAGACTTTGTTAGGGACTTCAGGTGCCTGGAACAAAGATACATATAAATAAACACCTTGTGCAATGGGAGAACAACATGTCACTGTAATTCCTCTCTAACTGTGATGACAAGTCACCTCGAAATGTTTTCAGTTCCTATGAGGGATGACAGATGGCAAAATCGCTTAATTCTAGGTTGCTACTTTGCTTACCTGACAGCACATGTTTACTGAAAACAAAAAGCACTCCAGAATCACTGAAAGAAATATTAAGAACTTAAACACACTTTGTGAACATTAAAGTTAGAACATTCACACCGTGCTTAGGTAATATTTTGAGGTATTATTATCTAACAAGAAAAGGGCGGGCTAGGGAAATCTCCTTAAAACCCTGAACAGGATTGTTTTGGCCCTCAGTAAAAATTAAACAGAAAACACACACGGCCAAGAGAAAAACAGGTATGTGCTTGTTGGCTGCTCCAGCAATCGATTAATCCATATTCTTACGACGCGAGTGTACAGGAAAAATCATCGTGCAGCTAAATCACGAAAGAAGCGCGCTCCCGAAGCACTCTCCGGGCTCTGGCCTGAGCTGCGCCCACCGCGCCGCTGCCTGACACCGACGGCCCGACCCGCCATGTCACACACACCGCGCCCCCCTGCCCCCCCCCGCCGCCCCTCAGCGCCTCAGGAGAACGCCCCGCCGCGCGTGCGCACAGCCCCGCGCGCAGGCGCCACAGCGCGTACCGCCCGCCCCAGCAGGAGAGCTGCGCGCGTGCGCGCCAGGGGCGCCGGACGGAGCGGCGCCGCCTCTCCCGCGGAGCGGCTCTCCGATTCCCCTCCCGCGCCGCCACCACCACCACCACCGGGACAGGCCGTCCCTACCTACCTGCCACCGGGATGCGCTGACTCCTGCCGGGGAGCGCCTCTTCTTTCTGCGGCAGCCGGGAGGTCGAGTCGCCCATCCTGAAGAGCGCGCGGAGGAAGCGGCGCGGCGCTGTCGGCATCGCCCCTGAGGGGAGGCGGGTGGTGGCGCGGGGCGGGGGAGGGCGGGGAGGGGTGAGCGCCCGGCGCGCGCTGCCCGTTGGGACGGGCGGCGGGAGCGTCGCGGAGGGGGGGGGGGGGGTGGCCTGTCCTGGGGGCTCTGCGGAGAACAACCCCGTGCCCTCCGCGCCGGTGCGCCCGAGCGGTGGGTGCTCTGGAGGCTGCAGCCGCCTCCCTGCGGGGGGCGGGGGGGGGGGCTGTTCAGCCGGTGAACCCCGGGAGCCGCGTGCTCCGGGGGGAGCACCCGCCTCCCCGAGCCCCGAAGCGGTGCGCCCGTGGGTCTGCGTGCGCTGAGGGGTGCAGCCGCCCCGTAGGTCCCACCGGCGTCCCTCGCTCGGGGTGTAGCCGTGGTTTGTGTGCGCCCGCCCGAAAGGAGCCCTTTCCGTGAGCAATGCCGGCTGAGCTTCGTCCCGGGCCTTGCTCCGAGCTGTAAACTCCGGCGGTTCGCTCCGTGCTCCGGAGTCCGCCCCGCAGTTGCACCCGGTGTGTTTTCGCGAGCTCTGCCTCGGGAGGGGTTTTTGTATGCGTGCCTCTCTTGGCAGGAAGGGTTATTCAGCAAAACACGGGTTCCTCATGCAGTAGTATGTTTTATGGTACAATATTTTTTTTTTTTCCCCAGATTTTTCTAGTTGTTGATATGTGCAGCACTCCGCCGCGTTATGTTCAGCCGATGTACTGTATCGTGCCAGTCTTGCAGAGTACTTCTTGTGTGAAGATGCTCTACGTAGCATACATCTCCAGAGATTGATGTCTGAACGTATGTTTGGAATAAAAATAAAGAAACAAAAAGTGAACAAAGTACTTGTGGAAAATATCCACCGTATCTTTGGGGGTAATAGAATGTATATTGAACATATGACACCACCAGGTTTCTAACATAGAAGACGTACAGAATGGTGGTTTTTGTTTTTCAAACAGTTGAAGCTTACTCTATGCATGTAGTCATGGTCAAAAGACAGAAGGAAAATGTGTACAAAACCGTGCAAAGGAGGTTTGTGAACTAGGCAGGGGTCTCGTGCTGAGAATTTCAGAGTATGGGACAAGACTATGCACAAGTAAGAAGAAGCAAGGGAGTTATACAAAAGACATGATGGTAATTCAATACAAAATTCATCTGGAGGATTTTGGAGAAGTTAGACTGTTGGCCGGATAGGAGAGAAGATGATAAAACAACAGACCTAATGCCTAGTCTGTGAGAGGAAGACAGATAATTCTCTCAAAAAATGGTCTATGACAAAGGAGGGCAGTTCCATTCAGCTGATAATCAAGCTGGGTTTTACACAGATAACAATGCTCTTGGGAGATAGAATTTAAATCATATTTATAAAGGACTTTGAATATTTGTGGCAATATTGAGAATTCCCAGATGCTCCTAAAAGAATCTAGAGAAGCAGGAAATTCATGTTTTAGGAGACAGGCTTTCTTTAAAAATTCAGATGGGAACCTGAGAGGCAAGTGGTCCCATCTCTGTTTTCAAGTTCACTGTTCCTGCGTTTGAAAGGTGAACAACATCCTCTTTGAGCACCAGTAGTCCCAAGATTGCAGTCTGTGTTTCAAGTTTTGTTAAATTTTGACGCAGTTAGAATCATTGAGATCAGGACTGGAGAGGACCTCAGGTGACCTCCAAAAGGTCTTGCAAGAACCTGAAGAAAATCCATTGAACAAAGAATGAGTGAATATAGAGATGCATATGATAAATGACTGATGTTTTGACAGTACAAGTTAGTAAGAATCAGAAATGCTTTGATAACAAAGTGTAAATCTAATTTAAAACATGTTCACCTAATGAGCTGTTCTCTCATTTATAGTCATGCTGACGTTTCCCAGCTTGCGCTTTGTAAGAAGCCACTAGAGATGATGACGTCCACTGGTTTTATACTCACTGGTAGTGAATAACTGGTCTCCCATTTTTTCTGTTTCAGCCTATATATCTACACTTGCTCCATTATCTGCCAAGAATGTGTTTCTAAAAAATGTACTGGTTAATGTCACGATGCATGACAATGCATTTTTCCCGAAAGAGTTAATGTATCTACCTGTGAGCCTAAATGCCCGGCCTGAATCTTTTACTGTGAGCATCCTCGCTGCCTCTTTGTGAACGATTACGTTTTCATTGCCATCTTCCTTGCGTGAAGTGAGGTCACTCAGAGGTGAAGGGCAGAAAAACAGACTAATGTTTGGCTGTTCAGCCTCGCAGATGAAGAGGCCGAGATCTTCCAGAGCCCTGATGTGCTCTGAAATGCCAGCGGCTGAAAAGCAAGTGTTGTCTCTGCTCAAATGATCCCAATGATCCTCTGTGCCATACATACTGTCCCTGTGTATTCGTATTGTGCGTATCTCTTAAATCATGGATGTCCTTGACGGTACATTTAATTCTTACAGCAAAAATTGCTTTGTCACCCATTGCATTCAGCTGCTTCATTTGTGAGGCTGATAACAGCAGAGCAGGGCACGAAGAGATTGGCGGTGGGACTCCCACAAAACAGTGGTTAAAGGAGTGGCAGACAGCGGGGCTGCTGATGCATTTCGATTACGGCTATTAGGGGCAGGAAACAGTCTTTCATTCTGTGTCCGTATGGCACTTCACACACTCTGTTCCTGCTTCGTAACTGGATCCGAAGTATTAAATAGTAATGAGCCATCATGCCACTTAACAAATAAAAACTGCTGGTTTTCCAAAGTGCTTAGTGCTGCTTGGCTCCATTGAAACAGAATACTTTTTAAATTAGATAAATCCCACTTACATTTGAGGAAGGCATGGACTATCCCCCTCTCTCATTCCACAGGCTGAGGTCTGGGTGGTAGAGTCTGGATATTACATTCTAACTTTTAAATGAAAAGTTTTTTTGATACAGATTTACCTGTGCAAGCAAGCAGCAAAACATGATTATGTTTTTATTTATAGTGGGCTTTGCTTCATGCTTAAACATAGACTTCACATGTAGCAACACATAGATTGAATTAAGAAGTATATCAGGAAAAAACCTAGATCAAGGGATTTATACAGTGCTTGCATTCCTGTGTAATAATCACAATATTCCCAGCACAGTAGTGTTGCAGCATACGCTAAAAATCTTCAGGAAAGCAGCATGAAGAAGGAAAAAGAGAAGCATGAGGAAGAGAGCAGGAAGAAAAGGACTGTGGCTTTACCTGTGTCCTTTCAGCGAGGGCTCTACACAAATTCCTAGTCTCCCAGTTGTAGGAACTTGCTCAAAACATACGCAATTTTTTCCGAGGACCTGACATTTACTATACGTAATCCTTTCTTTCAGAGTTAAATTTGCTAGTCTTTGTGGTTTAGGATAGATGTGTTTTTCCCATACAGAAAAATTTGTTATATCTTGAAACTAAGCCCTGTGTAACCATCTCGGTAATACACTGCCTACAAAGCCAGGTTTGTTCTGCAGTGTGCATCTTCTGGAAAAGCAATATCTTTTCTTTTTTTAATCTGAAAACATGTAGTGAAAGAAGATCCTCTACAGGTTTTAGTGGATTACTCACTACTTGATTACCGTTTAAAATATGCACCTTATTTTCAGGTTAGCGTCTACTCCCACCCATTAAATCTTAGCTTATCTTTCCTAAAATGAAGAGATTTCTTTTATCCAGTTTTTGTTACCCAGACTTTCTGCTGTAGACTGTGGTCTCATCCCTCAAGATAAGATAAACAGGACTCTGGGAGTTCATCACAGTGAAGTATGTTTTCTAATTCTCCAAGTATTGTCATGGCACTTCTTTCTACCCTCTCCAGGTTTTCAAATTATGTATTTCCTGATTTTTTTTTTATTGACTTTGATGAAGATGTGAATGATGAATACAGCATTCTGGTACTGGTCGCACCAAACCAAGTGCTGATGTAATGTGATTTCTTCATTCCCACTTGGGTTTGCTTTCATCAGTCCAAGGGCAGGATTAGACCTTCCAGCCTTAGAGGTACACTGCTGTGATTCTTGAGGGTTCTTCAAGAATTTATTACCAATGTATAGAAATATGTTGATGATTGTGGCAGATATATAAAAAAATGTGATCTATGCCTAGTCCCTGGCACCTTTTTAATTACTAGTATAGACTTGCACCAATCCCTTGGTTTTGTCATTACTGCTCCTGCAGTTTTTGGGTCAGCTGGTAGCAGTTGGAAATCACCATGTTCTTCTCCATAATTGATAAAAATGTCAAATAACATTGCTTAGGACTGATGCTGACATGACATCACTGTAAAACACCGACCTTACAATGATTGCCTCATTGCAATCACATTTTGTGACTGGTCGGGTAACGAGATGACTGAAAAAGCACGTATTTTCATCAGAACAAACCCTCTGCTTCCCCAGTTTTAGCAAAAAGATGTGAACTGGTTCTAAGGATTTTCGGTCAATGGAACTGGAGATTTTTAAGTGCCACAATTCTTTTTGGAAACAAGAGACCTGAATTCCTGTATCAACAGCTGTATCTGTTACCCCAGAAGAACAGCGGAGATGATAATACAGTAAAGCAATCTACAGGAGACAGTTTCTAGAGAGAGGCGGGAAGATTAATCAGTCAGTCATCCCCCTTCCATTTGGGATCTAGATGAGCATTTAGACACAGATTAAGCTACATAAATTATACTAAAAATGGAACTGACACAGAAGAGCCATCAGCACTGTACTTCAGAATAATGCGGTGATTTGGGATTTACAGAGGGATGTCAAAAACAATGGGCAATTTAGTAGAACAGAGGCTACTGCACGTGCCAGAGAGAAGGCGAAAATGCAGGATACAAGCAGCCTCTTCCCACAGGTTCTTCTTTATTTTTCCATTGCACTGTAGCTATTACGGGGGAAAAAAAGTGCAAATGCAACAGGCAAGCTATCTGCAAGTTTTCCTATTGACAGATAAAACCTTTGGTTTTCTCTTTCCTTCACTGGAGCTTCAAAGCGCATCTTTATAACCAGTCCTCGTGTTCTCGTAAGCCAAGGTGATGCAGACACCTGCATTTTGGTGTCTGCCTGTCTGTGAATCAGGTTTTCAGCTCTCACGGTAGGCACTGAAGAGCTGCTCAATGCGGGGCTTGGCTTTGCTGCCTGCACGTAAGCGTGTAGCACCATTCATGATGCCCTGTGCACATCACTGGCACTTCAGGTGCTCCTCCAGGTTGAGACCGGTCTCACAAACATCTTGTGTCACATCTGCAAGCCCCACACAGATGTCTCTGATGCTGTAAAACATTTCAAAGGGCTTTCAGCACCCGTATGGGAGCAGGTAAAAAAAGTCCTACCGTCAGCAGTGTGAGGAGAGAAATTTTGCTGAGAAATGATCGCTAGTTCAGGAGCTCATTCACTCAAGTTTCCACTGACTATCTGTCATGGTTTAGCCCAGTCGGCAACTAAATGCCAGGCAGCCACGGACTCACCTTCCCCCATCCCCGGGGAATGGGGAAGAGAATTAAAGTGGAAAAGGGAAGGAGACCCATAGGTTGAGATAAGAACAATTTAGTAATAATAATGTAAAATCAAAAGTAATAATGATAAAATATTATTGTATGAATATATATTGAAAAAAAATATATATACAAACAAGTAATGCACAGTATAATGGCTCACCACCTGGTGACCAGCACCCGACCCGTTCTGGCAAATGATCCTGAAACAGATTAAGTCCCAACACTGCAGTCCTGGATAAGTGAGAGGCCCAGAAAGAGAGAAAAAAAACTCTCAGAGTCTGAGGACGCCCTCAGAAAAAGAGTTCCCAACTTCCCAGTCAACCCTCATCTATATACGAGGCATGACGTTGCAAAATATGAAATACTTCATTGGCCAATTTGGCCTCTCAATCCTAAATCTAAGCTCAAATCCTAAGAGAAGTAGGGGTCCTTTGTCCCAGCCGTGCTCTCCCCCAGCCTGCTGTGCTCCTGCACACAGGAAAACCACAGAAAGCTGTAAAGTCCTTGGTGTCTCAGCACCAACTGTCAACATCAGAGCACTATGAACATTCTTCTCATAACAAATCCCAGATTAAATCCAAACCACAGAGCTCCTCTAGCTGCTAAAAAATAAAAAATGTCCCAGTCAAAACCAGAAAACTATCAAACAGAAAACTCTTGCCTGTCTTCAGAGTTCAAGTGCCCTGTGCGCATGTAGACACCTAAAACATCTCCAAATCTTGAGCCAAATCCTGCCCAGCCACAAGTCAAAGGCTGTAGCTGTCAAATGGCTTTGTGCGGGATTGCCTGTCACCGCTGAGTTTGTGTCCTGCAGAGATGCAAACACCTGCTAGAACTGAATTTACACTTTGCAGCCAGGTAGCTGGTAGCCCAAGAGTCAGCAGACATCTTCAATGGTGTGGCTTCTCACAGCTCCATAAATTTCCTGGACTTAAAAGAAGTTACCAGCAGCTGAGGCTCAGCCCTGGGGAGTTTTAAATCAAGATTCCCCGCTGTGGTACAAAATAGTCTATAGGTCAGATTCCAATTTATGAGAGGGCAAATTACTGGGTACGTTCAGTGGCTGGTACCGCACACATGGGGCTAGATCATCATTAGTGTCTTTCCCTGCCTAAAATTTGAAATTTTAACACAGATTTCGCTGCATGGAAGCCATCGTGACACAGCCCTTCTCTTGGTAAATCTGTCACGGTGGTAATAAATTTCTCAATAAATATTTTCTGTACAGTTCACTTTGGAATTTCTGTGTTTTTATTTCCCTGAACCCTCGTTTTGCAGGATGGGCTTTATGAAATAGAAATAAATCACAGCAGGTGAGGGCAGAGAAAAATAATTTTTAGTAGGACTGATATCACCTAACTTTAGCTGTTAGAAGTATGGCACCCCATCCAAACTGGGCCTCTAAATATTTTCCGTAGCAAACAAAGGATGAGTAGTAGCTTCAGAACATAATTCATCCCATCTTAAAATAAGACAGTGGAGCAGGCAGGATGGTCTGTTCTCCAGAAAGGTTTATTTCATTCAACTCACATTAAGTGCCCTGGTGAGTAGCTTAGAGTAGATGGCTTGATTTATTTTACTTTTTATAATTAAAATTAGGTAAAAATTGTTTATTTACCTAGGAAAAACTGCAGAATTTTAAAGCAAATTTCAACCCCATGAAAATTTTACTCATATTACACATTGATTAGCCATTCCAAAATTTTATTTAGCGCAATGTCTTTCATATTCCCCATCACAACTAGTATTTTACATTCCCCACTCCAGATTTTCCTTACTGATCTCATAATCCTCTAAGACCTTTTTTCTTCCTGACCCCAAATTCATATTTGCTAAAATATTTGTCTTTTTCAAGTTCTTCCGAGTCATTGGAAGTTTCAGGTACATTCACACAAATCCATTCAAGTGGCTAAACTATATTGTCGTGGGTTTAGGCCGATCCAGCAACTAAAACTCACACAGTCGCTCCTTCTCCAGTAAAGTGGAGAGGAGAAAAATATAATAAAGGGACTGAGGGTTGAGATAAGAACAGAGGGAGCACCCAACAACCACGGGCCCGGGCAAGACAGACTTGGCTTTCTCAAAGCAAAACAATTTATTAACAGTTGCTTAAAAGGACAAAGGGAAACAAAACTGGTTACTTGAGAGGATAGAAAGAAACAAAGCAAGATCTTAAAACCAACACCTTCCCCCCCCCCCCCTTTCCTTTTCCTCCCGGCTCTACCTCCTCCCCCCAGCAGCACAGGGGGCAGGGACTGGGGGAGTGCAGGTCAGTTCATTCCGTGCTGTTACTGCTGCCTCTTTCTTAAAGGAGGAGGAGTCCTTACACCCTTTTCCCCTGCTCCAGTGGATCCCCTACTCATAAGGAACAATCCACAAACTTCTCCAGTGTGAGTCCAGCCCACAGGATGCAATCCTTCCCCACGGATTGCTCCAGTGTGGGCTTTACCACAGTCTCAGATTCTTAGGGAGGCATGGGTCGTCACGCAGACTCCAGATGCCACTCTACCTTGTCGTGTGTCCCAACACGACCGTCCTCAGGCTCAGGCATCTCCTCCCCACGGGCTGCGAGTGGGTCTCTGCTCCACCGAGGCCGTCCTGGTTGCAGGGGGGCCACCTGCCATCTCATCACCAGCTGCAGGGGAAACTCAGCTCCGGCACACCTCCTCCCGCTCCATCCTCACTGACCTGGTGTCTATGCGGCTGTTTCTCTCAGATCTCAGTCCTCTCCGGGTGCACTCAGCCCAGTGGGCACCCCGGGTCCCCGAGTTCTCCAGCTGGCTCCGCCGCCGCCATCCTCCGTGGGCAGCGCCGGCCCGATGCAGGCAGCTGCCCGTCCTGGAGCCAGGGAGCGGGGGCAGTGCCCTCCTCCCTTCTCTGCTCGCTCCTGGGCAAAGCACCTTTTCCAGTTCCTTTGTCCCGACTTAAATAGGACAATTCACAGAGGCGCTGGTTGGCTCAACCCCAAGGGGGCTGAGAGTCCGATCTGGTGGCCAGAACCAAGTCTAACCCGGTTCCAAAACCAGGGAGGTCACAGGGAGCAAAACCCCTCTCCTGCCACCAGAACCCCCACCCCCCCCTACGTCAAACCATGTCATATATTAAGGACTTTTATTTATTTAAACTATTAACAGTGAAGAAATAAGCAAAAATAACATGTAAACTGTCCCTGTACTTCAGAGTAACATTTCACTAAGGCAACTGCACAGCACACTGCTTTGCTGGAGGTACTGATGTGATCTATCTTACAAATATAAATAAATGGTGTATAACTAGATTTCCTTTGTAATCTCTCATAATAAATTCTGCAGATAACCTAGAACATCTTCAAAATCTGTAAAAACATCACTTCTGTAAATAAAGCAAGGGTATTTTTTCCTAGCAGGCTGACTTGTAATAGATTAGATAGTGGAAAAAGTATTACATGTCACTTAACACGTATTTTTGGCAGCCTGTTTTGCTAATATGCATAGATATACACTTGGTCAAAATATTGTGGCTGTCTTTGTGATTCTGTTTTCATCTGACAGCAAAGCTGCACAATAAAAAAAGAAAAAAAAATAAAAGCTAATGGAATCAATTAGGTATTTTGATGGAAAATTATGCAACGTAAACATGCTCCGCCGGTGGTTTTAAATGCGTTGCACAGTGCCCGGTAGATCCTTGGGTCTCTCAGTTGGCGCTGGTTTGTATGCAGCAGCACTGGTGACTTTATAAAAACAAATGACAGAGTTGTTTACGCTGCCCTACTAAAGGAAATAATCATATTTAACAGCACTGGTTTCCCATACAGGGCTAGAAAAAAACAACTCTTGTGCTATATGCTGTAATAAGCTTTTTATTAATGTGCTCATGTGATGCTCAGCAGAGCCTGTTGTGCCGATACTGTAAAACTTAAAGGGAGCTTCATAAGCCTTAAGTGCTATCGTATATTACCATACAGCAACATTCCCCGTTATTAATAAAGTTTGTAAGAAATACACAGGCTAAAGATTAAAAATACATGTATGATACTACCCACAGTAATAAAAGCTGATGTTGTTTGGACTGCTTGTGTTATTTACTTGCCCTATATGAGATGTTTTAAGGAGTACGGTGAATATGATCGAATAGATGAGCCTTCTTTCCAGGCCCTGCTTCGCCCTGCCCAGCATCTTCCCAGGGATGCTGGTCCAGGGATGCAGGATGCTTCCCTGAGCCCTCTTGTGGGTTCCTTCCTCCACTGCAGCAGGCAGTTCCCACACACCAGGCAATTAAATATGCTCCGAAATGATGATCTTTATGAAACGTGAGCTGTTTCCTCATCACCGTGCATAAGGAAAGCATATGAAAATAAAATAAAACTGATATTTCAATAAAGGTGATGAGAAATGTTCGGGGCTTTGACCAGAGATATCTTATTTTTGCCCTGGCATCCAGCAATAACAGTGATTACTGAATTGCAACACAGAAAGCCCTTCTGGGAATAGATACGCAGCACGGCCTGTCATTGCTTGGCAAAATGCACTGAGGTGCTGATGTAAATGGAAAGGTTGTGTATTTGAGATAGTTTCATCAGAGAAATCATAATAAAATGGATTAAGAGACACCTGAAATGCTTCTCAGTTTTAAAGAAAAATATCTGGACATTTCCTGACAGCTTCTGGATTCTGGAGGGAAATTAAATGCCAGGTAATATTCTATTTGGAAGAAAATAAATTAACAGCATATGTAAAACATACCTGACTGCCTATTAAATTATCTTCTATATCATCCACAGGATATACTGACTTTTGATTCCGTTCTTTATTGGAATTATCACGCAATGCATTGCTATACAATACATAGAGGAAGGCACAGTTCTGAATCATCAAAGAGACTTAAGTATTGAAATTCCGTTCATATCTAAATAATTTAGTCCCAGGGAAATCACTGGGACTTCGTCACCTCTTCTGCCCCCCAGGAACTTAAATTCCAAATGAGTCAGAAAACCCCAAAGCCATAAGAAGCCCAGTGCAGGTGCTGGTTATTGAATATAACCAGCCAGGAAGTCAGCTTCATCTGGGGCTCAACTTAAATGCCTTTATGCCAATGGGCGCAGCATGGGGAATAAGCAAGAGGAGTTAGAAGTGTGTGTGCGCCTGTTGGGATATGATCTTATTGGCATCACAGAGACGTGGTGGGATGAATCCTATGACTGGAGTGTCAGAATAGAAGGGTATAGGCTCTTTAGGAAGGATAGGCAGGGGAGAAGAGGAGGAAGTGTTGTCCTCTATGTCAAGGACCAGCTAGAGTGCATGGAGCTGCACCTGGGGATGGATGAGGTCCCAGCTGAGAGCTTATGGGTTAGGATTAAAGGGAGGGCAGGGACAGGGGACATAGTAGTAGGGGTCTGCTACAGACCACGTGACCAGGAGGACTGAGTGGATGAGGCCCTCTACAGACAGATAGGAGCTGCCTCACATTCACGAGCTCTGGTCCTCATAGGGAACTTCAACCACCCTGATATCTGTTGGAAGGACAACACAGCAGGGCATAAGCAATCCAGGAGGTTCCTGGAATGCATGGATGATAACTTCCTTCTCCAAGTGGTAGAGGAACCAACGAGGAGAGGTGCTTTACCGGACCTTGTTCTCACCAACAAAGAAGGGCTCGTGGGGAACGTGACGCTCAAGAACAGCCTTGGCTGCAGCGATCACGAAATGGTAGAATTCAAGATTTTTAGGGAAGCAAGGTGGGTGCATAGCAGGCTCACTACCCTGGATTTCAGGAGAGCAGACTTTGGCCTCTTCAGGGATCTCCTCGCGAGAGTACAATGGAATGAGGCCCTGGAGGGAAGAGGGGCACAAGAAAGCTGGATAATATTCAAGGATCACCTCCTCCAAGCTCAGGAGCGGTGCATCCCAACAAAGATGAAGTCAGGTAGGAACACCAGGAGGCCTGCATGGATGAACAAGTTGCTCCTGGACCAACTAGGGCACAAAAAGAAAGCCTATAGGAGGTGGAAGCAAGGAAAGGTAGCCTGGGAAGAATACAGAGTGATTGTCCGAGCAACCAGAAATCAGGTTAGGAAAGCCAAAGCCCTGATAGAGTTAAATCTGGCCAGGGACATCAAGGGCAACAAGAAAAACTTCTATAGATATGTCTGTGATAAAAAGACATCTAGGGAAAATGTAGGCCCTCTCCGGAAGGGAACGGGGGACCTGGCCACCCAGGATATGGAGAAGGCTGAGGTTCTCAACGACTTCTTTGCCTCAGTCTTCACTGGCAAGAGCTCCAGCTGCACAGCCCAAGTCACAGAAGGCAAAGGCAGGGACTGGGAGAATGAAGAACCGCCCACTGTAGGAGAAGATCAGGTCCGAGACCATCTAAAGAACTAGAAGGTGGACAAGTCCATGAGACCTGATGAGGTACATCCTCGGGTCCTGAGGGAACTTGCAGATGAAGTTGCTAAGCCACTATCCATCATATTTCAGAAGTCGTGGCAATCTGGTGACGTTCCCACTGACTGGAAAAGGGGAAACATAGCCCCCATCTTTAAAAAGGGAAAAAAAGAAGACCCCAGGAACTACAGGCCAGTCAGTCTCATCTCTGTGCCCGGCAAGATCATGGAGCAGATCCTCCTGGCGACTATGCTAAGGCACATAGAAAATAAGGAGGTGATTGGTGACAGCCAACATGGCCAAGAATGGACCACTCGGTGGATAAGGATTTGACTGGATGGTCGCACTCAAAGAGTTGTGGTCAATGGTTCAATGTCCAAGTAGAGGCCAGTGACAAGTGGTGTTCCTCAGGGGTCAGTACTGGGGCCAGTGCTATTTAACATCTTTGTCAGTGGCATGGACAGTGGGATCGAGTGCACCCTCAGCAAGTTTGCAGATGACACCAAGTTGTGTGGTGTTGTGGACACGCTGGAGGGAAGGGATGCCATCCAGAGGGACCTCGACAGGCTGGAGAGGTGGGCCTGTGAGAACCTCATGAAGTTCAACAAGGCCAAGTGCAAGGTCCTGCACGTGGGTCAGGGCAATCCCAAGCACAAGTACAGAGAATGGATTGAGAGCAGCCCTGAGGAAAAGGACTTGAGAATGCTGGTGGATGAGAAGCTCAACATGAACTGGCAATGTGCACTGGCAGCCTAGTATCCTGGGCTGTATCAAAAGAAGTGTGGCCAGCAGGTCGAGGAAAGTGATTCTGCCCCTCTACTCTGCTCTTGTGGGACCCCACCTAGAATACTGTCTTCAGCTCTGGAGTCCCCAACACAAGAAGGACATGGAGCTGCTGGAGCGGGTCCAGAGGAGGGCCACGAAGATGATCCGAGGGCTGGATCACCTCTGTTATGAAGACAGGCTGAGATAGTTGGGGCTGTTCAGCCTGGAGAAGAGAAGGCTCCGGGGTGATCTTATCGCAGCTTTCCAGTACCTAAAGGGGGCCTACAGGAAAGCTGGAGAGGGACTTTTTACAAGGGCAAGTAGTGATAGGACAAGGGGCAATGGATTTAAACTGAAAGAGGGGAGATTTGATTAGATATAAGGAAGAAATTTTTTACATTCAGGGTGGTGAGGCAGTGGAACAGGTTTCCCAGAGAAG
Organism: Tauraco erythrolophus; assembly: GCF_009769465.1. NCBI lineage: Eukaryota > Metazoa > Chordata > Aves > Musophagiformes > Musophagidae > Tauraco > Tauraco erythrolophus. Next base: position 70,472,703 of record NC_141466.1, read on the forward strand.
TTGTGGCTTCCCCATCCCTGGAAGTGTTCAAGGCCAGGTTGGATGAGGCTTTGAGCTACCTAGTGTAGTGGAGGACTTCTCTGCCCATGGCAGGGAGGTTGGAACTAGATGATCTTTAAGGTCCCTTCCAACCCTAACCATTCTATGATTCTATAATAGAGTTTTTCATGCTGATGGGATAGAATTACTTGACCAGTTTAGAAACAGTGATGTGAAGAGGATTAAAGCACAGCTCATCCACAGAAAGGTGTGTTTCAACAATTGCATGGTATAAAGCACCAAAGTGAGTGTAAAAGAGGGTTGCAAGCGACACAGAAGAGTGTTCTGTTATAAGATTGGATTATGGAGAGGAGTAGAAGAGGGAAAAATGGAATATGGATGGCTGCAAAACAGGGCACAACTTTTTAAGCAGTCAAGAGCAATACTTTTTACGGATGAACTGGACAAAGCATAACATAACCAATGGACATGGATTAAACAAAGGTTATGACTTTCAGCAGCAATATTCTTGGACGACGAAGTGTTCTACAGGTGGAGTCATAAAAAATTCAGTATTTGTCATATCTCTGTAATTGCAGTCCCTCAGTATTTTCTATTCTGAGTGTGGGAGGTTATAAATATTCTTGATGACTCAGCATTTGCTTTAGACTTCTTGGTCTTTACTAGTCATGTTTGCACTACTTATTCATGTTGTCATTGTTCGTCAATGTGAATCTTCACCCAAGTGGAGGAGATTTACAATGAAGTCTGGGAGACATTTGCCTTTAGTTCAATTAATGCCAATTTGGATTCTTCTTTTATAAAGGGGATTTTAAAAAGCACTATCCCTTTTCATTAAAAGATGCAAAAGAAGAACAAGATGATACAGTTTTTACCTCTCTTTGGGATGAGCATGTTCTTCAAACATTTTCTAGGATAACTGGGAGGATACAAAAATCCTGGTTTGGGGATGAGCAGTTCTGGCGCAAATACCAAGAGACGACACTTCCATCCTTAAAATAAGCCCCCCGACATAAGTGATAATTTAATATACATCATGCCATCTGCCAGCAGGAATGTGCAAGCTGCTCCCAAAGAAGTCAATGGGAAATACATTTTTCCTATTATTTTAAACATTCCAAGATCTAACTTGATGCCACAAAAGCACGCAATAGTCACCTTTCCCCCAAGACAAATACAGCTTGCTGCTAGAGAGAATAATAACCTCTGCAAAACCCACAATTTCTCCTCTTCCCTCTGCCCTTCACAACCTGCCAGGTGAAAGTACAGACATGGCAGAGTGCTCTGCTGGTTAAAAAGGCAGATGGGGAAGGGGGAATGTTTCAGAGCTACGAGGCATAGGAGCCCTGGCAGCAGCTTTTCTCTTTATCCACCGAGAGCTTCCATCTTGAATGCTTTTACTAATCTTGACTTCACCTACAGAAACGTGTCAGCAGGCAACATAACACGCTCTTTCTGATGAAGCCACTTACAAACACTTATAGAAAAATTTGAGAATAAGGCAAACACACCATGACACTTCCCCAGAGCCTCCTCTTGGCTTGTGGTGAACATGCAGCTCAGGCATCTCCTCAGATGCTGTCTCGATCTTGTACTACAAAGTTATAATCGTTCTCTGTTTATCTCCTTACAGCACTTGTCGGTCTCCAGACATCCCTTCTTTCTTCTCCAGGCTCAACTGTCCACTTCAGTCAAATTAATCTCTTCTCATGTTGATGTTGTTCCATAGCCTCCATCATGCTTACTCCTTTCATTGACACTTTCCCAGCTTCACCGTGTCTTTTTTGAGGGGGAAGAAACGAGATCTGAACAGCACATGTTTTTCAAGGTGCAGGGACACCATGATCTACAGACGTGCAATACAGTCTCAGAATTCTAAGTGGTTTTGGTTGGAAGGGACCTTTTGATGCCTCCACTCAAATCCTACACTCAGGGTAGGGCCAGCTTAGCCCAGGTTGCTCAGAGTCTTGCTCGCTTATGTCTTGGGTATATCTCCACGGATGGCAGTTCCACTGCCTCTCTAGGTCAATGTCGCAATGTTTGACCACCCTCAGTGGAGATTTTTTCCGATACATTTAGCCAGAACCTCCCTTGATGCAATTTGTGTGCATTTGAATCTTGTCCTTTCTCTGTTCACCTCCAAGAAGAGTTTTACTCCATCTGCTCAGCACCTTCACAGAATCACAGAATCACAGAAACACAGAATGTTAGGGATTGGAAGGGACCTCAAAGGATCATCTAGTCCAATCCCCCTGCTGGAGCAGGACCACCTAGATCAGATCACCTTCCTTTAAGATAGTTGAAGGTGGCAATAAAATCTCCATTCAGCCTTTTCTTCTTAATGCTGAACAAACTCAATTCCTTCAGCCTTTCTTCATATTCCATGTGCTCCATTTTCCTGATCGTATTGAAGGTGCCAATGGACTCACTCCAGTTTGTCAGCATCTTTCTTGCTGACTGAGGAGTCTAGAAACTGGATGCAGTTCCCTAGATGAGATTTTACACATGCAAAATGATGGGATTTATTTGATTATTTTTCACTTCCTAACACTCAGTTTGTCACTTAGAGGGGAAAAGAATTTTTATATTTTTTTTATTTCCTACTGGGCAGTGGGTTTTCCACCATTTTTGTGACCTGTCTGCCTTAGCTCTAAGATCACATCTCCACTGACAACACCTCACTTGGCTTCAGTACCTGTCAGAGATTTAGAGTTACTTTTCCTCTGCATTTTAATTTGCATGACAGACGCTGAATCTCAGCTCCCATTTTATCATCCAGCCTCTCAGTGCTATGAGGTTTCCGCAACTGGTTTTCATTTGCGCAACCTCGAATAATCCAATATCATCAGCAAATATATCATCCAGCATCATCAGATTTGTTCAGCAGTCCACCTCCCAGCACTAGGATCATGTTAATGATCCCTGTCGTGGTTTTTGGACTGAGGGTCGAGACAAGAACCGAGAGGGAGCACCCACCAACCATGGTCCCGGGCAAAACATGACTCAGGCTTTCTTCATAAAACAAAACAATTTATTAACAGTTACTTAACAAGAGACACAAGGGAACGAAACTGGTTACTTGAGAGGACGAAGAGAAAACAAGGCCAGATCTTAAAACAACACCTCCCCACCCCGTTTCCTTTCGTTCCTGGCTCTACCTGCCCCCCCGGCGGCGCAGGGGGACAGGGAATGGAGCAGTGCAGGTCAGTTCATCCATGTTGTTAACTGCCGCTCCTTTTCTCAAAGGAGGAGGAGTCCTTACACCATTTTTCCCTTGCTTCAGTGGATCCCCTACTCACAAGGAAAAAATCCCCAAACTTTTCCAGCGTAAGTCCTGCCCGCAGGATTGCAATCCTTCCCCATGGATTGCACTAGTTCAGGCTTTACCAGTCTCGGCCTCTTAGGGAGCTGCTGCCACTCGTGTCGGCGTGGGCCGTCCCACGACTCCAGATGCCTCCATGACCTTGTCGTGCATTCCATGCCCATTATTAACAGTACCTCGTCGTGCATCCCCTGCTCCACGACCTCTCCTGGGCTCAGGCATCTCTTCCCCGACGTGGGTTTCTCCACGGGCCACGAGTGGGTCTCTGCTCCGCCGAGTACACCCTGGCTGCAGGGGGGCCGCTTGCCATCTTCACACCGATTTGCAAGGGAAAACTTCAGCTCCAGTATCCCTCCTCCTGCTCTATCTTGACTGACCTGGTCGTTGTGGTTGTCTTCTCTTAGATCTTAATCCTCTCTGGGGGAACTCAGCCCGGCGGGCACCCCGGGAGCGAAGTGCTTCCCGAGCCCCCCATGCAGCCCCCCCGGCGCCATCTTGAGCACGTGGCGCCGTCCCGGGCCCGCGCGGCCGCCCGGCCGGGAGCCGGGAGCGAGGGCAGCGCCCTCCTGCTCTCTTCTAGTTCCTGAGCAAAAGACCTTTTCTCGTCCCTTTGTCTCAACTTAAATAGGGCAATTCGCAGAGGCGCCGATTTGGCTCAACCCCCCCGGGGGGGATGGGACTCAGATCTGGTGGCACAGGGAGCAAATCCCCTCCCCTGCCACCAGAACACCCCCCCCCACATCAAACTATGACAATCCCCCTCTCCTCTAAAATGCTTTGTTGCATGTCCTTTTATCAGTGAAAAACCATGTCTCTCTCATACCACGTCATGCCCATGGCCGCTTGCTTTTCTCAGCTCTTTGGTAAGGGCCTTTGAGAGGTCACATACACAATACCACCAGATTGAGGTACTAGTTGGTGCTGGTGAAGAGCTCTAGCAGTTTTGTTAAGTAAGATTTCAGCCTGAAAAACCCATGTGAACTCTTCCTCAACTTCACACACTTAACGTTCCTGTTCTGTTATAATTACAAGTCACTTCCTCTGCACAGACAGTTCAGATTCAAGTTCCTTTGGTGTTCTTCGACGCACATGCCACGACCTGCAGATCTGAAGTTATTCATTTTACATTCTGGTCCTCTGTGGGCCCTTCATACTGCCTGGCAGCCTTCTTAATCCAGTTGTGTTTGGAAAAGGATTGGTAATTTGTTCATGCTCTTAGGAAGTTGTTCTTCAAATCTTTTCGTCTACCTTTTTAATAGAATGTATGTTCTCTTTTCTTTCCTTGTTTGAACACGAAGTCTTCTTACTTGTAATAGCCTCCTTTACTCTGATCTTTAATTACAGTAGCTTTCTTCTAGTCTTTTTAAAGTCTTTTTTGATACACTCTATGTATTTTCTCTGAGCCTCTAATATGGTGTCTTTAAACAATATCTGTGCTGCTTGCAAACATTTCACCCAGTCGTGGCTCATACTAATTTCCTTTTAACAAGTTGCCTCATTTTTCATAGGGCTTCTTTTTAAATCCAAGACTGCGCTGGTGATATTTTTGGCTTTCTTGTTCCTAAAACAATACCGAATCTCAGTACATTACGGCTTCTCATACAGAGTGTCTCTTTGATAATGCCATAGTGAAGCTGAGCTGCATCAGGAGTTTCTTCTCCACTGACTACATCTCCAAGAAGTCGTTCAGTGATATCTAAAAACTTACCCAGTGTACATGACTTTTCCCCTTTTTATTGCATCATGTACACTCACAGCATCTCTGGTCTCCTTTAGGACACATTGGGCAGTGTCACTACCCTTGGCCAAGCCCTGTTATAGTCTTCTCTTGGGTGTGGTACTTCAGTCCGTTGGCATCGGTGTTATTTATTGATACAGTTAACGTCCTTATCTGATGTGCCTCTTCTGTTTGCGTTAACTGTGGTGCTATTCCTACACAATGCACTGGAACAGGTTGCCCAGAGAAGTTGTGGCTGCCCCATCCCTGGAAGTGTTCAAGGCCAGGTTGGATGAGGCTTTGAGCAACCTGGTGTAGTGGAGGATGTCCCTGCCCATGGCAGGGGGGTTGGAACTGGATGATCTTTGAGGTCCCTTCCAACCCTAACCATTCTATGATTCTATAAATGCAAATTACTCTGCCCCTCCTGTATAATTTATAGTTTGCTCTGATATTGTCCTGATCGTCTTCTCCTCAGTAATTTGCTGCGATGCCTACTGTGGTCATATCTGCACTCAAAAGCAGACTTTCCAGTTCATCTATCTTTTCTTTTATACCAGTTGTATTGAGATAAGGAGCACATCAACATCTGCCTGTTTTATGTGCCTGCTGAAGTAAGATCTGAATTGTCCAAAGACATCTGCACTGTTTCTGACTGTATCTTTCTCACCTTCAGTCATACCCTTCACTCCAGAACACAAAATTCTTGGCCAGGATTCAGTTTCCAGACAACTACCTTCCTTTACATTCACACTGGGACACTGTACAGCCAAGAAGGACAAGCTGAAGGTCAAGAGAGCAACTTCAAAGCTGGGAGCTTGAGTTTGGACTCTTGGCGAGGAAAGGACATTGCCTTGAGGATGGGAGCTCCTGTTTCTAATGCTGTTTATGCACTTCATTTAATGACCCTTAAAATGGATAGGCAGATGACTCCTTTCCCATCTGGCAGCACCCACCTTTTAGGTGCCTGCCTTCTCCAGTGATACTCCTGTAGCTACTACTGCACATACCTTCTCCATCACACCCCATAAGCCTGGACCACCCGTCATCCAGACCTTTCCCATGGAAAAGGTGTCTTAAGACATGTTCCTCTCTAAAGCAGAGATATCTTGTACAATGCTGCACGACTTTTCCATAGTCTCATGGTTTGCAGGCTGGAAGCTCTCTCACACGCAGATGCAATGCACTTTCTTCTAAACACTGAGGTGAGATACCTCTTGAAAGCATGAAGACAAAAAGAGAGATTGCTGCTTTTCTTTAATAGTTTAGGGGGTAGAGACATCAGCCAGCTTATAGTAGACTCACATTCACTATATTTTTAGAGGGTCTGAGTTTTCAGCTATGCCTGGAAACCTTCCTTCCAAGCAGAATCCATCAGGAGAACTCAAAAATCTTTTTTTCCCCAATCCTTGTGAGACTCAGACACAAGAAAAGTGTTGAGCAGATCAACCCTGCAAAGGACACTTTAAATCATCATAACATTTACCAAAGCTGTCCTACCTTCTCTGGCTTCCGGTTGTTCTTTGCAGGAATCATTCCTGTCTGTATACCATGGATGGCCATGGGTTGAGCCATCTGGATTAAAATAAACAGAGCAAAAAATATATATATTTGCTTATGGTTTAGGAGTTTAAATCTTTTCACAGTCCTACTGCTAAAAGTCTTTGGAGATGGCTGCCACCAAAACCCAGTGGCATTATCGATCTGCACATTCTTGACCAGCGTAAGACTCTGGTGGGGTCTGGGCATGGTCTCCTCCCTCCCGTGAGAGTGGAGCTGCTTATTTGGAAACTCAGTTAGAAAACATTCAGATGCTGGGAGGTGTGTGTGCTTGCTGCAAAGCTCGTACAGGTGTGCTAATGAGAGACAGCACTCTGCTCATCACCAGCCTGAGACCTTGGAGAATATTAGTAAAAATGCCAATTTGCATGTCTTGGGGTTAATTGAGGAAATCTCCGATGGAAAATCGTGCTGTCACTTCGGAAGCCTGTTCTGAATACAAATTGTATGTCTCCACAGGATATTGTGAAAGCTTTTCGACTTCTCTGCAAACCTGTAGAACCAAGGAAGGTTGTTAGCTCCCAGAGCTCACAACGGAAGTTTTACTCAAAATTTCATTTGTTGACATTCACAGTTCTCTTGCATTAACATGGGATTCATAGACCAAGCATGGAGAATATGTGGAATCCTCTACCAAACAAACAAAAAGAGACATGATTATTTTCTCAGATATTACCTAAACCACACATTTTTTAAAGGAAAAGAGACATTTCTGCTTGCAAAAAAACTTTTCAAGTGGGACAACTCCCTTACTTTATGCCTTTACTCTAATCCAAGCTTCTTGTGGATAAAAATAGTTACTAGATTTTTTTTTATGTTTGATTAAGCTGAGAAGTTGTTTGACAATATGCAGGTGTTTCACTGAAAGACTTAGGAAAGCGTAGAAGAAAGGAACTGGTTAATTAACCTGATACTGACTAAGAATCAGTGCAGATTTCTATTACCCCAGGATCACAATGTGTTTTTTCATCACCTGATCTTCTAGGGGGGCTTCTTTGCTTTTACAACTATTTTATTATATGCTGCTATAAAATTACCACCAACAGTGCAGCTCACAACCAGAAATCTAGAATATTTCTATGTTTAATTGCAAATGCTGTGTGATTCTCTGATCATTCGATCAGCCATTAGAGGATTTTATAAATGTCTTGCTCCACATTATGTATGTATAATTAACTGCTCTTGTTGAAATACCTAATTTTTTGAGGAGTTTATGGAGAACACTAGGGAGAGGCATTGGTTTGATGCTGATTTTAAATGATTTATTACTTGGGTTTCAAAGTTAGCTTTTCGTAGTTTTGACATTCAGTCTTTTTTTTTTTTTTTAAACCAGCATGTCCTATGGAACAAAAAGATAAAAAAAATAATTAGAAAAAGCAAGAAAAGAGAGCAAAAAGACTAAATTTTCCCTTCAGCAAGAGTTCCATAAAACCGAACTTGATGCCTGAACCTCCATAAGAACAGGGAAGTTTGACCAAATTCCTTCCACTTACATTTTTCCAGTTTTCTCATTTGAGCATTCAGATGTGGCTGTGCGACGCTGCTGATTTCAACGTGTCTCAAAGGGTGTAATTAAAAGCAGAATTCTACCTTGATTATCGCTCTGGTATGTGCACTTACCGGCAGTTGCAAGATGATGAGCTGCTAAAACCATACAGACATGCAAAGTATTACAGCTAACGTGGCTTTCCCTTGTTTGGGGCCACTTTCTAGTTAAGTGCCATGGAGGCACTGGTGAGGGGAGAAGATCTTGGGGTGAAACGCCCCCAAGAGGATGCTGGAGCCATGTGTGTGCTCGGTGACTTTGCAATGCCTCTCCAGTGCTTTTTTTGGGTACCAATTCTCCGTGCCTAAACACCACACGGATGAACTGGGGACAAACACACATTATCCTTTCTCTCGCGAAGGCGAGGGACACTGAGAGGATAAATAAAAATTAATTAGTGCCTGAAATAGTAAAGTTACATACTACAGTGGTTCACTGTACAACGAGTACAGGTTTCAAGATCTGTCACAAGCTGCTGAAGGAGAAATAAAAATCTATTTTTTTCACCAGCATTAACATAGGAAAAGCAACCCAGGCAGTCACTTTTGAAGAGAAATTAGGAACAAAAGAGAACACATGTGGTAAAATGTTATAATAGTCAGAGCCAGAAGATCCTACTCATTTCCTGTAGGAGGAAAGTCACCAAGAATTGGAAAGAGGAAAGCCCACATGATTAAAAGAAGAACAAGATCGACTTCTCTCTGACTGACAGTCTGTGCATCAATGCTATTCTGTTTCAAGACACTCGTGTTCGCAAGATAATACAATTGAGCCAAATATAAAGCTGCAGAAAGGAACAATGACTGGCAGAGAGAACATCAAAGATTTGCTTACTGATGCAAGAAGGAGACAGAAAATTCTCAAGTGGGAAACAAGGTTTCAACCCTTGCTAAGGCTGACCAGAACGACCAGCTCTAAATGTGAGATATAAAATAGTAAGTGCAAAACTGGAGAAAATAGAGTGTTGTGTGCATTTAACTTGTAGTATACATGAGTCTGGCAAGGTACTGGGCTCCTTTCCTTCACCTTAGTCACAAGGTGGGTAAGAGTCCAGTGAAGCCACCACAAACTTCCTGTGTCTTGAAACTTTATGCTATAATAAATATTTTGAAATAGACATGGTTCCCTATTTGCTCTTTATTGTGAAATGACTGTAAAGCTTCAATGATTTTAGAGGGTAAAAATGAGTTTGTACAGATACATTTACATACAGTCATGTAAAAGTGTGTATGAATATTTACATAAATATATACATGTACTCACATCCGTCTATCCTTCTATACACACCTGTATCACAAAAGAGATCTGAAACATATGGCTGGGACATACACACTGAACTTGTTGCCTTGCCAGACCACAACCTCCTTTAACCACAGACCTGTGACTAAATTTCCTAGGACCAGGACTAAATTTTCAGAGGAGACTTGGCATGCGTCAATGCCATAAAGCCGGGAGCAAGGGCTGCCTCAGCGCCGTAACATGCTGTGTCTTCTGAGAGCAGCAATGGCTTATATCCCTCCAGCGGGGCAGAGCTGGGATCAGCAGCACCAGCCTCTGCAGCCTCTCTCTCTCCCTCGACCTGCTAGCCACACTGCTTTTGATGCAGCCCAGGATATTAGATTTCTGGGCTGCAAGTACACATTGCTAGCTCATATCCAATTTTTCATCCACCAGTACAACCAAGTCCTTCTCCTCAGGGCTGCTCTCAATCCCTTCATCCCCCAGCCTGTATTGGTACCGCGAGATTGCCCTGACGGAGGTGCAGGACCTTGCACTTGGCTTTGTTGAACTTAATGTTGTTGGCACAGGCCCACTCTTCGAGCCCGTCCAGGTCCCTCTGGATGGATTCCATCCCTCCCTTCCAGTGTATCGACTACACCACTCGCCGTGGCGTCATCTGCAAACTTGCTGAGGGTGCATTCCATCCCACTGTCTATGCCATAGGTGAAGATATTAAATAGTGTTGGTCCTAGGACAAACCCCTGAGGGACACCACTCGTTACTGGTTTCCACTTGGACATTGAGCCCTTGACCATAACTCTTCTTTTAACTGTTCTGTTAACCATTTCTCTCCCCATGAAGACCTGGCAAAGCCTTGGGAGAGGGGCAGAACACTGGGAGCCCCAACATTCCATCCTGGAGACGCTCCAAACAGAAGCAGCCTGGATATACTCCGAACAGAAGCAACCAGACCTGCATCTGCCCAATATAACTGACCACCCGCTGACTGCACCCATGGCACTGCCAGCTCTGTGGCACCCACCGTGTGGCCCCTGGGCCACCCTGATGTCGCAGCTGCTGCAGCTGGTCGTCTCCCCTGGAACGTTCTATGCCGGAGGTAAGGACCGACCCTGACTTCGGCAGCCCAGGGACACCCATGGGGAATTCACAGCCCTTTCTCTGTCGTACCTCCCCCTCCTCCTTCTCAGTCCCCTCACTCACCCTCCAGCCCTAGCCTGGGATGTGACCACCAGGGTTCGCTCACATCTCCCACGATGCACCAACGGCCGCCAACTGCCCAGGCCCGAGCCACAGCCTCTCCCGGTAGCCCAGGCACCCCCGGCAGGGGTGGCACCGTGGGCACCCCGGGCACCCCCAGGACGTACGGCATCCCCATCCACCCTGGCACCTCAGCACTCCTGCCCCCCTCCAGCACCCTCAGTGCCCATGGGTGCCCTCCATCACCCCTGGCACCTCCAGCGTCCCCGGTACCCCCGTCCCCAGCAGCTGTGGCACATGGCTGTCACACGGGCGGGGCTGCCCAGTCCATAAAACGGACAGAGGACTTCCAGGGATCTCGCGGCCGTCTCTCCTGTTCCACTGCGCAGCCCCATCCCACCGGCACACAGCTCACCCGCAAGGATCATCCCTGCCGCGAGCTCCCTGCTCGCCCGGCGCAGAGCAGGGGGACATCCGTGCTTGGGCCTGGCTCCATGGGTGCCCCAGGAGACTTCCCCTGGCCCCCAGCCCGGCACATCTCCCTCTCATCCCTGCAGGTCTGCTAATGGCTCCATGCGGTGGCTGCTTCAACCCCCCCGTCATCTGCTTGGAGCGGAGAAGACCCGACCCACCTCCATCAGCCACCTTCGCAATGGGTCACGGCTTTGCTGCTCCACCGGGCACTGTCCGCTGGGGACCCTTGGGCTGTGGGGTGCCCTTGGCCTGGGCACACCCATGGGCTCCCCAGGGCCAACCACAGCTGTTCGTGCCTTATGACTGTCAGGGGACAGCAGTGGCCACGTTCCCCCCAGTGATGCCACCATCCCTTCCCTGTAATCACCATCTCAAGGGGCAGTACACACATAACGGCCCATCCAGCACTGCCAACCCCTCCAGGGCACCCCTGGGCAGCAGCAGTCCCCCAGGTGATGGGATGGATAATGGCATCTCCCCAGGTGGTGACATCTCCCTGGCCAGTGACGTTTCCATGGATGACGCCACCCTCTCAGGTATTGACATCTCCCTCAGCAGTGATGTCTCCATGGATGAGGGCACCCTCTCGGCTGTTGATATCTCCCTGGGCAGTGATGTTTCCATGGATGACGCCACCCTCTCGGGTATTGACATCACCCTCAGCAGTGATGTCTCCATGGATGAGGGCACCCTCTCGGCTATTAACATCTCCCTGGGCACTGGTATCCCCATGGATGATGGCACCCTCCCGGGTAGTGACAATGTTCTGGACAGTGGCATCCACCCAGGCAGTGATGTCCCCATGGAGAAGAGCACCCTCCCAGGCAGTGACACACCCCTACGCAGCGACATCACCCAGAGCCACTCTGCCACTGTCCATGTCCAAGCCATCAGGGACCCAACGGTGATTCCAGCTGGCGAGGTTGTGCTGCCTGAGCAGGTGATGCTGGAAGAGGCTCTGAGGCACTTGGTTCTCTCCCTGGAGGCGCTGTCAATCAGCCAGGTCTATCCCAGCAGTGACTCCATGCCCGGGGACTCTGCTGGTGCTAGTGGCACCATACCCCATCACAAGATCAGCTCACTCCGGCTGCCTGAGGAGATGGTCTTCGCTGACTACAGTGTCCCCAAGACCTCCAAAGCCATCCTGAGCACTGAACACCTCAACACCAACAAGATGAAGCCTGAGGATTCACAGCAGGATGTGGGGACAGACCTGCCACCACCCCAGGGCAGCGTGTCTCTGCACAACACGAGCCTGGAAAAGAAATGGAAGTGACAGAATGCCTCATTGCCAGAAAAGGGACACAAGCGCAAGGCTCCCACAGCCAGTGCTGGGGCGGGAGGGTGGGATTAGGGCTGTTGTGGGGATAAAATGGTTTTAGGGAGTGGGAGAGGGGGTCTGTTGATGATGTAGTAGTTTTTATGACTGTTTTGTTCTCAGTTTTTCCATTAAAAGCCATTTCTGCAGAAGCTCTCCGTGCCTGCATGGGAAGGGGAACGAGCGCAGTGAGCATCAGGAAATAGCACCAAAGAGGTGCAAAAGCATTGCTGAGACCCAAATCAGATCCACCACACCCCAAAGGGCACCAAGTTGTCCCCAGGGCTATGTCACTGCCAGCAGTGCAGCCAATCATGGGAGGGGTGACTCCCCTGTCCCATTCCCTAAGGGAAGCAGCCCTTTGATGAAGAAGCTGGGACATCCAGGTCTATGCAAGACTCACGGACACAGACCCACGCGTAAAGCAGTGCTGACTCCCACAACCCGGGGCATCATCCTCCCGCCATGGGGCTTTGGCAGGGTGCTGTACCTACTCCCAACAACCCCATCGTGTCCCCATGCATCCCACTGCAGCCCCAGAGATGGCTCCTCCAGGCTGCTCCGGGGCAGTATTTAACAGGCACCATAAGCCACAGGGTCTGCCTGCCGTAAGGGAGAGGTAAGAACATTGTGGGGCACCATATCGAAGGCCTCCCACAAGTCCGGGTAGATGACATCCCCAGATCTTCCCTTGTCCACTGATGCAGTTGCTGCATCCTGGAAGGCCCCCGGACTAGTCAGGTGTGATTTGCCCCCAGTGAAGCCACTCTGGCTGTCTCTAAAGGGGCTGCTGAGCTGTTGCCTTTCCATTTTCTAGCTTTGCGGTCACCAGTTGTGAAGCATTTATGCCTCTCAGTCACTATTAATTTACAAATAGGTAAAAATGCACTTTCTAAAGCAGAAACATCCTTCTCGGTGAACTGCCTTGGCATTTTATTTGAATCGGGTTTAGTTCTCCTGCTACGTGTGCAAATCTTGTAAATTCTTCACTCTCGCTTCTGCCACTGTCGTTAATGCTGCTCTTCCCAAAAAAAGGCCTGGTTCCCTTTTGCCTGAAATCGCTTTTGAATTCACTCGCTGCGATAACCCCACAAACTGATTTGCTGCACACTGTATCTCCTACAACATCTCCAAGTAAACACCACACAGTTGGTGGTTTTCCATGTGCCAAGCTAATAGCTATTGTTTCATTTTGCACTTCTAATAATACCAGGGAAAGCGGAATACTCTCATTTTTATTTTGAATGTGTTGCTGCCTATCCTTGCTTTCTGCAATAGTTTCACAGCTTTTCGACATGTTTCTGTCACTATTTCTTTTAATCCCCAGATCTTCTGCAGAATTGCCCATCTACATCAATTGAATCACTATGACCAGATGTGATAGTTTGATGTGGGGGGGTGTTCTGGTGGCAGGAGAGGGGATTTGCTCCCTGTGGCACCAGATCTGAGTCCCATCCCCCTCGGGGGGTTGAGCCAAATTGGCGCCTCTGCGAATTGCCCTATTTAAGTTGAGACAAAGGACGGGAAAAGGTCTTTTGCCCAGGAGCGAGGAGAGGGGAGGAGGGCTCTGCCGTCGCTCCCGGCCGGGCGGCTGCTCGGGCCCGGGCCGGCGCCACGTGCTCAAGATGGCGCCGGGGGAGCCGCATGGGGGGCTCGGGAAGCACCTCGCTCCCGGGGTGCCTGCCGGGCCGAGCTCCCCCAGAGAGGATTAATATCTAAGAGAAGACAACCACAACGACCAGGTCAGTCAAGATAGAGCAGGAGGAGGGGTACTGGAACTGAAGTTTTCCCTTGCAAATCGGTGTGCAGATGGCAGGCAGCCCCCCTGCAGCCAAGATGTACTCGGCGGAGCAGAGACCCACTCGTGGCCCGTGGAGAAACCCACGTCGGGGAAGAGATGCCTGAGCCCAGGAGAGGTCGTGGAGCAGGGGATGCACGACGAGGTACTGTTAATAATGGGCATGGAATGCACGACAAGGTCGTGGGGGCATCTGGAGTCCGTGGGACGACCCACGCCGACGTGAGTGGCAGCAGCTCCCTAAGAGGCCGAGGCTGGTAAAGCCCGAACTGGTACAATCCATGGGGAAGGATTGCAATCCTGTGGGCAGGACTTACGCTGGAAAAGTTTGAGGATTTTTTTTCCTCGTGAGTAGGGGATCCACCGAAGCAAGGGAAAAATGGTGTAAGGACTCCTCCTCCTTTAAGTAAGGAGCGGCAGTTAACAACATGGATGAACTGACCTGCACTGCCCCATTCCCTGTCCCCCTGCGCCGCTGGGGGGGAGGTAGAGCCAGGAACGAAAGGAAATAGGGGGTGGGGAGGTGTTGTTTTAAGATCTGGCCTTGTTTTCTCTTCGTCCTCTCAAGCAACCAGTTTCGTTCCCTTGTGTCTCTTGTTAAGTAACTGTTAATAAATTGTTTTGTTTTAAGAAAAAAGCCTGAGTCATGTTTTGCCTGGGACCGTGGTTGGTGGGTGCTCCCTCTCAGTTCTTGTCTTGACCCTCAGTCCAAAAACCACAACACCAGAACTGTCAGGAGAGCTCAACAGGTTCTGATGTTCAAGTGTTCATAATTTCTAGTTGACATACCCCTTGCCTGGTTTGAAAATCTGATTCCACATGAGGATCCAGATGCTCAACACTTCTAACAAAAGTTCATTTTGTATATAGAATTCTCAAACTCTCTTGAACAACTTACAATGGAGGCTTAATGTGTCTTTTACCTTGATGTAACATAACACGCTTGTTCTTGTTGTCCACAGTTGTCTTCACGTGTAATGGAGAGCAGAGAAAAACGCTGCAGAGTTTTCTTCAGACCAGAACTGCAAATAATATGCAGCACCCACTGCTCAGTCTGAGCGAGGGCAAAGCCTATGGCTTAGGCACAGAAACTGCCCTAACGTTGCTTCTAGGATGATGTATCCTTGCTGCATCCAAAGCAGCGTGCTCAGCAGGTCCAGGGAGGGGATTCTGCCCCTCTGCTCTGCTCTTGTGAGACCCTCCCTGCAGTACTTCATTCAGCTCTAGGGTTGGGGTCTCCAACATCAGAAGGACATGGAGCTGTTGGAGCAGGTCCAGTGGAGGCCACAAAGATGATGCGAGGGCTGGAGCACCTCTGCTATGGAGACAGGCTGAGAGAGTTGGAGTTGTTCAGCCTGGAGAAGAGAAGGCTTCAGGGAGACCTTCTAGCAGCCTTCTAGTACCTAAATGGGCTACAAGAAAGCTGGAGAGGGGCTTTGGACAAATGTGTGTAGAGATAGGACAAGGGGAAATGGCTTTAAACTGAAAGAGGGGAGATCTCGATGAGATCTAAGGAAGAAATTTTTTACACTGAGGGTGGTGAGGCACTGGAACAGATTTCCCAGAGAAGCTGTGGATGCCCCATCCCTGGAAGTGTTCAAGGCCAGGCTGGATGAGGCTTTGAGCAACCTGATCTAATGGAAGGTGTCCGTGTCCATGGCAGGGGGGTTTGTAACTAGATGACCTTCAAGGTCCCTTCCAACCCAAATCATTCTATCATTCCATGATTCTATGTGCTTACACCAGGATCCTTCCCTGTGGCAGTTTTTGTGTGATTGGTTGGTTGTTATATCAATTTATATCATTTTCATAGAATCATAGAATCATAGAATCATAGAATGGTTAGGGCTGGAAGGGACCTTCAAAGGTCATCTAGTCCAACCCCCCTGCAAGGAACAGGGATATCTCCAACTAGATCAGGTTGCTCAGGGCCTTGTCCAACCTGGCCTTGAACGTCTCCAGGGATGGAGCATCCACCACCTCTCTGGGCAACCTGTTCCAGTGTTCTACCACTCTCATAGTAAAAAATTTTTTCCTAATATCCAACCTGAACCTACCTCCCTCTATTTTAAAACCATTACCCCTTGTCCTATCATAACTGGCCCTCCTGAACAGCCTCTCCCCATCTTTCCTGTAGGCCCCCTTGAGGTACTGGAAGACCGCTATAAGGTCACCCCGGAGCCTCCTCTTCTCCAGGCTGAACAGCCCCAACTCTTTCAGCCTGTCCTCATAGGAAAGGTGCTCCAGCCCTCTTATCATCTTCGTGGCCCTCCTCTGGACCCTCTCCAACTGGTCCATGTCCTTCTTATGTTGGGGACTCCAGAACTGGACGCAGTACTCCAAGTGAGGTCTCACGAGGGCAGAGTAGAGGGGGAGAATCACCTCCCTCGACCTGCTGGCCACGCTCCTCTTGATGCAGCCCAGGACGCGGTTGGCCTTCTGGGCCGCAAGAGCACATTGCCGGCTCATATTGAGCTTCTCGTCCACCAGTACTCCCAAGTCCTTCTCCTCAGGGCTGCTCTCGATCCAATCACCACCCAGTCTGTATTTATGCCTGGGATTGCCATGACCCAGATGTTTGCCAGTGATGAGAAGTCATGAGATCAGTCCCCAGAATTATATGATTACCTTAGGCAAAGACAGTTTTAGTTTGAATGGCAAACAATTTTTTTTACTCATCTCCTGCTTTTCGCAGATTTCTTCGAAGAATACCTCTGCAACTCCAGGAGACAAAATCTTGCATGAAAAACAAAAGCTGATTTTCTTAAACAAGGAGATGCTTGATAGTTCCTGCCGGGAGTTTCGTCAGATTTGCAAATCGTGAGATTTGCAATAAAATCGTGAGATTTGCAATAAAATCGTGAGCGGTAGTGACCTCACGTTTCCGCCTAAGTAGGACAGTGTGTGTAATTTATATCCTAAGGTACATCAGTAAAGTATTTCAAAAAGAAAATAAATGTAATGTATTCATAATTGCTAATGTGATTGAGAATGTACATTTAAGAAATGTAATGGCATAAACCTGAAGAAATCTAATTCTGAAAGGAAGCTGTCTAAATTTAGAGTGATGTAGTACTAATTAATCCATTTAGCATTCCATGCTGGTTTCAGCCCCAGGAATGACTAAATAGAGAACTGCCCCCAGTTTAGGAGGGGCAAGAAATACATAAGAGGTTGGATTTTGGGAGGGTTTTGCTGTCAAGTCAAAACAGATCATCTCTGATCATCTCAGTGACCAAGGTAACTTTTCCAGGTCATTTTGCACTAGTTGGGTTTGGATGGAAATGCTTTCTAGCAATGTGAGGGCTAAATTTGCTGCTTTTCATGCAAGTAAAAGCCATGTCTAATTCAATAAGGGGTTTATTTGCATCAGGCCAGCAAGACAGAGCCCCAAAATGACCAGTGGTATAGAGGAGCATATATACTGTATAGCGGTGTGTGCATATACATGTCCACATATGTAAAACCCAGGGACTAACCAAAGTCTGCTGCAGCCAAGCCATGCCAAATATTTCCATCAACGCAGTGAGCTTGGGATGAAGATCTCCAGTTACCTGCTCAAAAACTTATTGTGGTCTCTACAATATTGTATACTGGAGAGTGTCACATAGAGTCATAGGATCATAGAATGGTTTGGGTTGAAAGGGACCTCAAAGACCATTTAGTTCCAACCCCTCTGCCATGGGCAGGGACATCTTCCACTAGACCAGGTTGCTCAAAGCCCCATCCAACCTGGCCTTGAACACTTCCAGGGATGGGGCAGCCACAACTTCTCTGGGAAACCTGTTCCAGTACCTCACCACCCTCAGAGGGAAAAATTTCTTCTTTATACCTAATTTAAATCTCCCCTCTTTCAGTTCAAAGCCATTACCTTTTTTCTTATCACTACATACCCTTGTAAAAAGTCCCTCTCCAGCTTTCTTGTAGGCCCTCTTTAAGTACTGGAAGGCTGCGATAAGATCACCCCGGAGCCTTCTCTTCTCCAGGCTGAACAACCCCAACTCTCTCAGCCTGTCTTCATAGCAGAGGTGCTCCAGCTCTCGGATCATCTTTGTGGCCTCCTCTGGACTCGCTCCAGCAGCTCCATGTCCTTCTTTAGTTGGGGGCTCCAGAGCTGAACACAGTATTCCAGGTGGGGTCTCACAGGAGCAGAGTAGAGGGGCAGAATCACCTCCCTTGACCTGTTGCCCATGTGGATGCAGCCCAGGACACGGTTGGCTTTCTGGGCTGCCAGCGCATATTGCCGGCTCATGTTGGGCTTCTCATCCACCAGCACTCCTGTCATGGTTTGATGTGGAGGGGATGGAGGTTCTGGCGACAGGAGAGGGGTTTTGCTCCGTGTGACCTCCCCGGTTTTGGAACCAGGTTAGACTTGGTTCCGGCCACCACATCAGACTGCCATCCCCCTCGGGGTTGAGCCAATAGGGCGCCTCTGCGAATTGCCCTATTTAAGTCGGGACAAAGGAACCGGAAAAGGTGCTTTGCCCAGGAGCGAGCAGAGAAGGGAGGAGGGCACTGCCCCCGCTCCCTGGCTCCCAGCCGGGCAGCTGCCTGCGTCGGGCCGGCGCTGCCCACGGAGGATGGCGGCGGCGGAGCCAGCTGGGGAACTCGGGGAGCACCCCGCTCCCGGGGTGCCCACTGGGCTGAGTTCACCCAGAGAGGACTGAGATCTGAGAGAAACAGCCGCATCAACACCAGGTCAGTGAGGATGGAGCGGGAGGAGGTGTGCCGGAGCCGATTTTCCCCTGCAGCTGGTGATGAGATGGCAGGCAGCCCCCTTGCAACCAGGACGGCCTCGGTGGAGTAGAGACCCACTCGCAGCCCGTGGGGAGAAGATGCCTGAGCCTGAGGATGGTCGTGTTGGGACGCACGACAAGGTAGAGAGGCATCTGGAGTCTGCATGATGACCCACGCCGGAGCGAGTGGCTACAACTCCCTAAGTATCTGAGACTGTGGTAAAGCCCACACTGGGGCAATCCATGGAGAAGGATTGTTTCGTGTGGGCTGGACTCACGCTGGAGAAGTGTGTGGATTTTTCCTTGTGAGTAGGGGATCCACTGGAGCAGGGGAAAAGGTTGTAAGGACTCCTCCTCCTTTAAGAAAGAAGCAGCAGTAACAGCACAGAATGAACTGACCTGCACTCCCCCAGTCCCGGCCCCCTGCGCTGCTGGGGGGGTGGCGGGGAGGAAGGTGTCAGTTTTTAAGATCTGGCTTTGTTTCTTTCTATCCTCTCAAGTAACCGGTTTTGTTTCCCTTTGTCCTTTTAAGTAACCATTAATAAACTGTTTTGCTTTAAGAAAGCCCAGTCTGTTTTGCCCGGGACCATGGTTGGTGGGTGCTCCCTCTGTTCTTGTCTCAACCCTCAGTCCCTTTATTATATTTTTCTCCTCTCTACTTTACTGGAGAAGGAGCGACTGTGTGAGTTTTAGTTGCTGGATCAGCCTAAAACCATGACAACTGCCAAGTCCTTTTCCTCTGGGCTGCTCTCAATCCATTCTCCACCCAGCCCGTACTTGTGCTTGGGATTGCCCCGACCTACGTGCAGGACCTGGCACTTGGCCTTGTTGAACTTCATGAAGTTCTCACAGATCCACCTCTCCAGCATGTCAAGGTCCCTCTGGATGGCATCCCTTCCCTCCAGCATGTCCACAACATTACACAACTTAATGTCATCAGCAAACTTGCTGAGGGTGCACTCGATCCCACTGTCCATGCCACCGACAAAGATGTTAAATAGCACTGGCCCCAGTACTGACCCCTGAGGAACACCACTCGTCACTGGCCTCCACTTGAACATTGAACCATTGACCACAACTCTTTGAGTGCAACCACCCAGCCAATGCCTTATCCACCAAGTGGTCCATCCGTCAAATTCACGTCTCTCCAGTTTAGAGACAAGGATGTCGTGTGGGACAGTATCAAATGCTTTGGACAAGTCCAGGTAGATGATGTCAGTTGCTCTTCCCCTCTCCATCAATGCCGTAACCTCATCATAGAAGGCCACCAAATTAGTCAGGCAGGATTTGCCCTTAGTGAAACCATGTTGGCTGTCACCAATCACCTCCTTATTTTCTATGTGCCTTGGCACAGTCGCCAGGAGGATCTGCTCCATGATCTTGCTGGGCACAGAGGTGAGATTGACTGGCCTGTAGTTCTCTGGGTCTTCTTTTTTCCCCTTTCTAAAGATGGGGGCTATGTTTCCCCTTTTCCAGTCAGTGGGAACTTCACCAGACTGCCATGACTTCTGAAATATGATGGATAGTGGCTTAGCAACTTCATCCGCCAGTTCCCTCAGGACCCACGGATGTACCTCAGCAGGTCCAATGGACTTGTGCACCTTCAGATTCTTTAGATGGTCTCAAATGTGATCTTCTCCTACAGTGGGCGGTTCTTCATTCTCCCAGTCTCTCAGTGAAGACTGAGGCAAAGAAGTCATTGAGAACCTCAGCCTTCTCCATATCCCAGGTAGCCAGGTCTCCCGTTTCCTTCCGGAGAGGGCTTACGTTTTCCCTAGATGTCTTTTTATCACAGACATATCTATAGAAGTTTTTCTTGTTGCCCTTGATTTCCCTGGCCAGATTTAACTCTATCAGGGCTTTGGTTTTCCTAACCTGATCTCTGGTTGCTCGGACAATCACTCTGTATTCTTCCCAGGCTACCTTTCCTTGCTTCCACCTCTGTAGGCCTTCTTTTTGTGCCCTAGTTGGTCCAGGAGCAACTTGTTCATCCATGCAGGCCTCCTGGTGTTCCTACCTGACTTTCTCTTTGTTGGGATGCACCGCTCCTGAGCTTGGAGGAGGTGATCCTTGAATATTATCCAGCATTCTTGAGTTCCTCTTCCCTCCAGGACTTCATCCCATTGTACTCTACCAAGGAGATCCCTGAAGACGCTGAAGTCTGCTCTCCTGAAATCCAGGGTAGTGAGCTTGCTGAGCACCCTCCTTGCTTCCCTAAAAATCTTGAACTCCATCATTTCATAGTCACTGCAGCCAAGGCTGTCCTTGAGCGTCACGTTCCCCACCAGCCCTTCATTGTCGGTGAGAACAAGGTCCAGCAAAGCACTTCTCCTCATTGGTTCCTCTACCACTTGGAGAAGGAAGTTATCATCCATGCATTCCAGGAACCTCCTGGATTGCCTATGCCCTGCTGTGTTGTCCTTCCAACAGATATCAGGGTGGTTGAAGTCCCCCATGAGGACCAGGGCTCATGAACGTGGGGCTGCTCCTATCTGTCTGTCGAGGGCCTCATCCACTCAGTCTTCCTGGTCAGGTGGCCTGTAGTGCACCCCCACTACTAAGAAGTCCCCTGTCCCTGCCCTCCCTTTAATCCTGACCCATAAGCTCTCAGTCGGGACCTCATCCATCCCCAGGTGCAGCTCCATGCACTCCAGCTGGTCTTTCACATAGAGGACAACATTTCTTCCTCTTCTCCCCTGCCTATCCTTCCTAAAGAGCCCGTGTCCTTCCATTCTGACACTCCAGTCGTAGGATTCATCCCACCACGTCTCCGTGATGTCAATAAGATCGTATTCCAACAGGTGCACACACATTTCTAACTCCTCTTGCTTGTTCCCCATGCTGCGTGCATTCTCGTAGAGGCATTTAAGTTGGACTCCAGATGAATCTGACTTCCTGGCTGTAGCGACTGGCATTCCTTTCTCCTGCTCTTCAGGTGCTTCCAGCATGTCTTTATCAACCTTGGTATTACCCCCTCCCTCTTCGAATCCAGTTTAAAGCGCTGTCAATGAGCCCTGCTAGCTGTTGTGCTAAGACCCTTGTTCCCGTATGAGAAAGGCAAGTCCCATCTGGTGCCAGTGGGTCTGGTGCCGTGTGGCTCATCCCATTGTCAAAAAAGCCAAAATCGTGGTGATGTCACCAGCCACAGAGCCACATATTAGTCAACTGGATGCATCTGCTTCTTCCACTGTCACTGCTCGCAACTGGAAGGATAGAAGAAAAGACAGCCTGTGCCCCAGATCCTCTTACCAGCTTTCCCAGGGCCCTGAAGTCTCTTTTCATCGACTTTGGGCTCCGTGTTTCAGCTTCATCACCTCCCACATGGAAGAGCAGTAACGGGTAGTAGTGCAAGGGCCGTACCAGGCTAGGAAGTTTCCCAGAGACGTCTTTAACCCAGGCTCCAGGGAGGCAGCAGACTTCCCTCCGAGCAGGGTCAGCCCAGCATATTGGACCTTCTGTCCCCCTCAGATGGGAGTCGCCTGTAACTATTATCCTTCTTTTCTTCCCTGTGGAGGCAATCTTGATACTGGGGCTTGTCCTTTCTGACCCTGGTGACACCTCCAGTGCAGATGGTCCCTCAGCCACACCATCCGTTGATGTGCCTTCCACCTCCAGAGCCTCATACCTGTTGTGCAGAGGCACCCAGGCAGCTGAGGTAGGCGAGGGGGTTCACCTGTTGCCCCAAGCATGGACTTGTTTCCATTCGTGGCTCACCTTTGAGTTCCTGTCTTCTGCCTTGTAGGGAGAGGAACCAGGACCCTCTTCATCTTGGGTTTCCTTTTGTGGCTCTTCCTGGTTTTGCTTCAGGTCAGGCAGAACCAGACACCACCGATCTCTCTCTTTCTCAGACTCCCTGATGCTCCTCAACCTTTCTACTTCCTCCCGCAGCTCTATGACCATGGTGAGCAGATCCTCCACCTGGTCGCACCTCACACAGCTGTTCTCACCACTTACCATGGAGAGGCTCAGGCACTACCCGCAGCCTGAGACCTGCACAGCCGCATCTGTCTGTGGGAGCTCTGCCTGCGCTCCCACATCCCTCCTGCCGGCTGCAGAGGTCTTCATCTGCTGCCGGATAGTCACCATGCTGTTTTTTCCAAGAGGGTGACAGCCAGCAGCTAAACTCACCTCTAGAGCAGCCCGACTGACTGACTGCGCCCTTCTCCTGCGCCCTTCCTCGCAAACTGCCGCGCAATCTGCCACACCACGCTCCTGGTCGCCCATGCTCCCCGGGCTGAATTTTGTAGGGGTGGAAGGGACCTCTATTGCTCTGGCAACACCTGGCCCACGTCAGCGTCTCCCATAGGAGATGCCAGCTCCTGGCGGGGGTCTCTTCTCTGCGTTTCCTGACATCAAGGGACGAGATTCTCCCTCTGAAGATGGAGCCACTGCTCTAGTCTCCAGACCCAGAAGGGGATTGATTGATTTTCAGCTCCCCAGAGGAGAGAGGCAGTAAATTCACCTGATGGTGGTATGGGAAGGATGGGATCTGGCAAAGTGTCTGCAGCAAAGTAGCCTCAGGGAGGCTCCAAGTCCATGTTGTCCTCTTCCAAGAGTGGGCCAAGGATTAGAGATTTTAGGGATTCTGCTCTTGTCCCTTACTCCTGTTGAAAAAATAAAAATTAGTCAAGAAGGAAAAGTCATCAGGACCATGGGACATAAATAGAGACAGAACATAAAATCCGTGAAAAATCATGGTCTTTAAATCATGATAGCTTCCACATAAACAATAAAGCAGGGAGGTTCTTGTTGAAATCAGTTGACATCAATGAATTCTTCTCAACTGAATGGCATCGTGTCCCAGCCTTTTTACTTTCTGGAGGGTTGTCAAAAATTCAGCGTGTTGTTTTAACTCTTTTTGTTCTTATTACTTATCTTTGGCCCGCACAAAACCTTATAATTATTTTCAAAAATCTACTTAAAGTCTGAACCAAGAAATTAATGCGATGTTGAAATCTCATACAGCTCTTATGTATACACGTAAGGCCTCAGTCTCCAGGAAGGATGCAGTGAAAAGTCACTACTCATTGGTCCTCACTACTCTGGGTCAAGACCTGACAGACACTCCAGACTTCTTTATTTTTTGTTGTTGTTGTTGTTGTTGTTATTATTATTATTATTATTATTATTATTATTATTATTATTATTATTATTATTATTATTATTATCATCATCATCATCATTATCATTATCATTATCATTATCATTATCATTATCATTATCATTATTATTACTACTGTTATGAAGGAAGGAGTTAAGTATAGGATCGAAGACAAATGCATCTTTTGAGTGTCTTGGCATAGACAGCAGGAACTGCAGAGCCTTCAGAGACAGAACTGTCACCTGAATTAAAAGCATTAGGTGTCAAAGGATATTACACTGAGATATTGGAGACAAGGATATTTTTCTTTCCGTGTTGGTCACACATGTATAACTGTGGGGCCCTGGTCCAGGCATGCAGAAGGAGGTGATGAATAGCAATCGGACTATGCTTGAGCTGTCACTGCGGCTGTATGGGAGATGCCACTCCATGAAATAAACCTCTTTTTGGGTCTGGGAAAACACTGGCCATGAAAATATCGACCAGGAAGCCCCAGCACTGGGACCACATAGGATGTTGTGATAGCAAGGTCTCCTGGGGAACTGCGATGCTAGGATGTTCCCTTGAGCATGGCCCCGCCATGCCTTAGAAAAAAGCTTCTAAAACCAGAATATAATACACATACATATATAATATACACACATCCATATCATTCTATCTGTTTATATAAATAAGGCATTGGCCTTCAGGTGCTGCAAAGTGATGTGCCAAGTGACCGAGCTCTGCCGGTTTTCAACAGCTCAGGAATTCACCTCTGTGCCAGCAGCTGTGGACATGAAGTCATAGGGGAAAGGGAGCGGCAACCAATGGAGCTTCGCTTGCACAGATCCCCTGGAATTACGTAATTACTTTCTTCAAGCTAAAAGTATTTCGAGTGTTTAATTGCCAGTGCTACATAACAATCTGGAGTAATTATATAATTAGCAAGAAATTGCAGCTCCCATTAGATACTTAGAACAAGTCAAATTTAGGTTTGATTTTTTAAAAAGGTGGGAAGTTGTGCACATGTGGGGTTTTGCATAACGATATGACCTCGAAGAAATGAAGGAGTCAATTTTCTTCCTTTCCATAAATGAACATTTCAGTATTCATTTAGAAAATAGTTTTAGTAAGACTTGGTTGAGAAGACTGAGAAATCTAGTGAAACTGTTGTTTAAAAAGTTCGTTGGGATTGTTTCCTTATCAGAAAGCTTGCCAGGATAGGTAATATTGGATTTCAATATCAATTTGAACGGAAAAATAATTGGACCAGCTCCAGGGACAAAGTCTTGCTCGGGAGAAGATGGGAGAAGAAACCAGATTTAACACCCAGATCATAATTCTCCCTCTCTAATGAGAGTTGCCCTCTGACACAACGGTGTTATCTGGTACTTTATAACCAGGATTGGGAAAAAGGGCTATCACATCCATGCCATATTGCTGATCCTGTTGTTCAAGTGATCAACATTGCATTCATTAAAGCCGTTGGAGTCTTGCCATATATATCAGCCAAATTTGCTCCCTGAGTGAGCTCCCGACTCTCTCAACGATAAACAATTTTATTGAAGAAGGAACGTGAGCCATTTGTACGTGCAGGCGGAGGGAAAAAATGCCTGTGTGCTTTCCACCCAGATGTGTAAAATGAAGCTCCTGTCTAACTAACCTCTTTTAAAGTCTTGAGTGGGGCCCAGGAGATATAATTGATTTGGATTTTTTAAAAGCCATTGCCAATTTCATCAGAAAGACGTCTTGTGCAGCTAAAACCCACCGGGAGCCGGCATGAAATAATGGAATGGTTAAGTAACTTATTACAGGCAGCAAGGAGAATTTGTAGCAGAAACTGTAGGCATGTCATTCTGGTGCCAGGTCAGAGAAATCAGTTATAAAATTGATTTCATTTGGTGGTGATGCAAAAAACAAAGGGGCCAGGCACAGGGAGATGGGGCAAGTGTAATATTCCTGTTGCAACACGAAGGCTCTGAATGGGGAGAGAGCAGTGAAACAATGGGAGAGGAGGAAAAAATGGTTCAAAGAGCTGCAATATGAAGACTGAAATCATACTGCAAACTTTGGAAGCTCCCCTGTCGCATGGAAAAGTAATTTAATAGCCAGGCAGACAGATAGCTGTGTCTCAGCTAAATGCAGGGCTGAGCAAACCTCATTGATATCCGTGGAAGGCAGCAGCGGTCGGGGCAGATCCTGCACCAGGGTCGCAAAAATGCTGAGCAACTCAGTGCAGTGATGGGGAGGAAAGCAGCATCCCATGCCATTCAGGTGGCACCAACCCTTCAACCCACCAACAACCTCCTTCGTGCTGCAGTGTGGAGCAGGGACATGTCCGACCAGGGTTGGGGGTACCCGGGACGGGAGCTCCTCGGCTTTGGCACTCACCACTGCAAATGAAAATTACAGCTGCCTCCTAAGCAGACAAAAAGCAATAAATTATCAAGAGGGACAAGGAACTTGATGGTGGAGATGGCGAAGTGGGGAATGGGTTTTGGAGATAACTGGTGTCGTGCCGTAGCGGATGTAAATCCCTACAGTCGGGTCTGGCCGTTTACACTGCGAGGATCCAGCCCTTTGTTCCCCGCAGACTCCAGGATTAGGGGAAATGAAAAGGATAAAGAACAGACCTCATGAAGCTGCGATTCACCCGAACGTTAATGTATGCGCATAAAAGGAACGACCACCCGGGCCAGGCTGCAAAGAGAAAAGATGCTAAGGTCATTCAGGAGCAGATGTCACCTTAGCAGAAAACAAAGCAGTAAAATGAACAAGCCTCAATGGACCAAATGCCTTTTCAGGCAAGCTCCAGAATCCATGTTCCAGTAACAGAAATAAATGTATGGAGAAAACACGTGTGTTTGTTTCTTTCTTTCGCAGCAACATAATCACGTAACCGCGTCTGTGCAGGAGCTCCTTGAAATAAAGCTAGAACAACGCTTATCGCTTATCAGCACTCGGGATTTGCAATAATGAAAAGATTTGCATAACAAATGCTTCTTCTTGTTCTGGTTGGGATGGAAGTATTAATTTCTCCTACCTTTCTACCATATTTTTTTTAAATATATCCACCTTAGTGCCAAAAATACAAACCCCTCTTTCTTTTTAACCACTGCCTAAGCCCTTCTGTATGCTGACTTTCTCCTGCTGCAGTTTGGGGATTGAAATAAATACATTTTTACCCTCATTTATATCCTCACAGGCTCCTTATGGCTTTTTAGGCACTTTCAAAGAAAATAAAGACAAAAGGTCTCATTCATCCCTGACGTGGCTGGGTTTTACACCCATGTCACTCCGCAGGCTTTTGCAACCCTATTTAGAGCAAAGGAGGTGAGAGAAGGATCTACCCCATGTAGTCAATTAATTATGAAGTCAATCAGGAGGTAAATATATGCTTTAGCGTCGGCGAGGGCTAGAGGGGATCTCTTCTGCTATATCAGTGTGTTTATGCACATCAGCCTGCTCTGCCCTTTGATCATTTATGCTCACAGCCGTGCCTCCTCCTGCGTGCTCGTGTTAGATCTCCCGAGCTTTGTGCCTCAGCCAGGCTGCAAGGGAAAATGCTCGGTGCTGCTCAGAGGGATGGGAGCTGGAGGGAAGGATGGATGGACCTCCAGAGGCTCTCTCGGCCAGTGCTTAGCCTCCATTTGCACTGAGGCAGGATGAAGTAGGATCAGCCCACTCCTGGTAGATACTTGACTCATCCCTTAACCCTATGAAGGCTCTCAGAGACCTTCCCCAGGTCATGCACCAACACAAAAACGTGGGAAAGAAATCACCTACAGCTAGGACCTGTATGAAATGTGATGTGAGTCATGTTAGATCTGTGAAGTTCCTCTCTCAAGCCAAAACTGCTCTTGTTGAAGAGGTCACAGTCATTCTGATGTGTTGGTTTTTTTCAAGACCTTCTTGGAAAAGGTCTTCTTCCACTCTTAGGGTGGAATTGCTTTTCTAATATCTAGCCTAAATCTTCCTCCCGTAAACAAAACCTATCTCTTTGCGTCTTCTTCCTGGGGAGCAACATACATTTGCTCCAGAACAGCCTTTTACAAGTGACTGGTGTCCCATCATCATATTTTCTCTTAGGCAGCAAAAAAAACCCAAATTCAGCTTTCTTCTCCCCTTCCCCTTGTCTCTACTCTTACAGCAGCAGAAAGCACACGAGACTCATTGGAGCAATTATCAGCCCAAGCTCTTGCCCTGGGTCATGTCTGCAATTTGTCCTGTCTATTTGAGGTGACTTCAGTTGAGGGTTTGAGTTTCACCCCATGCGCTGCTGTCCTTGGCACATCCATGTCTTTGCATGAAGGCACCACAGGAGCATGGTGTCCAGCTCAGACATGAGAATGGGTAACTCTTCCTTCAGGACTCGGTCACAAAATCCCCTGTCCTAGCTTGTATGGAAGCAGTGTGTTTACTCTTTCATTTTTTTGTCTTCCACTAAAGCCTCGTGGGGCAGTGAAAGGCTTTCTTCTCAGCCTAAATAATTCCTTGGATAAATCTTCATTTTTTTTTTAAATATAACAAATAAAGATCAAACATAATGTGTCTGCGGGAGGCTGAAAATTGCAGATTGCTACTTATGGTGTGACTTTCTGTATATAAACTAAACTCCAAGCTGTCTTTCTCTGCTACTTTGAAAAGACAAAGTGCAGAGATAAGGGTTAGACCAGGTCCTTTCAGTCTCATAACAAAGAGCACGTGCATCAGATGGGACCACATAGCCCACCAAGTAGCAAACTCTTTGGAGGGCAGAAAAGAGAAAAGGATTATTGATTTTCTTGTTATTCTCACATTTCTTCTGTAAGATAATTAGCAAAACAATTTTAAGCAGGAAAATGAAAGGCTGAGCACCACGCAAAGTGAATGAGCAAGTTCCCTTGCAAACTTCTGAACCTATTTTCTTTCATGCCTTTCACTTCTGCCTGGTTGCAGAGTCACTAGTCAATGAAAGCTGTTCTAATATCTGATTTCTAACTCATTAGCATCACTTTCAATTCTCTGTAAACTATTATTGGGAAAAACAAGAACAAACCTGGGGAAAGTTGGGCTCATGGTCCAGCTCATGAATGCTGCATTACACTTGTCACTTACTGCAAAAGCATATTTTTGCTACCAAAAAGAGAGAACTGTAGGTTTGTTGACCAGAAGTCAGATTTTATAACTGAGGGTAACCAAGCTGCCTATGGGCATTTTGAGCCGTTGTTTGCTCGGGGTCACTTGGGAAGAGCGTCCATGAGTCATCTCTGGAAGACTCATTAGAATTTGCAGCACGAATATTGTTTCCCAAAGTAATCAGACTGTATTCTGACATACCCACAAAATCGAAGATAAAGTCCCATTTTATGTCAGCCAGAAGTCAGTGCATTACCCGTGCGGACATTAATATGGTAGAGCAACTATTTCTGCCAAAGAGAGGAAATTAAAAATATTACCATTCTTTCCAGTTCATTGTGCTGGAACAGTTCATATTAATGATATCCATAGGTCAAAAAGGAAGAGGGTGATGCTTCCTCATTCATGGACATTATGTAGAAAATTTAACAAGCCCTTTATTTATTTATTTTTCTTTATTTAGGACATTCATGTATGCCATCTCTTATTTGAGGGCACTATGTTTTTTAATTAGAACATGAGCTTTGGAATAAGCACATTTAAGAACTGCTAAAGAAATAAAACCTTAGGACATTAAACTAAAATGACAAGGAATTAAAAATGCATATGATTTTCCTGATTTGTCCCCTCAGGAATAATTTCAAGATTGTTGGGTCATCAACAATACTTTTTTAACCTAAAACAGAAGAAACATTGTTCTTTCACTATTAAAGCTGGAGAGAGAGATGAATCTCTGCAACATTATAAATAATTCTCAGGTCTTAAAATTCCACACTTACGTAAAGTCTAATTTAGTTAAGTATCCAGCCACTATTCTTTAAGTATCCAGCCACTGTTCTGCCATGACAATGTCCATGACTGACTTCCACGTTACTAATGACTAGGAGGGGAAAAAAAGTCAGCTATTCCATTTTCATTCTGGCTGTTTGGTCATACAAGAAATGATGCCTGTCTTTCCCAATTTCTCCTCTGGACAATGAAGTGCTGAACAAAAAGCAGGAACAAAAAGGATAAGCACGAAATGTTAACACCGTAGGATTTGGGTTTTGCTTCTCACTCACAGGGGAGGAATTACAATGACAGGTGAATTGATCTGGTTTTCCTGCCTAGGGATGGATGACAAGTACAGAGAAGCTATGGACAGTCTGAGGGTCTTCTTGCAGAGGTCTTCAGAGTACCTGCCTCTCTGCCCTGGGTGGGTAACAAGCAAGTCTCCTCCAGCACATGAGCAAAATTTAGGTGTAGATTGGGTGTCTGTATAAGGTAGATTAGATCCTACTTCTAACTCATACACAGGGATCCATATTTCATTACTGGGACTAGAACTCCTTCATTTCAGGAGAAAAAGCAGAAGCCTCCATCCAGTGAGTTTGGTTCCTCTCCCAGGTTATACTTGTGGGGCCTTACTGGGCTGGTGCTTGACAGAAGGATGCAGAAAGGCTTCAGACTGTGGGCAAAAGACACAAACAGTGGAGAGGGGTGCAGTTATGCAGTCTCCATCCTTGGACTTTTTCAAGACCCAACTGGATGAGCTATCTGGTCTAAACCCAAGGCTGACCCTGCTTTGAGAAGAAGGTTGGACCAGAAACCTCCTAAGGCCCCTTCCAGCCCAAATTCTCCTACAGTCCAGTAAGACAACACCTTGTTAATTTTCCTTTTCTTGCCTTAAATCCCTCCCATTCAGAGGGGTTCCTAACGTTAAACAAGGGTCTCTGTTACTAGTTAATGACCTGGGACATTCCACTTCAATCCCTACTTCAGCCAGGTTTCCCACACGACTCTCCATGTCTCCAATCTCCATCTGCGGAATGGAGACATTGCTTTGTCTGCAAAAGGCAGCCGTGCGATTAAATTCATTAGAGATCCACGGGTCCTAAATTCAGTGGTAATAAGGGCTGTAACACAGACAAAATACAGAGTGGGAAAAATCTGACAAGATTTTGATATCTGGTCTAGTTGCCTGGATACTCTTTCCTGGCAAAGAAAACACATGCGCCACTGCCACCATCACATGGTGTGAGCTCAGAAGTTGATTCACTTCAAGTCAGGATGAATAAACAGAAAATAAAATGTCTTCCATGATTATTTCAGGGCCAGAACATTATCAGTTATAAATTGCTAGAGACCTTTATCTTTCACACCTAGAGTACCTTGGCTGATGTAGAGGAACAAAATTGTCTTTTTGCCACAAGGCTTAAGTTTGGAGCAGCCTATGGTTATGTTGTGTCAGGAGCATGATTTTGGAAACTGGAGTGTGTTAGACAGTCAAGATTTGCAGCCTACTTCCATATGGTCATATTAATTTCACAGCTTCGCCAGCAGCTATGCGGAGAGAAAGACGATGTGCATCCCACTATCCTTGTGGAGGAGAATAGCGCTGCTGTCAAGCAGTTTGCACAGGACAATAAATCCGAGCACTGCCCCATCCACAGAGTAGGAGCTTTGGATGGGGCTGCTGAATCCTCCCATTGCTTCTCCAAACCACAGTGCCAGAGCAACCCCTTGCAAACCTCGTAAGAACCCAGTGAGTGTTCTCTTCCTGGGCCACAGCAGAGTGGAACATCAAAAATAAAGAAAAATAACTTCCCTTTGCTGAGGGAGGAGATAATATGAAACTGTGGTTCTTAAAAAGCTTAACCAGCTCCTGAAACATAAAGATTTTTGGTAGTCCAGAGAATACAGATGGCACCTTTTAAGGGCATTACTATATTGCATCAGCAAGAAAAATAAATGCAGGTCAAACTTTAAGACCTGTGGTCCTCTAATGGCAAGAAGTGGGACAATTTGAGTTCTGGAGCACCACCACCATGGAGGCTTGCTGCCAGCCGTAAGACGGCCCATGCCTACTTCATCTGAGAAACACCAACACACCATATCCCACGAAGCTGTCAGGTTTGGATGAATCTCCAACTGGGATTCATTTAAAGACAGGAAAGCCTTGCAGAAAATGCATTATTGGCACAGCACTTCTCTGGCAGTCTGGTGCTCTGGGCACTTATCCTTGAAGAAATTACTTCTTCACTATCCTTTTCTCACATTTTGTTCAGTTTAGGATTTTTTAGTGCAAATTTTGATTCCCATCAACTCGGTTTCGAATTTGAAGCTTTGGATTGGAGGCTCACAGTTCTGGATCCGCAGCCAATGGAAATGTTCTGAACCAGTCCTTCCCTCTTTTGATGGCTATACAAGAGAAGTCCACAATAGGAATGTGTAAGAAAAGCAGTTTATTTATTGCAGAGGTCCTTTCAGAAGACTTTGGGAAGATGGCACTATTGCATATGACATGAGTCAATGTTTAAGATGCCACAAAGACATGTCGATTAATATCCACAGAGCAACTGATAGGCATGAGTGTCCATAAATATGAGGCTGTAGGAAAGATTTCAAACTCCAAAGACCGATCAATTTAAGAAGCTTTAAGGACTATAACCTGAAGTGCCAGCTGCCGATCTGCGGGCACTGCAGCCGGCATTAGATGGTAACATGCTTGTGGTTGCCTGCGCAGCATTACAATTGCAAATGGCCTATTCTGCTGTTTCACAACATTAGCATAGCAACAAACGAGCAGGAAAAAAACATTTACTCCGTAGCACATTTGAAAAGGCATTTCATATGCGTTTAATACACTGCCCAGTGCAAAACCTACATGCAAGAGCTACCTGCTGGGTGGGAGCTCCTCTGAAACCGCATGGGATCGGCATTGGCAAAAAAAATGGCAGAAGTTGGAGTGAATGTTTCTGTTTGCTCCCTGGAGTCCTTTCTTCACTGGGAGACTTGTCTTTTGTAGATGGACAGGATGGAAGGAAGGAATGAAAAGAAGGAGGGAAGGAAGGAATGGAAAGAAGGAGGGAAGGAAGGAAGGAAGGAAGGAAGGAAGGAAGGAAGGAAGGAAGGAAGGAAGGAAGGAAGGAAGGAAGGAAGGAAGGAAGGAAGGAAGGAAGGAAGGAAGGAGGGAGGGAGGGAGGGAGGGAGGGAGGGAGGGAGGAAGGAAGGAAGGAAGGAAGGAAGGAAGGAAGGAAGGAAGGAAGGAAGGGAGGGAGGGAGGGAGGGAGGGAGGGAGGAAGGAAGGAAGGAAGGAAGGAAGGAAGGAAGGAAGGAAGGAAGGAAGGAAGGAAGGAAGGAAGGAAGGAAGGAAGGAAGGAAGGAAGGAAGGAAGGAAGGAAGGAAGGAAGGAAGGAAGGAAGGAAGGAAGGAAGGAAGGAAGGAAAACTCATGTCAAAACCCAAGTTTCAGCCTCTAAAGTTAAACTCTCATTTACTCTAATCTTCCTTAGTACAAGTTAAGTCTTGTTTAAGCAAAAAAAAGCAAAAGCACGTTTACTATTTAGACCAGAGGGAGATACTCATCTTTAAAAGTCTGGGTTGTCACTAACAGAGATAGCAATTAATTTTCTGGAAGATTGCATGATAATAAAGTGTTAGGGGTCCAAATCAGCCCTGGCACTTGGTGATGCTGGACAACATGCTGATGTTATTAAAAGGCCAATTGCCATCAGTTTGCGTTCCAGATGACAGCAATAGTATAGCAGGAGCAGGCAGCCGCTGGGAGAAAGTGGAGAGCAACCAGGGAATCATAACAGTAGGACAGATATATTCTTACACCACTAGTGCTAGTTACAGCCCTCACCTAAGTAATCATTCAGCTAGACGATCAACTCTGATTAAGAGGTCTACAAAAACTCTACTGACAAGCAAGGAATTTCATCCTCACCTATGGATAGATGCCTTGCACCTTTCTCTGACATATTTGGCAGGCAGCATTGCAGGGGTCAGCTTCAATCAGATGAGATAACTCAGATACTCCTAAATTAAAATCCAAAATAGAATATTTCCTCTTGACCTCCACCCAGCAGATAAAATGAGGACAATAAAATAAATTACATTCAGTCCAGCTCTCAAAACACTTATCTTCCCAAAGCTCTGTGCAAGTAACGGGAGGAGGTAGTCGAACAAGAATAATAAAGCCCAGCTTCTGTGGGAGTAAAGTCAGGGCTTTTCTCTGTGCCAGACCTCGCAGGAGAGTCAACAGAGCGACCAGGAGGTGCAGGCAGTCTGGTGTATCCCCATCTGCTGTTGAGGTCTTCTGAAGCATTGAGGTCCTGAGCTAAAACTGACAGTTGGACAGTGTAAATGCCCCCACCACAGCCACTTCTCCACCATTTCCAAGCACATCACCCTGGGCCTTTTGGAAGTTTGTGACAGAGCAGGACATTGACCTTGCCATGCATTCCCAGTGGCTTACTGGGATCTGTGGGACCATGGTATCTCACCTGCACAAGCAGTGAGCTGGTGGTTCAGTGTTTGCTGGACTAAGAGACTGA
This sequence comes from Tauraco erythrolophus, assembly GCF_009769465.1. NCBI lineage: Eukaryota > Metazoa > Chordata > Aves > Musophagiformes > Musophagidae > Tauraco > Tauraco erythrolophus. The sequence goes on from NC_141466.1 coordinate 70,507,131, forward strand.
CACAAAACAGACGTGTCTCTGCCACAGACCTGTTTATTGATGAAAGCTAAACCCACATTCTCATGAGGATTGCTCACAGAGGAGGCACAATCCCACATTTTCCCTCTCAGCTCTGTGGAGTTCAAGCCTTTCCATCAGCAATGAGATGTATAAATCAAATCTTCATGAAGGACCTGATTTGGTCTCTCCAAGGGAAAAAGGAATACTCTAACATTTATTTCAATGGGAACTGTTTCAATCTCTAATGAAGAAAGGATCCTTCCCCATTTTCAATTGCTATCTAATTCCTATTATTTATTTGTACCAGCGTAGTCATTAAGCAGTACCATTACTGATGTAGCATTATGTCTATCAAAGCTGGTTTTCAGTTTAAAGATCCCTTTTGGGGCAGAACATAATTTCTAAATTCCTTAGCCTCTGTGGGTACAAATGGAGATCTCTGTGTTGGCCAGAATCACATCCTTTCAGGACAACTGGCATTCTGAGAAGCAAGAGATAGTTCAGAGAGTTTGTTGGGCTATAGTCAGTGGATGTTCCTCCTTTTTATAGACAGTCACAAGTCCTGACTGCACGACATTGGGATCTGCAGCCTCCGTCTGACACCGAACATTGCAGATGGCGTTTCCCTTCTGTGCTTGAATGGTCCTGGGTAGGTGTGCTGCTGATGGCAACATACTCCAGAGGAGATATCAAGCTTAGCTTGTAACCATTTGTGATCATTTATGGTGCCAGTACACGTGTTTTGACTAACAGAATTAACTCCAATGCTCTGGCCAAGCTCTCACTTGAATAATTATGGTCTGTCCTGGAATTTCCCTGTGAGACTTGAATTCAGTTTGGTGCCCTAAGGAAGCGGCTCTCCATGATGGGCATGTGGGATTCTGTCTCCTGACTATTTATGGATACCTCCCCACCATGAATGACTGCGCTGGGTTTACATGATGGGGTTTTGGTAGCACAGGAGGGGCTGCAGAGATGATCCCTGTAAGTAGCTGCAAAAAGCTTCCCTGACTCCAAAACTGTTCAAATCAGCCTCTGGCCAGGTTAGACACCCTGTGCCCTCAGGCCAGGGCCAAGACAATCAGCGCCTCTGTGAATGCCCTATTTAAGACAGGGACAGGGCTATGTTTTAGTCCAAAGGTAGCAATGAGCCTTTGTGTTTGTGCCCATGATGTATCACACAGCGCTTTCTGAGTCACTTACTTGCTCAATAAATGCAGGACTAGCTCAAGGTTCGGGACCTACAAAAGTGTAGGTGAGAGGACAACCTGAGGACCAAGTATGATATCTCCCCAGGAACACCAGTAGGGTTTCTCCAGCAACTGCCCCAGGGATGGATGGTCCTGTAGGGACAAACAGCGGTGAACTTGGAGTGCTCTGCACAACATTGGAGATGCAACCTTAGTCTCCCTAACCTAATTCACAGGGTACTTCAATGCACTTTAGTTGATTATTTGTGAAGGGCTTTGAATGAAGACGCAGCAAGGGCACAAGACGCGCGGCACTAAGGATGCTTATTCTCCTGGTTATCTGTTATTTGTATCTCGAGCTTTGAATTTGTTGCCATGCCACAAAATCCACAGGCATCTCATTGAGCAGGACATATCAACTAAGTGTAGCAATGCCGAGCAGCCTTAGATTTTTTCGAACTTCTTTTCAATGAATGGAAAAAAAAAAAAAGGATGAACAATATCGACGCCCACACTGCTAAGGACTTGACCTGTGTGAGTCCCATATCACCGCAGCAGCACAAGCCGCATTTCTCCCTTTCTCCATCACTAGATTCTCAGGCTGGGAGTCATAGCCCTTCAGAGCCCACCTTGTCCCACCTCAGCTCACTCCCAGGCACAGACGAGCCTCGCGGTTTCTGATTCAGGGTCTGACTCGTTGCATTGACGTTGGTGCCACGCGAGCCAGCGATGCTACCCTGCCAGAACAGCACTTTGCACCCACTTTGCAATCGCCTCAAGCAGATATAAATGAGGACAGCAGGTGGGATATGGGCCAGGTTGGCAACATGCAGAGACGCTTCTCTTTTATTGTCTGGTATTTCTAGTCTTCTCATAAACAGGCAGCTCTTGTTTCCTGCCCAAGGAAGATATACCCTACAAGAGGCTGTTACATAGCGTGATGAATAACTTCTGATCGTCAGGTTTTCCCCCTTAATTGACTGGCAGGGAAAAATAAAACATCAGCAACAATAACAGCTCCATGCTGTCTTTCACTTGAACTTTCCCAGGCACTTCACAATCTTGAGTGAAGTAAGCTTCGCAGCCTCTTCTGAGGCAGGTGGGAAGTATAGGAGGGAAGGTGAAAAGGAAATAATTTCCTGAGGTTACCCAACAAATCGAGACATGGTTTCATCTCTCTCAACTCACTGTCCCATCCTCTAGCCATCCGGAGGGGACCCAGCATGGAAATCAGAGTTGCATTTGCCCAGCATTGGGGTGGACTGAGGAAAGTCACCCTGATGCTGAAGGTCACCTTGATGCTGAAGGCCACCTTAATGCTGAAGGTCACCCTGATGCTGAAGGCCACCTTGATGCTGAAGGTTTGTTACCTGTTTTTTACTCTAATGCTCAAACTGTTGTTGCTACAATTCAGCGCTTTGCTTTCTATTCATAATTTCCTGGCCTGTGGGAAGGAGGTATCAACCTGCCTCCATCCCTCCCATCTCCTCTGCACCTTTCTTAAAAACAAGATCTTTCTCAAGAAGCAATACTTGCTTGCAGGATGTCCTAAAAAGACATAATTTTCCCCAGAAACTACTGCAGCATGCACAGGCTGAAGACTGTGTTTCCAGGATGCCACATGGCTTTGAAAAACCCAACTGGGCACTACCCCAAGTTGGGACCTTGCTCTTCTGGGGTGAAGGTGTTGGGTTCACCGGGAGCACAGGGGTGGCTGTCGTTCCCAGCGTGGAGGAGGGCATCAGCAGCCTGCTGCTCATAGCATGCCAGGACTCAACATTCCGAAAGTGGAGGATGAGCTGCAGCCGCCCTCTGGGAGAGCCGTCAAAACATCTGTGATATTTGGGACCATTCCAGGACGAGGGAATCAGAAGTGGATCCTGGAAATCTGCCTATTATCCTAATGAGGACGTTTCCGTATCGTGGCAGATCATTCACACACGAGCTGGGGACGCTGACGTGGGGGAAAGGTTGGTCCAAGTGACCTTCTGCTTTCCCAAAGGGTGGCCCAGCACAAGGGCATTTCTGTCCTCCCTATGAGGGATTGGTTACTAGTTTGTGTTGTGTGTTATTGCCTGTGTAACTTCAGTTCCCAGGAGGATTTTCCCATTAAGAAAGAAAGAAAGAAAAAAAAAAAAAAAGCTTTGCATGGGTTTTTAAGCAAACAAAATGTGGAACATGTGTGCACACAAGATTTCACACCCACGCACAATTTCCCTTCTAACGTCGCAAATGACTTGTGCGGGAGGACCTGGCGTAGTGCGGCGGATCAGCATTGCGAGTAGGGAGAGGTGGGAAAAACAGGGAAATCAGAGAAAGAGATGGGCAAATTTCAGTTACTATTTCATCTTAGAGAAACCACGTAAGTTTTAGCAAAAATGAAATCCAGCCCTTTATATAATATTTGATCGAGTTGAAAACCCATTGGTGTTCCCTTCTGGCATGCTGCCACGAGGGTACTGTAAAGCAAATAAGAATTTGAAATAATAATAACAAATCTGGGGTGGGAAGTGACTTTATTTCGCAATTTGAAATAATAATAACAAATCTGGGGTGGGAAGTGACTTTATTTCGCATTTATTGCGGTCAGTCATTCTGGGTTTGCTCACCCCTTTTGGGCTACCAAGTGGATAGGGAACACTCGGGGTTGTGATCACAGCCTGACTTGTAGGACAACAGCCTGAGAAAGCTTCTGGATCATGTTTAAAAGCTACCAAAGACTTAACAAATGACAGCAGGGAAGAAAAATCCTGCTATTTTCAAGGCTTTGGGAGAACATAAAAAAAAAAAAAAATCACAGTTTCACCATGGACATTTGGGTGATTTGCAGCCTTTCTGAATCCTACTAATATTCCAATGGACTCTTTTTATATTTTCACCAATGAAGGTGGCTGCACAATGACGATGACTTTGTCCGTCTTCACTAACGGTAGCCTCAGCAGAAAAAATTCACAGACCTTCAGGATGCACATCCCACAACTCACCACTGCCACTCTAGAAGCAGAAACACACACACTCCCCCCTCACATCTACCTTTCCATTTGCTCCACCTGTGTCTAAAAATCTGGCAGACTGACCAACAGTGGTGGTGGTTTATTGCCATGGCTTTTTTTGTCAGTGGAGGTTTTCCACCAAATTATACATGGAATTTAGAGAAAATTATTGCAATACAAACTCACTTGCAGAGAACTTATCTAAAATAAAGTCCTGGCCAGGACTCAGAAATCGTGCGAGCAGGTCAAGAGTGTGCAATGGTAATCCTGATATAAGCATCTACATAGTGTCACGCTGAAGCAGGATGTGTTGTCCATAGGCAGCTCCATCACGATGGCCGTGTGGACACCTTAGCAGGGGATCATTAACACACACACACCCTCCTACACTGAATTTCATGGCACTAGCTTGGGTGACTGTCAAAAGGTCGCAGCATCACTCCTTATCTTCTTAAAACCGATTTCTACTACATCCATTGAATGTCCGAGTGCCTCCTCTCCACCGCATCAGAAACACAAATGTGAAACACGTGCTCTGCTTCATTAAAAATTATGCTAATAGGAGGCATCATTTAAATTGCTAATAAGGTCGGCTGTTTCTAGTAAGACATGACAAACTGTCTGGAAGGAATTTTTGCATTTTTAAAGATCCCCTTTATTCCCAAAGGGAAGCGAGTTGTTTCAGAGGGGAAAATATATATATGTATTTATATATACACACACACGCGCGCGCACACACAAACACAAATACACATATACAAATACCTTTTTTTTCCTTCCTAAAATGCAAGTGCTACGAAACAGCTTTTCTTTTATAGGTGCGACTTGGTGCACCAGGTTGAATTCGTTTTTTTGGCATGGTGGCTTTGAGCTTGGAAAAGGGGCAGTTTGGTGATGCTGGAAGCAGAAGCCCAGGCAGGAGCTGCCGGGAGGGTGTCGCTTCATCACCCCGACCACCTCCCTGCGCTCCGCACGCGCTAACTACTGCCGACAGATTAGCAGCTGCTCTTTGCAAGGAATGCTGATTAGCAGCAGGCAGGGGATAGAAAAGCCACAGGGATGGATAAAAGATGAAGCCAGAAGAGGAACCAAGAGATTTGGTTGTCTGCTCCCCCTTGGGACTGGATCGTCTTGGAATAAGTCATTTTTATAACAGATTGGAGCAAACCCTCCAGCAAAGGGCAAGCCCCACTCTATCCACTGAGTCTTAACTAGGCAGGATGCCTGGCTGTCCCATGGTTGGGCATGGTTTTCAGGTGCTTGCAACCCACCAAGAGAGATGTTTGCTGTACTCAGCAGTCATTAGAAGGAAAATTTGATTACTGGGAGCACTTGGAAAACCCATCCCAAAGTGATGGTGCCTCTGGGTTGTGCCAGTGGGAGGGGGGACAGATGGCAGCAGGGCCGCTGGGGACACCCCCCATTGCACCTTCAATCTGCCAGAGGGCAAGGTCTTCCAATGGGGAGTAAAAGAGGACAGAGAAGCAATCAGAGGTGAAGCCAGGAGATAACATCAACTGAGGACCGCTGGCAGGAGCAGGCAGCTGCCAGGGGAGTGCAGCTGAGTTTCTCCAAGGAATCTGGGCATCTTCCACAAACTTCACAGCAGCTCTCCAGCCCAGAGCATCTCCACATGGTGTTACAGTGCTGACATCAGTGATTGGAGAAACTATGCTGTTTGGACCCACAGAAGAATAATTTTTTGTCAAAACTTGGATCAGCAATTCCCCAAAGCCTGGGTCGAACTCCCCAGCAGCAGCTCACAAATAGTCACTGCTTAAATTATGCTGTTGGTTGTCACTTGGCAATTTCAATGGTTCTTAGTAAATTTAAGCTGTAAAAGCAATAGTCATTAATTGATTTTTAATTTTAAATGGCTTTTTCTTAAAGGCATTTACATTGAACATATCTGGTTCTGTGGTGGCTTCTTTTAACCCTTCAATTTTATCTATTCTCACTCAGAGCTACATAAGAAAAGCAGGAGCAACCTAAATATGTGGGTTTTCCCTGTGTTTCAAACTCTCCATGCAGGTTTGGAAAATGCGCCTTAGCCCAGATAATTTCACCATATGGCTGCTTGGGGTTTCTATGGGTATTTCAACAGAAATGGGTGCAGACAGATGTCTATTCACCACTGCTCCAAGCTGATCCAAATTGGGCAGGGAGCCCAGCTATGGACGAGCCAGCACAGACAGAGGAGGTGACCATGTCCTGCCTCGATCAGGGCTGCCACGTCGCCTGGAGGTGATCTTATCTCAGGAGTACAGCCAAAGTGAAGGTCATCCACACAGACAGACACTAAATCACTTTTTTTTCTGCTCCACACTCATTTCTAACATCAGCTCCTATCCGTCCTCCCAAGCACTCTCCTCTTTCATTCTCCCAGTCTTGGCAGATTACATATTATTATCAATATGACAACCACAGGACTGAGACTGTCTGTTATTTTATTTTACCTAAACCGCTACTTGGCCTTTCCATCGTGATATTTTCACCATTTCTTTTGATTTTGCCATGTACCATCATAAGTCAACACACCAAGGTCCACAGACAAGAGCCACAAAACCAAATACATGCATGTGTCATGGAGGAAAAAAAAAAACACAACAAACAAATCTAAGCCCAAGGAAACCCAGCAGGCAATAAACGTGTGCTACACTCAGTAATGCAGGACATACTGACTTGTTCTGCCTCTGATGGAATATGATTATGTCTGGAGTACGATGGACAGAAAAACTGCCCGACAACCAGGCAACCACTAAATTAAATTTCAAGATTCCAATTACAACTTTCTCACAGCACAGCTTTAGAAAATACAGCCGAAGCCCACGACAAAGTAACTGCATGATAGCACTGGAAGGAAGATAACTGCTCTAATAACAGGCTGGGATGCCAGCACGTGGAACAGTAATGTTAAGGCTGCATTTGTCCTGGTAAAATACACAGTGCCGGGATCTGTCCTCTGGCCCCAGCATGGCTGGAGTGGTGTAGCCACATCCATACTGTCAAACCCCCTTGTTCCCCTAAACAGGGTGATTGCACCCAAACTATTAAGAACAATGTCTAACCTGTGCTAATCTGCGTTTGGGGATTATTTCCTAGAATCATTGAGTCATAGAATTTGAGTTGGAAGGTACCTTTAAAGGTCATCTAGTCCAAACACCCTGCAATGAACAGGGACATCTTCAACCACATCAGGTTGCTCAGAGCCCCTTAGCTCACTGTTTGTCCCAGGTCAAAACCACGCCAGGGTCATGCTGCCGATGACCATTGGGCTCCAATGTCCATTAAATTCACTATTTCTGATGGAGCATGCTGTGAGATGAACGCTGGTCCCCAAGGATGTGATGTTCAGGTCTTACATCCAATTTGGAAGTAACTGCCCGATGCCGAAGGCAATGGAGTCAGAGGTGCCATATCCTATGAGTGATGGAAGAGCGGAGTCAAGAGGCACTGAACTCAAATGGCTGGCTTTGTGGAGAAACAGAAGCATTAACATTAGGGTTAATGTTTAGGCCTTTCCACTTGAAAATGCGTCAGGGCTCATTTGACTGTTACGGAAAGCACTGAGAAAACCCTTGATGTATGTTGAGAGGCTTTTACTATATGTAAGTTATACATTAATGTTGGTACGGATAATATGATATGCACTTCAGTAAACAGGTGAAAGTACTTTACTTGCCACATTTCAAGGGAATTTTGTGAAAAAATGTGTTTATTTATAAGAAGAGGCTGTTCAGGAAGATCTTGTAGCCTGTGTTTCTCATGAGAGAAAAGTGAAGTGTCAGAGCCACCTTCAAGGTTCACAACGGGAGCAGAATGAAGATGGGAACATAGTGTTCAGCCCTATAAAAAAGGTTAGTAAGATCCTCTGTTGCACCCAGAGGCAGAATAAAGAAACACGATCCTTCCAGGTGGGGATGGTACTCAGTGTTTTATAAGACTGAGCTCGAAAGGATTATCTCAACTTTGGATTTATTTCAGATGTTAGATTGTACCAGTACAAGTTCATACCAAGAGCAGATCCCAAAGGAGTGATTCTGTACTAAAAAAAAATCCAACTGCAGTCCTTTAAAAATGTTTTTAAAGTCATTAATAGCAGTGTACCTTCTCATCTCCTTTTGTCTTCTGTTTTGCTGTATTGATATTCGGGGATATGTCTGAAGTATAACCGTATATAGAGGCTGCAGTGACATGGGAAGTGCACTGAAGAGATCTTTGAGTCAGAAAGAGGGAAAGAAATCGCAGCCGTAGGGAATGGTGCAGAATTCAGGAACGGTACCTGCAGGATGTAGATGGAAAACTGAATCCCCACCTCTATACTGGTAGATCTTACAGTGGCAGAACATGGGCTTGCTCAGCACAGAAGGACATGTGCCAATCCCAAAAGGCAGCTGGGATGTGTCCACTTGGTTTTGGAGACTCTGATAATATGAACATGGCACAACTCTGCCAGTTGGCTCCCGGGTTCAAGCATGAATTTGCTAGTAAAGGGATAGGCAAAAATCCAGGATGCAGCTCATCTCTGCCATGGAGCGGCTGTACTAAGTTATTCAGATCACCTCCTCCATCACTCCGTGGCCTACTTAGATTGAAATGTTGTGTGGATCTGGAATGCTTCAGGATTATTTGGGACGAGGAATAAAGCATTACTGTATGAAACTCTGATTTCAAGGGAGGCTCCTAGCCATGTTGACTGCATCGCACCTCTTTAGTAGTAGTGGAAGAGGTCTTATGTTGGGTGGCTACACTGATAAATCTGTAGGATAACAGTTAACAAGCCTCTAAGATGTGGATGAGAAGCCTACACCTAGCATGGAGCAAGATAAGCCACCTCTGTGGGGTTTTAAGCAAGACAGACGCAGTGGAAAACATCATTATGCTTTCTGAGTATGGGACAACGTTTGCGGATGCAAAGCAGAACTCAGCGAGGCCAACAAGGGACAACAGCAGTGATCAAAACAAGAGTCCTCAGCATTTTTCCATGGCTCTGCCTCCAAAAATAACCCACAGCATACCGCAAGGGCTCGCCAGCTGCATCCACATTCAGCCAGCTTGTAGATGCGGCTCCTCTGGTGATGAAGGGTTGCGTGACATCTCATGTCCCTGGCCCAGAGTTGCCAAGAAGATTATGCTACAGCCGGCTTTAACAGGACCGATAAGCATCTCAGCACAGCCGTGTGCCATCACCCACATCTCATCAGCAATGGAAGGCTCTCAGTCTGGCAGGGCTTCACCAGAGTCAGCGACCCCACCAGTCACCCAGGGCCACTTGTCACCGCTCTGGCTGAAACTCAGTCTTGGGTAAAAGAAGCAGCAGCATCAATTGGAGCTGTTTGCTTGTGGGCCATGCAGTAATGCTTAAATTAAATTTAAATTACATTTAAATGAGAGTCAGTAAAAACATGACTGCCCTTCAGCCTTCATCAAACTCTTATTATATGTTCCAGACCCTCCCTATCGAATAGCCTGCAACGAAAATTCAGCCACAGATGACAAGCACTTGGGGAAATCACCCTCTGAAATTCAGCACAGCCATTGGCTGTGGAGGCTGACAGTGGTCCTCAACCCAATCCAGGAGCTGGAGACCCACAAGGCACAGAAACCTTTTTTTCCTTGCCATGAGCAGGGCCAGGATAGAGCATATGGTTGATGTCCTTTGGGTAGGAAGAAATGCCCTGCTCCCAATATTGGATAGGTTCAGGACATCCAGAGGTGGGAGTCAGCAGATCAGGAGCATCCAAAAGCTGGTGCTCTGCTCTTGGAGCTCTCTTGCTCTTCCTTTCCCTCAAATTGTCATTTTTTTGAATGCATTCTTAGGAAGGACATCAATGTTCTCCTATAGAGCTCTTTCTTTCAGAAGGTACTTTTATCCCTGAAAGCAATGGAGCAGCTGAGGCTTTGAGGAGCAGCAGATCGAGCACCCATCTCCGCAGAGCACCTCATGTGGGTATGACTCTTTACTTCATCTTCACCTCCCACAACTCATCAGTGTTACGTGTTTACCTGAGCTTTGGATACCTCATCTTGTGACTCCTGACTGGATTCAAGAGGGAGGAGTGGGCTGGCAGAAAACAGTTTGAATGAGTGACTTTTCGTGAGATCTTAAAAATGTGTTAGAAGGAATCTGAGTTGTTGTGAGTGCTATGGAAGGGTAGTCTCTGCTTCTTGCAGTGATACTCAGCTCCTGCTCAGAAGCAGATTGAAGTTCACATATTATACTAATGGGGCAGCATAGGAATCTGAATGGGATTAGCCAAAAAAATGAAAAATTTGGGTCTAGATGGAGGAATCCTGACATATCCCAAGTCTCTACAGATGACTGACTTAAGCTTCGCTTGGCTACATCTATTTTCAGAGCTTGTCAGAAATACTCAAAGGCATATTTTAGAAGACATTTTAAAAGGAAGCAAACAAAGAAATATATAATTCTATACCATTTTTTCAACAGATATTCAAAGCTTTTTTTACAAAACAAAAAAGAGATTTTGTCTGGGGTTTTTTCATACGCAGTTTCCCTTTCTTTTTTCCCCAGTCTCATCACTGAAGAATGAATTTTTACCGAAATAAAGATTTTTCCACGGAAATTTGGCTCAGGTCATTAATCTTATACATATATATATACACATAATAAATGCAATCTTAGGGACAGCTCTTTGGCTGACTCAGTCTTGCTCACAGTTTGCATGACAAGGTGAGGTTCAAAATCAGATATACATCTTAAACGACGGTAACTGCCCCTTGCAGCAAATTACCAAGACATATGGGCATTTCTTCGTCACTCACAAAGATTGCTCCGGATATTTGGCTATGACCTCAGCAGACCCGTAAAGCTGGCTTTGCTGCTGCAGACAGGCTGCCTGGGAGGATGGCACAAGGATAGCTCAGTGCATGAAAGATCATGGATTTACCAAGAGGAGATCGAGAAGCAGCTCCTTTCATGTTCACAGCCCATCAGCTCAAGCATGGCATGGTCTGCAGGATGCTCTGGATCTGGGAGGTAGATTCAGATTGGATATTAGAAAAAAATTTTTTACCATGAGAGTTGTAGAACACTGGAACAGGTTGCTCAGAGAGGTGGTGGATGCTCCATCCCTGGAGACGTTCAAGGCCAGGTTGGACGAGGCCCTGAGCAACCTGATCTAGTTGGAGATATCCCTGTTCCTTGCAGGGGGTTGGACTAGATGACCTTTGAAGGTCCCTTCCAGCCCTAACCATTCTATGATTCTATGATTCTATGACATTCACTTTGTGCCCATAGCAGCTCTACAGCATGTGGTCAGTATAGTGGTTTTCTAGGGTTTCCCCAAAGTACCAAGTGGCCTCATGGGCTTGTTCTGAGTTTTCTTTTAGGTGGCTCAAAAGAAATGCCTCGTCACCTAAAAAGCTGGTAGTTGTCAAAGGTCTTCCTGTGGAAAGAAGCTTTCTTCTGCAGAAGACGACAGGCACTGCCAGAGGTCAACTCATCCCATCCTGTGGTAGGTAAGAAAAATTGCTCTCTGGAAATGAATCTTTCTCTCCTGTGAAGACCTGAACTCCTACTTTGAAGTAAAAGTTCAACTTCTAAACAGCCTAGGAGCCGGTTGCACATGTCAATAATAAACATATCATCATTTGATCCCTATACACAGTGTGTTTATTGCAAGCTATGTGCAGAGAACTCCAGCTTTCAGTAACAGACACAATTGTGTCATATAAACAGGCTTTAGACTGATAGCACACAGCACACACAAAGAAGGAGGAACTATTCCACATAAATTGCCGTTTAATCCGCATCCACAACGATGTTCCTTGCAAATGTAATCATTTCATTTTTCCATTCGAACTAGCTATATTGAGAAAACATCTAAGGGCAGACTAAGCAGAGGCCCGGAGATGAAATAGGTAAATAAAAATGTTTTGCACTGAATTATCAGTGACACCTCAAATGTGCAGCCCAGTGCTGCAAACAGCCATCAATTACCTGCCAGAACAGCAAAAGATAGAGCTGTTCATGACAGCAGGTCACGGTATCCAGCGTTTTTTGGAGTGCTGTGGCCTCCCAGCAGTAAGAATGTGTCTCAAGTATGTTCTCCTGGGAAAAGCAAGGTGAAGAGGTGTGTGTGAAAGGCAACAACTTTTTATCTGATGCTATCACCCGTAGCATCGGCGGTAGTGGGAGCCAGTGCTGGTAGCAGCGGTACCTTGCTGTGTGCAGGGTCACGCCCCACTTTGAAGTATTTTGTGCACATGAATGCACGTGTCTCTGCTCAGGATCCTCATTTAGTGGCTATAGATCAGTACCAAGACCCAGTGCTACATAGCATTCATCCATCAGTCATATAAAATTTGCTAACAAAAAGCGCTTTGGTGCATACATCATTGCTGCAGTTGCTGTTAACAAAGACATTTCAAAGCAGCCGCTCACTCTTCTGCGTGCCAAGAGGTGTCTCCAGTAAGGTCCCAGTCAGGTGGATGAATGGATGGAGTATACATTTAGATTAACAAAGAGAAATGTTATTTTGAAAGGACCAGATGCTTCTGGTGCAGGCTGGATGCAGAAGGCTTCCCTGACAGCCCTGGAGATGCTGGAGAAAGGTCTTCAGAGCCATGGGAGAGGAGCACACTGTACCCATCTTAGCAGGAAGGATGGCCAACTGAGCTATTCTGTAAGTTAAAAATAGTGGCATTTCTGCTTATTAGAAATTATATTTCAAGTTATAAAGGCAGGAAACTCCAAAAAGTCTTTAAGTTTGAAAGAGGCCTCTAACTCCTGCCATGCGGTTTCCAAAAGGACAAACCTCCACCTTCTGCAGGAATCAAACAATGTTTGATGATGCCTGAAGCTACGTAGCATGGCCTCATGTTTGTATGGTGAAAAGACTAATGAGGGATGACAGTGTGGACTGACAGCTCAGATCTCACCCAGCTTACATCAGTGAAGTCACCAAGACCATGATATTAAAGTATAGCCTATGCAGTATGTAGGATATATTCACATTTCTTACTCAAATTCAGTGTCTGTGGCTAAAATGTGACCATGAGAGAACATAAATTTACAGGTTCAAGATTATTCCACCATGGATACCCTTATCTCTTTAGGGTATCTGGGGAAAAGATATTTTCCACCCAGTGTATTAAGAGTTAAACCACAACAATCATGTGGGGGAACAGATACAGTAACGATTCATTTTTCAAAAAGCAAAAAGGAAGTAAAAGAATGAATCTGGGGCCACACTCAGATGACTATTTTTGGTGCCTGAAGTTGCTGTCACACCTGTCAGCCCATTTTGGGAAGAGAAAGCTAAGAGTAGCTGAGACCACACTCACCCCACAGCTACCAGACTGCAAAAAAGAAGACAAGTGGCCTTAAACAATATATTTTTGGTGTGTACAGCTCTCCATGCTCTCAGCACCATCAGCCCCAGGAGTCCTGGACCACGTTGGTACTAACAAAGGGCACAAGCTGTTGTCCAAGTGACGATGGGACATCTCGAGGCACAGCGCAAGGACCATCCTCGTGGATGGAGCGGGTGCGTCCAGACTGTCCCGGAGCAGAGGTGGAGAGGTTAACTAACCCCAAGCGTGCAGGGCACGTGCCTCCGCTTGCCCTTAGCGCGAAGTGCGCTCTCCTGGCTCCCGTTTTTGTTGTATCTCCCGCTAATCCTTCCTCTCGCACGCCTCGCATAATCTCTTCAAGCCTTTGCCCCTATTGGCTGGTCCCGTTTAATCCCATTACAGGGGTCGCTATTTTAAAAGTTCAGCTGAATGATGCTTCAAGCCCTGCCCAGTGTTTCACCTGTTTCTGAGGTTTACTGAGGGAACCGCTGACCCGTCAGCAGCTCTGGCAGTGGTTCATTCGGGGTGATGCACTAAAATACTATTTGTGAGATAAAGCCTAAATCACCCAGCTCATCTTTAGCCTTTGCTCAACGCATCCACTCATGGGGCTTGTCCTTAGAGACCTCTACACCACTGGGGAAATAAGGAAAGCATTTGATACTGCACAGTCATTTTAAGGCTGTTTTACATCGTTACTGGGACAGGAAAGAATTAAGTATAAATACGAATCAGGATCTCTGATCACAAAACCCATCCTAACCTGTTACTGCGTTTTGGGTTAGACTTGTTCCCATTGCACCAGCTTTCCCCAAAATTGGAGCGGGTCTGGTTTCAGCTCAGCCACATCAGCGGCTACGCAGGTTACATGGAGGTGAAAATGGGGTGACTCTTCGTTTGAAAAGCAACCTCCAAATCTCTTGCCCTTTCCTGCCTGCTATGTGGGATGTCATGAGACAGAAAGACAAGAGACTTGGCCCACATCTTCTGGCTTAGCCCCGAATGTGAGCACCTCACAGACTGGTCTCAGCCTCCGGGTCGCTGTCTGAGCAATCGGGAATATTTTATTTACATTTCAAATAATGCACAGGCACTTGTAAAGACCTCTGTAGGCACAAATCTTGTCTAGGTGAGGCTTGTTTGGAGACATGAAGTAAAGCCTCCTCATTACCAGACACTTCTCTTTTGCATACTTAATTATGGACAATTCTCAGGCCCCCAAAATTTCAATTAAAAAAAAAATACATCTGTATTTGGAGATGTTAGGATTTGTGTGAAAGGAACTGCTGTCATTTCCCACGCAAATTCCCTTCCAAAAAGCCACTGATTTCTCTCGGCTCTGTGTGCAACAGAAGAATTGAAACATCAACTGCTTGAATTTCCCTGTGTGTTTTTCAGCTAACAACTGGTTTCCAATGCAGAAATAAACCCCCAATATACTCACCAAATTTTCCTCCCACGTTGACTAATTTTCCACTGACATTGCTTACTCTTTCAGATTAGTGATACTGAAAATAGCAAAACTTCTAATCACGTAATCCAAACAAGACAGGTTTCATCCCCTCTTGCTATAGATTTTCCTTCTGGTCTCTCATTAGAACCTGAATTTTAACTAGTTTGTTCACTGTAAAATTATTTCCTGCTTTAAAAACTTGATTCGATGCTCATTTGAGCTCACAATGGTGTTTTCTCATTATCCAAATCCTTCTTTGTGCAAATAAACTGACCTGCAGTTGAGAACTGCTGCCAGGAGAATTTCCTCCTAAAGCAACACCAAAAGTGTTTTTCAAGATAATCTAAACCAGTGAGTACACGTGATGTATTTGCAACTGATCTCATCCTGGCAGAGCCCATGCCATTCCTAGGCATCTCCTATCTGTAACTCAATGCCGTGCCCTCTCCCACCCCATGAACTGTGCAATATCCCACACCCAGCTGCTGAAAAACCCAAGCAAGGCTGGAAATCTTCTCCTTTGTGTGTAGACATCAGCTGCAAATCTCTTCCAGCTGCCTCCAGGGGCCAGGAGCTTTTCATAGGGCTCAGAGGCATGAGCTGTCCCTCCATGCAGAGCCATCCAGAGCACCAGAGCATCCAGAAAAGCCAAATCTATGAGGTCCCATGAGTGTCTGAACTCCAAAAAGATGATACGTCTTGCCATTAAACATGGTTCCATTAGCAGGAGAAGAGCTGTGCATAGAAGATGAGGACGTGGAAAGACAACAAGGTCCAAATGTATCTCACTGTCCTGTCGGGATGGCATCACTTTTCCTTTGTGTGTCACTACAAATCATTTACGAAGTCACAAAAGACCATTAATTTCAGATGAACGAGATTGTGTAAGCTCATTAGCATCAGCAGTGGCAAACACTGTATTTCCTTTTTTCTCCAGTTCCGTTTAATGTCTTTATCAATGATCTGGACGAGGGAATCGAGTGCACCCTCAGTAAGTCTGCAGACAATACAAAGTTGAGTGGGAGCATTGATCTGCTTGAGGATAGGAAGGCTCTTCAGAGGGATCTGGACAGGCTGGATCAATGGGCCAAGGCCAATTGTATGAGGCTCAACAAAGTCAAGTGCTGGATCCTGCACTCGGGTCACAACAACCCCATGCAACGCTACAGGCTTGGGGAAGGGTAGCTGGAAAGCTGCCCAGCAGAAGAGAACCTGGGGGTGTTGGTCGACAGCTGGCTGAATATGAGCCAGTAGCATGCCCAGGTGGCTAAGAAGGCCAACAGCACCCAGGCTTGTGTCAGAAACAGTGTGGCCAGCAGGACTAGGGAAGTGACCATCCCCTGTAGGTGGCACTGATGAGGCCACACCTTGAATACTGTGTTCAGTTTTGGGCTCCTCACTACAAGAAAGTCATTGAGGTACTGGAGTGTGTCCAAAGAGCCATGATGCTGGTGAAGGGTCTGGAGCACAAATCTTATGAGGAGCGACTGAGGGAATGGGGATTGTTTAGCCTGGAGAAAAGGAGGCTCAAGTGAGATCTTATCACTCTCTACAACTACCTGAAAGGAGGTTGTAGCGAGGTAGGGGTCAGTCTCTTCTTTCAAGTAATGAGCAACAGGACAAGAGGAAATGGCCTCAAGTTGCACCAGAGGAAGTTTAGGTTGGATATTAGGAAAAAATTCTTCACTGAAAGGGCTGTCAAGCCTTGGAACAGGTTGCCCAGGGAAGTGATGGAGCCACCAACCCTGGAGGTATTTAAAAGACGTGTAGATGTGGTGCTCAGGGACATGGTTTAGTGGTGGACTTGGCAGTGCTACGTTAACAGTTGGACTCAATTATCTCACAGCAATCTTCTGACCTAAACGATTCTATGATGCTATGATTCACGGCTTGCATGATTGACATTGGCATTACTTCTTCCACAAGCATGATACTGTTCATGGGCACAGTTCTTCTTTGGTTGAACACAGCTTCTGCTCATGTTTTGACCCAGCACAGGCACTAGAACAAACTGCTTCATGTTAACAACACATTGTGTATTTTCCAGAATTTATATGCACATTGCAAACATCCCCCCAGACATGCTATGAATTACCATGCATGATTTCTGGTCGTGGATCAGGGCCAAAGCAACCAGCATTTTGCAAATGAAACCTAGGAAACATTCTACTTCTGCTGAGAAAAATGAAAATATGAATAAGTCTAATTCTAACTCCGCTTGTGTCACAAACATCTCTTTGCCTAGATACAGAAAGAAGAATAAGTCAGAGTCTCCTCTGCTTCAGGAACCAGCACTGGTGATTGAATTGTGACAGCCAAACTCAGCATATGGCCACAAAGGATGGAAGAGGCAGAAAGAGAAGAGATTTTGGTTTCTAGATGACCTGAAGCGGATCTTAAAGCCTTGTAGCTATAAGGGGGCTTCTTTGAATTCAGATGGTCTGGAACTATGGAGGACATTCACCAGGAAAGTCCATTATGTGTTTTTAGCATCTTTTCAAATTCTGACGTGATCAAGTTTCCCAGGAATAATGAATTCCCCTGGATCAGTGGAGCAGGGGGAGCTGCTCATCCACCTGCTTCTAACCTATCGTGAACCCAAGCAAATCCAAAGCACTTGGCACATTGCCCCAAACGTGCCCACCCCTGTGCAGAGCATGCACAGCCATGTTGCCGTTCCTGCTGGACCAGCAGAAGAGGAGATGCCAGACCATAAATTGATGACTATGTTTACTTCTAATTTAGAAATGCTCTCCCTATTTCCATATTTTCAGTGTTGCCCCCATGATCAACTTGCAATTTCTCTTTTTATTATACTTCTCTTGAAGGACGTGCACGTTTCTAGTCCAGTGTGCAAGTCATGCCATGGGTCTGCTCCTGAAACACCTCCTGGGGATGGAAATCCCAGCCAGGAAGCTGAAACACCAGGGAAGATTTTAACTGGGTAAGTAAGGTGAGATTTTTGAGCTCATTGTCTGAATGTTACCGTTTTATATCACTCTTTAAAATGAAGAAATGCCCTGACCACTGAGTAGGCAAGTTTGGTTTGCATTCAGACCCTCAAACATGAACTTGCAGGAGCCTTGTGACAAGTCACTTCTGTCACATCCACATGGCAGCATCTCTGTAATACCTGAATGGGGACAGATCAGGACAAAATCAGCTTTGGCTGCATCCACTAATAGGGAGGAAATTTTTTTTTTTTTTTCTGTTGCGTCAAGCTCAAAAGCCTGGAGCAAAGGACCATTTGCCTTATCGCAGAGTGCACTGCACATGATGCTCCTCTTTGACCAGCTGCTCCCTTGCCATCACCCCCCTCAGAAGGAAAGCTCCTAGGGAGGGATGACAAAAAGCTGTGACTTGAAAAGAAAATGTTCATGTTGCAAGAAAGCCCACAGAGTCCGCAGCCATGTCCTGTGTTTCATGGTACTTCTGCCAGCAGGAAGAAGATGAAGCCACTGGCAAAAAAAAAAAAAAAAAAAAAAGTAATAATGTAAATTTAAACTAAAAGAGGGTAGATTCAGACTAGATATAAGGAAGACATTTTTTACAACAAAGGTGGTGAAACACTGGGACAAGTTGAACAGAGAGGTGGTAGATGCCTCATTCCTGGAAGCATTCAAAGTCAGGTTGGACGGGACTCTGAGAAACTTCATCTAGTTGTTGATGTCCCTGCTCATGGCAGGAGGATTGGACTAGATGGCCTTTAAAGGTCCCTTCCAACCCAAATAATTCTATGATTCTACAATTCTATGAATGTACTCATTAAAATGTGGAATATAAAGAACTTTATCCAAGAACTAGTGACCTGTGCATCCAAAGCAACGTGGGCAGTAGGTCAAGGGAGGGGATTCTTCCCCTCTACTCTGCTTTTGTGAGACACCCCCCCCCTGCAGTGCTTTGTTCAGCTCTGGGGTCCCCAACACAAGAAGGACATGGAGCTGTTGGAGCGGGTCCAGAGGCCAGAAAGACGATCCAAGGGTTGGAGCACCTCTGCTATGAAGACAGCCTGAGAGAGTTGTTCAGCCTGGAGAAGAGAAGGCTCCAGGGTGACCTTCCAGCAGCTTTCCAGTACCTAAAGGGACTACAAGAAAGCTGGAGAGGGACTTTTGACAAGGGCATGTAGTGATTGGACAAAGGGCAACAGCTTTAAACTGAAAGAGGGGAGATTTCGATGAGATCTAAGGAATAAATTTTTTACACTGAAGGTGGTGAGGCACTGGCACAGGTTGCCCAGAGAAGTTGTGGCTGCCTCATCCCTGGAAGTGCTCAAGGCCAGGTTGGATGAGGCTTTGAGCAACCTGGTGTAGTGGAGGGTGTCCCTGCCCATGGCAGGGCAGTTGGAACTAGATGATCTTTGAGGTCCCTTCCAACCCAAACCATTCTATGATTCTATGACCATGGCCCAGCCTCAGGGTAAGATGTTTCCATCTCCCTGCTCCGTGCGGGCCTAGTGTCAGCACTGCTATACCCCAACAGATGAGGCTGTGGTCATAGCTGGATTCAGCCCTGGCTTACTCCTCCTTAAAGTCCCTTTTACACTGCCAGTATGGACTAAAACCTTCTGACCATATCTGTGGTCAGGAAGAAAGGTTTTAAATCACCTTGAATAAAAACAGCACAGAGAGAACAAACATTTTATTTTTAAAAACTCAAATATTTCAACATCAAGAGGTGCTGCAAGACTCACAATCACCGAGTAACACCATAACCAGGAGCCTAAGATACTTAAAAATTCACTTGTTTGTGCAGGTGACCATTGAAGTCTATTCTCATGGAGGAGCAAAAAATGTGCCACCTACATCTCCAGAGTGAGAATTACATGGCATGCAGTTAAATTCTTGCCCCTACCTGCTAGGATCCATGGTGGAGGCATAAATACCTTCACGGATTTGCATCTGGACTGGGCAGCTGAGCATGGTGTGGTTGCAGCATGGGAGAGCAACTCCAGCAAATTCAGCTCCTCATACATGCCCAAATCCTTCAGGGCAGGTAAAGCACAAGGATAAAGTTAAACACATGCTGCCCTGAAGAAAGGAGGGATTTCCTGTCTGCTAAAAGCTTTCTGGAATATTGCAGTGACACTGGAAAACGGGTCAACAAATCTATGTTTTGAAGACCATAAGGGATCTACAGCTTGTGCCGAGCCTCGGTGCCGAGAGGAGGGTGATCACCGTACACAGCAGACCAGACCAAGGACTTGCTCAAGGAAGCTGGGAGAAAATGTGGGACATGGTGCTATAAAAGCTGGCTGGGGGCTTGCAAGGTGCTTCTGCATTAATGGGAGGGCATGGTTAATAGCAGAAGCGATTGCTGATATTGAAAGTTTGGCTGTAAATCGGTTAAATAAATAGACCTGCTTTGTTGGGTTTATCTGCGAGGGGTGGAAGGCGAAATCACGCTCAACAAACAAATGGTGGAGAAATAAACCTGTTTTAGAAAGAATGGATCTACTTGACACCAAGGCTGCGTTGCAGAGCTCCTTCTTGCACTGCAAGAATTGATTACCAGAGAAGTAAGCATTACCAATTCTGTAAATCTCAGATTAGACTGTTTGATCCGACTGAATTATGTCTGTATAACCCCCTTTAAGCACTCTGAAAAAAAAAAAAAATTATAGCTCTGGATACATCCCACCATTAATTTTAAGAATTTAAGGAATCCGTGCATTACAACTCCTTCTGATTAGCCTTGGCTATGCAAGATTTGTCTGATCAATTGGAGACAGTCGTACATAGATTTTCAGATTTATTCCTACGTTGAAAGCCAGCCTCATAGGAAGCAAATCACTCCACTGAAAAGGTGACTCTTGAAGAGTATTTTGTGCTTTGTCTGCGGAGGCTACGTGCCATGGTTTTCCCCTCCCTGTTCGGCAACAGAAGCTTTTCCTCTGCTGGGCTCAGCACTTTCGCATTCGAGGGAGGGGAGGGTCCATTTCTGCTTCACGCCGTGGCATCTCATCCCAGAAAAAAGAGATTCCCAGGTCCCCAGGGCGATGAGGTTAAGGGGGTGAGTAGGGAAGCAGAGGACACAAAGCGACTCGGGGTTTTCCAAACCCTATGGAAGTGCAGGTTCGTCAAGAATGGTAAAATATTCACGTGTGATCTGGTTTTTCTCCTCGGGTTCATGGAGCCAAGATGACATTGAAGTAGGAAGTGGAATAAATATATGCAAGAAGTCTTTTCACAAAGTCATTTAATTCACCAGAAGGGACACTTAAACATACAGCGGTGCCTTATTTACATTGAGCTACTCTTTATGCATCCTGTAAACATCAGAAGCAATTTCTAATAAATTACAAGCCAGGGAGCAGCAAATCAACAATATCACCTGAGTTGCTTAAACGAATTCATTACAAAATATATTGCCTTTTTCCCTGTGACTTTCTTCAGATTGCATTTGAAAGCGTTATTCTTCTGAGTTTTCTTTTCAGGCTATATATGTGCAAAAATATCTCCAAGCAAGAAGAGATTATATTTTAAACTTTATTGCCATCGACCTCGGATCCTTTTGAGTCTATTGTGTTACAGCCTTTCTGGTATCACCATCGCTGGTGACATCTAACAACAAACAGCCCAAACAGCAGGTACCAGCTAATTCAAATTGAGATCACAGATTCAGCCATGTAAGAGTTGGAAAAAGAAATCCTTAAAATTTCTATAACCTCTGGGCTTCTCTTTACCAGAAAGGATGTTCTCTGCAAAGTAATAGGAAAATGTAATATTGTTTGCCAGTTTAATTGGATGTGCTCCTGCCCTATTATGAAAGAGATTGTCTCTTGCTGACCATGTATAAAACATAGGATGAGAGCTGATGCTGCTCGCTCGCAGTGGGGAAAAAAAAAAAAACAACCAGCAGTGATTTGAGATGATGTGACAGACGAATGGGACATTTTCCTGTCCTCCATTTCAAGTGCAGAAAGGGACTTTGAAAAGAGGTTCTTTGGAATGGAGATCATTTTGGTGGAGGACAACTCCATCTTGCCCAAATCTCTGCCTTATTAAAGATGAGGTGCAAGGCAACCCCAATAACACAACTCTTGATACGTGAGGTTTGCGGTGGTGGTCCCTTGCATCCCGCTGCCACTGGCAACACGAAAATCCATTGCAGAGAGGGACGTGGATTTTGGGAGTACGATGGAGGGCAAAGCAAGAGGCCCTGGGGAGCTATCATTGCTCATCCTTCACAGACCCAGCTGCTATTTACTACAAAACCAGGAAGTGGAAGAGCAGAAAAGGGAACCTGGGAAGAGATGATAAAGAAGCAGGTTCATCCGTGGCAGAAAAGCTTTGTTCCAGTGGTCCCGCAATGCTCTCGTAGGCTACGAATCGCCGGGTGGAGTGGTTCAAGTAGCTGCCATCTGCCCTGCTCTTTCTGTCCCTTCGTTTATGGAAAGTCATGAGAAATATTCCATCCTCTTTGTTGAGACCGTTTCCTTGCACTCAGGAAGGCGGAACAAGTGCATTTATGCTCTCACTTCAGGACTTGCTGATGGCTGCGAGAGGCAGTCGGGGACTGGGACTGGGCTTGTGACAGCTTCAGAAATTCAGCGGTGAAGTGCCCATGTGTTGGGTGAGAACGAGGAGAGCTCTCTCGTCAAACAGCAACATGCTGGCTGACCTCAGCTCCCCTCCAGAGCAGCCACGGCTGCAGGAAGAGGCTTTCTGCCATGGTAAGGTGGTCTCTGGATACTTCCCAGGGTCAGCCGTCCTTTCAGAGGTGTGGAGCTGCAGGTGGGTGAAGTCCAGGGAGATGCTGGACATGGGGGAAGGTGGAAAGAGCTGCCTTGGGGGTAACTTGGGGATTGCAAAACCCTGGCTTCAGTGACCACCTTGGTGATGTTCTTCCAGCAAAGCATAGGAGCTGAAACAGAGTAAAACATCAAGCTGAGCTGCTGAAGCAGCACAGTCTAATGCAGCAAAATTGTCCCATCCCTGACCCGAAGAAGCTGGACCAATCTGTTTCTCATCTCTCATTCACCTGGCCAGGACCAGAGAAGACAGGCAGAGTCTTTGTAATAAATTGTAGAATTTAGCTATGCGTTTACTAATAAATAAACCTGTGCTGCAGTCTCTTTCCTTGGCCATGAGGCCATGTTTTGGGGGCAAGGGAGCTGTGATCATGGGCTGCATGCACAGTCTCAGCTTTTCCTTGGTGCCTCCAAATCTCTGACAGCTTCAGCAACACCTTGGAGCAGGTCTTGGCACTGGGAAAAAAAATAACTGAAGTTTAGAGAGGTGAATCTCACCCTACTCTGAGCAGAGAGACCTGGCTGATGCATAAGCCTTGCTCTTCCTCTCTATCAAAGAGTCGAAGCACATTTTGTTGTTTTTTAATAAATCAGGTCATGCAGGAGAGTCTAGCCAGAGTTTTGGTTGCTCTCTGGTGTGATGCTGTCAGCAGCAAGCCTAGCCCATGCTCTGCGGGGCTGGTGTAAATTCAGAGCTGATCCACAAACCCAGTAGAGTCCTTCTTGGTTTCTTCACCCATAAAATGCCTGCTCTGGTCTCAAAAAGAGGAAAAACCCTGCGCTTTGGTGCACCTCTGCAGCCAGCCATCGCTTGAGACAAGAAGGAAAACTTTTTGTTACATATAAGTATTTCCTTTGCCAGACATCCCATGGTAGCTTGGTGCTCTGCTCATCTCTCCAGTCCCTGCACCAACAGCATGTGTTGGCGTGTCTCCTGAATTTTGGAAAAGGTGCCTTTTGTTCCTGCAATCTATAATTTTTGCTATGAATTTTTGCGTTTCGTTAATGAGCTAGATAGGATCTCTGATGGTTTGATGAAGAAGACCAGACGAGGCATGGTCAAAGAGAAGGACTCAGACCATGACGACGGGGCTCAATTCTTGGTGGGCTCCATGGGCCACCCTCAATAAGGTGCTTCTCCTCCCCACACGCCAATTCCACCTACGCAAAATAGAGCTAATTCTCTGTACTCGTCTCAGTGCAAGAGTCTTGATTAACGTTTTTGAAGAAGCCCTGGGAAGACCTAGGACGGGGAATGGTGTTTGCTGTACCTGAGCAGGCATCCTTCCAGGCCTGGACCGGCAGCGGCAGCTGGCTGCTGTCCAACCTCCCTCTGCTCCCCGCACTCCGGGTTTGTTAACATCCCAATCAATAACACCGCGACATAAAATTCAGCTTCAACTTTTCGCCATGGGTTCAGCTGCAGCACGGGGTGGATTTTTTTCCCAAGCTCACACCCTAAATCCTATTTTTTCCAACTCCTTTGAGCCCCGCTGAGATATATTAAGGTATTATTATTATTCCCCGTTGCTGCGGGGAATGGGCCGAATGCTAACGAGGGGGATGCGCTCCCCGTCCTCTCCTGTAAATCCGTTCATCTTTTCATACATCACCTCTCCCACCCCCGTGAGCTTTTAAAAATAACAAAACGCAGGTTATTCTTCCTTTCTTTGAGAGGGTGACCTTTAGGGTTTGCAACGTAAAGCTCTGACAGATAAGGAGAAATTTATTTTCTGGCAGGAAAAAAATAAAAAGGGGAAGGAAAGCTGTGATTCTCACATGATCACGTGATGTTAGGAATTGGACCTTTAGGGAAAAAAAAAAAAACAGGCTGTTGAGGAACTTGATAAATCTAAGAGCTGGCAAGCACCCGCTGCCGGATCGTGAATTCATCGGGAGCGGGTTGGTTCTTGCTGCACGCCGGCACAGGAGCCGGCGGGATGAGGGATGTGGTCTAAGGCGGCCTTGTGCAAATATTACACTATTAATAATCAATAACTGCTGGCAGGGCGAGATGATTCAGGCCAGATTGGTATATAATTGCTATTATTGTTATTCCGGTTTAAAACCAGTTCCTCTCCGCTCCTGCCACGAGTGATCTGAAGCGATGTATTTTTAATTCATTCGCAGGCACGGTGCAATCCATCACACAGCGTTACACTGGCTCGGAACCCAAATGTCAGCGCCGAGTGGCGAAATATTTTTGTTATTTAAGTTACTGTATGCTAAGTTTATGTTGATTGCCCTGAGTATCATCTCCGAAAGTTAACTAGCGTTAAAGTGTTGATAATGCCCCACTTTTGCAATCATATTTGCATAGCGCACAACGGAGCCGAGCAGGGGAAAAAAAAAAATTAGCTTAAGTGCTGTTTTTCATCAGCCCTGTCAGTCTCATACTGTTTGCTTCATCGCGGTACGCAGGGCATTTGGTGACAAATGGTTATGACATTTTTCATCTAAGCATTACGTTATTATATAATCGCCGTCTTCTGTCTTGCGGCTGCGTCCTTGCCGCGTGGTGAGGGAGGGAGAGGGGATGAGAACGGGGCCGGGAGAGAAAGAATTTTTTATTATTTCTTATTTTTATTCACTTATAAAAATATACATTTTTGTATTTTATTTTTTTTTCAACCTCCCTTCCCCTTGCCCGAGGCAGCATCGCCAGAAATATTCCCATGGGCAAATGGAAAGCATCCTGTTCCCATTGAAGTCGGCGGCAAACCGCTCAATATACAGGACCCGTATACAAATAGGGGCAACCTCTCTTTGTTTGGGGTATGGTGCGGCGGAGTGAGGACCACCGTTAGCCGGGGCCTTCTCCTCCCTCCCAGCATCACTGTGACCAGGGTGAAGTCTTCCCCCCCCACCAACTCCACCCTCCGATTTAACCCCAGCTAAATGATGGAGAATCTGGTTTTAGATTTTTACTGTGGCAATATTTGGAAAAGATAATTGAAACATTTCCTCGGCATTACCAGCTCAGGAAAAAAAATCCCCCAGAGTTCAGGAATAAGGCAGGAATAAGAGATCTCCATAGCAATTTTGGTTTGGGCTTGTGTTTCTCCCCCCGCTCCCGCCCGCCCTGGTTATTTTTCTTCTTGGTTTTGTAACTGATTTAGGATTTATCCCTAACCTGGATGGGTCAGAAGTTTTAACTTGTGTTTTGCAGGGTATTACGGTGGCAATTTCTCATTTCGGGCTCCGGCTTCTGTTGTGCGTGATGAGCTTTACACTTCTGTGGGTAAATACAGCAATAATAGAGCTTAGCGCTATTATGGAGTGTGTTTTTAGCCTGAGCACCCCCTCCATACGTTAAGCAATTCATCCTTATTGCCATTAGGAATTCAGATGCTATTTTACGGAGGGGGAAGGGAGGGATGTGTGCAGAGCGCAGCTTCTATTTTTTGATTTTTTTTTTTTTTTTTTTTGCGGGGCAAGTTGCTGATTTACTCGAAGAAACCTCCTGGAGAAAGGTTTGAAAGAAGCTTTATGGGGGGGGGGGAAAAAAACGGGATTTTTAATATCGTTCGGGCTTGTCCCTGCTGACGTGCAGCTCTTCCCGCCTGCTTCGCTCTCCGGGTGTACAGTGCAGTATAGGAGACGTTTGCCTTTGCATTAATAATAGTCCAATAAAAGCCGGCAATACTCTGGCTTAAATGCATTGAGTTATGTAGCTCCTAATTCTAGCACAGAAGCGACGAAAGGAAAGCAGATATTTTGTCCTCGCAAAAAAAACAAATTCTGTGATACAAATGCGAGCCGACATATGGTAAAAATCGCCTGCAGCCCTGCTGATTTACAGAACTGTTTTCCCTCACAGATAATTCATTAAAAATCATTTCATACTGGCTGTATATACATAAAAAATATTTACTTGTGTAAATATCAGTCGTGAAGGTATTGCTTTTTTTTTTCCCCTCCTTTCCCTTCTTTTTTTTTTTTTTTTTGACAGCTGATGGAGGGCAGTGGGGAGGAAGGGGGGGAAAATCCAAAGATATATGATTGACATAGGGGAAAGCAAAGATATGCCTGGCATTCATTCCGCCATATAGGTCAGGACTAGGGGTTGCCTCGGATGGCTTTTAAATCCGCTACCTGAACCATCTGCTGTGCGACGGCAGCGGAATCTGCGTACGGGAAACACACACTAGGCAGACATTGATACTGTGGCATACGGCACAAAAGGGACGGGGAAAGTGCTTTTACCTGATTCCGGGCTCTCGGGCTGACCTATAGAACAATAGGAGCCCAGCTAATGTATACGACAGAAGATGTCACCGTCAAAGCGAAGCTGCGGGATTTCAAGGCCGGCGCCTGCTGGAGCAGAGCAGCTCGGAAAAATTCCAGCAAGGCGAGGGGAGTTTTCGGTTTTTAATCTGCTTCGGAAAGACACGTAAAAATGATGGAGGCGCAAAACACGAAGGGGACAAATGATCCGGTGGGGTGTGCAGCTCCCGAACACCGACAGCCCGGGTCCGTCTGAGACGAGCCCTGAAATCTCCCTACCACCCCCCCACATTTTATTCTCTAAAATATACGTTACATTACTTGAAACGCTTAGCAAGGCTCCAGCCAGGCACTACATCTTCCCTTTTTTCTCTGTGCTTACTCCAATATAATTTGCTTAAATATGATGCATTATTTTAAACCCTCGGCTTGGAGACCTTTGGCTGATTTTTTTCCCCCCTGGAGGAAAATTCAGAAATAAATCACAGATTACAAGAGACTTGGGGTGAGTAGGTTGGGTGTTTTTTTTTTCTCTACAGCCAGTAGATGAAATAATAACATTATTAAAACTGTGGAAGGGAATAAGTACTTGGAATAGGGATCTAGTCCATCAGCTTTCCTCCGCCACAAAACCTACTGGTAAACAAAGCAATAATATTTGGGGGCTTAGAGAGGGATGCTCTGGGGGGAGGAGGGGGTTAATTAAGATGAAATGGAAACATGGGGAAGGCAGTGACCCCCAGGCTCGCACCCCACGCCTGTGCCCAGCATGGCATCAAGGGGAGAAAGTTTGGGCCCATTCCCTATGGAAATAGGTGTGATGTCACACGTTGCCAAGCAGGAGCCACTACCTCGGTGGGAAATTTTTTATATTAAGCTGAACCTTGAAAAGAAGATGAGAGAAACTGTCGCTTCACCATAAGATTGTCTACGTTGGGAAAGCTTCTCCTGCTCTATTTATATGCTGTATAAATCAGTCTCCAGCCTGTCACCATAGATAACAAGAGTTTTTCTTCTGCGTTGTCTCTAACAGCTTCTTTTCCCCCCTATCACTATATTTTGTACGATTCCTACCTATCACCTCAGTGAGTAATTCGCCTGGTTTAAAGCAAATTACAACTCGGGAGCAAACCAGGTTTTTCAGGCAGGAGAGGGATTTTTCATCCCTCTCTTGCTGAATTTTGCTCCCGATTCTCTACGTAGCCCCGAGAAATCCTGCAGGAAGGGGAGCTATAGGTGATGGCGTCTGAGCCCAATACATATTTAACCTTCTTACGGTCTTCAGGAATTAACTATTTAGGAGGCAAGCGGCCAACGCAGGCATCACACCAGAGGAACGCGGTGTGGCTGGTTCGCAACAACGCCAACGCTTTGCGCAGAAACCCTCGTTAATTCTCAGGACAGAGCTTCTGCAGGAGATGTTGCCACGGGCTGGGATTTCTGGTTGAAATAAATAACTCAATAAATGCGGCCGGTCCCTATTTCGGGAGTCAGGGGATGCAGAGTTTCCCCTCCAAGGGATGGGGAGTTAATGGGATTTGCTGCTCCTGGTTGGAGGGGGAGGGAGGGTTAATCCTTTCCTTCGTGTATATCCCTGCTAAGCTGTTTTAGGTCATGTTTAGAGTTAAAGTTTTTTGGTACAGGCTCTGTAAGTCCATCTCCGCAGTGCTGGGCATGAGGCTGAACCCAGCGAGGTACTGCTGGCTGAGATCTTTACCCCTCGCACCTCCCAGCACCCAGAAATTCAAGCGAGCCCCAGAGAAAAAAAAAAAAAAATTAAGGGAGGTTTAAATTTCACCAAAGCAGTGAAAAAGCTTATAACGGCTTTTAGAAACCCCGTTGTTGTCGCTCAGGGAAAGCTCCCAGCGAGGCCCAGAGCCTATTGTTTGCTGCAACGTGATTTATCGTGGAGCGGGTAAGGGCAGAAAAGGGACTTTTCCCCCCCGAGCCGGGTGCTCAGCACCCACCACAGGGACCCATTCCAGCAGCGTCCCCTCTGCCATTGGCTCCAACACCAGTTAAGCTGATTGTAGGGATGTAGCTTTGGTGTTTAGGCTTGTTTTCTTAAGCCCATCGTCTTTTAGGAGCCGTCCCGCAAAGCGTTAAATAGCCTCACCTGACCTTCTCCAGCAAAGCAAAGCTTTGCGTCGTTATTTAGGGACATACATCACCTCTACAATTTTTCCTCCGGCGCTGGAGGTGGAGCAGAGAAGTGAAATGTGATGGGGGAAAAAAAAGAACAAAGTCTAAATCTATCCGAATTTGCCTCGAAACCCTTTTCCCATCCCAGCTCACCTGAGCGTGCATCCAGGCAATCCCAAACGGGGCGTGCGGGAGGGCCGGACGCATATGCCGTGCCATATGGAGCGGCGCGGTGCTGGTCAATCGGATCTTTAGGAGTTTTATCGCTTAATTTCTTAATGTGCTAATAGTACAGAGGGAGGGAAGGGATCATCGGTTAAGCTCCAGGATTTATGTTTTTAAGGGAGTGTAATGTATTTTCAAGCGGGTTGGAGTGGGCTTGAAACACCCCCAGTAGATATGATGGGGAGCGGGCAAGAGCGTGAACTAGAAAAGACCCTAAAAGACCCCTTTGGAGCATTAATCCAGTGTAGGTTTATAACATGGCATCCAGCCCCCACGCAAACGGGCTGAAATTCAGGCTGAAAATCCCTGCATCCATTTTGCGAAGATGTTTTACCCGACATGACAGGAGCTCGGCTCTGGGTTTGCATCTCCAGCTGCCCCCACAGTTTTCAGCAGTGGCTCCATCTCCACAGCTTGGCCCTGTGGGCGTCTCGCCTCCATTCGAAGCCGCAATGGATGGGCAGCAAAACCTCCCTGAGGTCCCTGGTCCTCCGTTTCCCCACTTGGGAAACCGAGGAATCACATTTACTTCCTTCAAGTCGCTGCTTTGCATCTGTGCTCACACAGATTCCCAAAGTGCTTTGGGATCCTCCAAAGGAAGATGTCACAGAGAGATAAAGCTTCATTACTTAATAAAAAAACCCACATTTAGCAGTAATTTTGGAGGAATACTGAAATTATGACTTCTTAACCTCCAACCAAGTTACCTTTTGTGAAACATAAATTTATTTTTAAGCAAAATAGCTCAGCTCTCTATAAATCTCCGGGACAGAAAAACTGAGGAGGAGATAAATAATGTGACGCCGTGACCCCCGGCCCCGGCGCAGGCTGCCGGCATGGTCCCCGGCGGGCAGGTGCTGGCGGGCAGGGGCTGCCGCTCGGGCAGCCCATGGCTCCAGCTGCGGTGGGGAGTGCAGGGGTCTCAGAGGGATGCTCCGGCCGTTGGCTTCTGTCAGCGAGACCTTTCAAATCTGTGCCCCACCATTTCTTATTTGAATTGCAAACAGTTTAAAGGAGGTATATGAGAAGTTGCTCATTCAGGGTAAATAGGGTTTGAGGTTTTTTTTTTTAATCAAGCAATACCGCATCATGGGGTGGGTTTTTTTTTCGGGGGGGGGGGGGGGGGGGGGGGGGCATTATAAAAAGCAGGTGGGGGGAGATTTTTGTGCCTGGGATGGTGACTCTCCCAAACAATTTCCAACATTTAAATTTTCTTGAAAACTCCTCTGATTTGGTGTATTAGATGAAATGTCATTAAGAGAATGGAAACGAAACAGTTCTACTGTTAAACAGCTCTAAGAAGAAAGGGCCGTGGCTCTAAGACGGCTTGGCAGGAAGATTTCAAGCACATCTTGGGGTGAGGGGGGACACCCCAATGCACACAGGACCCCCGTGCTTATTCAGAGCCGGATGCTTCTGCCCATCTCTGAACACACAGACACGCACGGTCTGTGCTCAGGGTACGAACCATGGGCTCGTGCTTCCATGCGTTTTTTTCTCAGCAATTTCTAGGCCTCGATTAGGGAGGGGGGGAGGGAAAGAAAAAAAAAAAAGCATGTCTTCGTCTTCATGCAACAGGAAGGAATATACACACGGTGCGGCACGATACGTAGCTGAAATGATCTCAGCGGCGCGGTAGCCGCCGCTTGTGCGAAGAGCTCCCAGGAGCGGGCACATGCCCTTGATACGAAATCACCCGGCGAGTAATAAAGGATTTCCTGCCTTCGGAGCCCGCTTCTGCCGGGGGTTTAGCCTGGGTGACGCTGTGCAGCGCCCTGACAAGGTTACGGGGTCTAACAGGGTGCTCAGGAAGGACCGGTGATGCTGGGAATATAGTGATAGCCCTGGATATAGATGTATAGAGATAACCACAGCATGCGTTTCATCACCAGTATACATCGAGACCTCACCATAAACAAAAAGCACGTTCATCTCCTTGAAATTCACCTTGACCGCAGTGAGACGGGGTGGGTTCATTGGGGTTTTTTGTTGTGGGTTTTGTTTTTTTTTTTTCTCTAATCCCCCCCCTTCTTTGCCGACAATTGTCAGCAGAGAGGCTGCAAAAAAAAAAGCTTGAGGAGCCGCAGCAGCCCGAAGGCAGCCCTGGGAGCTGTCAGCTCCACGCCACTGCAGTGATGTCAGCCGCAAAAAACAGCCACTTCCACCCCCCCCTTCCCTAAACCCCCCCAAACCCCTCGCACACACACAAGTCGCAAGAAGAAGAATTCATAATTACAGTAGCGTAGCCATGAAACCAGCGGTATTGGGAGGGGGGGGGGGGAAGGGAGCAGAGCAAAGCCTCATCCGAAACTGGTCCTTTTTTTTTCCCCCCTCTTTTATTTCTTGCGAAGCTGCACCTAGCTCTGCAGCATCCTTTCTCCGCAGTGGGGCTGGGGAAGGTCAAGAGGTGGGGGGATCAGGGCAGGGGTTCCCCCCACCCCCCCATCCCTCGCCCCTCCGCCCTAACCGGGTGGAGGGTGCGGGAGGCGGCCGGGGGTGGGGGGGGTAGGGGGGAGCTGGGCAGGGCTGGAGGCTCTTTCCCCGCGGGTCGCTCCTTGTTTTAAAAGGCAGCATTTCTGCGGACAACACCCGGAGCATCTCTGCGGGAGAGGGGCTGGGGGGCGAGGGCTGCAGCCGCCTTGTTTTCGGAGTCAGCAGCTGTGATTTTTTTTTTAATTATTTTTTTTAATTTTTTTTTTTTTTTTTTTTTTGGCTGAATAATCCTTTACGGGGAGGGGGGTGTGCAGGGAAAGGGGAGGGGGGGGAGAGGCTGGGGGAGGAGGGAGGGAAAGTGGATCAACATCACCGAAGGAGGACAGCGAGCAAGATTAGGGCTGGCTAATGATAAATGAGAAGGCGCCGCTGACAGCTCTTCTCTCCGCGCAGCGCGGAGCAGCTGCGCGCTCCCTCCGCACCCCTCCAGCCGCCCGCTCCGCTCCCCGCCGCCGGCCTGACTTCATCTGCCCCTTTTCTTTTTTCCTTTTTATATATATATCTCTATATCATTTTCACCTCTCCTCCGCATAGCGCGGGGCGGGGGAGCACTTCCCCCCCTCCTTCCCCGAGCATCTTCCGCAGGATTACGCGCCTGGTCGCGCTGCTGCACCGGCTGCCGGACGGAGGGACCACGGCGGGGCTGCCGCAGGGGGTATTTCCTTCTCTTCTCTTATTTGGGGGGGGGAGGGTTGGGGTCGGAAGGAGGGGGGGGACGACAGACACGACGCCCCTCAGCACCCCACGGGGGAGGGGGGGGGAATGCAACGGGGTCTGCTCCCACCCGCGCCCTTTCTTCCTCCCCCACCCCCCCCCTTTGGAGGGCTGGCGCGGGGGTGGGGGTGGGGGTGAAACCAGGGTGGCTCTGCCCGTCGCCCCCCGCCAGGGTACCCGGGTGACCTTTCAAATCAAAGCCCGGCTCGTACCTACCGAGGTGCATTGGGCAGGAAGGGCTGGAGGGGGGGGAGTTGGTGATGGGGAGGGGGGGGGGGTGATGCACCCGGGCTCTCCCCCTCCCTCTGCCATTCCCCCTCCCTCCCTCCCTCCCTCCCTCCCTCGCTGCTCCCTCCCTCTCTCTCTGCTGCATTTTGCATGAGCTATCTAGGTCATTAGCATTTTAGCGTATGCAAGACTTGACAAAGCTGATGAGAAGCCAGATGGGCCCCTCTCCTCTTTTTTTTGCACCACTTGGGATCCGAGCGAAAGGATTGACTGCAGCAGGCGAACGGGGGAAGGTTTTATTGCGCTTCCTCCAGACCCCCCCCCCCCCTTTATAGCAGCGCGGCGGGGCTCGGGGAAGGCGGCAGAGAGCGGGCAGCGGCGGGCAGAGACGGAGGGCAGGTAACGGGGCAGCGCCGGCCCCCCCCCGCCGCCCCGGCCCCCGCCGGGGGACACCCCACCACCCCCCCCCCTAAGCCTTTCATTTATTTTATTTTAAAGACTTTTTTTATTTTCCCGGGGAGGGGGGGGTAGGTTGGATTTTATTCCCCCCCCCATCCTCCGCCGCCCATCGGGAAGGGCGCGTCGAGCCCCTCCACGGGGCGCGGAGAACAAAGGCTGGGCTCCGCGGGGGCGGTGGGTAGCGCGGCCCCTCTCCCACCTCCCCCTCCTTTTTTTTTAATATTTTTTCTATTATAGTCACACCCCCCCCTTCTTATGATATTTTATTTCTTTTCCCTCCCGAGGAAAGGCCCCTCTCTCCGTGTTCACAGCGGACCTTGATTTAAATGTCCATACAATTAAGGCACGCGGTGAATGCCAAGAACGAGGCTGATCAGCGTCGAGGCGAGGCCGGAGGCGGCTCCGCGGCTCTCCGCACCCGCGGAACACCACCCCCCCATCAACCCCAACCCCTCCCCGAGCCCGGCCGCGGGGCGCGCAGGCAGCGCTGCGCACCGGCGCAGGTGGCAGCCTGGGAGTGCGCAGAGGGATGGGGATGGGGGGGGGGGGGGGGAGGGCGACACCTTTTGGGGGGGTCCCCAGGAAAACGGGGTGGGAGACGGGGGGAGGAGGGGGTCTCTGCGCGCATAAGCACCCGGGGAACGAAATCTGGAGCTGTCACTCCGGGGTGACCCGCGGGTGGGCCCCGGGGGGGCCGCGGCTGCCGCCCCCCGGAGCCGCTCCGGTGCCGCCGCTTTGTGCTTTGCCTTTTCTCTCGCCTTTTCTCCGCAGAACGATGTTTTTTTTCCCCTGCTAAAAGCAAGGGCAGGTCTTGGGGTCACCGAGGCTCACGCTGCTCCCCCGGCGTTTTGGGGGGGGGGGGGTGGGGGTGTTAAGGGGCAAAGCCGCTTTTTTTCCTTATTTTTCCAAGCTTGATTATTATTACCTATTTAATATATTTCATATTTTTTTTGCCGGTGGCTGTTTGTGTGTCTTTCCCCTCCACCCCCCCCGTATTCCTCCTTCTCCTTTAATCCTTATAATTTAAATCAAAAGCGCCGGGGAGAAGAAGGGGAGGGGGGGAAGCGCTGTGTCTACAGGGCGAGGCCAGGCGTAAATCTCATGGAGGGATAAACATGTCATTTGTTCCCTTTGTATGGTAATGCTGCTACCCCCCCAGCTGCCCCCCCCCCCCGCCCCCCCAGCAGCTGCCCTGGCCATACATCCTCCCTACAAAAGATCCCAATTACCCATCGGCTGCCTCATTATACCCCTAACACAGCCCCGGCGAGAGGCGTGTGCGAGGAGCCGAGGGGAGGGGGGTAGGGGGAAAGGAGGAAAGGGGTGGCTGGAAACAGCACCTGAATTATTCAGAAAATAAAATAAAATTCAAGCCACTGGAAGCCCGAGGCTGCGGGGAGGGGGGACGGTGATGGAGCGATGCTGTGACTCTGCGGCCTAACGCTGCTCTGCTACCACCCCGCTCATTTTATTTTTTCCTTCCTTTTTTTTCCCATGCTTTGATTTTTATTCCATTTTATTTATTTATTTATTTTTGTCCACCACCTTTCGAGCCAGAGAGGTACTTGGGAGCCCATTGCCACCCCCCTACCCCGCTCCCTGACGGTGCCCTTCGCGTCACTGCCCTTCTTCCAGCCCTTCTCCATTCCCTTCTCTTGGCAGCTGGAGGCCAACCTGTCCCGCATCCCTCCTTGCATCCCAGTGGCTGGTCCAGTGCTCCCAGCAGATGCTTCCCACTGGGCGAGGAAGGGCCTTACTGGAGGGGACAGTCCTTGACTCCATGGGGCAGCTGCAGAGCTGTGCCCGTGCTGGGGGGAACCCTTGATGATGGCGGGGGGGGGGGGGGGGGGTGTGCATCTCTCTTTACAGCTCTGCCCGCAGACCCTCACCTCCGGGACGGTGCCCACAGGAGCATTGACAGTGGCTCGGGGTCCCTGTGACGCTTCTTTGCACCCGCTCTCCGGGGTGCTGCAGGTATTTTGGGATGGCCCTCCGATGGGCTCACGTCCTGACTGGTGCGGGTGCTGCAAGGAGCCCGTTGGGTCGCGCTGTGCCAATAAAGCTCTTTCGTTGCGGGCTCCTGCATCTTCTCCTTTGTTCGCGGAGGTCTCTCGCCCATCTCTTCCAGTGGCAGAGGCAGGATGCCCCCCTCCCCGAAGGACCTGTACTCAGCAGCACCAGATGGGGGATGAATATTAAGATCAACCTGAAAATAAAAATCTCAGCCTTTCAATTTGACAGCTCAACCCTGGGTGAGCGCCTTCACATCCTGGACCTCCAGGAGAGTCTGAATTGCCAAAGGGCTCCGGTTTAATGACTAAAACAGGAAAAAAAAAAAAAAAAAAGAGATTTGGGGCCCTTTATATTTGGGATCACCTCCATCCCTGCAGGCAGATCCTTGCCCCTCCGCACCATGCATCGAGCATCCCTCCGCAGCACCGCCGGCCCCAGCATAGCGCAGCCCTTACCCGGAGAGCCAGTAAAACAGCTTTTCCATGAATGAGCTGCAGCATGGGAGAGAGAAACAAGATCTAAATAACACCAAATAAATAAACAAGCCATTTATTGCTTGCAAAACAGCTGGGATGAAGAGACGCCATCACCTCACATCTGAAGGTGGGAGGCCTGGTACCCCGCCAGGGCCTGGCTGCATCCCTCGGGCTCAACTCAGGGGGATGGAGAGGAGATGGCAGGAGGCTCTTATTAATATTAATCCCAAGAAATACTGCTATGCCCCAAACAAATCAGGACAGGGGTTTCTCAAAGACCTTTGCCCCCTTGAGATGAGCCGCAGCGCGGCCCCTCCTCTTCTGGGTGGCCACTTTGGGTAGGGAAATGGCATGGGGAGGGTGGACAGATGCATTTGATTTTTTCGCCAAGGGATAGAGGAGGAGGTGGCAGGATTTTATTCCAAGCACGTCAGCTCCCCCCCCAAGCCCAGCTCCCTGTCCCCTCCTTCCTCCCTCCACCAGCAGTCCGATGTAAACGTAACAGCTAGAAACCTGCCAGGCTCCTGGTTGGATTATAGGGGGGGAATTAAACAGCTTGTGCGAACATTTGATTAACACAGCGATACCCCCAAATAACCTTCAGGCGTCTGGCCTCAAGGTCATGTGCCGGAAGAGACCAGGGAGAGGGACCCTCAGGTACCCACCACGCGGGGAGAGGAAAGGGATGAACAGAGCGGAGAAGTGGGATGTGTAGATCCTTCCATCTGCGATTTTATGCCATTTTTATTTCTCCCCGCCCACGCCCACCCCCTGACTGATTCGCTCGCGACTGCAGCACTGGTTTGACTCAAGACGCTCTGGCTCCAGCGGGGAGGCGGAAAGAAAAATGTGGGAAATTCCTCTATTTCCCTCATTTCCCGGCTCTCCATTGAGTCCCAGCCCTGTCCAGCTCTGCTATCCACCTAGCCCTGTGAAGGATGATGGCATCTGTGCGGAAAGGTCTCTTCCTCCACATCCCTGCAGCATCCAGCACCTTTTTTTGGTTTATTTTTACGCCATGTACCTCCTTGAACCGCAAACCAACCCATCTCCTAGCAGCGGCAGTCGAAGTGGGCATCTTATTGGGAAATCTAATCAGGATCCGAGGAGAAAATCCTTCCTTAATGTCTTGGCTAAGCAACGAGCTCAATTAAATTGCTTAGACTATAAAAAGGACCGAGAGTCCCATATTTTTTTCCCCCTCTGCTCTTCCCGGACAGCATTGTCATCTCCACGCATCGCTCTGCCACCTTCAAAGCCCAAACAAGCCTCAATGACACAGGACTCACATGTCATTCCCCGACACCCCCCCCGCCCTCCGCTTCCCCGCCTCCCCCCAGCAACAGAGTCACAAATCATCTCAAACGCTCTAAATTTAGACCACCAGCGAGACCGCAAACAGGGATTTCGGTGATGTCACTGCTGGAAATTAAGGGGTCAAATAGGGAAGCTGAACGCAGCACCCCAAGGAGCGGGGACGGCGCTTTAATGATGCTCCCGTGCGCTGAGGCCATCCCGTTGGCTCCTATTAGGACATCTCAAAGCAGCCCCTCAAAATATATTTTTCCCATCACCCAAAATGCCCAGAATCAGAGCAGTAATTAGATTCATTCCAATCAGGAATCGCACTTAAAGACCACGGGGACCCAATGGATCAGCGCTGCCGAGATGCTTTGCCCGGTGCAGAGGCTGGGAAGAGAAGCGACTTGCATCTCCTGCCGCCCCAGGGCTGGAAGGCAGGTCCAGCCTTTGCTACGTGGCTGGTGATGACGAAGAACACGCCACTACCATGGCACTTGCACAGCTGTGCGTGCATGCAGTCCCCAAGTCGCACTGCGATTACAGGGTGGTGATTCTATGATGGTATTCTGGTACCTATAGCACTTTCGGCGTGCTTTGCTCTGCAGTCAAGTGTCAGAGCCAAAAAAGCACTGTATATAGGGGAAAGGGAGCAAGGGCTGAGTCCCAAGGTGGGAACA
Organism: Tauraco erythrolophus; assembly: GCF_009769465.1. Lineage (NCBI taxonomy): Eukaryota > Metazoa > Chordata > Aves > Musophagiformes > Musophagidae > Tauraco > Tauraco erythrolophus. The sequence goes on from NC_141466.1 coordinate 70,544,791, forward strand.
GGGCTGCTCTGAAGTGAGAGCTCCTGTATGCCAGGGGATGAGTGAAGAAGAGGGATTCCCATGGCTCCTATTGCATCATAGTTAGAGGAGCAGATCCTGACCTCCTCAACAATGTCATAGAATATAGAATGGTTTGGGTTGGAAGGGACCTTCAAGATCATCTAGTCCAATCCCCCTGCCGTGGGCAGAGACTCCTTCCACTAAACCAGGTTCCTCAAAGCCTCATCCAATCTGACCTTGAACACTTCCAGGGATGGGGCAGCCACAACTTCTCTGGGCAACCTGTTCCAGTGCCTCACCACCCTCGTAAAATATTTCTTCCTTCTAATTGAAATCTCCCCTCTTTCAGTTCAAAGCCATTGCCCCTTGTCCTGTCACTACACACTCTTTTAAAAAGCCCCTCTCCAGCTTTCTTGTAGCCCCTTTAGGTACTGGAAGGCTGCTGGAAGGTCTCTCCGGAGCCTTCTCTTCTCCAGGCTGAACAATCCCAACTCTCTCAGCCTGTCTTCATAGCAGAGGTGCTCCAGCCCTCGCATAATCTTCGTGGCCTCCTCTGCACCTGCTCCAACAGCTCCATGTCCTTATGTTGGGTACCCCAGAGCTGAATGCAGTACTGCAGGGGGTGGTCTCATGTAATGGATTGGAGGGCAAGACTTTGGGAAGAGGAGCTCAAGAGGCACAGAGCATTCAGAAACTATCCAGACCCTCATTCAAAGCTTTAGTGGTGATGCCATACCCAATTTAATAGCTACAAATGCCAGGAAAGATTTGAATGGTATCACCCACTCATGCGAGCCCAAACATTGTGATACATAGGCACACCTACACTGGTCCCAGTACCCCCAAGTCCATAAAATGTCCATCCTATCAGTCAGTGTAAACTTCTTGATTTTAGGACACAAACCTGTCCCAGCACTAAAAGCCACAGTAGCAGGAGCCCAGACCTTCCCTGTCCTGCAGTGAGGACACAGTATTTTCAAGTGAGAAGGCTGCAACTGGGTCTTTTTTAGGGTGTTTTGGGACCATTGCAGCCAAAGTGCAGGACAATGAGAGGATAAATTGCCCCAGTGGCTGGTCACTGGAGGTGGCCAGCAGCACAACCTACCCCCATACTCAAGGCAAGCTCTGAGCAGCCTGGCTAAAGGATTTGTCTCCCTCTTGCTGTCTCTCTCCCGAGGGCATTTAAGGAGATTGGACAGGCTGAAGGCTCAGTGGAGGACACTTTTCCTATCCTTTGTGGTATTTTAACCTGGTTGTGGTATTTTGGTCTGGTCCCAACAAGTATTTTCCAAGTGTCCCAACCTCTCTTCAGCAGACTTTAGGTTAGGGAGGTAGAGGAGTTGTAAAGGTGGGATTCACTCTACCAAATCTCAGCTGCCCAAAGGTCCTCTCACGTCTGTGAATCACATTGTGCGAATGCCCATAGCTGATGGACGGTCATCCCTCATCTCCGAGACAAACCACCCTCTGAAGATGCCTGTCTCTCTGCCCACCCAGGAAGCAGTCCAGCAGGGCAGTGGAGGCCATCCACGCATCTTTCAGATGGGTGAATTGAAGAGAGATATTCCTCAGTCTGTGAATATGAAAACAATTTGAGCAAGTGACAGAGGCCAAGGGGCCCTGCTCTGCCAATATCATAGAATCATAGAACAGTTTGGATTGGAAGGGATCTTTAAAGTTCATCTAGTCCAACCTCCCTGCAATGAGCAGGGACATCTTCAACTAGATCAGCTTGCTCAGAGGCCCTTAAAACCTGACCTTGAAAACTTCCACGGATGTGGCATCTTCCACTACCACTTCTCTGGTGATAGTATAAAAAATTTCTTCCTTATATCCAGTCTGAATCTCCCCTCTTTCAGTTTAAAGCCATTTCCATGTCCTGTCACTACATGCTCTCGTAAAAAGCCCCTCTCCAGCTTTCTCATAGGCCCCCTTTAGGTACTGGGAGGCTGCTATAAGACCACCCTGGAGCCTTATCTTCTCCAAGCTGAACAGCCCCAACTCTCTCAGCCTGTCTTCACAGTAGAGGTGCTCCAGCCCTCGGATCATCTTTGTGGCCTCCTCTGGACCCTCTCCAACAGCTCCATGTCCTTCTGATGGTGGGGGCCCCAGAGCTGTATGCAGCACTGCAGGGTGGAGTCTCAAAAGAGCAGAGTAGAGAGGCAGAATCCCCTCTCTCGACATGCTGCCCACACTGCTTTGGATGCAGCCCAGGATAGGGTTGACTTTCTGGGCTGCAAGCACATGTTGCTGGGTCATGTTCATCTTTTCATCCCGCAGCACCCCCACGTCCTTCTCCTCAGGGCTGCTCTCAATCCCTTCATCCCTCAGCCTTACTGATACCAGGGATTGCTCCAACCCATGTGCAGGACCTTGCACTTGACCTTGTTGAACCTCATGAGGTTCACACGGGCCCAATTCTTGAGCTTGTCCAGGTCCTTCTGGATGACATCCCATCCTTCCAGCACATCAACCACACCACTCAGCTTGGTCTTGTCTGCAAACTTGCCGAGGATACAGATGAGGTACTCCTGGCACAAATTACTGCTGGGTGTGGGCCATAACCTCTTGTAAAGCCTGGTGACATCCAAGAGAGGCTGAGATAATGCTTTTCAGGACCTGCCGCTCACGGCACCTACATCCTTTGGTGGTTGGTGACCCTTTGCTGCCCTCCTACTTGTGCTATGGCTTTCGGCAGCACAAAAAGGCTGGAAAATGCCATCTTTGCTCTTTGTGTTTCACCTTCACATTGCCTCAGTGTTGGCAAATAAAAATAAATGAAGGAACCAATCTCCCCTTCAGCATCGCGTCCTCCTACAGACACAAAATATAACATGGTGGGAGAGAGGGAGGAGGTTGGGGATGCGGAGATGGAAGCCACGGACGCTTAAATCTGATGTAAATCACTTTGGCCATGGCAGCATACGAGGATTTCTCCGTCACCAACACACACGGTGGCAATTTTATGAATGTTTTTCTATTTGGAGACTTTTTGTTTTAAACCAAAACGGGCTGAAGTGGTTCCACATGGCAACATCTGTAGAGATGAGTGAACGCAAAGCTCAGTCATTTCCCTGCCAACACAGGGCCTCCTCCGCAACCGTAGTCGCGTCGATAATATCTTATATAGGGAAAGACAAAAGTAATGTGTATGCATGTGTAATTTTCAATGTCAATGTGTTCAACTGTGAGTCGGAATCATAAAAGTTATTTCATTTATTACAATCATACATAAAGCCTCTTAGAGCTGCAGACTTGGAATAGGCAATTATGCCCATAGGTTAATAACATACAGCGATTTGACTGACAACTGGAATTAAATTTAAACACGGCAGAGTGGCATGCTAAAGGCACTTTATTAAAACCGTGGCTGGGGATTTGTTCAAAATACCAGTCGCATACCCTTCCCGGTAAAATATTTATAGATAGCACCGTATCGTGGCCTATTATATTGCGTTTTCTTCTCCTTTCCCCTACTACTTTGAGTTCTACTATATATGAGGAATTCAACTGGTCAGATTTTCCTGGAGAAGAGACAAGTGCCCTGGGTTGCTTAACGTGGGGTGATGCAATATGCAGTGGTAAAGGTCTATATAGCAGTGATTATAGGTAGATATGTCCCTCTATACCTATGAGGCACCTGAATTTACCTCTCCATCCTCACCCCAGTGCAGCATCTTCTTAACGCTGCCCTCGTTAGCACAGAGTTAACGATCTCGATAGCCCAGACAAAACCAGGATTCAGTTACCACGACAGTCAGTGAAATAAATGTCGTCTGATTCAGTTGATACTCCGAGATTTTCTTGTTCTGCTCTAAGTTCGCTGTCATGAGATTAGTTTAGCATGGGGATGGATCGCCTGCAGCTGGGGTGGACTCTCTGCTCCTAGGAGGTCTTAATACCACATTAGGAAAACGTGTGTCAGGAATGACAGAAGAAAATACTCGAGCCTGCCTTGGGACAAGGGGGTGGGTTAGAGTCCAGTATTTCTCATTGTTCTTGGAAAAAAACACTAAAGTAATTTAAAAAAATAGCTAAGGACCAGCAAGGCTTCTGGGGCTGGACTAAGTGGCATCCAAAGGTCCTCTTCCAACCTATATTGGTCCATGAGTCTAGCTAACTTGGAAATTAGGATTAAAATCCTAAATGCTCTTTGTAGACCATTGCCATCACTTGCAGCCGACAGAAAAGACAAGCTATATCTGAAATGCCCCTAAAATTAACTTTAATTCCTCTCTCTTTCTTGCCTCGTTTGCACAGTGTTGAAAGTATCTATGTAACAAGACCTGGCTTGCAGCATACTCCAGACCAGAAACCATCCATGGGCCAAGGGTTAAAATCCACTGATCCAAATGTGCAATATTTCATTGAAGGATTTCTCTTTAAAATTAGCAAGACCAAAATCAACAGAGAAGAAAGGCCAATATGGTTTCTGGAGAGAAAAAAAGGGACAGTCCTTGGTTTTAATCCACTGAAGTGAGATGGTGCAAGTAAAACTTCAAGCTGGCAGACAAATCCAGCAAGGTACAAGGAGGACTACAGATATGTTTAACAGAGGAAAAACTTCTCACTCTTCAAATCACTTGCAAAACAAAACTATGTAGTCCAGATCTCCAGATGCCCATTCTTCTAGAACAAAACTACATGGTGTAAAACTAGAGTTTAATTAAAAAACAGATTTTCCTTAGTTTCAAGGAAAGGGAAGCTGGACGTGTACTCTGCTAAATAATGACCTTGAGTCCACTCCTTCATCGTTGCTCCCTGCCTGGATGAGCAGATGTGTCCCTAATCCCCAGGATGAGAAACAGGGTCCAGCAGAGCTCTAGGTCCAGATCATAGAATCATAGAATCAAAGAATTGTTTGAGTTGGAAGGGACCTTCAAGACCATCTGGTTCCAACCCCCCTGCCATGGGCAGGGACACCTTCCACTACACCAGGTTGCTCAAAGACCCATCCAACATGGCCTTGAACACTTCCAGGGATGGGGCAGCCACAACTCTTCTGGGCAAACTGGTCCAGTGTTTCACCACCCTCACTGTAAAAAAATTATTCCTTAGATCTGATCTAAATCTCCCCTCTTTCAGTTTAAAGCCATTGCCCCTTGTGCTATCACTACATACCCTTGCCCTTGTCAAAAGTCCTTCTCCAGCTTTCTTGCAGGTTCCTTTAGGTACTGGAAGGCTGCTAGAAGATCTCTCGGAGCTTTCTCTTCTCCAGGCTGAACAATCCCAACTCTCTCAGCCTGTCTCCATAGCAGAGGTGCTCCAGCCCTCGCATCGTCTTCATGGCCCTCCTCTGGACTCGCTCCAACAGCTCCATGTCCTTCTGATGCTGGAGATCCCAGAGCTGAACGCAGCACTGCAGGTGGGGTCTCATGAGAGCAGAGTAGAGGGGCAGAATCCCCTCCCTCGACCTGCTGGCCACGCTGCTTTGGATACAGCCCAGGATACAGTTGGCTTTCTGGGCTGCAAGATATTGGTCCTACAGACCTCTCTCATCAACCTGGGGACCCAATCCCTAATTTCAAAGCCCTTATTATCTAACAATTAAAAAAAAATGAAGCCTGAGCCTCAGAGCCTTCCTGTGATGCTATGACAGGCAGGAGAGCAGGTCTCTGGGCTGGGATTACCCAACAGTGGTCCTGATGCTGCAACCCTTCCTTAAAAATCAGCCTGTTGAGCAGCTCCCCATGGGGTCAGCAGTGCCCACGATGCGGTGGCACCATCCCCGCACACTACAAATGCCCACACACACTTTCCCAGCAGCTTTTTCCAGCAGATTTACCGAGTGACGGTGCCGATGGCAGCTTTGGATGAAGACGTGCCAAGAGATGAATTTACCAGAGACGTGCGCGGGGGTAGGCAGTGGGCACCAACTCAATCCTGGGGCAACTCGCTTTGTTAAAATGCCCATGGAAGAAGGGGCTTCTTTTTTTTTTTTTAAGCTCTGAAAGATTTATAATGGTTTTTGTCAGGTTCTCCCTTCTATCACTGATAAAACTCATCCTGGCACGACTTCAGCCCAGGATCAGCTTTTAAAACACGGCAGAGAAGACCTCTGTGATTTAAAGCAAACATCCAGTCCTTGGCCATAGCCCAGTCCGAATACAGAGAGGTATCTAAATGTTTCAGGGCAAGGGAAGGGGGTGCACATGTGAAAACCACCAGTGGGGGAGTTGAAGGATCAGGGCTGTCAGGGCTTGATTTAGCTGAGCCAACGTTTGCCCTCTCATCTCGGTCCCGGGCAGACAAAGCACGGTGCATTGGGCGTAGGTGGTTTGTCACCCTTTCAAAGAGATTCTTGTGACAGGGCGGTTGTGTTGCCAGCTTGTGTAATTTTACCATGCATCTCATTTTATGTAGGTATAAATATATATAGGAATACATATACATACATATATGTTGTTTTTTGTAAAGTCCCAAACCCTGGAGGCAACTGATTTTTTAAAAATCTCAATTTTCAAAAGGTTCAAGGGATGAGCTACTCTAGCAGCTAAAAAACAGAAGGTAAATTCAAAGCACATTAGAAAGAGCACTAAAAATACAATCAAGAACTTCGAGCCAATTTTGTGATCTGGGGGTTTCTGGCTGTGATTTCTGGGTGTTTGGGGTTGGAGATAATGGAACTCAGAGCGGAGGGTGGCATGGTTTTATTTCAGGATCAATATCAGGGTGGAGCAAATGATATATTTATCTGCTAGCACATACGCATCTTAAAAGGTCTAATTGTGCCCTACTTTACACTAATGCAGCTCTGAGGCACCGCTGGTGAGTATCAAGGTACCCAAAATGTGCTCATTTTCCAGTCCTCCCCTGTTTTTTTTCATGCATCATGTCCATCTTGGTCTCACCCCATCATGCATGGCATGTTTTATGGTTCTTTCAAGGACGTCCAAATCTGTGGTCTATCCCTTACTTGTGCCTTAAGGTAAAAAAGGGCCCCACATCACCTTGTATGAGCTTTCACTAGGAAATAAGGTCCATATGGATGGTCTTAATTGCAGGGAGACTTCAAGGACATACCCAGACTGGCAAAGATATCCAGGAGCAGTAATTACATGAGAAGCTGAGGTTCCCGGGGAGACCCGGCCCAGCCCCACAGACATGGAACCACAATTGTCATCTGTGATGAACAACAGAAAGTGGAATATACAGGAAAAGGCAATTAAACCATTAAAGTCTTGGGCAGCTTCCCAGCAACTGGCAGCCCTTTTCTATATAAATATCTCACATGGCATAAAAGGAGCTATTCTCTACCCGTTATATGTCTCTGATGACCTTCAAGAGGGACAAGCGGGCAGGGATTGTCACTGGACGCATCAAGTTGGCATCTTTGTCTCCATCTGAGGAAAGATGTATCTAGAAGGGGGTTTGGTTCTCCTCGGACAAAGATCTCCTGTTCCTCTCCAGCAGTGCTCAGTGGTCCCAGTTCAAATCGAAATTATCCTATAGCCTAATTACTGCCCAGATGTGATGCCTATAAATACCTGATGGCAGGACAGGGAAATAACCCATCTGTCAATGCAGCCAACGTTGGGTGGTACCAGCATCCCTAGTGATGGAGAGCATGCAGGAAGGCAGTGGGGCTCCTCTGTGAGCACAAGAAGGTGGCAAATGTGTTGTTATTAATGTATTTCAGTGTTAAGATAGATATTTTCAGAGTTAATCTGAATTTCTAATATCCAAGTTTTGTCTCATATCCCAAACACTCTATGCCACAGCTCATCCTCACCTGGAGCAAATATTATAACACCTGCTATAATGTATACCATCATACATATATATGTATATAAATATAATATGAAGACTCTAGGGACATCTTCTAGCAGACTTTCAGTTCCTAAAGGGGACCTACAAGAAAGCTGGAGAGAGACTTTTGACAAGGACATGTTGTGACAAGACAAGGGACAATGGCTTTAAACTGAAAGATGGCAGATTTCAATTAGAAATAAGGAAGAAATTTTTTACAGTGAGGATGATGAGGCACTGGAACAGGTTGCCCAGAGGAATTGTGGATGCCCTATCCCTGGAAGTGTTCAAGGCCAGGTTGGATGAGGGTTTGAGCAACCTGGTCTAGCGGAAGGTGTCCCTGCCCATGGTAAGGAGGTTGGAACTCGATGATCTTGAAGGTCCTTTCCAACCCAAATTATTCTATGATTCTATGATTCATATGGTTAGTAAAGAGCAGTCCCCATACAGGGACAGGGGCGGCACGGCTATGGGACTGTTCCCAATTGATAATTTGGATGCATCGACCCTGTTGGGAAGGGAGAGAGTTTAATAACCTCCTCCTGGCACTGGTTAGTTTATTGGTTAATAACTAACTAGTACAGATGTAGTCTGGGGGGAACTGGCATGTGGGCTTTGCCCTACCTGCTCCTGTGCAAGGCAGAGGTACCCAGAGAACAAAAGTTTGGCTCATTTCAAACCCCATTTTTTTTTCTTGATGCTAAATAGAGAAATCTCTCATAAGAAACAAGGAGGAATGCATTTTTTTAAAAAAAATCTGTGTGTTCCCTGCAGCAACAGACACTCAAGCACAGCTTTGTGCTGGTGCCTGAGAATCAGCAATAACTGGGAAATCATCCAGTTTCTTTTTAATAGTCAAGCTGAGTGAAATGCAAAATAACTTGATGTCTGCTGAAAAATTCGATCAGTAGTTACAAACGGTTGTCCTGTAATTAGCCAGAGGAATGGCCCTCAGACTGAGATTGGAACTGAAATAATCCAGGGGAGATCTGTGATCACAAAAGACAGCTACAACTAAAGTTTTCGGTAGTCGGAAATCATTCTTGGCATTTATCAGCACGGCCACATGTTCTGCTTTTGGGAGAGCGGTTTTGTGGATAGATTCTGAGACTGATTCCTCCATTCAATCTGGATGGGTTTTGTTAAAACCATCAACATAAAGTTTAGTGGTGTTTATATTTGAATAGTCATCCTGAGTTTTTGAAGCCATTTCTCCTTTGAGGGGTCTGGATCTATGACTCTATGAGATGAGCAACACCACATGCACCTCTTGGGGACCGTTCAGGTATCAGCAGCCCCTGGTAGACATATTCATACTGGATAGTGTCAGATGTGCTGTTCTGGTTGTACCTGAGCCAGGAGGAGATGCTATCTTGCACCCCTGCATTAGCCTTGTCTTGGAACAGGTTGCCTGGGGAAGTGGTGGAGTAACTATGCCTGAAAGTGTTCAAAAAACATGTAGATGTAGCACTTCAGGACATGGCTTAGTGGGCATGTGGTAGAGGGCTGACAGTTGGACTTGATAACCTTAAAGGTCCTTTCCAACCTTAATGATTCTATGATTCCCAACATCTATGCAGCATCTCCCAGTTGGCCAGAAAAATGCTACTACACACTGTTGGGACAAGATTTGGTAGTTTAACCCCAAGAATGACTTCACATATAGACTGAGCTCCATGGTGATGAAGAAGTAGAGATGTCGATGGGGGTTCTGCATGCTGGATGGCAGCACTTTTCCCTTCCTATCAGCCGTGGAGGCTTTCACTGCAATTCCTCCTGCTGCAAAGAGCGACGCTGCAGCAAATAACATATCTGCAGGATGATGAAATGCAGAGGAACTGTAATGAGATTTAAAATAAAGCCAGCTTTTACCCTGGCATGTCTGGTCTAGATGAATCCAAAATGTTAGCAGTACAAAACCCACATGAAGGAGAAATGTCCTTGACCAGATGCTCAGTGAGTCCCAGACGGGAAGCCTCACGCAGCCCTTCCCATTCACATCCCTCTCCATCAATTCAAAAGGACAAATCCCATGTTATAAATAACCCATCTAAATCAAGGAATAGCAGGAAGTGCATCAATGTGGTCGAACCCTGTGCAACGCAGGCAGGGCATGATACAAGCGGAGCATGTGCTGTGGGTCTGTTTTCCCAGTCCGCAGGAACCGATGGACCTCTGGCAGATGATCTGATTTTTGGCACTGCTCTCCATTCCTGAGCAGACATTAGCCGAAATGCACAGTGCGTTTCTCGACATTTCGGTGCGGCAGCCACTAGAGGGGAGGGTTCAGGGCTGTTCAGCCGCAAGCTCAGTCCGAGAACGGGACTCGGAAAATCCCTGCAGCCTTTAGGAAGAAGGAGCAACTCGAAACTCTGCATGAAGGAAGGCAGGAGCCTGGCGGGGAAGGAACGATGCAAGCGATGCACAAAGGAAACCACACCAAAACACCTATATGATTTGCCATCATGCTGTTTCCAAGCAATATAGCTGTTTGTTAAACATTCATGCACGTCTTTGCAGAAAGCGATAACCCTCCAACAACACTGAGAAGCTGCGTTGATGGGAGGAGGCAGTAGAAGGAACAAAATGAGCAAAATTTTTTTGAAAGACAGAAACACAGCAATGATTTGTTAGTTTTAAAGAAAGCTGCCATAAAGTTCTCTGACCGTAAACCTTTACTCAAACTTTTTACTTCCCATGGAAGAAGAAAAAAAAAGTCTCAGCAATGAAGACTTGCCAGGTCAGCCACATGTTTAGGATGCTAAAGCTGAAAAGCTTGGATGGACACAACTAACGTCTCAGCTAAGTCAGGTGAGGTCTGACTTAGCCTACAAGAATAGCCCATGCTGGAGGGTTTGCGGGGAGCTGAGCAAGGCGCTTCCCTCTCCAGCATCCACACTGTCCCTGATTGACCTGCCCCACGTACTCCACATCCCCCACATGACTGCACACCTAACCCCTGGGTGCCAGCTGGGAGTTGAACCTACAAATATCCTATATTGCTCATGCAGATGAAAATCCACACCATGCCCAAATGATCCACTATGAGCGAAGGCAGAAGTGCTACATATAAAGACTAGGTCTGTCCATCTTACCTCTTCTATGCAGACAGGCTGAGAGAGTTGGGGTTGTCCAGCCTGGAGAAGAGAAGGCTCCAGGGAGACCTTCCAGGAGCCTTCCAGTACCTGAAGCGGCTACAAGAAAGCTGGAGAGGGACTTTTGACAAGGGCGTGTAGTGACAGGACAAGAGGTGATGGCTTTAAACTGAAAGAGGGGAGATTTTGATTAGAAATTTCTAAGGAAGAAATTTTTTACAATGGGAGTGGTGAAACACTGACACAGGTTGCCCAGAGAAGTTGTGGCTGCCCTATCCCTGAAGGTGTTCTAAGCCAGGTTGGATGGGGCTTTGAGCAATCTGGTGTAGTGGAAGGTGTCCCTGCCCATGGCAGGGGTATTGGAACTGGATGATCTTGAAGGTCCCTTCCAACCCAAATCATTCTATGATTCTATGATTCTATGATTCTATGATTCTGTGAACAGCTGTCATTAGATGATTTTTCTGTCCTTTACCCTCCTGCCACCAAATTATTTTGGTGAACACAATTTTTTTCTAGCATTATACTTGTTTGCATTAAAATGCCTACAAAGATACAGTTGTCTGCAGCACATTTTCAGTAATTCAATATTATATTATTTAAGTATTACGCTGACACTATCATCTTGTGCCTTCCTTCAGGGATGGCTTTTGGATCAAAATTATTTTAAGCTGCAGGATAATGTCCCTGTGCATTTCAATTGCTCTGTTACATTAATTCTTAGGGGAAAATTTGTTTTCCTTTCCGTCAAACCACTAACCAGCACACTTTTCAGGACCTCAGTCTTGCTGTTTAGCGGAGCACCTCTATATGAAAGTTTTTGTGGTGGGTTGACTCTGTCTGGACCAGGTGTCCACCAAAGCCACTCTATCACTACCGTCTTCAACCGGACAGGGGAAAGAAAATATAACAGAAGGTTGAGATAAGGACAGGGAGAGATTGCTCACCAATTACCGTCATGGGCAAAATAGACTCAATTCAGGGAAAAAATCAATTTAACTTGTTAGCAACCAAATCAGATTGGGGTAAGGAGAAATAAAATACTTTCCCCCCACCTCTCTTTTCTTCCTGACTCAACTTTGCTCCCAATTTCTCTGTCTACACTCTTCCTGTGCTCCAACATGGGCTCCCTTCTCACAGGAAACAGTCCTCCATGAACTTCTATGACATGAGTCCTTCCCAAGGGCTGCAGTTCTTCATGAACTGCTCCAGTGTGAGTCCTTTTCATAGGGTCACAACTCCAGCCTGGGCTCCTCTCTCCATGTGGTCCTACCAGGAGCCTGCTCCAGCACAGGCTTCCCAAGGGGTCACAGCCTCCCTTGGGCATCCACATGCGGTGACATGGTGTCCTCCATGGGCTGCGGGTGGATCTCTGCTCCATCGTGGACCTCCATGGGCTGCCGGGCACAGCCTGCCTCAGCATGGTCTTCACCATGGGCTTCAGGGAAATCTCTGCTCCAGCACCTGGAGCACCTCCTCCCCCTCCTTCTTCACTGACCTTGGTGTCCGCAGAGTTGTTGCTCTCACATTTTCTTACTCCTCTCTCTGACTGTTGTGCAGGTTTTTTTCCCCCTTCTTAACTATGTTATCCCAGAGGTGCTACCACCGTCAGTTATGGGCTCGGCCTTGGCCAGCAGCAGGTCCATCTTGGAGCCGGCCCACATTGGCTCTATTGAACACAGGAGAAGCTTCCAGCAGCTTCTCACAGAAACCAGCCCTGCAGCCCTCCCGCTAAGAAAATCTCACCATGCAAACTCAATTCAGTTTGATAACCTAAATTTTTATCTGAAGCATTTTTCTTTTCAAAATTTTGCCTTTTTTTTGCTATTCTATACTTACATGTAGGGCTGGTTTTTATTTATATTTTTTGCTTTCTCCCTTCCTGAATTCCAGTTCCTCTGCATATAATCCCTATCAGTGCAACAGACTCTGACAGATTTTCTGCCTTCGAACAGACACACCATTTCCTGCAACAATTTGCAGTTTATCTATTTGGGTTTATCTTTACATCAGGTGCAGAAACACCAACGCTAAGAAGGAGCTCTCCACCATGTAGTCTGAAACCTGTCCCTGTTCAACAAGATGAGGTTTTTCATGACTAAGCTTGCACTGCAGTTTCAAATAAAAGTTAATTTATACCCCAGCATCCAAGTCATATATAATGAGAATTCAATTTGCATTCTTGGGTTGGTTATATTCTGTATTCTCCAAATTCTCACTTCTAGGTTTAAGGGATCTCTTACCAGCCTTAAGCTGGGATTTCCATCTCAAGCTCTCACTACGATCTCAGATTCCTTTAACCCTCCAAACCTGAGTATTAATTTCACAGTCTCAAATCCCGTATCATGAACTAAATCTTTGTCATAGAGTTGATATCTCTTAGGGGTTTCACTCCTTCCAGATGTACGTTCTCGTTGCATTTCTGCAGCACAACTTGCTCTTCTTCCTTTGAATATGAAACAAATCTAATTCCTCAGACCAATGATTTTTTTTTTAGTGGCAATATTTTTGCTCATCACCCATTTCAACAGCACAATTTTCCCTCTGGAAATGGGATTCTGGAAAGATTCTTGCTTGGACATTCTCCCCTCTGGGGATTTTGGCTGCTTGCCTTGCTCATTGAAGGGGCAATCAGCCAGGGCAGTCTGAGCTGCACGCTGAGTTCAGAGCAGCCCATGGGCATCGTCCTGGTGGTCCTCTGTTGGCTCCATCCTCCTATCCTTGTGAGGACATCAGGCAGAAATAATAACACAGGCTCCTTCCTTACAGGGACCACATAACCACTCTTAAAAGATCCTAATGGTGCTTTTGGCAAGGGCAGATGAGACCTAGGCACAGGTCCTGAAAGCCTGCACAAGATGAAGCCAGTAATGAAGTTCATCTCCTTTGGAGCTCAGGGAAATTCAGAAATATCAAACAGATTGCATGCACTTGCAGTCCAGGTGAGTTTAACACATATCAGGTGTTCATTGGCCAGTTCCTTGAGCACAGGAGTTACATGAGCAAAAAGACTGCTTTAACGGTGTAATTGCATCTGTGCAGTTTTATTCGCA